>NC_133899.1:93698542-94432747 GCF_964199755.1 Larus michahellis | reverse complement strand
GCCTCCTGCTTCTTCCTGAGGCTTTCCAGTCTCTGCCGCTTCCTTCTCCCTGGAGGGAGATGAGTTCAGACTGTACCAATTGCCAAGGCCTGTTCTACCCTCAGGCTGCTTGTGCACAGGCAGCTAGAGGCTAGCAGCCTGCTGAACAAAGAAGTCATTGTCAGAGTCATATTCACCCCACACACCGAGATGGGAAGTGAATAGTAGACCAGGTTTGTCAACAGCGCTTATTCAACTAATACGAGCAGAAGAGTCACAGGTATAGGAGGGAAACACCTCAATCCTTCAGCTGCAGGGAATATGTTTTAGGCAAGGAACAACACGCTCCCACTGTAGTGACCACCTGTAGCAAATGCTCCTTGCCTGGGACGGTGTTACTACACCAGGAGCTGGGAGAACGGGGGAGAAAGGACAAGCAAGATAGTCTTGCTAGAGCCAAACAGTTTCCTAGCATTTCCCAGCCCCAGCAGAACACACCTGCAAAGAGATCCTGCCACCTCACCACTGTGTGGCCAGTTTACTTATTTGGCCAGAAGAGCTGCGTGGATGACAGTGTCAGGGGAAAGAGCTGTCAGTGCCCGTGAGGAAGGAGGCACAGCCATTTATAATCTTCCAGACCCCACGATTAAGGGTGTCATTACTTACAACAAAATCTCCCTGTAGGGAAGAGACAAAGAAAAAATTATTAAGGGTTTGGAAGTAACACTAGACCCCCCTTTCACAGCACACACACACCGTTGTTAGCTGCAGCTCCTTACCACGGTGAGGTAGAGGACCCACTGCCTGACCCCACTCTGCCTTTCAGCCCTGCAGCAGCCAATTATGCAAGACACAAGGTCAGATTCCCACTGCAAAGGGAAAAGCTTCCTAGTTTCCTAGGGTTCAGCAGTCACAGAATATAAAATGTTTCTGCTGACTAAAGACAGAGCAGCTGAGGCTTCTCTGCACACCAGGAAGGTTTGAGGATTGGTGCTAAAGACCCCTGGCCGGTAACAGTGTGCGTGGACAGACTACGCAAGGTAACATCAACCAGCTTCCCTTCCCGGGGGAGGCTAAAGTAGAATTGCGAGGCCAGTTTGCTACGAGGACCAGCACTGATCCACAGCAGACGACAGAACTAGGAATATGTTTATGCTTTTCCAAGCAAACAGTCCCTCCTGCCACTCCCCCCAGACTCCATCCCCTCCTCCAGCCCTGCGAGGGAAGGCGGGACTCTGACGCACCTTAAGATCAGGTCGGGTGGGAGTATTGCATTTGATGAAGTTCTTTATGACACCCCCACGTCCTGTGGGCCCTGGGCTCGTGAGCAGCTGGTTTCGCTGCACAGCCTGCAGGAAGTTTTTCAGTGGTCTAACAACCTAAGAGGAGAAGATGTATTGATGGAAGTACTGGTGGATGTACTGATGGAAGTCAGTGCCTACCAGGGAAAGGGAGGCAGAGGGCCATGGCAGCCACTCACCTTGCTAGCTGGAGAGGAAGAAGCTGGAGTCTGGTTTGCTGAACTCTTGTGCTTTTCGTCCAAAGGGCAAAGGGTCTGACCCCCTGGCTGCTGCCTATTCCATATGGCACCCATTGCTTGTTTGTAGCTTCTTGTCCTGATGGCATTAGCAAGAGGCACATCGGGTGACCATGATGCTCCCCAATCTTGCCAGAAGCATTTACTTGCTGTTACACACTTCCCTCTGCCCGCTCGCTGCCACCAGAGGACATGGGCCTCCTGTGAGCTCAGTCACCCTGTGGCAGCCACACCATCCAGTGGTGAATGAGGACAGGAAAGGCACATGACTTGGTAGGGGAATGCCCAAGTTCCCGAGCAGTAATGTGCCACATCACGCTAACTCTCACTCCCACTCCTCACTCCGAGCCCCAGTGAGCAAGAAGTCTTGGTTCTGTCTGGTATTAACAGCACAAGACAGACACAACCCCTGTGTGTCTGCAACTAGCCAGCCCAGCTCGCCTCACTGGTGGGGTTTCATGGGCTTTACAAATACTTCAGATGCTCAGATTTACCCGTGTCAGAAATTACCTCACTTGCATCCCCTAATTCTAGGGAAAAACATGGGGGACAGCTTCACTGCACAACCAGAGACCAATCCAGCAGTGTCCCCAAGGAATGCTGCAGATCCTGACCCATCACACAGGGCTCAGCATCCATGTGAGAAGAGAGGTCACTGTTACTCCCCTTCCCATCCACTACCCACAGAAAATTCACCCCAGCAAAGCCAGGGCAGGAACTGAGGGCAAAGCTAAAAGCAGCTGAAATCTCATGTGAAACACCAGTAATGCCAGCAGTGAGGAAACGAGTCAGGTATTCCAGACACTTGCATGAGACAAAAATAAATCAGTCAGTCACCTACTCACGTTGCCTTCTGAAACCACTCCTGAACCACGCCTTTATGAGCCACTCGGAGTCACATCTGAGCCGTGAGTTAACTGTGCATCTTAGTCACCTTTGCTGATGTGTGCGTGAACTCATGTGTCTGCTTCCCAGACCTGGGTCCCAGACCCAAACAAGGCTCAAGGAGTCACAAAACTCCCAGAACACAAGACTTGGCCAAAGAAGATTTCAAAACTACATTGGAAGGGCGGGAAACAAACACCCAGAGCTTTTTAAATAAACTACTTAAAAGACCAGGCCCAAGTCCTTCCAGACCACTGGCTCATTCCTCCTGCTTGCAGATGTCTCATACCAGATGTGTGAGGGATCCTCCTGGGATTCAGCACAGTGGGGCTGTTCCTGGTTCTTGTTCTGGGGTTCACTGTTTGGATTTACACAGTTTCCTGTGAAGAAACCTGTAGTTAGCACCATGCACCAGGCATCCTGCAGGGCTCCGACTCTTGTCTCCAGCTCTCGTGTGCTCAGAGCCCTGCAGCACATAACCAAACTGAGAAACCAGGGGCCTGGATGGCTACCTGGAATATCAGCGTTGTTTGTGTACGCTGTGGAGCATGCTGGAGTATACACCCGGTACAGACCCTCCTGCACAGGCACAGCCTGTCTCACCAGCAAACCTCCAGCTACAGCTGCTTACCAGATCCTACAGTTCCACAAAAAGCCCAAATCTCTCCCTCTCCTTGCTTTGAGGCACAGTAAATAAACAGGACCCGTAAATCCGCACATAACAAACCCCAGAAGAATGGCACATCAAGGTGCTTTAACAGAACATCACACTACCGGGAAGGCTCTGGGTCTAAGAGCAAGTATTCCCACTTACTCATTATGCAGCTTGAAGTCGGGCAGGACAGCATTTCTCTCAAGGCTTGGACACATTTATGAGATGTCCTTGCTTATCTAATTGCATGCCTCACCTCTTCAGGAGACCAAAAGTTTACTCGAAAAGTTACCTTGACTGGTCAGAGGTGGTTTTGTTTCAACACAAGTCCCAGACTTTCCACAACCCTGCTGGTCAGGAGGAGATAAGTGCTGTGCAGGAGGGCTGGCAGCTTGTACGCTTCTGCTTGAAATGGGGACGTCTTCAGGAGTCTGCAGGAAAAGGAAACATTCTCTTTGCACAGTTGCTCCAAAGAACCAGGTTACTGTGGACCTGCTGCCCTGAAAAAGCCAGTCACTTCCAACTGCAGTCCAACTGCTAGGCCAGGGTCTGCTCCTCTCAACCAGAGATGTGCTGCATGGACACTGACCGGCTCATTTCAGTAACAGGGGTCTGCTCATGAAACACCAGCCTCTGCAGGAAGGACAGTTGCCCAGCACTTCTCAGCCAACACAGAAGCCTTACTGAACCTGGACTCCAAAGCCAAAGCGCCTTGAGAACGACAGGCAGCTTCTACACAGCTTGGAGACACCAGTTTTCAAGCTACAGATATTCCAGTCCTGAAAGGCAAGTCCCTGTAAAGTGTTTCAGGTTACAAGATCATTAGGCACTTTAAGCACCATTACGGCATATTCACAGGAGGACAAGCAGAGAAGTCGCTGCAGCACAGCACCCTAGCGCGCTACAAGGCTGCTTGCACACAGGCTCGCTCTCCCGTTCCTGCTGAGCTGCCACCACCACGACCCAGAGCAGAGCCACCGGCCCATTCCCACTGATGCTTCCCAACCACACCAGGGAGCTGTTCTCAAGCAGCGTCCACTCCTCTCTCTGCTGGGCTAGTTTTCACCTCAGCTAGCTCACAGCACAACCACACAAGATGTTTCTACCAGATGAAAGGAGGGGATGGGTTTCTTTGTCCTTCTAGCACTGCAGGCTTGGTGCAGTGGCCTCAGTGGCCAAGAAAAGCACATTAACTTGAACTGCTCTCCTGATTTCTGTAGCTCAAACCAGCCATGCACCAGAGGCAGGCTAAGAATACACACTCAATTCCCATGCCCAGCTGACAGGCAAGAGCTTGCTGACTCCCGGGAACCTGGCCAAGCACCTCCAAGAACTCCATCTTGAAGAGACCTTATCAAGGCACAAAATGTCTCTGCCCATCAGGAGCCAGAGAGCCAAGGGGCTTAACTGGCTGCCTAAGCATTAGAAGGGCAGCACCATCCAAGCCAGCAGCGCCTTCGCTGAGCTTGAAGGGAGGTGACAGAGTGATCCTTGGCCACACTCCCTCCTGCCAGTGGCAATGCTCAGCAAAAGGGATCAACTCAGGCAAGAAGATGTCCAGATAGATAGTTTGTAGGTTGTTCCTTAGAACTTACCTTTTCGCTTAGGGGATTCAGTTCCAGTCCAGGTCTGTAAAAGAAGAGCTATTTTAATTATTTCAACTCTCTGAAGGGCGAGTTACAGGTGATGAAAGTATGATGGAGCCAGCACATGGGACCCCAAGGAAGGTGCAGATGAGTCTGAGTACATCCAGAGCACAAGCCTGTTTCAGCGAGGCCGCACAGAGGGGGAGCTGTAAATTCTTTGAAGGGCTGTTCCATTGCATTACTGATCAATACACTGCTGAGCCTCATCCCCTTCTGCAGGACTTCCACGCAGCGAGTAAAAAGGAAGCTCCACAAGCTTTAGGCTGAGTCTTACGTGCCCACCTTTTGGGTCTGACCACAGCTGACTGACCTCCAGCACCACCAGGCACTCAGAGGCTGCTTACAGCCAGGAATCCCAGGACATAATTCATACGATGGCGCCCAACACCAGGCAGAGCGACTGCTGGCAGCCTCTCCAGCCTTGTGGCATAGGCTGGACCTCACCCTACTGGGGTGATCAACCTCACCATGCTCTGAACAGACTTCTGAAGAGGAAGGGCTGTGCTTGAACAGCACAAACTTTGAATATCAACCAGCCCCAGGTAACAACATCACCTAAATAGTCTGTTATGAAGCCAGCCCTATATCTGTAATATAAAAGCAACCCATATAGCTTCCTTGCTGGGTTTGCTGTGGTTTCTTCCTGCCTGTGTTACACGGTAACCTCACCTCATGCTGCTGGTCACATCTTCTTCCACAAAAACCTCCAAGGAGCTTTGACCTGGAGGAGAAAAACATAAGCTGGCTTGGGGATTTCATTCTGAGGCTTCCCAACAGCAGCAGTGTGTGCGTGGTAGAGCTCAGGTCCCTGCGCAGGCTTTCCTCCCAGGGAACATGCGGATTGCTCATCTCGGCTTTCCACACCAGCACTACCACCGCCCTCAAGTGTCACTGACAAGCTGGTGTAGGCTGGGAAGGCAGAGATGTGAAGCAGCAGCTCCTCTGCCTGCAGACTGCTCCAGCTGCACAAACATGCTCTCGCCTGTGTCAGAAACAGCATCTCCCAGTCAATTGACTTCAGCTCCTGCCCCCCTACATGTTTTTAAGCAGAGATTTGGTGGATTTAGGCTGATTTCATTCCCCTCATAACACCACTTAGCTGAAAGTGTTATAACAAATGCCTAGATACAGTGTGACTCAAGGCTGACAAAACTAAACACCAAAGGCCTCAGCACTTTATTAGAAGCCAATCTGACTTCAGAAGCAATGACTTTAGAAAGTCCAAATAGCAAACCCTTCCCAGGAGCAGTGGGAGCAGAGGATATGGAGAGTATAGTGCTACCAGGAATAGCCTAGATTTCTGAATCTTGTTTCCTCTGATGACTGTGCTATTTGGTTCTCAGTCCATCCACTCTTCCACCTTCACCCAGAAAGCACTGAAGTTCCTCTGCCAATTTCAGCCACATTTCAGGGGTAGAGACATTTGGTTCCTATAGATTTTTTGGACAGCTGGCAGAAGACACACAAATTAAAGCCCCTCCCCAGGGAATGCAACAGTCTCTTCCGATCAGCCAAACCACATGTGTATAGAACCAGCCAGACTGCATTTTCCCTTTCACTCTTGTTTTTTTTGCCCATCCACAACCTATGTAACCCAACCTCCGACCCCTGTGCCGATGCCCCAGCAGAGACTTCCTTCACCTGCTGCAGGAAAACAGCCTGAGACTTGGTCTGACAGCAGATAAGGACCCCAAGATTGCACCCCAAACAGGTGGAAGCCACAAGGCCTACTGACAAGGAGACTAAGAGGAGCCAGAGATAACATGGATGAGCAGCTCCAGAGCTGCTTACTCCCCACACCAAAGCAGAGAAGCTGATTGAGCCAAATGAATGCACTTGACAACTGAAAGAAACTTACAGCTCACTCTGCTGGAGGCAGAGGATGATTCTCGCGATGCTGCTTTCTTTGAAATGGCCCTGCTGATAGACCTCCGGATCATGCTCTCTCTTTTGCTGGCCAGGGAACATTTTTCTGCCAAGGAGGTCCTATGGCTCTTGTTGGGGCCACCCACAAAGCTTTGACGTCCAGAGCAACGGCGTGTTTTGGATTTCACTGTAGTCATTTTGCTGTCTGAGTCCTGGAAAAGCACCTTTTTGAGGCCCTGAGGAGACTGATCTCCTTGGAGCATGGCAGGATCTCCATTTCTAGCAGCTTTAGGAGTGGAAGTACTTGCTGTTCTTTCGGGGGCCTCTTCCCCTTCTCTTGCGATCTGGCCACCGGGCATTGCAGTGACAGAAAACACACTGTGCAGCTCAGTGGCTGCATCCCCCTCGGGCAACTGCTCCCCTGTGACAGCCGTAACAGCTGCATCCCTGCTATCGGCACCCTGTGGGCAGTCCTGACAATCCGGCTTTGCCACGGGACCTTCTGCCGGCCATTTCCTGGTCAGTGCTGGCAGATCGGTTTTAACACTGGCCTGAGACCTCACCGCACAGTCGGACACAGACACCCCTTCCCCCTGACAGCCAGGATTGCGGGGTTGTTCTTTGCTGAGGCGCTTTTGGGAACTTGGCTTGGAAGACACTGGTTTGATGCTGCTTCTCCTTCTGGACAACCTTAAATAAAAACAATTTTAAATGAAGCGATAAAGGAGTCTCCTGCTCCCAAATGATTTTTAGAGAAAAAAAGCAGACAACAAGTTTTGAAGTGAACCTGCAGGCTTCTTCCCTCCACCATTTCCCCTAGCAACCCATCTTCTGTCACAGGTGAAATGCAGGAGCTGAACCTTGAGAGGTCACAGATGTGCTCTGGCAGATTTAGCTGCAACAATTTAGAAATTGCTGCTTACTGCTCTCTGCTGCCTGCTAGACATTTCTTTGCTGGATGTTACCACTCCATGGCATAGGCAGGGATGCAGGGCACATACCCTCCCTGCAGCCACCCCAGCTGCCAGCCTGGCATGCTGGGCTGACTCACCAGTAAAGGCTGTATGTTCTGGACACAAACTGCAGCAGCTGAGGTACCAGGACACTCGTTGGTCTTTGCAGACAGTAACCTGCAGCCCCAGGTGGGGCTGACACCAGGGGACAGTGAAGTCATACTGGTGCAACCAACTCCACTCTGTTTGCCTTGAGCAAAGTACAGGCATCCACACAGGGAGGGATTTTGGATCACGGATGTCACAGTCTCTCGTGATCAGCTCTACGTGGAAGTCTCCCCTGTAGAGATCTACAAGATTGCAGCTAGAAACAGAAGGCTCTGCTGCTCTCCATAAAACACACCCCAAGCACTGGGGAGGCAGGGACCCAAGTGCTGAGAAAACATCCATGGCTTTAAACGTAGAGTTTGAGAACAGGCTGGCAAACACAACAACGCCACCATACATGTGGTACCCGACAGCATAATCCCAAGGAAGGCAACAAAAAAAGTACCTGTACAGTTAGGACTCATGAATTCTTTAAGTTACTCTTATTTAAGCAAAAAATTATCAGGTACAGTAGCTGTCTCCAGCTCTATTGCCTCAGTTAAACCTGACCAGAGGCTTGGGGAACTTCAGCAGTGAAATCCTCTTTGCTCCATCAGGTAACTTGCCATGAGAGGATGGAGCCACGCACTTGATCAGCAAGTCAGGGAGATCGGGTGGACAAATCCAAAACCAAAGGACAACTTTGGTTGTCCAGAGGAAGGCAGCTTCCCGTGCCAAAGTGACCCAGAGGCAGCCAGGTAAAGCATGGCGAGTGGAGACAAAGGCGAAATGGAGAGCTAATGTGGAAGTGCGCAATAGGTAGAAAAGGCAGCTAAGAAAACCCACTGCCATGTAACGAGGTTTTACAGTCCCTGGTGCACGACCACCAGCAAGCAGTGACTCGTCCTACTGCCAGGATTCAAGTTGACACCCTCCACCCTCCTTCCAGCCTCATTCTCTTAATTGCTCATTCTGACCTCTAGCAAGAAGAGGGACGTTTTGCTGGAATTAGCAAAAAACGACTACTAATTGGGAAATGCGTAACTAACAATACACTAAGAAATGGGTTTTTAAATACATACTGAGAAAAACAGAGCGAGGAAAACAACAATGGCCTGACCCTGCAGGATGGAGCACAACGTGCTGAACCGCAGCATGAACTTCCTGTTGATGAGTGACCCCCTGCCCGCCCAGGCGTTTTGTCGCATCAGCAGATCTTTCTCAAAACAAAGTTTAAATAAGGAAAAATACACACAAGGCTTGTCTTCTTCAGGGGAGCAATCGAGCTGCTACCTGAAAACTAACAGAATGTCTTAAGAGCTCTCCCTGTTTAGATTTGCAACATTTTCTTCTCCTGCCCTCCTTCACCAACACACGCACAAACTTCCCACGCTTCCTTACTATTCTTGCTGTTCTCTTCATCCTCCATGTCTGCTTTCTGACAGTCTTTTAGTTCTAACTCTTCCTGTCCAAACTCTGTGGGTTTTTCACCACAGTTATCAAAATTTAAGTGCCTTAACACATAAACAGTTTACTACTGCGTACCCAGTGATGAGGTTTGGGTCATGCTACAGCACCCATCAGTGTGCTGACCCTCGGCTCACAGCAGACGCTTCTCTGAAGGTCAGCCCCCCTGATGCTGACCACGAGACGAGAGCAGATACAGAGCCAGCTACCATAAAGCAGTGGCAGCAAGGAAGTTAATTAGCATCACTACCATCCCTGACTACACATGCAATTAAATCACGCCCTGCACCATCCTGCCTTAGCATCTGTTTGCAGCCAACTGTTGTCTACTTAGGACTGGTTTTAAAAACCTCAAGTACACTTGGTTCTAAGCAAATCACTTGGAATTTCCACTTCAATTTCACCGCTCACCCCTTTGAGCCTTTCTGCCTGACAGTTCAGAGAACTACCGTGGACATGCTGCTTCTGCACGTCACTGGTAGCAAGTTCCATTGTCAGGTCCTCTCAGGCACCAGCACAAAGGTTCAGCGAGTGAACACCAGTAGCAACCTCAGGTCAAAAATTGTGCTGAGACAAAATCAAATCAGACAAAAAACAAATCCAAACAGACAAGAAAATAAAATATTTATTATTCTTTGTTTCTAACCACAAAAAAAGAAAAAGCAAAACTGGAAGTGAAGGAAACCAGCCAACTCTATCACAAGCTTTCAAAAGAATCAAAATGCTGATTGATGTTGACGTGCCCTTTTAAATGTATTTTCTAACTCAGAGAACAAAGCGGCTATTTTATGTTCTTGTGTATGTGGAAGCAGTTACTGCTTTGTTTCACTCTTAAACATCGTGCAGCAGAGCCAGAACAAACCGACTCACCTACCTCCTCCTGTTTGGCTCCTTATTTTCATCTTTCAGGCAGGAGGACCGCCTTTTCTTGGGGCGCCTCCTCTGCGATGGTGTTTTAGGTATTAATTCAGGTTCAGCCCCAAAGTTGCTGTCGAGGGAGACAAATGCAGAAGACAAGAGATTGCTCCCCCCACTGCCTAAAACAAGGCTATCCACAAAACAAGCGTCACTCATTGAGAAAGATGAGTGTTGGGCAAGAAACATGTGGAGTGAGATGTACCAGCCACCTAGAACCAAGGCCCAAACCAAGCTGCTGAACACGCAGCTGTTAAGTCACAGTTGCTCAGCTGTTAAACCCAACGCCCACCCAGCCTCGCACCAAGGCTGCCCACCAGCAGCTGGGAGCACACATGGCCTTATGCTCACAAGGGCTGGGCGCTCCCTGAGGGATGGAGAGGTGCCCCTGGAGGGTGGCCCCTACCTATCCAGCAGCCGCATGCCCTGCTCCTCCACCTCCCGCAGCCAGGCCAAGTGCTTGTGCTCAGCATTGCGGAGGAACCGGGAGAGCCTCTGCTGGCACATTTCCAGCAGCTGCGTAGGACCGTCAGTCTCCGCCATGGCCCTGCCTGAAACACAGCGATGGAGTCAAAGGCTCGCAGGCACCTGGGGATAGCCCACGGGTGGGAGGGGAGACACCAGGCCCCCTCCCAGCCTCAGGGTGGGATACGAGGGCCAAGGGCTCTGCACTACACCCTCGGCAGGCACAAGCCCAGAGCTTAGGCCCCGAGAGACCCCCAGGCCCTTCTGCCCGCCTCCCCCTGACGCAGAGCCAGCCCCCAGGGCCTGGACCTGCTCCGCTCCACCGCCACCGAGACCAAGGCCTCCCCTCGCCCTTACAAGCACGGCTTCCCTCTCCCACCCCGAGATCATCCCAGCCTCCACCAATCATAGCGCGTCCCCCCCAAGACGGGGCTTTCCATTGGCCATTGCCCACATCCATCATTCCCCCGCCATTAAAGCCCAGCAGCCTATTTGCCTGCCCCTCTAGGACCCGCCTTCCAAATCGAGTCCTCCACGACCACAGAGAAGGGTGAGCAGAGGGTAATCTGTTTTTGAGCGCTCCCGTGCCACCTCGCAGCCAATGGGGAGGGCGGGCGGGGGCGCAGGGCGGTGGTGATAGGCTGGCGTGGCGGTGACGTTACAGGGTGAGGGGTGGGCACTAGGTTTGAATTCGAGGCGGGCATCGGGGGCGGGCCGTTGGCGCTGAGGCGATGGTGATGGCGGCGGGCCCGGACCGACTGCCCGCGCTGTGCAGGCGGCGGCTGGCGGAGTTCCTGCAGCGGGTGGATGATGTCCACCTGCTATGGCTGCAGGAGATCGGTGAGGAGGCGGCCAGGATGTTTGGCAGGTACTACCCCACCACCACCCCCCCCCGCTCCGCGGCCGCTGTAGGCCGTTACCGGCCGCCCCCCGCGCTGAACCCCCGCCTCTTCCCTCCCAGCCACTACAGTGATGAGCCGGAGCTGATGCCCAAGACGCCGTCGCAGAAGAACCGGCAGCAGAGGAAGCGTTTTTCCGGCCTGCAGGATGAGAGCCAGACGCTGGGCAGGAAAAGGTGGGGAGCTGGGGCCAGGGAGGGGTGGCCGGGCTGGAGGCGAAGCGTGGGGGCTCCCTTAGCGCCGGGGGAAGGGGCGACCCGCGGGACGCCGGGAAAATCCGCCGCAAAGGTGGTGCGATAACCTGCTTCCGCGGTGCATCTCCCCCACACTCATGGGGTTAAAGGCCCAGTTAGGCGCTTCACCCGAGAGCTCTCAGCCTGGTGGCCTGGACGTGTTATGATACCATGGCTTTCAGGAAAAGCTCTGTTACTCTTTCCGTTTTATAGGTCTGTGCTTCTTCTTTCGTTATCTCTCCTGCTCTGAAGTGATTGTGTGTGTTACTTGCTGCCTTAGACGCCTTCATAGAATGTGTTGGGTTGGAAAGGACATTTAAAGGCCATCTAGTCCAGCCCCCCTGCAGTCAGCAGGGACATCTTTAACTAGATCAGGCTGCTCAGAGCCTCATCAGGCCAGGCCTTGAATGTCTCCAGGGATGGGGCCTCCACCACCTCTCTGGGCAACTTGGGCCAGTGTCTCACCACCCTCAGCGTAAAGAATTTCTTCCTAATGTCTGATCTAAACCTGCCGTGCTCTAGTTTAAAACCATTGCCTCTCTTTCTGCATTGCCCTGCTTTCTGCAGCTCTGTGTGTATTGAGCTCTGTACACAGACCTTACAAATAAGGATGTAGACACGCTGTTTCTGCTTACTGTGTTTTCACTCAGGGACCTGCACACGGGCTGTTCTGATAGGAGTTCTGGTCTATTCCTGAATCCAGTTCCAGTCTAATGCACTGTTTCTATTGTTAGATTATCTAGAAAGAGGAATAGCAGTTTCAAACTGGTGCCCTCCCCGCGATACTCTCAACGACTCCGAAATAAAGAAAACGTGGAACTAGTCAGGGCTGAGATCAAACAAGTCTCTCCACCTCAGCGTGTGACAAGATCCCAGGCTGCAACATCTCATAAAAGGTCGGATACCCTCCTTGAGATCCTTCCTGTCCAGCAAGTAGAAGAGAAGATTCCCTCAACAGAATCTGATGTCAGTGATTCTGTTAGCACTGAGCTACACCTCCAGAAGAGCGCACCTAAACTAGCAGCGAAGCTCTCCACAACCATCCTCTTGAGCTCAGGTGATGGCTCTCCTGAGGAAAGCAGGGTTGCCAAATCACTGCTGGGACCTGCAGCCTCTGAGCTGCAGGTCCCTCATACCCCTGAGGCAAATGATGCAGGAGAAAGCGAGGCTGCACCTAAGCTGCAGACAGCAAAGGCAGCTAATACTACTGTCATTTTAAGTGAAGAGCCTAGGCTGGAGGAGGGAGGTGACTCTGCTCAGGTACAAGAGGGTTCTGACGAGGAGCCTTCCCAGCGTGTAAGGGATAACCCAGGGACTCCGACAGGCTCTAGGCTGAGCCGTCGCTCGGTGCGCAGAAGTCTGATGGGTAAAACTTCCATGACTCGCAGAACCTCCTTGGCAGAGAAATACTCACTAGCCAGCAAGAGGGAAAGTATGATCCGGAAATCTATCAGCAGGACCATGGTCAAGAGGAAGGCAGCTCGGAAATCATCTGTGTCCTCCAGTTGCATGGACGGTAAGTTTGAATGGCACCAGATGAGTTTGCTTTGGACCTTTCCTGCTTTTTTTGATCTACTGCTTTTCGCTGCTGGAGGGAAACAATGTTATGGGGCTAGTTCTTCAGTTTGGGAGCAGCAGCTGGCCTTCCTAGGCTAGGCAAGCTGCAATTCAGCATGGATGTTCTAACTTGCTTTCTAGAGATGTATGTGCATAGAGAAACCCAGGTAACCATGCTAGTTCATGGCCTATGAACTCAGCCTTATAAAGATCATCTGGGAGAACAGCCTTAATGTCTTCTGAGTTTCTGTGGTGGCAGCTTGCCCAGCTGAGGAGGAAGCTGGCCAACGGGCTTTGCTGCTGCTGGTGGCTGCTTAAGGGGGTTATGGGCTCTCACAAAGGCCTGAATGTTTTCTGGGAAATGAGATAGCAATCACAAATTCACTGCTTTCTAAACAGAATCAGGCTGCTAGTTACAGAGCTTCTCTTTTGAGAAGGTAATTTTGAGGTTGAACTTTGTAAATTTATTAAAAGTCTTCCAAATTTTCACAGTTTGCAATAGAGGCAGGTTTCAGCAAAGGATAAACTGATTTAAATGTTCTTCAGCGCTACTGGAGTGTGCACATTGTATTTGGTGCAGGAGACAAAGCGATGGATATAACCTCTCTTTGTTTTCAAGCTGAGGGAAAGAAGTGGCTCATAAGTGGTGGACTAGTAAATGGCTCCTGAAATGCAGGTGATGCAAGAGAACCTCTTCCATGCAATTTGATGTTGAGGAGAGACTGTCTCTTTTACACAGCATGTTTCTTTGTTTGAAGGGAGAACTAATACAGCTGAAATAACGTTACTGTGATGTGTTCATCCGCAGCGTTCTAGCTTTGTGGGATTTGTGGTGCATAAAACTGACTCTTCTTGAAGAGTTATACTGGTTTTGCTGTAGAAAGATATATTTGGAGAAGTGCTTTAGTGGTTGTTTTTTTCTGTGTCAATTTAACTGCTTTAGCTGAATGTTTCTGCAGAACCAGAGCCCTGCAGTCCCCTGTACGGGTTTCCTGTGCTGGTAACAGGGTAGCGTGGAGGGCTGTCCAAGTTTCTAAGTGCAGAGTTGAGGGCTCCCTCACTAAAAATGAAACCATAGGGAAATGGTCTCATCTGTAATGTTGAAAAGGCACTGAAGTAGCTTTATTTACCCCGTTTAAATGATCAGTCTGTATTGTCTGGATTTGGATTACCTTGGAGGTTTAAGGAAGGCTTTGTTTTCTTCCCTCTGTGCTACTCGACGTGACTGTTCTGCATAGTCAAAATTTCTAGGTGTAAGGAGAGGAACTGATGTTTCAGGCAGCTCCAGTTGAGGTCGTTAATGTCTGAAAGCCCAAAGCAAGTTAATTGACTGCAGAGTGTGTCTGCTGTGTCTCTGATGCAGCAGGTCTTGCACTGGGTATGTGTACCGCATGTGTGTCGTGCTTCCTTCGATAACATCTGTGATGGAGGAATGGGAGCAGACTGCATGCTCTGAGATGCAAAGCCTGCCCTCATGTACTCCACTCGGGCTGAAGCTGCATTTCCTTCTTAATTATTAACAGCAGTTTCTGGCTGTGCTGGTGCTTAAAAGCCAGCTACCACGGAGCCAGCTGGAGTGCTTAGCAGGAACCAGCCCTCGGAGTGGAAATAATGCTGGGTTTAACTACTGCCAACATTGCACATTGGCCCTGCAAAATGAGTCTGAGCCCAAACCTAGTCACTCTTAATGTAAGCTCATTGAATATAACTTTAAACTCATCTATAATTGAAAGTGTCTGTTTTCTTTTCTTAAAATTGCAGGCAGTGTTTTCTCTAGTGCTGCTCAGGTGTATATTCGGCTGCCCTGACTTGCAGTGGCACGCATCGGTGTTGCAGGAGTAACCCAGGAGGCAGAACCAATGCCTCTGCCGGAGTCTGGAGTGAACGTTGCTCCTAAAAGGAATCTTGGCCTGTACCTGTGTGTTACAGCTCTGGCATTTTTTCTTTTCCTGCAGTCTCCAGCTCTGGAGAGGTGCCAGAGGATGAAGAAACAGTTGTCAAAGCTGGGTGAGACTACTTTAAGATATTTCTTTATCCTTAATGCCTGGAGGACTTTTTTACAGTGATATTCTTGGCATAAAATGCATTGCTTGCAGATAACAAGTGGCTTTCCAGTTTCCTTGATGTTATTAAACAAGCCTGCCTTTTTTCTTTATTTTTTTATAGGCCTCCTCCTGGACCTTGTACCCCCTCCAAGTTGGTAAGATTTGAGCAGAGATTGAAAGCGTTTCTGTTTGGGTGGACTTGTGAGCAAACTGTGTGGAATACACCTCTTATTTGTTACTGGGGAATTAGGGAGCTCTGGACACAGCCGACCCAGTCAGCCTGCTGCTTTGCACTTGAATAAAGAGGGCACAGAGCACTCAGCTCCCGTGTGTGCAGGAGCCTGTCCATAGCCTCTCTATCGATACACAGGCTAGAGACAGTCTGAGATTGTCAAGTCTGTTTTAATCGCAATGATCCAAAATCATCAAAACAAAAACCAGCAAAGATTTATTTGGAAAATGAGCATGTGCGACCCAAGGCTTATTTTGGATGCGAGCAGAGGTGTACTGTCAGTATGGTGTTACAATCTCAGATACATTTAAAGCCAAGGCTAGCTTTGACTAGAAAATATCATTCTCTCTGTCGTTTTGCATAAATATATTCAAATGTAAATGATGGGTTGATGCATGCCAGCACTGAATACCGACCTTGGTATTGCTGGCATTCAGAGTCGAGTCCTGCTTTCTGGCTCTTGCTTCTTAGCCTCTTGCTAGAGATCAGTTGTATGAAAATTCAATCCTGAATCTATACAGATAAACAACCTTCTTATAATTCAGGGAAGTTTTTTTTCAGTTGGACAGAGTCACAGAATCACAGAATGGCAGGGGTTGGAAGGGACCTCTGGAGATCATCCAGTCCAACCCCCTGCCAGAGCAGGGTCACCCAGAGCAGGTGGCACAGGAACGTGTCCAGGCGGGTTTGGGATGTCTCCAGAGACGGAGACTCCCCCACCTCTCTGGGCAGCCTGTGCTAGGGCTCTGCCACCCTCACAGCAAAGAAGTTCCTCCTCGTGTTTAGATGGAACTTCCCATGGTCAAGTTTGTGCCTGTTACCTCTTGTCCTGTCGCTGGGCAGCACTGAAAAGAGCCTGGCCCCATCCTCCTGACACCCACCCTTTCAGTATTTATCAGCATTGATAAGATCCCCCCTGAGTCGTTTTTTTTCCAGGCTGAGGAGACCCAAATCCCTCAGCCTTTCTTCATCAGAGAGGTGTTCCAGTCCCCTCAGCATCTTGGTAGCCCTTTGCTCTCCCCTCTCCAGCAGTTCCCTGTCCTCTTTGAACCAGGGAGCCCAGAACTGGACCCAGAGCTCCAGATGTGCCCTCCCCAGGGCAGAGCAGAGCGGGAGGGTGACCTCCCTCCACCTGCTGGCCACACTCTTCCTGATGCACCCCAGGATGCCATTGGCCTTTTTGGCCACAAGGGCCCATTGCTGGCTCATGGTCATCCTGTTTTCCCCCAGAACTCCCAGGTCTCTTCCCACCGAGCTGCTCTCCAGCAGGTCACCCCCAACCTGTCCTGGTGGGGGGGGTTATTCCTCCCCAGGTGCAGCACCCTGCACTTACCCTTGTTGAATTTCATAAAGTTGCTCTCCGCCCCACTCTCCAGCCTGTCCAGGTTTCTCTGGATGGCGGCACAGCCTTCTGGTGTGTTAGCCACTCCCCCCAGCTTTGTACCATCAGCAAAATGTGCCGAGGGTGCACTCTATCCCCTCATCCAGGTCATTGAGGAATATACTGAAGAGGACTGGGCCCAGTACTGACCCCTGGGGAACACCACACATCACTGACCTCCAACTAGACTCTGTGACCCTAATCACAACCCTCGGAGCTCTGTCTTTCAACCAGTTTTCAAGCCACCCCACTGTCCATTCATCTAACCCATGCTTCCTAAGCTTCCCTATGAGGATGCTGTGGGAGACTGTGTCAGAAGCCTTGCTGAAGTCAAGGTAGGCAACATCTACTGCCCTGCCCTCATCTATCCATCCAGTCATGCCATCATAGAAGGCTCTCAGATTTAGTCAGACATGATTTCCCCTTGGTGAATCCATGTTGACTGCTTCCGATAGCTTTCTTTTCCTCCGCATGTCTTGAGATGACGCCCAGAACAAGCTGTCCCATCAGCTTTCCAGGGATGGAGGTGAGGCTGACTGGCCTGTAGTTTCCTGGATCTTCCTTGCCCTTTTTGAAGACTGGAGTGACATTGGTTTTCCTCCAGTCCTCAGGCACCTCTCCAGGACCTTTCAAAGATGATGGAGAGCGGCCCAGCAATGACTTCTGCCAGCTCCCTCAGCACTCTCGGGTGAATCCCATTGGGTCCCATGGACTTGTGGATATCCAGTTTACTTAATTGATCTCTAACTTGATCCTCCTCAACCAAGGGGAAGTCTTCCTTCGTCCAAACTTTCCCTGTTACCTCCGAAGTCTGGGACTCCTGAGGGCTGGCCTGAGCAGTAAGGACTGAAGAAAAGAAGGCATTCAGTAACTCTGCCTTCTCTTCATTCTCTGTCACCATGGCTCCTGTCTTGCCCAACAGCAGGCCCACATTTTCCCTAGTTTTCCTTTTGCCTCTGATATACTTGAAAAAACCCTTTCTGTTGACCTTGATATCCCTTGCCACGTTTAATTCCAAGGAGGCCTTGGCTTTCCTCGTTTCATCGCTGCATACTCTGACAGCATTCTTGTACTCTTCCGAAGTGGTCAGTCCCTTCTTCCACTTACTGTAAACTTCCTTCTTCCACTTGAGCTTTTTCAGAAGCTCCCTGCTCAACCATGCAGGTGTCCTGTGTCCCTTGCCCGATTTCCTCCTCTTAGGGATGCACCGATCCTGAGCTTGGAGGAAGTGATGTTTGAATACCAACCGGCTCTCTTGAGCCCCCCTGCCTTCCAGAGCCCTAGCCCACGGGATCTCTCCAAGCAGTTTCTTGAAGAGGTCAAAGTTAGTGGTCCTGAAGTCCAAGGCTGCAGTCCTACTTGTTGTTTTGTGCCTACTACCCATGATCCTGAACTCTATCTTCTCGTGATCGCTACAGCCAAGGCTGCCCCCAACCTTAATGTCCTCCACCAGTCCCTCTGTGTTTGTCAGTACTAGGTCCAGTTTCCTTGTTGGCTTCTGCACCACCTGTGTCAAAAAGTTACTATCAATAGACTGGAAGAACCCCCTGGCCTGTGCATGCCTGGCGGTGTAACTTTCCCAGCAGATACTGGGGTGATTGAAGTCCCCCATAAGAACCAAGGCCTGTGATTGTGAGGCTACCTTCAGCTGTCTGTAGAAGGCCTCATCAGCTTCCCCATCCTGATGAGGTGACCTGTAATAAACACCCACAACAGTGTCCCTCATATTTGCCTGCCCCTTAATCCTTACCCACAAGCTCTCAACTCTCTCTTCATCCGCCCCCAGGGAGAGCTCAGTGCATTCCAGTTGCTCTCTCACCTAAAGGGCAACTCCACCACCTCACATCGCTGGCCTCCCTTTCCTGAAAAGGACATAGCCATCCATGACAGTGTTCCAGTCATGTGAGCTGTCCCACCATGTCTCACTAATTGCAATGAGATTGTGGCCCTGCAACCGCACACAGATCTCCAGCTCTTCCTGCTTATTCCCCATGCTGCGTGCATTGGTGTGTAAGCATTTCGGAGAGGGAGTTGCGTGTGTGCTTTTCACCCTCGAGGGGTGGTAGGCCTTCTGGTTCTCAAAAATACTAGCAGGCTGCCCCACAAGTGCCGAGCTACTACACCCAGGCACCTCACTGTCAAGCCCAGTTGCATCCTCACCCTCCTTCGAATGCAGTTTAAAGCTCTCTCAACAAGCCCCAATAACTCTTGTCCTAGAACCCTTTTCCCCCTGCAAGATAAGCTATTCCCGCCCGTTACCAGCAGGCCCGGTGTCTTGGAAATGCAGCTGTGTAGAGGTTGTACACTATTACCATTTCTATATTTTTAAAGCTGCTTTTGACCTTTTCATTAGCTGGCAGATTATACAAAGCTTGTCAGTTTGTCTTAAACAAGCACAGAAAGTTGTAAATATCATTCAGGTCAAAACGTATCCCTCCACAATTCTCACTGCCTCCTGAGGAAGAAATCCCAGGATTATGTCAGTGTTTTGTCCAGAATAATTTTCAATAAGCAAAGACTGAATTAACGGAGTGGAGCTCTGTGGTCTTCAGTGCTTCTGTAGGCAAGGACAGGCTGATACACGCTTTTATGGCTGCACTTGTCAGTGGAGCTGCAAAAGTTCAAATTCAGTTTCTCTAGTGCCTCTGGATTTTTAGCTGCCCTGAGTTACAGTTGTAGAAAAGCTTAAAGGGAAAATGGGGAGAAGAGAAAAACGAACAGGCTGCTTTGCAGATCTGTGAATAGAGAATTCATATCTTTTGTTTCTGTACCCTGATGGATTTATAAATACAGTCTAGTCCATGTAGCGTATTTGATCTATCCTTGATCCTCATCTTTTATTTCTATACCACTGCTGGTGGGAGTGGGACCTCATAGCCTGTCCCATTCTTAGCCTATGTCACCAGGTTACCTCGCTCTATCTATCTATCCATCTATCAGCAGTTTTCTTGGCAAACCAAATGTGGTTTGATTCCTGTGAGCAGCATGAAAATGCAGTGAGTCAGCAACCTTCTCAAAGCAGACGATGTCTTTGTCTCTAGGAAGGTATAAAGACAGTACCTGTGTGCGTGCTGTTACTTCAAGGTCAGATTCTTCTCGGGCCTTATCTTGAATTAATTAGATTAATGCCCTTCTCTTGGGCCACAAGGTGCTTCCTATACTTAGCCTTAGGAGAAGACCCTACAGAAGCATTTGGGGAGGATAAAGTTTCCATACTCCTTTTTCCTCCTCTTCCCACCTCCTTTGTGTCTGCCAGCCTGCACGTTGGCCAAGGCGGGCTGGGGGAGAGGAGTTAATGCGTGCATTGCTCACAGAGCGCAGACTGCAAAAGTGCCTGCTCTCTCTCAGCCTGTAAAACCATTATCACAACAGAAGTAATTTTGTACGGTGTAAGTGCAAAGGCAGCAAATAGCAATGCATATCATGTTCATAACAGAAACAGATAAATCAAGGAAATGAGCTGTTTGTCTTTGCTGTCTCCCTGTTTGTCCATTTATCGCTACTAAGTGAAATGCGCGCTGCCTGACTCTTTGCCAGAAGCCCAGCAAGCGTAAACAGATTTCCAGCTTGAAATGCTTTTGTTCTTAATAGTTTATGAGTTTGTTCAGTTGAAGCAGCACGTCCCTCATTGTAGAAACTTGTGTTCTGTTAATGTCTGTGCTTCTAGTGATGACACGATATCAAGGAATTTACCAAGATGGTGTCCCGAGGTACGTTTCACAGCTGCAGGTTAGGACTTTGCTCTGGGTACTGGTACCAGTACTTCATACTACGCATTCTCTGGTGATATTGCAGTGTCCTTGTCAGAATGACATCACCATCTGAAACAGTAATCGCCTGTTTCTGTGTGAGAACTGTGCTGAAACTCATTTGTTTTTCCTACAGAACCCCCAAAGTCCGCGAATGTCACTTCGCTCTCGGACAGTCAGCAGAAACAACGATCCACCTGCAACGAACAGCAATGGTAGCTTCCAGAGGGGTTTTGTGGCAGAATTTTAAAAAGTCATCATTTGTTGGGAGGCTGACTGGGAAGTTTGAAAGATTGGCTAGTTAGTTTGAGAGCCCAGTTTGAAAGACTGATCTAAACTTTGACAAGCAAGGATTTGTTTCAAGAGCTGAGGGGTTAGGAAATTCTGTGCTGGGGTTATTTTCCACCCTGGGAAGCACATGGAAAGGGATGTAATGAAGATGCAGGGGTGCGTGTTGTCCAGGTTATGGGAGGTCGAGCTGAACCCCGTTCCTGAAGCGAGCAGATGCTCTGTATCTGTGCCGAACACGATGGCACCGCATTAGGGCAGACTGCACACCCCAGATTGCTGAACGGCTTTGCTCTCTGTTATGTCTAGGTTGGAGCGGTGCTGTGCAGTTGCTGAAAGCGAGAAAGGTCTCACTGTGCATAATTCATGGCAGGGTTTTTTGCTGTTGAGTGAGCTTCTAAATCTCTTGTCTGCTTTCAGAGCTGTGTTGGAAGGGATTATTTTTCTGCTAGAACTAACTGTATAATTACGTTTTCTTTCAGAAAGCAATTTAAATAAGAATAGGGAGACCCAGGAACCACCTCAGAGTGCCAGGTATGTTCATAGGATGGTTCCGGTTGGAAAGTGCCTCTGGAGATCTGTAGTCCAGGTCAAAGCAGGTTCAACGCTGAAATATTGTTAAATGGCTTCAGTGTTTTGTGATTAGGAAACTTTGGCAATAAGTTTTCTCTGCCTTTGTGAAAAGAGGATTTAATTTGTATCTTCTATCACATTAGAAATTTTTTATTGGATATTTACTTGTGCATCACAATGAAATATCTTTAAGCTAGGTTAGTCTTACGACCTTTTTTTCGACCTGACTTTGAGACAATCAGGAGGGTTTGCCATGTGTGATGGACTGTATTTTTCTCACAGGAGACAGCCAAGTTACAAGAGAGCCGTGGATGAATGCTATGATAATCAGCAAGCAGAAGATGGAGGGCTTTCTCCTCCAAAAAAGATCCCATCCCCTGCCTTCCCAGCCAGCAAAGTAAGATCCTCATAGCCCTGATGTGCTTCACCAAGACCTGTTCCTCGCTCGTGTTCCTGAGGGTTGTTTTTGGCATTCCTCTTGTAGGTTGTGCGTCCTTTCAAAACATTTTTGCACACTGTGCAGAAGAACCAGCTCCTCATGACGCCAAGCTCTGTGGGGAGAAATGGAGTAATAAAATCCTTTATCAGGTACAACACTCCTCTCCGGTCTGATCCCAAGGTAAGATGAGACTGTTGTAAACCAGTACGTGATGGTCTGATGAGTGTTGAAGTTAAAGCACAGATGTGAAAGAAACTTTTCAACCCATATTAAACTAAGAAGTAACTTTAAGCTGTCTCTTTACACTTACGTAAACTAAATAAAATAGTGATTAGCCAGCTTCCTAAAGAGTTCTAATGTGGACTCTAATCTTTATTACTGCAGCATTCCCCTGTGATATTAGCAAGTAACAGCTGGGAATGAAAACTGGGAAAGGAAAACCAAGGGATTTTGAATACTGCAGTTGAGGCGTATATATAACTGAAGTCTGCACATCCAAAGTCTCCTTTCTAGGACTTTTCTAATGAATGAGATCTGAGCAAATGCTTCTTAAATCCAGTTCCTAAAGGGGGCCTACAGGAAAGATGGGGAGGGACTCTTTATCAGGGAGTGTAATGATAGGATGAGGGGGAACAGTTTTAAACTGAAAGAGGGGAGATTTAGGTTAGATCTGAGGAAGAAATTCTTGGCTGTGAGGGTGGTGAGCCCCTGGCCCAGGTTGCCCAGAGAAGCTGTGGCTGCCCCATCCCTGGAGGGGTTCAAGGCCAGGTCGGATGGGGCTTGGAGCAACCTGGGCTGGTGGGAGGTGTCCCTGCCCAGGGCAGGGGGTGGAAAGAGGTGATCTTTAAGGTCGCTTCCAACCCAAACCATTCTGTGATTCTATGAAATCCAAAGTTCTGATGTTCTGAGGTTTTTCATACCTTTGAAGCTGGTAGAAACTTGAGCCTGTCCTGACTCGAGACCGCTGGGTCCGTGAGACAAGTATGCCAGTGTCCGGATCTAATAGCCATTGGTATCCATGTAGAGTAATTGTTGCAACAAGCAAAGATGAAAAACACACCTCTGCTGTTTGCAGGGAGATGCCTCTACCTATGCAATACCAGAGTGAAGTTTACAGCATCACAGGGGGGGCACTCCTGTACCAAACAGAGTTTGGGTGGATGGGATTTGAGCAGATCTGGTTCTATATTTCCAAAGGGAGTTGGTTTTCCCTGTGTTCTGCTTACACGGGCCAGTTTGGTCATAAGTAGTGATCATTCAATTATGTGGGCTGGGCTTGCAGTAGGAATACTACCTGCATCGCTGATGGGCAGCCCTCACTCTTACCTGCGTTTAGATTTGGTATTTAACTCGGCAGAGAAGCCAGTGTTCAAGGAAAAGCAGGTTTCAATCAGTGTGATGAAGTTCCTGTTCCAGATGGTGCTCTGACAGTGTCAGGCAAGTACAAGGGAGTAGCTTCACAGGTGCACCGAAGGACGGGCTAGAAGCTGGCGTGCCCGGCATAGAGTGCTCGTGCATAGCTGCTGGGTATTGTTCTAATACCCAACAACTTGCCTGCAAAATACAGTAGTTCTAGGGCTTGTTTTCACTGGCAGGAGCGTTGGTGAGGGAGAGCAGAGCATGCTGCAGAAACGGGTTTTCCTGCATCTAGCAACCTAATAACAGAACTTCTTTGTATTGCTTGAAGCTGTCATGGTTTACTGCTTAGAGCTTTGCCCTACTCCAGCAGATAAGAGAAATCTGTCATTAGGAAGCAGTGAAGGATTCCAGCTCCAGTCTCACTGGTGTTCCTGCTGACGTTAGTGTCTGTATTGGCAAAGGAGCTATCTGCTGAGAAAGGAGTCTTCCGACTAGTGCATCCTCCTTTGCTGTCAGTTCATTCAATGTTATATTTTGTTTCACGCCAGTGCGGGCAACTTCCCCTCAGGGCTTTATCTGTGTCGGGGCTAAACATCACTAAATAGCACCAGAGCAATAAGATATAATTGTTAGTTTTAAATTAGCTGGTTTGGATAGTAGTATCACCAATCATTTACACCATGGAGCCCAGCATAAAGTAATCACTTGAACAATTCAGTGGGCTTGTACTAAGACCAGGCCTGTCATAATTAGGCATCTGCAGTATCAAATCTGGCATTAATTTAGTTTATCTTAATCTGTTTGCTGCGACTGCGGTGATGGCTGGATCTTGCTCTTCTAATTGACAGCATACTTAGGCTGAGTTAGCTGGACTGTTTAGAAAAATGAGGAAAATGCCCCGCATTTCTGTCTAGATGACATATGGGGCTGAGTGCATGCTTGAAACAAGCTGCAAGCACTCTGTCTAAATGGTGGTGGTTTACCATGAGAGAGCTTTGTGGGAAGCAAAGACGCCAGCGGGAGCTCTGAATTGAAGCAAGCAAGGTGTTTCCTAGAGCACCATCTGTCCCCCACACTCGCTGCAGGAAGTCAGTTCATTACCAGGCACTAGCACTGCTTTTCTGCTTCTTTTTACCAACATAAATCGCAGTGCTGTCTGTCTGCAGTCTCTGTGGAAGCTGCCTCGACTTCAGGAGCTGATGCTTCTGTTTCAGGTTCCCAGCTTCTTCTCTTGCTCTCTACGATTAGCACCACTCTCTTGTTTTCCATCGCATCTGTTCCCAAACATCCATCACCACATCCCAGGCTACCTGAGCTCTGTTTCAGGCTTGTTGCCATCCTTTGGTTCTGGCTGCAGTTCCTTGGTGTTACCTCTGGGCCATTACTTGACCTGAGCAAGTTGAGGTTAGAAAGAAACCCTGGCAGGTGGGTATAACACATTTCAATCCACCTCAGGAAAAGGAAAGACAGAAGCTGGAGACTCTGAGGAAAAAGCAAGAAGCTGAGGAGCTGAGAAAACAAAAACTGGAGGAAGAAAAGAAACGGCGACTAGAAGAGGCAAGGCTGTGAGTATATGCTTTCTCTCTTGTCTGGAGTGCTCTCTCTGCGCCTGTAGGTCCCTATATCTAGGTCTTGTATCTTGCGGAGTCCATACATGCAGGAAAATTTCTCGTTGGCGTGCTCTCACACTGCAAAGACAGTATTTCTTCTCATAGTATCTATCTAGAATGCTAATAAAAAGTCAACTCTCCTAGCTGACTGCTTCTTCAGCTTTTCTTCTTAAGTCCCCTGTCTCAGGTTGGAGCTTAAAAATATTGGTGATGTTTAAATGAATGGTGTATTTGGTTCATTGAATTTCATACTGTGTCTGTTGACCTTGTAATTGAGTTGTAAGGAACTCATCTAGCTGGACTACAATGATCATAGAATCATAGAACTGCGCGGGTTGGAAGGGACCTTTTCAGATCATCGAGTCCAACCATCAACTTAACTCTGACAAAACCCACCACTACCCCATGTCCCTCAGCACCGCATCGGCCCGGCTTTTAAGCACCTCCAGGAATGGTGCCTCCGCCACTGCCCTGGGCAGCCTGGTCCAATGCTTAATAACCCTTTCGGTGTAAAAATTGTTCCTAATACCCATCCTACACCTCCCTTGGTGCAACTTGAGGCCGTCTCCTCTTATCCCATCGCCTGTTCCTTGGGAGAAGGGATTGACCCCTCCTCTCGGGGAGCTGTAGAGAGCGAGAAGGTCTCCCCTCAGCCTCCTCTTCTCCAGGCTGAACACCCCCAGCTCCCTCAGCCGCTCCTCACAAGACTCCTGCTCCAGACCCCTCACCAGCTCCATTACCCTAAATAAATAATAAAGCTGCCCTGTGTCCTACAGGAAGCGTGAGGAGCGTCTGCGCAAAGTGCTGCAAGCTCGGGAACGGGCAGAGCAAATAGAGGAAGAGAGGAAAAGGCGCATTGAGCAGAAGATAGCTCTGTTTGATGAGAAGACTGAGAAGGTAAGGGCCAATATACCTATAGAGCTTATTTGGGAGAATAAATACTCTATTGAGGTAGATGATGCCACGTAAGTGTGCCTTCCAGAAAGAGAGGAACTGAGGCTGCTGAATGGACCAGAGAATGGTTGAATAAAGATCTTTCCAGAAACTTCTGAGTGACTGCCTTTCTCTTGGTTACAGCAAATGGCAGATGAAAACACTTATTTTCCAGAATTATGAGTCTAAATGGGCTTTATTAAGGCTCTGTTAGTCAGATGGGAGTAAGAACTTTGAGCAGATAAAGCCAGCCTAATGGCTCTGAGGCTTTATCTGCTTGAAGCTGTTCTCCCATCTGACTAATGGATGAAGAGGTGAAAATAAACATACTTCCTCCAGACTCTTTCTTTATCTGAGACTTTCAAACAATTTGCACATGTGACCATAGCAGTCGTTTGTCTGCTTTAATTATCTCCATCTGCTTTGCTTATTTCATTGTTCTGGGAGTATATTTTGATAGCTTTTGTGATATTAGATGTATAAATACCAGAATAGGATCAGCTCTTCCTGTGGAGAGGTAAAAGAGGGTCGTGTCCCTAAATATTACCTTTTTAAAATAAAGCAGAGGTCCCATTGCCTCCTGGTGGCAAAAAAGGGAGCTTTTGCTCCCTGAGAAGGTGGGAGCTCTGCATCTTTGAGCCTTACTGCTGTGATATTTCACAAGCACTGAGAACTGTCCCACCTGAGACTCAGGTATTCAGCTAGCTCTGTGTGTGTCTCAGGTGCGGGAAGAAAGGCTGGCAGAAGAGAAGATCAAAAAGAAAGCAGCTGCCAAAAAAATGGAAGAAGCAGAGGCCCGGCGCAGGCATGATGAAGAGGCCAGAAAACAAAAAGCGCTGCAGCAGGTCTGTGCTGGAGCCCATCCCATCACCCTGCATGCAATTAGGATGGCCGCAATCTGCCACCGTCTTTGTGCAGGGAACCCAGCGGGAGTACTAACACCAGCCAAGGCAGGGCAAATTCCTGGAGCGGAGAGGCTTTGTCCTTAAAGCTCTCCATGATGTTGTGCTTCCTGCTTCCTCTTGCAATGTGCTGTGAGCTCTTAGTGGTGGCTGTGACCCACATTTCTTCCCCAGTTCTGGACAGACTCTTACTGAAGACCTTAATTTGTGGATCTCTCAGTTAAACCTGTCTCTCAGAGATCCAGAGCCTGGTGGCCATTAGGCCCTTTCAGGTACAATGTGGGCGGGGAAAGGCCAGCACTGAGATAACTGGAGAGATGATGCACCTACCTTAAAAGCAGTGGGACTTCAGCCCTGAGTTGTTTCCCCCTGTGTAGTGACTTGGGCCAAATAAGGTGTTCCTGCTCCTTTATTCTGGAGCATGTTCCTGTACAACGTGAGTAATTGCCTTGTTGGGCTTACTAGGAGGAGGAGGAACGTCGGCACAAAGAGCTAATGCAGAAGAGGAAGGAAGAGGAGCAGGAACGTGCCAGGAAGATTGCTGAGCAGAGACAGGCAGAACAGGAGAGAGAGAAACAGCTGGCTGCAGAGAGAGAGCTGGAGAGGAAGAAGGAACAGGAGAGGATCCAGGCAGAAAAGTAAGACAATATCCATTTATGTACCAAATTCTATGCTGGGACTTTGAGAAGAAGCAGGAACAGAGGGCACTAGTGAATGGCCCAGGAGGTGAAGAGCCACTTTGTGTTGTCAGCGCAACTCTGGACCATTGTGGGTGCTGCGCTGCCAAGAGGAAATTCTGGGCTAAATAATGTGGGGAGTGCCCTGAAAAGCTGTGAGACAGAGCGGTTTGCAGCAGGCGCAGGAATGGGAGGGTACCCCTGCGTAGTTTTGAGAGTGATGGTCTGTTGCTTTGGTTCTCAGGCTGCGTGAGCATCAGGAGAAGGCTGCTCGCCTGCAGAAGGAAGCGTTGGCTGCTAAAGAACAACTGCACAAGGAGACGGAGAAGACAGAAGTAAGTACTCTCTCCTTGTAGCTGGGTAGAGCCACATGGATCTGACGTCAGTAGCCATAACTGTCCGCAGCAGTGAGCTGGGAAGCCATCGAGAACCCTGATGAACGAGTTGTTGCACTTCTGAACTTGAGCAAAGCAAGGTGCTCTTACCCTGTCTGCCCTCTGCCCGTTTCCGAAGGTGTGCCTGCTCTCTTAAGGTGGCAGCCATGCAAGAAGGACACATAAGTGAGGTTTTTGGTTTTTCCCCCTTTCTGTGCCCAGGTGTATCTGTACCTCTCTTGATATCAAATGGCAATTAATCCCAGACTTTTCAGAAGCAACATCTCAACTTTACATTTGTGCCACCTTCAGCCAGACTGTAGACTTTGTCAGGTTATTTTCTGCAACAGTCACTCAAGCATAGATTAACGAAGCAGGCGTTTTTGCTTGTGGTGTTGAAGAGGAACTTTTGATGCCTTGGCAGTCCGTGCCATCTGAGTAAAGCAACTGCAGCCGGATAGGCTCAGGGCTTTGCTTAACTTGCAGTGTGCGTTTTTACTGGAGCAGAGAGAAAGCCCCCAGGTGTTGTTCAGGCAGCTTTTGGAATATTCCTTCTGAAGAATTTGCCCGCAGTAATTGCTGGGAATTGGTAGCAAAGCCTTTGCTATTTGGACTGTTCCTTTTTGGTTTATATACAGTCTGGGAGAACTTGCACTTTCAAGACGATTTGTGAGAAAGAACAGAAGGTTGGAATAGTTGGTTGGAAATTGTCCAACACTTGCCTGAAGTCATCGTCACTCCACTTAGCAGAGCTGTGGCATTAGCACACCGACAGCCGTTGTCCAGCTGCCTCCAGGGAGCTGAATTCCTCGGCGGGGTCCCTGTGTGCCCGGCAGGACCCTCGCTCTGTCAGCGGCATGAAGTTGGCAGGGTCTGTGGTCAGACATCTCTACTACTTCTGCTGTTAAGGCTGGGTGGGATTTATTTCACCTGATTTTAGGCATCTACTGTTTGAGTTAGCAGCCTCGTGGTTTCCTTTGGATTCAGTAGGGAAAAGTAAGCGTTCATGGGGTGAGATTCTTTTGCCCTACTTGGGATGGTTACTATGCAATGGGATGACTTGGCCTCTAAAAATGCCGTTTATTAGTTGAAAAAGAGGCTAAGATCAGTAGCACAGACTTTTCCATCTGCAGATGGTCAGCTGGTTGCTGATGTTTCTATCTTGAAGGTAAAGGCAGTAGCAAGTTTTTCAGAGCATGAGGTTCTTGCACTATCAGAGGAAGGCAACTAATGCTCTTAAACGGGAAGGTTGGTTTGTTTGTGCCACTTTGAGGAAAGCTCAAACTGTTCCATTGCATTTGTTCGCTGTCTGCACTGCGTTCAAAGTGCTCCTTAGCGCCATGAGCAACAAAGACTTGCAATTAGATGCTTATTTTTTTTCCATATCAGAAAAATGGATCCCTGGATTAGCAGTGTAGCTTAGTTCCTAAGATTAATTCATTTGTGATGTCGGCTTGCCAGCAGGAGGAGCAGAGGCTAGCAGACATGAAGAGGCAGCAGCAAGAACAGAAGAAACTGCCAGAGGAACAAAAGGCTAAAGATAGAGCCCAAACACAGCACCTAGAGAACAAAGAGGTAATTCTG
Source organism: Larus michahellis (assembly GCF_964199755.1). Classification (NCBI taxonomy): domain Eukaryota; kingdom Metazoa; phylum Chordata; class Aves; order Charadriiformes; family Laridae; genus Larus; species Larus michahellis. The sequence continues at coordinate 94,403,460 of NC_133899.1, read as the reverse complement.
CTCTCTCTGGTGAAATTTCCTTAAGGGATGACATCAGAGAACTTTGACTGCAGCACTGACATGCTGGTACAACGGGCAGTTTTACCCTCTGCTTTTTATATTCCCTTTCAATAATGAAGGGATTCTGTAAACTTTTTCCTGGTCATCTGAGGTGGCCTCCTGGTGGCTTTGAGTATTTAAATGCCTTTTGGGGAGTGAAAAGGAGGGAAGGGCAGCAGCAAGTATTTGCCAGAGTTTTCTTGTCCGGATAAGGCAGTTGGCTGTTAAAGTTGCCTTGTCTAAGCGCCTCCTCTTTAAATACGGGCTAAGCCTGGCAGGCAGCAGGGATGCTGAAGTGTTATTTGAGTTCAGAGTTGGAAAGAGCCACGGGATGGCAGCAGAGTCTGGGACAGGATTCCGTTCTGGCCTCACTGCTGACGGGACTTGAGAAAAACCTGCAGGTGAATGTACGTGTCTTGAACATTGAAAGCAAATATATGGAACTTATCTCCTTGCAAAGCTATGTATTTTAACCTTTAAATGCAAAACCAGCAAAATATGAGTTAATGGACACAGAGCCACGAAGGCAGCCTCTTACGGAGAAGAAAAACTGTTTCCAGCTCTCTAGAGAGATGTTTCATGGTTGGTGAAACTTGCTGGATTAAGTTTTTCTTCATCACTTGCATTTCTCAGTCACGCTGTTGCCGTAAAAATTACCATCCAGTTTCTCCTGAGCTGTTATGTGCATATTCTCTACATGGTGATAATCGGTTTAATATTATTAAACAAGCCCGGAGGTTTGGTTGCAGAGTATTTAAAGCATGTTACTCAGCTCCCGCTTTGACGATGTAACAACTGCATTTAAGCCTTGCTTGAGTTGAGTGGAGCCGCTGTTATGTATATTAGATGCATCCATTACTGGCTTGTTCATGTCAACCAAAGCCAATTAAGCAGCCTAATTAAACAGGAGAAGGCAATGTGAAGTCATAATTGAGTCAGAGCTTTAGCACTGCCAAATGTCAGGTTTTACAATTATGTGGTAGAGCAAGAGTTGGAATAGTGAGGTTTTCTAATCGACGAGCGTCTTGCTGCTGCTCGGGAGCGTAGCAGTGCTATTGCATTTAATGTCTGTGGAATATATTTGTCTTCTAGAATTCACCCGTCTGCAGTTCATACCAGATGACTCCACAGGGCCCGAAAGATCCAAAGCCTCCCATAATAAATCCAAACAACTACGGGATGGATCTGAACAGTGATGACTCTACTGATGACGAAAGCCAGCCTCGCAAGCCGGTCCCCGCCTGGGCCACGGGTATGTGTAGCAGGGTGATACCCGTCCTGCGCGCCCCAGCAAGCCCTGCTGCAGCTTTGCGCGTACTCTCTTCCAGGAGAGTAAGACCTGGCTGGTGCAAGACTTTGCCCAGTTCCTCCCACTTGCACACTGTAGTTAAAAGTACTGATCTCCAGCAGCACGGCTGGATGCTGAGTCAGGGGCTCCTCCACCACTTGGGGATCTTCTTGCGACCATATTGGGGAACAAATACTCTTTTAAACTGCCTTAAAGGAGCTGCTAGTGTCATTTTGCCAACGTGAAAGGAATAATTATGAACTAGTGCTCTGGCCTTGAGCCTGCTTGACATTGATTTGGCTTAAAAAGCAAAGTAATGCCTGATGTCATGGATCGGGTTTTGGACAGTTGTTGTTCTGGTTCTGAAAAACTCAGTTCCATGATTTGCTATTCCACCCGCCCCAGGGAAGCTAAGAAGTTGCAGGGAAACTAATGGTATCTGCAGGAAGAAACGCTGAGAAGCCTTGCCGCTTGCAAACTTACCCTAGTTCCTGGACAGAATTCAGTACACCCACTATTCACCCTCCAAGTGATCCATGGTGAATCTTTAGGCTTAAACAGGGTGCTTTAAAACACCAAATACTGCAGGATTTCTTCCATTTGTGATGTCGGTGTGATTAGAGATGAGGAGAGCAGGGACACGCTGCATACAAACAGCCTACACAGCAGTTTCAATTAAAATTAATGAAAATTTAATCCTTTGTTTCTCCAGGAAACCAACTTACCCAAGCTGTAATCCGCCAGTACTACAACCCTCCCGATGTCGACGCACTCTTTGGGGTGATCGTAAGCCCCAAGCTGGAGGACATCTTCTACAAAAGCAAACCGCGCTACTTCAAGCGCACAAGCTCTGCTGTCTGGAATTCGCCACCGTTCCCAGGTGCCAAATCGGCTTCAGGGCTGCCATATAGCCTGAAAAAGTACTGACGGGGCAGCGGCTGTTTCTGGTGCAGTTGGTCTGCATTTCTGCCTCTAGGTGAGAAAAGATTTACCGTTCAATATCTGTAAATCTTTACATATTAGCGTTGAATAAATGTCAGCTTTTAATGGCCCTCCTGCATTTTCTGGTTTTGGGGCTTATTTTCTCACTGTTAGGCAAAACACCGAGCTTTTGGGAGATATTGCCTTGGAAAGATGCATCTCCTTCTACCCTTAGCTTGAAGCTGGCAAAGATTTAGACCTTTAAGTGATGAGATTGCAGCACCTAAAGCGGTAGGATCCTGCCCTCTCCAGCCAAACGGGCTGGTCGCAGCTGCCAGCAGCAGAGACGCTGCGTGTCTGGCCTGTCCCTGCCCACCTGGGCGCTGGAGCCCAGAACCTGTACAGCGAAGGACCACTGTGCGCATAGAACAGAATCACAGAATCTTCATGGTTGGAAAGGACCCTTAAGATCATCGAGTCCAACCAAACAACCTACAGTCTCTGCCACCAGAGCATGCCCTGAAGAGCAGAGTCCTTTAGGTTGGAGAAGACCTTTAAGTCTGCCACCATTGAGTCCAACTGCAAATGCAATGCTGCCAAGTTCACCACTGAGCCGTGTCCTGAAGCACCACGTCTACACGTCTTTTAAATATCTCCAGGGATGGTTCCGATGCATAGATGTGATTGAAAGAATGAGTTTAACCTTAATCCCTTAATCCCTGCCTTTCTCTTTTCTCCCCTTGGCCGTGTCATTTGTTCACCATCAAAGCTGGCTTTACTTCTAGGCCTGTTTGCACTTCGTGTTCAGTAAGGCAGCGTCAAACGGACTCCGATCAGAACAGTTTCCTCTTAACAGCAAAATACCAGCTCGGAATTTCAGGTCCAAGAGCACTTGGAGTTTTACTCATTCTTTCTACACCTAACTTGCAAACGGCAGGGCCACTCGTGTTTGCTCTGTGACAGCCTCCTGTGCGGAGAGCAGAGCGCCCCGCAGAGCAGCACTGACTGGAAGATTTTAAGGGGAACAGTTGCACTGGTCTCCGTAGGCCGTTGTGGAAGTCTGGCTGCGTCGAATCAGGCAGCCTCTGTGGTTCTCACCTCAGATTCCTCTGTTCTCGCTGCTTGATGGGTTTTAAAGATGGGCGAGCGTTCACGGCTGCAATTTCGGTATGCCAAAGACTGAGGAACACCGTTTCTGTGTACTTACAACCCGGTCCTTTAAAAACACCACTGTAGGGAGATTATCCAACGTGTAAGTGAGACTTCTGCCTTTCCTTGTGCATATACTTAATGTTTGTAGTCATTAACAGCATATGTTAATGTATAGGAACTGTTTGCAAGCAAATGTCTTTAAAATGATGTAGGGGTTTATGTTGAAGTACATCGAGTGCTAGATGCTGTGCTATTGATCCCTGGCTTTATCCGCGAGATGATTGTACCTTGATAGATGCTCTGTAGATTGTTTCGTATTTTAGAATGAACACAAACTTTTTGTAAGAAAGCTTGCTGAAATGGGAAAAATTTTAAAGTCGAATGCTATTTGAATGTCTGATAAAAGTGAGTTAAACCATCTCTTTGCGTCTCTTCTGGGCTCATCACAGCTTTTTATTAGAAAAATCCACAGTGTTTTGGCACCTGTCCTTTGGGGTTGCTTTTTGCACTGTTCACCTGAGATGGGAATGTTCTGTCTAGGAAGAACTTGGTAACTCCTGCTCGAGTAGAAAATATTGGTGCTTCGGTAGCCCTGCAGCATTTGCTGACTAGTTTTAATTTCTTCTTTTGTTTCTGGAAATGGGAAGAGGGACAGTTTGGCATGACGACACACTCCCAGAATCTTTGCTAAGGAACACAGGACTTGAATCCACCCTGCACTAACCTACATCCCTCACCGTTCCCTCGTATAGCCCTTCTACGTCATTCGCTACTTGTGTAACTCCAGAAAACACTCAGATTTGCTACCACCAGGTGGAGCAGGGACTTCAGTCAGAGCGCACAACTGCAGCACTGGTATTTGAAAGCACAAGTAGAAATCCTAGGAAATTAAAACCTCAAGATTTTAAGGAAGATATTTTCACTCCTGATTTCAAGTATTTATCTTAAGGTTTACAGAAGGCAGGGACTTTTCTTACCAGGTCTCCTCAGCAGTACGTGATCAGGACGAGGAAGATAAACCAGGGCCTCTCAACACATCCTCGGGATCACGGACACTTCAAAGCATTTCCTCCGGGTTGGTTTTCAGGTGGGATCCCAATCCTATTGCTGAAAATCTAGCAAGAACAGCTACTTTCAAGTACATAGAACTATTAAAAATCACTTTTAAGCATGCATGAGAGCTTGGCGTCCTAGCCAAAGCCTTACTGAGGTAACAGGAGAATGGCCCTGTCCGAGGGGGAACGGCCGCTGGGAGAAGGGCCCTGTCGGAGGGAGCTCAGCGCTGGCCCACAGCTGTCAGCCCAGCAGACACGCGGTTGCAGCTGGGGTTGGGAACAGGCCGAGAGCAGGAAGGTGTGAAGGAAACGGAGCCCGGCTGACGCTGTGTGGGTGTAACACAGGCGACACACGCAGACCTCGGGAAGAGACCGTGTCGCCGCAGGCCATGTCCCCCCTCGGGGGCTGCGTCCCTCGAGGGGGTTGGCAGAGAGCGGGGGAGAGGAGTCTCCATGAAGACCGGAATGCAGGTCCCGCATCTCCCCCGGTGAAATGAGAGTGGGCAGGAACTCTGCCTCGGAGAAATCATAGACTCATAGAATCATTTAGGTTGGAAAAGACCCTTGGGATCATGGAGTCCAACCACCAACCCCACTCTACAAAGTTCTCCCTTACACCATATCCCTTAACACCACATCTGAACGAGTCTTAAACACATCCAGGGACGGTGACTCCACCACCTCCCTGGGCAGCCTATTCCAGTGTCTGACCACTCTTTCTGGGAAGAATTTGTTCCTAATGTCCAGCCTAAACCTCCCCTGCTGCAGCTTGAACCCATTCCCTCTCGTTCTATCGCTAATGACCTGTGAGAAGAGACCAGCACCAACCTCTCTACAGTGTCCTTTCAAGTGGTTGTAGAGAGTGACGAGGTCTCCCCTCAGCCTCCTCTTCCTCACACTAAACAGTCCCAGCTCCTTCCATCGCTCCTCATCAGATTTACTCTCCAGGCCCTTCACCAGCTTCGTTGTCCTCCTCTGCCCTCGCTCCAGCACCTCGAAATCTCTCTCGTGTTGAGGTGCCCAGAACTGGACACAATACTCCAGGTGTGGCCTCACCAGTGCTGAGTACAGGGGGACAATCCCCTCCCTCCTTCTGCTGGTCACACTATTTCTAATACAAGCCAGGGTGCCATTGGCCCTCTTGGCCACCTGGGCACACTGCTGGCTCATGTTCAGCCGCTTGTCAATGTGAACCCCCAGGTCCTTTTCTGCCGGGCAGTTCTCCAGCCACACTGCCCCAGGCCTGGAGTGTCCATGGGGTTGTTGTGGCCCAAGTGCAGGACCCGGCACTTGGCCTTGTTGAAGCTCCTGCCGTTAGCCTTGGCCCATCGGTCCAACCACCTTCCCTCATCTCTACGTGTAAGTTTGCATTCCCGAGCGCCAGGAGCTTTCTCCACCCGCTGCTCCCTCTCGGTGCAGGGGGCTGCCTGGCCTCCAGGGCACCCGTTTGTGCTGCACCGAGCACTGGCTGCTGGAGCAGAAAACAGGCAAGAAACCCCCCGGGGGCGGGTCATGCCAAACTGCTGCTTCTTGCCTTGAGAACACCGTGTTTATTAAGCCTTTTTCTGTGCGCCTTTAGCCCAAAATGTGGTTGGAGGTCTTCATTATGCCCTGGAGGAAGGTTAAGCGATGAGTTCTCCTGAAAGGACGTGGAGTTTCCTTCCAGGTGCAGCCTCAGACCCACAGCGGCCGGGGTTCTCTGCAGCCGCAGCGCTGCCCGGGGCGTCTGTGGGTGGCGAGGAGACGGCAGGGCACCAGAGAACAGCGTGCAAAACGGCTTCAGTACAGTTCGGACCCAGACTTTACTGTCCCATTGCCGACAATATTGCCAGCAGTAGGAAAACAAGAAAAACATACACTTTTAGACAAATCCCCAAATGACATGAAGTAGTTTACAATGAAGATCCAGATTAGCAGTTCTTCCCCAGGGATATGTATTTCCAAATGTTGTTTCCTACCTCCAGGGCCATCACGGGTCTTTTCAAGGACTCCAGAAGCTTATTTTCTTCCAAATACATCTTTTTGGGGGATGTATGAGCCGATGCAGGCTTCTTCGAGGGCAGGGCAGGGATCTCGGGGCTGTGTTCGATAAGGTGTCCCTGCCATCACCATGGGCCGACGTTACCTAAGTGCAGACGTGCTGCTTGTCGGGCACGGAAGACTAAACAACAGTTAGTGTGAGATGTGTGTTTTCCAGCACCCCACGTGCGAGTCACTTGGCGTCCTCCTCCCCCGTCTTCCATTACTTTCCCGCAGGGGAGTTTACTTCTTTTTGGGGGGGGGGGGTCATGGGGAATAGGACACCTGAGTTTTTGCAGCCTCCCCCTTTGGGAGCGCCGAGCCCCTCAGGAAGAGGGCACTCAGCACTCGCACAGGGGGCAGAGGAATAGTTCACGGCCTGTTGGGGTGGGAAGGGAGCCACGGAGGTCAGCTGGCCCGGACCACGCTGCTCCCCCAGGGCCACCCAGAACTACTGGCCCAGGACCGCTGCCAGGCAGCCCCTGAGTCTCGCCAAGGGGGAGGTTCCCTTGGAGCTCTCTGTGCCCTGGGAATCGCCTGTGCTCAGAACAAGAACATGCTCAAAGCAAGAAAAGCGCGGAGGCTGAGCGCTGCCATCACCCCCCCAGCGCTGGTGTGTCCGTGTAATGGGAACAGGGTGTTTAGTGCCGTAGTTCCAGCGTGAGGATAATAACGGGATGCGTACGCTGTGAAAGGATGTGCTCCCCTCCCATTCGTCACAGACCTTGGTAAGCTGCTTGTCCCTAATTGAGGCAAAGCTGAAATTCACATTCTTTTAAAATAGAATTATATACATTCTTTGTTTAAAAGGAGAAGAACATGAAAAAAATACCTCATTTTCAAGGGCATCCTTGTTCGCACCCAGTGGGATCAGCTCCAGGGATGCAAAATCAAGCCAGGCTCCTGCCAGGACAGCTGGTGGTAAAACCGCCCTCCAGCTTTTCAAATTTAATTCCTTAAACTTGCAGCTTAGAAACTGAACAGCCCCAACACAAAGCACGGACTTAGCCCGCGTCCCGGGAATCCTGCAATACTCCCTGCCTTTGGCTTTCAGGGGCCCTGAGCTCCTGGTGACACAAGACCAGGAGCCGGGCTGGGGGGCGCGCAGCGCCGCGTCCCTGTGCGTCGGCCGAGGGGACCAACGCCAAGGGCACACGGGCACAGCAGATGCCTCCTGAGATCGTGTTTGTTTTTGCGACAGTCAAAGACTTCTTTCTTTCCAGGCGCGATGAATACGGAAGAGCACCGAAGCCAGGCAGCTCATAGGAGCCCTCGGAGCTGCCAGCGCAGTTCCTGCGTCTCCCCCGTGGCTGTTCCATTTCTTAGGATTTTTTCCCTGCACTTCTGTTAAAATTTCTTCATCTCGACCCTCATGTTCTTCTTGCTTTTACCCTTGCTTCTCCCCCCATCCCTCTGCGGGGCCCAGGCTCAACCCCCCAGTTTCCAACCTCGTTTAACAACGACAAAACTGGCCTTACTGCAGGGTGAATCGGTGCGTGAAGCAGCTGGAGCTGCTGGTTGCTGCGCCCGCAGTCGCCGGCAATGGGACATCCCTCGACCTGAGCTGGAGAGCCGATAACGTCGAATTCTCAGCTTGTGGTTTGCATCTTGTGATGCTTTTCCAAGGTCTGTGTCACGATCTTTATGTTAGAGGGAAGCGAGAGAGCAGAGCTCTCATTTCAGTCACTCCGGCTTCTCCATTCGAGGGACCCTGTGTCTGCACGACTCCTCGGTGCTCCCCAGCTCTTCCAGCAGCAGCATCCGTCCGTCTGTCCATCTCTCCGGTTGTTTGGGCAGTTCGTGGTGACCGGGCTTTTCAACTCGGATGCCCCAGAGACAGGTGACGTGACTTTTCCAAAGTCACCTGGGAGGGTTGGGACAGTGATGAGAAGTCGTCTGATTCTTCTGGTTCTGTCAGTGTTGTGCAAGCACTGACGCCCACGGTGTGAGTGTCCCAGCTCTCGTGCCTCTACGTTAACGACCCCACGCATCCCCCAGCCCTTTGTTTAGTGCCCACTACAGTTTTTGGTCCCTGGCTTTTACGGTTTGGGACCCTTATGGGTTCTCTCTCATTGCTGTCAGCCCGTTTCTGTCTCATCCTGTCTCTCGCCCCTGCATGGGACAGGTGGGGGACTTCACTCCGCGTACAACCCCCTGCCGTGCTGTCCCTGACCCCGTGGACACCCTCCATCCCGGCCCAGGGCTGGGGAATCCCTTTTTCCGGGGCAGCGCGCAGGAGGCTGTTTCTCCATCACGGCCCTTCCCCAAGGGCACGGGGCACGGCCCCTGCCCCTGTCCCCCCTCAGCCCTGGGACCCCCTCGCCGTGCCCGGCCGTGACGAGCAGGAGCCGCATGAACAGCGCCGGCCCCGCCGGGGTCCCACAGCCAGCGGGGGGGCGCAGGGAGCAGCCCCTGTGCTGGTGCCCTGGGTGCGTGCGCGGTGGCAGGGAGGGCTCTGGCCGCTTGTGTGAGGGCTGGACAAGGCAGCAGGTGTCCCCCCGGCTCTCGGGGGGGGGCTGGGTGCTCCTGGGGTGCTCGTGCAAGGCACTGGGCGCACACACAGTGCTCGTGCGAGGGTTTAGCTGGGGGGGGAGGAAGGGTGCTCGTGCAAGGGGCCAGCTCTGCCCCCCTCCCCCATGGGGACACAGGTGCCCAAGGGACCCAGGCATCTAGGTGACCCCCCTTCATCCCTGCACACCCCCACTCCCCCCCAGGGACCCAGACGTCTGTCCCTGCTGTGTCCCGTCCCCACCCCAGGCACAGGCAGGGGCCACAAGGCACAGCTCACACATATTTTATTTATTGTCCCCGACTGTGACAAAGGGGCTGTGCCCAGGGTGTTCCCAGGCACGAGGGGATGTCACCAAGGTGGGGGGAATGACATGGTGTGTCACTGCGGCCGCGGGGACAACAGGGGGTGTCAGCACACGCTGAGGGCGTCACTGGGGGACAATATGGGGTGTTACCAGGGCTGGGGGAGGCGTGTGTGCGTGTGACATGGGGTGACCCCGTGTGGGAACAGGGGGTGTCCCTGCACGTTACCGTGTGTGGGGACATGGGACGTTCTTGTGTGTTGCCATGTGGGGGAGGACACGTGGAGTGTCACCATGTGTGTGTGGGGACTCACAGGGTACAGCTCTGTCCCCAGATATAGAACAGGACCCAGGACATGTCCCCTCCCAGAGATGTCCCCACTTGGCTGTGCCCCACAGCGACACAGATGTCCCACGTCCCTGTGTCCCTCTGCTACCTGATGCCATGCCCTGTACCTCAGCCCATGTCCCCGTGTGTCCCCATGTCCTACCCGCGCTCGCAGATGAGCTCGACGACGCTGTGCTCCATGGGGACGGGGTCGAGGCAGCGGTGGGCGGCGCTGGCGGCCACCTCGTCCAGCAGCCCCTGCACCACCCGCTCGTCGGCGGCGAAGCGCCAGAGGTAGAGCTGCAGGTAGTGCCCGTCCACCTGCACCTGCTGCAGCCCGAAGCGCCCCAGCGTCCGCAGCCGCACGCACTCCAGCAGCGTCTTCAGGCTGATCTTGATGATCCCCGTCAGCACCGACACCTGGGACGTGGGGACAGCAGGGACACGTGGCACAGGGCGATAGCGATGCCCCCAGGGCAGGAAGGCCCCAGGTCACATCAGCATGGGGTTGTGGGGACATCCCTCTCCAGGCCGCTAGCTCCCAGGATACTCTCATCCTGCTCACATCCCCAGGGATCCCGAGTCCTGACACATGGGATGTGGGGACACCGGGGACACGTGGCACGGGGGAACAGGGGCTCCTTTGGCCTCGATTCTGCCAGTGCGCAGAGGCCCCACGTCCCGTCAGCATGGGGACATGGGGTACACCCTTGGCCTGGCTGCCGCTCCCAAAGACCCCCTGAGCCTGGACACAGGGGACAGGGGGACACATGGCACAGGGTGACGGGGACACCCTTGGCCTGGCTGCTGGGAGCACAGGGAGGCCCTGAGTCAAGTCAGCACAGGGACACGGGGACACCCTCACCCCGGTCATCAGCTGCGGGGACCCCAAGTCCTGACACCAGGACAGGGGAGCCTCAGGGGGACAATGGGAACACCCCTCTCCTGGTCTGCAACACTTGGGTCATGGGGACATCAGGGACATGTGACATCTGGGAAGGTGGGCAGTTGAGGGACCGTGGGGACACAAGGCCCAGAGTGGCCCTTGGAGACATTTGGGGACATGGAGACGTCCCTGTGGCCTCACCTTGTTGAACTCGACAGGGCTGAAGATGTCAATGCGTTCGGAGAAGAGCTTCTGGATGTTGCTGAGCAGGTGGGTGTCCATGGGGGCGCTGGGGATGGTGACAGCAGGACAGTCAGGGACACAGGGACAGTCAAGTATTTGAGAAAGCCAGGGGATGTGGGGCCAGGGGCACAGGCACTGCCAGGAGACAAGAGGATGGGGACACAGAGATGCAGAGATGGCCAGGGGACACGGGGACGGTTTAGGGACACGGGAACAGTTTGGGGACACAAAGACAAGGGAACATGAGGATGGGCAGTGGATGTGGGGACAGTCAGGGAACGTGGGGAAGGTCACAACACAGAGATGAGACAACGTGGGACACAGAGCACGTGGGGATCCTCGGGGATGCTGGGAAGTCAGGGGGAACATGGGGATGGCTGGGACGTAAGGGGATCATCAGGGAATGCTGGGACAGTTTGGGGACACGGGGATGGCCAAGGGATGTGGAGAAGGTGGGGGATATTGGCACAGTTTAGGGACAGGAGGAGTCACGTGGAAGATGCAGTGGTGACACGGGGAGCACAGGGGTGACCGGGGAAGGCCCAGGGGGTGGCCAAGAGGGCGCCAGGGCTGACCTGGGGGTGTAGCTGGGGGCGTAGCGCCCGGGTGCCCGTGAGCTGCTGTAGACGGAGAAGGCGCGCCGGCTGGAGTCGCTGCTCTGCGCCCGCCGCACCCCCTCCTCGAAGAGCTGCCCCACCTGCAGCACCGCACCCTCTCAGTGCTGGTATCCCACAATCACCCAAACACCCCCTGGACTCCCCCCACAGAGCCTCCCAGGATCCCTCAAATCCTGTGTGACCCTCCCAAACCCATCTGGGACCCCAAAGATGCTCAAAGACCATAATGGGGACCTGGGGCATCCCCTCTTGACCCTCCAGGGACTTCAGACCTCCCTCCCCCGGACACTCCGGGGCTCCCAACTCTCCCAGGAACCCTCCAGGGGACTTTAGGAACCCCCACAGGGACCCTCTGGGGACCTCTGAAGTCCTCAAGGACCTTATGGGGACCTCGGAGATTCCCTCTGGACCTTTCAGGGACCTCAGGGCCTCTCCAGAGAACATCTGGGACCCCCCAGGGCACTTCAGACCCCCCCAGCCCCTCTGGGCTCCTGGCGTTGCCCCAACCTGGACGTCGATGGCGGTGATGTCCTCCACCACACGCTTCATGACAGCACGAACGTTGCGGGGCTCGACGGTGCCCAACCAGTCTCGTGTCTCCACGCTCTTCCTAAGCATCTGTGCCACCGCGGCGCCCTGGACCTGCACGTAGTGGTCGAGCAGCCGCTGTGCTGCCCCCCGCGCCTCTGCGCACAGGGCTGGTCCCGGTGTCACCGCCGGGCCTGTGTCCTGGGGGTGCAAAGGACACAGAGACATGTGGAGACACGCAGGAACACACCCTACACCTCTGGGCACAGCACTGTCCCCACTGTCACAACCGGCCCTATGGCCTGGGGATACAAGGGATATGGGGACACATGGAGATGTGCGCCGTGCCCCCACCATCTGATGTCCTGAGGGCATGGGGACATCAGGGGACACATGGCTCTCTGGACCACCCCACCTGCAGCAGCATCGCTGCCATCCTCATATCCTTGGGGCATCTGGGAAGACCTGGGGACACGCAGAAGCCCCTTGGGGACATGCTGACGTGCCCTTGGGCACATTTGGGAGACACTGGCACAGGTAAGGAGCCTTCTGCCATCCCCAGGGTCATATCCTAGGTGGACACGGGGCGACAGCGTGGCACAGGGAGGGACTTGGGGACATCTTGGAGTCCCTCAGGGACATTTCGGGGCACACAGACAGAAGGAAGATCTCTATACTTCCACACACACCATCGTCCCCACCACGACATCCTGGGTGGACACACGGCCACAGGGAAACATGGGGCTATTTGAGGTTCCCTGGGGATCATTTTGGGGACAAACAGACCATTTTGGGTCCACTTGGGGATGTTTTGGGGGACAGGACAGAAGGAAGATCCCCAGGTCTCCATGCACACCGTGGTACCCACCACTGTGTCCTGAATGGACCCTGGGACACAGGGGGATGCAAAGCCATTTTGTGACACCTTGGGGACGTTCAGGGTCCCCTTAGGGCCATTTTGGAGCCAAGTGGGGCAGTTCTGGGGGCTCACCTGGGGGGGAAACTGCTCGTCAGTGAGGGTGAGGATGTAGCTGATGGTTGTGGCCTCATAGTCAAGGCAGAGGCGGGCGAGGAGCAGCAGCAGGGCTGGGGGTGCCGCGGGGGCCCCCCGCTCAGCCGGACCGTCGGCAAAGCCCCGGGCGGTGCGGCACAGCCAGCGCACGAAGGCCACCACCAGCCCTTCGCGCACCGCCTCCACGCAGAACTCCCCCTGCAACCAAAAACAGGGGGTTACACCCCGAAAATACCACCCGGGGGCCCCAAACCCCCACAAACTACCCCCATAAGCTCCAAACCGCCCCAGTGACCCCCAAACTGCCTCGTGTAACCTCCAAATTGCCCATGACGCCCCCAAGTCTGTCTTGTGCAAGCCCTGACGCGCCCTGTGCAACCCCAAGGTTTCCCTGTGCCAACCCCAGATTGCCCCAGTGACCCCCAAACTGCCCCATGCAACCCCCTCACTGCCCCACGCCACCCTGCGCCGCCCCACAGCCCACCTTGAAGTAGGGCAGGCTGGCAAAGGCGACGTCCTTGGCGGTGAAGAGCTGCACGTAGGCCAGGACGGCCTTGAGCTGGCCAAGGACGGAGGAGGCGAGCGTGGCCAGGAGGTCAGGCAGGCCGGGACCCTCCTTGCCGGGGGGCCGGGGGGCAGCCAGCGCCTGGCGCACATCGCCCAGGCACCCCAGGAAGAAGGTCTGCAGCGCCCGCAGGTAGCGATCCACCCGCTCGCGCGCCGCCCGGGCCACCAGCGCGGCGCCCGCCTCGGCCCCGGCCGCGGGCAGCAGCTCGAGGAGGGCGCGGAGGCGGCGGTGGAAGCGGTCGAGCGCCCGCACCAGCAGCGAGGTGTCGCCCAGGCCCCGCTCCAGCGCCAGGCGCCGCTCCAGCAGCTCGAAGTAGCGGGTGGTGAGGGTGGCGGCGAAGGCCTCCAGGCGGCCGTCCCCAGCCCCCGGGCGCCCCTCGAAGAGGCTGCGGTACGAGGCCGCCAGGAGGCACAGGTTGCCCACAAAGGCTGAGCTGCCGCGGTCTACGAAGTCGAGGATGTCGGAGGCGGGAGGCGGCGTGGCAGCGGTGCCGGAGGGGTCAGCTGCGGGCAGCTCGGCCTCCAGCGCTGCCAGCTCGGCCTCGAGGCGGGCACCGGCGTGGCTCAGGAACTCCTCGCACAGCTCCTCGGGTGGCTCTTCCAGCTGCAGCAGCATCTCCACGCACTCAGTGAGCTCCTTGGGGTCCAAGGTGTCATCCCTGGGGGTGGGGGAAATGAGAGGGTTACCTGGGGACAGTGGGAGGTTCTGGGGTTAACAGCAAGAAAACAGGGAATAAGCAAATCGGTAGGCCTCAGAGTAAACGGGACTTATTCAAAAACAAAGGGGAAAAAATACTTAATAGCATCAGCACGTTCCAAAGTTAACAGTGGTTATAGTAATAAAAACTCACTGAAGATCACCAGTAGGTTCCAGAGTTACAATAATAATGAAAAATTACTAAAACTCCTCAGTAGGTTCCAGAATTATCCCTTTATCATAAACCCATAAGAAAAAATCCATATACCGTACCCTTTTAAAAGCTCTCAGTAGCGGTCAGAATTGTCCCTGTTACTTTAGGAATGTTCTGCCCAAGGGATGGTTCCTGCGGTTGCTACCAATGTGCTCCAGGGTAGATGCCCCCCTCCGTAGGGTGTTTCTTGGGGGCTGTTATCACTAAGCTACAGATTTAACACCCTGAACCCTTGAAAAGCTGTCTCCTGCAGTTGTTATCAGCAGGTTTCAGAGTTAAGGCACCACAACCACCATCACCTCCCCAAGAAGGCTGTTTACGGGAACAGCTATCATTAGTCTCCCGAGTGAATCCAGCCCTGCCTGGGCTGTTTCCCAGAGCTGTCATCAGTAGGCTCCAGAGTGAACATCCCCCAAACCCCATTTCCCAGAGCTGCCATCAGCAGGCTCCAGAGCGAACGCACCGCAGGCGTGCACGGAGGCGCTGGGCCAAGTCGGCCATGATGGCGTGGCTCTCATCCTCGATGGCGCGGAAGGAGGGCAGGTGGCGGTAGTGACGGAGCACGGCGCGGGCACGGGCGTAGCAGCGCAGGGCCCGCGCAGGCTCTGCCCCGGGCGCCGCCCAGCGCCGCAGCCGCCCAGGCACCTCCACCAGGGACTGCAGCTTCCGCAGCAGCGCCTGCACCCCTGGGGGGGCCGGGGATCGGGGCAGAGTTAGGCACGGGGGCAAGGCAGGGTGGGGCCGTATCGCAAGGGGGGCCACCCATCGGCATGGGGTTAGCAAATGTGGGTGGGGCCAGGAGCTGGATCTGCCCCCCCGTGGGGTCTCCCCACCCCAGAGATCTGCCCCCCAGCGCCCGGACCTGCCCCCTGGGGTCTCCCAACACCTTGCTATCTGTTCCCCCTCCCCC
Source organism: Larus michahellis (assembly GCF_964199755.1). Taxonomy (NCBI): domain Eukaryota; kingdom Metazoa; phylum Chordata; class Aves; order Charadriiformes; family Laridae; genus Larus; species Larus michahellis. The sequence goes on along the minus strand of NC_133899.1, from coordinate 94,388,171 downwards.
CCGATCTGCCCCCCTTGGAGTCTCCTCACCCACCCTGGGTTCTCCCCACCCCCCCCAGATCTGCCCCTCAGCTCTCCTCCCATTATCTACCGCCCAATTCTGCCCCATAACCCCCAGATTTGTCCCCCCAAACCCCCTTCAATCTAGCTCTGCTGACAAGATCTGCCCCAAAGGGTCCCCACAGCTCCAGGGTCTGCCACCCAACCCCCCAGATCTGTCCCCCAAGTCCCAAGATCTAACCCCCAAGGCCTCCCCCAGCCTCAAGGGGATCTGCTCTCTGGGGTCACCCCCTCCCCATACCAGCAAGCTGGGCGCCGCGGCGGTGCCGGTCCTGCAGCGCGGCGCTGACGCGGGCGCTGGAGGTGCTGATGGCGGCCATGTTGGCAGCCAAATCATCCATCTCTGCCTCCATGCGCCGGAAGTCGACCTTCATCTTTCGGATGGTGTCTGGGGAGAAGGAACCGGACGCCTGGATCCCTCGGCTGCCCAGAAACCCCCCGAGTCCCTCCCAGACGCCTGGGTCCCCCCTGCTGGGTGCTCACCAGTGGCAGAAATGAACTTGTTGTAGTTCTCGTAGAGCAGCGTCTGCATGTCACTGTCGAGGGCGCGGATCTCCCGCCCCAGCGCAGCCTCGCGGGCCAACAACTGCCCCAGGGGGCACTCGCTGCGCACCTAAAGGGGAGCAATAGTGGCACAATTGCTCCCAACCCCACTGACATGCCATGGGGCCCACTGCCCCCTGCGGTCCCCCAGTTTACCCCCTGGTACCTCCAGCTGCTCTCATGGGGTCCTAAGTGCCCTTCATAGCCCTTTTGGGATCCTCAGCTGCCCCCTGAACCCCTGACTGCCCCCCCAGGCCCTCCCAGGATCGCCAGCTGCCCCCCTCAGAGCCCTAACTACCACCTGGGGAGCCCTAATTGCTCCCCAGGCCCCCAAATGCCCCCCCAGGTCTCTCCTGGGACCTGGAAATGTCCCCCAAGAGCCTCCTTCTGCCCTCTGGGGCCCTCCTAGGATATTCAATTGCCCCCCAGGAGCCCTGACTGTCCCCTGAAGGAGTGCTAATTGCCCCCAGGCTCCCACAAACGGTCCTCCCAAAGGGCCGCAATAGAGACACGTACAGTGTCCTAAAGCGTCCCTACGGAAGAAGATCCGTCGAGTCCCCGCAGGGCGCTGGGGCGGTCTAAGGGTCCTCCCAGCCCCATGGCGTGCCCTGGCCGGGCCCCGGGCCGCCCATAGCATCCCTCTGGGGGGTCCCACAGCACCCTTTGGGGCGGGGGTGTCTGCCGGCAGGGTCTCCACCACGACCCGGGGGGCTCTCGGCGGGGGGGGGAGGGGTCACTGTGGGGTCAAAGGTCACCTTAGTGAGGAAAACTTCCGGGTCGAAGTGGGGCCCGTTGATGTCGGCGGGGTCCGGAGCCGCTTCCGCCGCCTCGGCCGCGGACGGGCCGTAGTACCGCTGGAGCGGCCCGTGGGGACGCCGCCATCCGCCGCCGCTGCTGCTGGTGCCGGTACCGGCCTCGGGGCTGCCGCCAGCTCCGCTCCCCGCCGCCTCCACCTCCGCCATCGCGCCGGCACTTCCGCTCCCCTGCGTCACTTCCGGCCCCCCTCGAGCGTCACTTCCGCCGCAGCGTCCCCGTCGCCGCGGCAACCGCCCGCCCGCGCCGTCATGGCGGTCACTCCCGCGGGGACGGGGCGGTGGCAGGAGGCACCAGCCCCTGAAGGTGAGCAGCCGCAGGCGGCCCCGGCGCCACGTCCCCGCCGTCGTCCCCCCGCCCCAGGCCTCATTGCCACCTGACACCCGGCGGGGCTCCGTCCCCTCCCGGGGGGCGCAGGGGGTGGGGACACGGCAGGGGACAGGTCCCGGTGCCCCTTGGCGGAGGGTCACCAGCTGGCCTTGGGGACGGGGAGACTGGGGAGAGCGGCGTTGGGGACACCGGGGATGGGGACATCAGCGCCAGCCGTGGCCTTGCCCTGCCAGGGCCTGTGCACCTCACCGCCATTTGTGTCACACAACGGGCCTGCCTTTGAGTGGCTGAAAACATTCACCCAGGGCAAGGCACCACCGTCACCTCTGGTGGGTTCTTTCTCTCTTCCCCTTCCAGGTGACGCTCACCAAGCCCCAGGCACCGGCAGCTTCCCTGAGACCTGCAATCCCCCCGTCAACGGACAGTTAACTGCGTTCTTCTAATTCCAGTAAACAGCTACGATGCAGAAAGTGATCGCTTTTGGTATTTCATCTTGTCCCATTATTACCGAAGAATGTGTGATGTTTGCTGCAGTGACCCCAGCTGCACGCTATACATTTTAGCGTGTTATTTGTGGCATTAGCATTCACGAAAAGTACAAATTATCCTGTGTATGAATCACTGTAACGTTCTGGAGAAGCACCTTTAGATGGCGCTGAAAAACCACTCTCGAAACAACAGCTCACAGCTGAGTTCTAGTTCTTGGTTTGTTACAACTTCAATAAAGACACCCCCAAATATTCCATATGTTCACCCTGAGCTGGGGGTGTGTGTGTGAGGAAGATCAGCACTCTAATTTTTATGCCTCAGCGAAAGCATTGCACTATTAGGACTATGGGAGAGCACTGAAACCAAAATAAACAAATTACTCCAATAACTAGATGTTCAGAAAACACTGAGGGGCTGGGTGGTGGGATGACTTCAAGAGAGCATGTCCCAGTGCTCCGGCTCCCGGGGATTTGATGCTGCACCCTGTCGTTGTGCTGCTTTCATCCACCGTGATGCTATTGTTGGGATTAACCCGCATTTGGAATTCTTCCTTCTCTGATTTTGCATGTCCTTCAGCACATTCGCTGCTGCACAAGGTTCTTTTGCGACACGCCTAGAGGTTACATATCCCGACTCCGTCTTCCCAAGACCTTCCTCGCGATGGAGCTCTGAGGGTCAGAGGGCTGAGCACGGTCACACGCTGCTATAACCGACTCCTGCAGCTCCGAACGCAGACAAATCCTCCCAATGGAATTCTTTGCCTGGCATCACTTACGCAGCGTCCTTTGCCCGTTGACGCCTTTGGCCAGCCCTGTGCTGATGCCGAACGGTGGCAAATGCCACGCCAGTGGGACCAGGGCAGCTGCCAGGAGTCTGAAGCATTGGCCGGTGCAGGAGGAGGAGGAGGAGGAGGAGGAAGGTGCACAGCACCCACAGCCTCCCACAAATGCTGCCACCAAACACACAGCTGCGCTGGGGTGGGAATCAGAGGGGGGCACAACTCACCTGAGGTTCAAGAACCTTTAACTTCAGTTTGTCAGTTTAAAACTCCTGAGGATAATTAAATATATATTTTTTTAAAATCCTTTTTTTGAGTTCCAGAGGAATGCAAAGGATCAGAGACAAAGCATTAAAACAGGAAAAGGTTTCCTTTGCAAAGAAAGGCCAAAGGCAAGTCAAACCTGGGTAACAGCTGGGCTGTTTGGTACCTAAACCAACACAGAGAGATGCCAAAGACAGTTCCCCCTGTAGCTCAGTGTCTGAAGCATCGCTTGCTCAGAGCGAGCACGAGAGATACAAGTCATCTCCCAAATGGCGCAGGCAGATGTGGCAGAGCAATGAAGACCTGCTCCCTCGGAGCTTGGGTAGCTCTGTTCAAATTGCCGTGCTTCAGTTCACTGAAAACGTGCTGTTTCTTGGGATAATGTTGAAATTGGGCTTTGAGGGAGCAGGTTCTCTACAGTTCAAGTAAAACAACTGAATGATTTGATCTTCATGTTTAGCCCAGCTAACACGTAAGCACAAGGAAAAAAACCACTTGAGCAAAAAATTCTAAAAACAGAGATTTATTTACAACAGTAAAAGCAAACCAAACCCACCACCATTCTGAAGACGGGGCTGTCCCAGTGGCCTTTCATCAGGAGTCGTTTGCTTCAGAAAATCAAAACAAAGCCCATCAATTCACCCGTCATTCTTCCAAACAGAAAAAGTTCGGAGCTGCCATCTCTTACTGGAGAAGCAGGAAGAAGAATGAGAGAAAGTCACTGCTGCCTCCTTTCTACTTGTCTTCCCTGCACATTTTTTCCCAAATGTGGGAAAAATGTTTGGTACAGCTGGAACAAAGGGCAACGCAGTCCATTTATAGACCTGGACCCGGGATTGTCCAAGGACAAAGGAATTCCTAATGGGTACAAGGGCCAAAGGAAGCATCCAGCCATTAAGGAACACGGGCTTGCTGGAGAGGAGAAGTCCTGCAGAGGTGGTTGTTCCAGGAAGGTGAGAGAAGCAAATAAGCAAAGACTTTCATAAAGGAAAACCAGAACACACCAGCAGTTGGTACAGAAAACAGACAAGATGAAACACAGCCGCTCTGCTCAGCTGCTTTGGAACATGAAAGGTTTAAACAACAGGCAGTGGAGGTTTGTCTGAAGAGAGAAAGAGCGTTTTATTTTAAATTCTTTTTTTGTTTCTCCCAACAGGCACAGTATTTTTGAAGTTATAGATCTCTTACTTCAATCATAGGCAGAGTTAAATAATTGAGCTATGGAAAAATACAGCTGGCGTCGTGATGCGAGTGAGCAGCCCAGCGATCAGCCCGATGAAAGGCAAGGAGGGCGAAGGGAAGATGGAGTTCCCAGCCCCTGCGCTCCCAGAGCTCCACCTCGGGAGAGGAAATCCGGCATGCACTGCGTGATCATGGGGAACGGCTGCTTCAGAAACAGAACCAGGAGGGCTGTGCCTTGCCCACACCTCATGTGAGCGCTGCAGCCAGGGATCCCCAAAGCACTATGACTGGCAAAGCAAGGGTTTATTAGGGTACCTTCTACAGGAATAAATAAACAAAAAAATCAACCCTCCGATCAAATCCCTCCTTGACCTGCCACCACCATCCCAACAGCACCACTTGGGAGTTTCGCTTGACCTCAACCTCTGTGTTTATTTGCACAACATCTTCCCAAAGTGCTCTAGCACCAGGGTACCATAGTAACTGAAATTAACTGGACTTTTTGCTATCAGATTTCTTTACACTGATTTGACAGTCTAAGGGAGTGCATCTACAAGTGTGTGGGAAGGTACTGGAAGACACTATGTGTACGATGTCTACGATATGTGTGTAAATCAAGGTGGTTTATGGACTTTGGCCCTCCCTTCTTGCAGGGTTCATCCCCAGCTTTACCCAGAAGCATGATAAATAAGACCAAGCTAGCATTTACATAAAGTCTTGCAATTCTTCACTGCGACAATTAGAGAGTGTAAGGGTCCAGATCAACTGCTAATTTCATTTCAAAGCAGTAGAGATTTCACTTCGACCCAGGGACACCAAGGATACCAACAGGCCTCCAAGTCTGAAAACTGAGACCAGGTACCAGCCGAGTGGCCACACTGGAATGTAAGTCACACATTCATACAAATCTCATAAACCAGCATCCTAAACTCTACAGCTTCCAAACCTCGGCTCGTTTATTACTCTTTTGAGTATCAACAAATCTCTGGATTTGTCAGCCACATCTCCTCATGAGCTTAGTACCGAATATCAGTAAGGGAGGTCACGCAAAAGTGACCCTTAAAAATAGGCCACAAGACAGGGACAACAAGGCAAGAGAGAAAGGCGTAGGCATTTAACAACATCAAAATCGTGTTATATGTGAAAATCCGTTTAGAATCAAACATACTCATTTTATAAAGGGATGTCTGAGACCAGCCAGAACAAAGACAAGAAGCTGGTGGAAAAGAAAGTTATTTGGAAGGCCTGTCTGGAACGTCTCAAAGACTCCACCACAGGGCAGACTGAGAAAGGCGCTGAACAAGTCTGTCAATTGTTGTGGTTTTTGTTCTGTAAAACTTGCATAACAACAAGCTCAAGTCCCTGCTTTGGACACGAGATAGTAGAGGATGAAGAAAACAACAATCAGTCCTGCTGAAACGGAACAGAGCAACTTGCGATTATCCCTCCCAGATCGCGTCATGGTGGAGAAACGCTTCACACTGCCGGTTAGCAGGCCAGTCACACTCATAAAATCTGAATCCTGAATGAGAAAGAAAATTAAGATGGAGGCATTATAAACAGATGAAGGTATCCCTGAAGAACCTCCCACTTCCTGGCTAAAGCACATTTGCACAGGGAGCTGCACAGCAGCTGCCTGTCTCTCTCGGAAGGTCCTTCCCCTCCTGTGCTCAGGCTCCAGGAGCTGCACCATTCCCACCACGCTTGAGACGGAGAAACAAAAAAGACAGGGGAAGGTCTGTTCCAAACGTAAACCAAACTGCCTCCCCTTTTTTCAAACCAGGTCAAACGGCCTGCTGCTGGACTGCTCAATTGTACCCACGCAGCTTGTTCTGCCAGGAACCGCTCGTTAACAGCAACTCTGCAAGCGAACGCTTCATCCAAAGGAGACGTCCCCACACGAAGCTAGAGCCATTGATGTACACCGGGCTGGCTCACGAGCACAGAAAAAGGTGCTCTTTTTTGCCCTTAATTCCATTTTTTTTCAGCATGGGACAGCACACATGTGCAGCTCCACTGGAGGGTGGCAAACTTCTCAAATTAATGCAGTTCAGGCATTTTCATTTTGACTTCTGGGCTGTTTTCCTTACCCACAAACTACTCAGAGCTTCTCCTGAAATGCTTCAAAAGCTTTTCTGTAACACAAGCACCATTTCCTGCTGATTGAGGGCTTCTCCTTTAAGGTCTTTTGCCACTACACTTTTTATTCTGACTCTCCATTCTCCCAATTTTCAGGCTGAGCAAATATCCATTTCAGACACTCCAACACTGACAGCATACACCGCTGTTAAGCGTCCAAGCTGAGCTCACACCTTTCACTCCATTGGTTTCAACACTCTAATTATTATCTTTTCTCTCACTTCCATGCACCAGCTTTTCAACAGCCAGGACATGCAGAAAAGGCTCTCCAAGCACCAGCGTTATGGTGCTAATTTCCTCAAATCTCCGGGCTGGGTTCCCTTCCTCTCCCAATTCAGTTAACAGATGACCTTTCTCCTAAAAAGCCTCCGCAGGTAACCCTGCTGCTACAGGAATGTGCTGGCCTTTCCCTGGTGCACTGTGATTTTCCATCAGCAACCAAAGCTTAAGACGCAGATTACTCTGGAAAGCGACTGTGGTTTCATCGGGTGTTGTGTGTCAGAAAGATGACAAAACAGGGCACCGAACAACCTGCGTGAACCCAGAGCATCAGCTTTGCTCCCTCCAAAGACGTCAGTGAACTACGAAGTCCTGGCAGGCAGCCTGCGTTTCAGGTATCACAGTAAGTAGCCCTGACAGATTTACACACCAATACCAAAAGTCCCAGGAGCAGCTGAGGAACAAGCCCATCTCCCGGCATTAGCCACAGGAAGCATCTCTTTAATCCTGGTAGGGAGGTAATCTCCATCTGTACTTCTGAAGTGTGCTGTCCTGAGTCAGTCCTTCCAGATGCTCGATACCAACCGTGCCGCCCATCCGGACAAAGTGATACTCACAGCTGCCAAGTACCTGATGTTTATATATCCAGAAGGGGCCTACAGGAAGGATGGGGAGGGGCTCTTTATCAGGGAGTGAAATGATAGGACACGGGGTAATGGCCTCAAATTGAAAGAGGGCAGATTTAGATTGGATATCAGGAAAAAAACTCTTTACTGTGAGGGTGGTGAGGTGCTGGAACAGGTTGCCCAGGGAACTTGTCAATGCCCCATCCCTGGAGGGGTTCAAGGCCAGGGTGGATGAGGCTTTGAGCAGCCTGGTCTGTGGGAGGTGTCCCTGCCCAGGGCAGGGGGGTTGGAACTAGGTGATCTTCAAGGTCTCTTCCAATCTGAACCATTCTGTGATTCTGTGAAGTCCACTGGAAATGGGTTTAGTTACGTGCCCTGGTTTGCCAAACCGACCACTGGGATCTAGCTTTGTCTGCTAACTTTGAACTGCTATTAAACTTCCACAGTCAAGGTAACTGCTGAGAGCCAGCAAAAAAAAGTCATGCTTTTTACATTTCATTGGTTCCTTACCATGCCATCCAGGTACCGGTTTTGTTCGTCAGCATCTTTGTCAATATCCAGAGCCAGCTACACAAGGTAAGGCAGAAAACGGGTGTTAATGAACCTTCAGTGTAGAGAGAACCTGTAACGCATCTACTGCTGGTAAAATCTGAAATGCACGATAGAAAAGCAAGCCACTGCTTCCCCGTCTCCTACACAGACAGACGGAGGCTTCTTTGGTAGAGGAATGAGATTCTCATTTTGGTTTCGGGTTGTTGAACTTTTTCAGCTCTGCAGCACTGAAAATAAAGCTCGACTGTCTGAAACCACCATGTATTGGACAGGTGCTTTTAAACGCTGGGACACACCAGCTGGAATTCAGACTATTCCCTTCTACAGGGTGAGTCACTGACTTCTATTAGGCTCTAAATCAAAGTATTTGATGTTAATAGCAGAAAACTAGCTTTAAGAACACCAATTATATAGAGACACATGTATTTTTCAAAACTAATTTAGCTGCCTTTTTACTGTGACTTTTTCCTGAGGAGGTGCGCTGAGCAATACCCCTCTCTACAGCTTTTATGTTTCTCTCTGTGCCTAAAACTCCTTCCCCGAGTGCCACGAAAACCACGTTGTGCCCATTACATGATGTTGCTAAACCTCAAAAGGAAAGTAGAAATTTATAAAGCTGTCCCTAGCATTCCACAAGTGACAGTTAAGCATTATATCACCAACAACTAAGAGTCGTTAATGCATGGGAAGCCCTCCGTATGGACCACAGCCTCGCATCTCCCGCAGACCCTGCAGGAGCAGCCTAGATCAGCGACGTCCTGTCCTTCCCTCACCGCGGCACCTGAGGTGAACTCACCGACTTCAGCCTGGTGACCTTGCTGGCCAGGCTGTCTGCCATACGCTTGTTCTCCACATCCAGCATATCCTCCACGGCACCTGGACTCTGACCTGGCGGGAAAAAAAAAAAAGCAGAGGATGAGTTTTATCTGGCCTGATACCAGTCCTGGTGTATTTGCTCACCCAACGTGGCAGGTCAGGCAGAGCCAGCTGTTGGCCCACCGGTCTCTGGCTTGCCACGAAAGCCGTTTTACAGCTGCCTCCTCGGGGGGTCTGCGCCACGAAACGCTCCCAAACTCTTTTTGACAAAAATACACCCAACTTTCCCCAAACGGAGGGGGTCAGAAACCCCGAGCCGCCCCCAAAAGCGGCGCAGGGGCTTGGTGCCCCAGCGACACCCCCAGGGCTGCCCCACTGCGGGACTGGGGTGAAACCGAGCAAATCCAGGCACTTCGGCCCCCATCGCCTCGGGGCTCCCCCGGCCTCGCTCCCCGGGGGCGCGGGGCAGACGGGCCGACCGTCCCCGCCGGGCCGCAGGCCTCAGGCGGCTCCCGAATGGCGGCGGGAGCGCCCCGTCCCCCTCAGGCCCCTCGAGCGGCGGCCAGGACACTCGCCCACCCGCCCCCCAAAACGGCCACGGCGGGAAGAAGGGGAGACCCTCCACCCGACCCCCAGCCCCTCACCTCGGCCCCACTCCGCCATGGCGGCCCCGGCCCCGCCTCTCCGGGCGGAGCCTCGCCGGCCCCCGCCTCCACAAAATGTCCGCCGCCTCCTCCCCGCTCCCCCCGCGGCGGGGTCCACCGCTCCCTTGGGGGTCGGGGGTGGGCGTGCACCGGGACCCCTCAGGCCTATCGGGCCCAGCCCGTCTCGGCCCCACCGTCCCCGGCCATCCCCGGGCACGAGGCGGCGGCCCCGCGGAGCGCCGGCGGGGGAGGGCCGGGGCCAGGAAATGAGGCAGGAAGCCGGGGCGGCGGGAGGAAGGTAACGGTGCTGCCCTCCCCGCCCCGGCCCGCCGGCCGCCCCGCTCCCCGGGCCGGCCATCGCCCCCCGCAGGGCCTCGGCCGCCGTCGGGCCCGGCCCCCGCCCGCTTCGGCCGCCTCCGAGGGATTGACCTGCCGCAGGTATCGCCGGCGCTCCGCCCGGCGTCTGCTTGGGGCCGAAACTTGCTTCAAGGGGGTTTGAACGGTGCAAAAAACGGTAGGGGAAGGAGTTGACGGCGTGAGGAGGGAGGGGGGGCTGGGGGGGGTTGGGGATAGGGCAAAGGCTGCCATCTGCGCTTTCCCCCCAAAGGATGCAGAGGATTCGGTCCGGTGCCGCCTGCCCCGGCCCAGCATCCAGCTGTCCCCCCGGATTTCTGGCTTCCAAACGCAGGACTCGCCCTTGGTCGCAAAAAGCCCCACTTTGGCCGTGTTGGGGTGGGGGGGGAGTTCCCTGATGCTCCCCAGGGCCACCACGGCCCCTCGTAACTGGGTACCACCGGCCCTTGGCCGTGTTGTGGAACGCGGTCTGTAGCCACAGAGTCCAAACACAAGCTCACATTCCTACTCAAAGTGGCCGGGCTTTCCACCATTAGGAGTCCCTTTCCAGCACTGCAGGCTTGCGTGGCTCTCTGAGCTGTTCATCTTGTGCCTGTGTCTAAAGTAATCTCATCATCCACGTCCTTATGCGCATCTGCTCATTTGCATTATTATCATGAGGCACATTATCTCCTGCGCTGGTGTAAGGAGTGAGCCGTGGAGGCCGTCCGTTCCCGTACACGCGTTTTCCCAGTGTGTGCAGTGAATCTGCCATAATCTGCTGCCCAGCCCGTCTGGGCACCGACCCACCGAGCAGCGACTGCAGCTAAATCGTCATCATCTCCTCCTGTTCACCGCCCTAGAAGGTAGCTCTGCCTTAGGCACGCCGGGAGGCTGCTTTCCTGTCTGTCTGGCTTTCCTCTCCATCCCTCCTTACTCCACAGGAATGTTTCTGGATGCTTTTTTTCCCCCCTGTGCGGTAACAGAAATCAGGCCAGCCAGGGGAGGAGGAGGCAGAGAGCTATTTCAGGGAGCCGCTGTTATCTGCTCTGTGTTAATCCCCGGCTGGGTGGGGGGAAGGTTTTCCCCGAGTGCTTTAATGGGAGAGCATATATTAAACATTGAAAGGCAAAGAGAGGAAGAGGATTAGAGGGAGAGAGAGGAAGCCGGCTGCGGGTTTTACACGGGTTGTCCATCTGCTCTGCTTTTATGGATGCAACAGCGTGAGCAATCTCACTTGGGGTTTTTTTTGTGTTTTGTTTTTTCCCCTCCTTCCTTTCCCCACCCCTGTCTCTCTCCCTCTCAGATATCTGTGTATTGAGGTCCTTTTGCATCGCCGTTATCCAGGAGCGCTGGAAGCCCCCACACTCCCCTTCCTCCCGGTTTTGCCTCCTGCGGTAGCTGAGCTGTAGGGATAATGGAGCTCAGTACCGTGGTAGCCACCGTGGAAAGCGGGGAGCAAGACACAGTCCTCAAGGTGCTTCAGATCTACAACCAGGAGGTGAGTGAGCATCAAACCTCGTGCAGCTGCGGCTCCGTGTGAGCCTGGAAGCGGGTTGGCCATGTTGAGGGATTTCTGTGCCACCCGGCTGTCCCCAGTCTGTCTCCTCTGAGCGCATCTGTCTGCGCGTTGCTGCCATAAAAATGTTACAGGCTGCTTCGTCTTTTACTTGCAGATGGTTTATTGCTTGATGTTTTGCTAGGAAGCAGATGAGCAGCCTCTCGTTATCTTGGTTCCTTTGTATACTGGAAGTAAAGCATGTGGAAGGATGACATTATTATTATTTTATTATTATTATTATCCAGATCCCAAGGAAAAGCTGGCAGGGGAATTAAACATCAGTGTGAAGAGTGAGTAGGAGGAGCTTTTATGTTAAGGCAAGGTTTGGAGGTGGTAAAACTGAGGCCTGGGGAGGAGCTGCAGGTGACATGGTTGTCATGATTTGCAAGGAAAAGGTGGTTAGAGGTGGACAGGGATGGGCTGCTGGAATTTGATACAGGTGCCTCATCTGAAAGCTGGCAGTAAGAAGTAAATTACAAATATAGAATATATAAAAAAACAAAAAATGGTTGGGAAGCAGAGATGGAAGTGTTTCTAGCCTTAAAGTGGCAAAAGATTATCCGTGGGGTAAATCCCTTTTAAAATAGACTCTGGTTGTCAGGGAAATTTCCTTCAGAGGGTTTCCACCAGGGTAGGGCTGGCCCTGCAGATCTCCGTGACTCATTCTGCACCATTCGTGAGGAGGTGGGAAGCCAGCGGGGAAAACCTGTGAATATTTTGCACGAGTGCAAGAGGGAGAGCGTGCAACTATTTCCAGCAGTCGGTTTTGAAACGGGAGAGGTGTTAGCTAAGAAGGAGCGGGTCCCTGTTAAAGGCGGTCTGCAGGATTAACGTCACCTACAGCATGTGGAACGCTGGAGGAATTAGGAGCACAAATGGTTTATATGTAACCAGCTTGAGGCATCAAACCACAATATTTTCTGTCGAATTCCTCCAACGGGATCCTTTGTCGGTGTATCGAGCGTAGGAAACTTGTGAGAGTGTCAGTGGTTTTGCTAGTCTGCCTAGAAGAAATGGAGCAATCAAAGCGGGTTATGAAACTGCGGATAAACTAAGCAACTTCCTTGCTTTTTTTTTCTTTCCTGTAGAAATTGATGGTACTCTATTCTTTTTCTGGGGACATATTTTAATTCACTAGTGCATACACAGTCAATTTTTGATTGCGAGGAATAAACTACAGCTCAAGCAAAACCACAGGTATGGCAAAAATATGCACGGATGAGATTACAGGAGCTGCAGAGGGGCTGCGGTGGGAAGAGAACAACCAGCACGGTTGTCTGCAGAGCCCATCGGTTCCAGGACGGAACCTCCACTTCCTCACAGCGTGGTGCAACAGCCCGAGCGGGGATCAGCTCACGGTGCTAAGGCAGGAGAGGGCAGCCCCTGGCAGGGAGACGGCTCTCCTGCCTCCGCACCAGAGACTTCTCAAGTGGCGTGTCGGCATTGCTTTGTGCAGCACGGCTTGTCCTAGGCTGGAAAGACCAAACCCCTCCCTGGGATCTTGGTGGCTGTGACACAGTTAATCTGCAAACTGTGTGTTCTGCTTTTAAGCAGACAGGGACTGGCAGCGCGTAAAAAAAGGCAGTGAACGGCAGGGGAGACTACATTTGCAGAGCGAGCGAGTCGGGGAACGTCCGCGATCTCCAAAAGCTCCGTGCAGTCAGTCCCGGGCTTCGCTGGGCAGGAGATCCGGCAGAGTTAGACAACCGGACAACTCGTAAGGTGATCAATACAGTGGGAGACGAGCTCAGCGTTTCAGACCTATAGATGGGATATCCATGAATTGCGATCGCTCAAGAGAAGAATAAGGGCAGAGTATAAGAATGATTGATTGCGGTAAGACTAATTACCATTATTGAGGAGCTCTGTAAGCACAAGCAGCGTAACTTATAAAAGGTGAAAGTTAGTGCTAAGAAAATGATGGGAGAATTATCATACAATTATATCTGCATATCTCTATCTGTAGATCTAGATGTATGTATACATACATAAGTAGTGTTTCATAAATTTTAAACATTTTCATTCTCAAAACTTGGACCAAATGCTCTCTTGGTGTAAATGAGGATTGCATCATTTACTGGAAAGTGCTGGTCTTCATGAGGGTGCCTGTGGTCTCCTGTGCTGTCCGGTTTGTTGGAAGCAGATGTAGCTGGGAAGGAGACTGTCTGTCGAAGAACAGCCAGAATCATAGAATCACAGAATCTTCATGGTTGGAAAGGACCTTTGAGATCATTGAGTCCAACCAAACAACCTACAATCTCTGTCACTAGAGCATGCCCTGAAGCGCCACATCGAGACGTTTCTTAAACACCTCTAGGGATGGTGACTCAACCCCCTCCCTGGGCAGGCTGCTCCAGTGCCTCACCACTCTTTCAGTAAAGTAATTCTTCCTAATATCTAACCTAAACCTCCTCTGCTGCAGCTTCAGACCATTTCCTCTGGTCCTGTCATTATTTACTTGGGAGAAGAGGCCAACCCCCACCTCTCTCCAGTCTCCTTTCAGGGAGTTGTAGAGGGCAATGAGGTCTCCCCTCAGCCTCCTCTTCTCCAAGCTAAACATGCCCAGCTCCCCCAGCCTCTCCTCATATGCCCTGGTCTCCAGACCCCTCACCAGCCTGGTCGCTCTCCTCTGGACACGCTCCAGCACCTCAATGTCCCTCTTGTACAGAGGGGCCCAGAACTGAACACAGCACTCGAGGTGAGGCCTCACCAGTGCCCAGTACAGAGGCACCATCACTTCCCTGCTCCTGCTGGCCACACTATTCCTGATACAAGCCAGAATGCTGTTGGCCTTCTTGGCCACCCGGGCACACTGCTGGCTCATGTTAAGCTGGCTCCACCAGCACCCCCAGGTCCTTTTCTGCGGGGCAGCTTTCCAGCCACTTCCCCAAGCCTGTAGCGTTGCTTGGGGTGGTTGTGACCGAAATGCAGGACCCGGCACTTGGCCTTATTAAACCTCATGCAGTTGGCCTTGGCCCATGGATCCAGCCTGTCCAGGTCCCTCTGGAGAGCCTTCCTACCCTCCAGCAGATCAAGACTCCCACCTAGTTTGGTGTCATCTGCAAACTTACTGAGGGTGCACTCAATCCCCTCATTCAGATCATCGATAAAGATATTAAACAAAACTGGCCCCAAAACTGAGCCCTGAGGGACACCACTGGTGACCGGCCGCCAAGAGGATTTCACCCCATTAATCCCAACTCTCTGGGCACGGCCATCCAGCCAGTTTTTAACCCAGCGAAGAGTACACTTGTCTATGCCAGGATTCGCCAGCTTCTCCAGGAGAATGCTGTGGGGGACGGTGTCAAAGGCCTTACCAAAGTCCAGATAGACAACGTCCACAGCCTTCCCCGCATCCAGAAGGCGGGTGACATGGTCGTAGAAAGAGATCAGGTTGGTTAAGCAGGACCTCCCCTTCCTAAACCCGTGCTGGCTGGCCCTGATCCCTTGGCTGCCCTGCACTTGCCGTGAGAGCTCGCTCAAGATGATCCTCTCCATGATCTTTCCTGGTATTGAGGTCAGGCTGATAGGATCCTCCTTCTGGCCATTCTTGGGTCTTGTAGAAGGGCCAGAAACAGAAATGTTTCCCATGAACAAAGAGCAGGGTGGGTTATTAAGGAAAGGGACACGATGGAGGTGTAGAGATCAGGTCTCTTGTGTTTAAAGAACGTGACCTGAATAACCACAAGGGGATGTTCGCAAGTAACAAGGAGACAGTACTTTCTTTTGGTCAGGAAAAGGAACAATAGATATCAAGGGGAAAAATGTGTAGGCACAGCTTGGTGGTGTCGCTGAGCAGAGGAATTACCGGCTATTATGGGATATTTGGATTGTGATGAATACCCGCTTTGCTGCTGCAGTATTAAAATATAAGTCCACCCATCAGATGGGCACAGCTTTGGCCGGTGGCAATCAGCCTCCACCGAGGAGCCAGCGGAAGAGGGATATGGGTAATATTAATCATGGATGTTTTTCAAGGATGAAAGAGAAACTGGAACCTACAGAAAGCACTTCAGACCTGGTGGCATGGTCCATCTCTGTGCTTTCCAAAGCAGACTCATCCCCGCTAGTTGTGAGGCACGTCGTTGGAGTTGCCGAGGTAGGAATGGTGTTGGAAAGAAAAGGCAGGATCAAAGCGAAATTCGCAATGGCAGGGAAGTTTTCCTTTTGTCTTGTTCCTGAGGAGCTCGTTTGCTTGTTACAGACCCCACAAACGGCGCAGACCCCGGTGAGCGCTGTGGCACTCCTTGCCATGCCGTTTCTGTGCCGGCAGGGACTGTTCTTGAGCAGATGTGCCTGCTTTGCTGGTGTGTTTCTAGACCTGCCGCTTTCCAGCCGGATTGCCCTCCCCTGGCTGGGGGAAACATTTTTGTGGATCTTTAACCTATTACTTATTTTGATTGTTTTTGTTTTGCCCCCACAGAAATCTCAGTGCTTCACCTTTGATGATGAGGAGCGGGAGGAGAGGAAGGTAGGCACACTCTTTGCGTTCTTCCTCTAGTCGGATGCCTCAGTTGGCTGCTGCTCTGTGCTCGTGTCCAGCAGGGCTTGGTGGTGGCAGCTCCTACAGGGAAAGAAATGAGTGGTTTTTCATTAACTTGGTTAGCGAATGGTGTGCTCAGAGCATCTGGCTCCAGTTTTTCCATCAGTAGCTGTGTTTTAGGGTAAAGCTCAGCATCCTTCCAGCATTAGCAAGCCTGTTGGGTTCCGTGGTGCATATAGTCTCAGCCACAGGTATGTAAAAAGTGTGATCCTTTGTGTTTGTGGCATGAGTCTGCTCGGCAAAGATCGTTGTGACACGCAAGCCTCTAGAGTGTGGGTGTTTTTGCTGTGAGGCAGCTGCAGGATTTGACCAAAGCTGTATTTTAACAGATACTTTAAGCTGGCTTAATCTGGCACTCAATGGAGAGAAGTGCTCCTGCCTGTTCATTTCTGCTCTTGCAGTCCTTTCATGCCAGGGCAGACCTTTGCATGGCTGCACATCGTTGGTGGGCTGATCTGCCTAAAGAATAGCTCTTTTTTTTTTTTTTCCCTGGATTATTTTCCAGATGGATCAGTTTTGTGGTCCAGTTCATTGTCTGATTGCGCTAATGCCTGTGTTAGCACAGCAAGTGTGGACCAGGCAGCCAGGGTGGAGAACGGGACCTCTTTCTCTATGTCATTGCCAGCTAATGCTAGCATGAGGTTTTTCCAGGTCCAGCCTGACGCGTAGGACCGGATCTCATGAGGTCCGAGCTCTTTGCCTCGCACTGACCTGCTGCTCGTGCTGGGACAGTCACACAGGCTGTGAGTTCAGGCACAGCCTTGGGGCGCTCCGCTTTTGGGGCGCATGTCATGAAATATGAACTGAGCATCACTGGCTAGTTCCTGGTGCTCAGCTCTGCTGAAGGTTTAGCCCTGGGCACATGCTCTGAGGTCTCTCCGACCTGAGTCAGCCAGAGGCTTTGGTTACTTATGACTGTATCTTTGACTCCTGTGTCTCTGTCTCCTCGTGTGGAAGCAGAAAAGGAATGACTATACTTCTCAGGGGTGCAATTGTGGGGAACGCTTCATGAGCTAAAGCTTGTTCAGTTCTGCCAGCCTCACATTAAGGACTAAAATTCATCTTCTCTTCATTTCTTCCCTCAGTCCTTTTATTATTATGAAGTATAACTGATTAGGCTCTGTTAAGCCAATTACACTGAGTGACAGTAAAGCTTGCCGTCTTGGATTCCTTTGCTCTTGTAACGTGCATAGAAAGACAGGTGCTGTGACACAGTGTTATGTTAGAGAGATCTAGTGAGATCTCACCTTGCCAGGCTGCGAATGCCGGTGCAGTGGATTATTAGTGTAATGTGAAGTGTTGCTACACTGGGTTCAAACCGAGCTGCACTTGGTTGTTGCAGCATTACCTTTGCTCTTGTGCTCTTTGGTTGCTGCTGTCACGTACGATGCTGTAATCCACAAGGGTTAGATTTTCAGCCCGTGTGAATTGGTGTTAGTGGAGCTCTGCCACTCTGTGCCTACTGAAGATCTGGGCTAGTAGGTCTCCAGACAGCACTGGGGTTTGGGGAGATGCTACTTATTTGAATCTCCTGAGGTCTTTTCACCTCCTTTCCTGGGACGTCACGTGCTCTTCTCACTTCGTTTAGATCCTTTTACTCTCCTTCGGTGATTTTTCTGACGCATCTCTCAACCTTTTCAGTCTGTTTCTGGAGCACCCAAAGCAGATGCCTCCCTTATCTTAAGGCTCTGTGTGGAAGTAGAGAACCGCTGTTGAGTTGGTGCTTGCTCCTCAGTGAAGCCATAAGGGATGCTTTTGCTCTGCCCTCTCCTTGCTTAATGCGGCTGTTGAGTAAACCCTGTTAGCCTGAACCATCGTAACCATGGGTGAAGCTACAGTAGGTGGTAGGAGCAGTTGTCTGTTCGTGCTCTCCCGTTACATCTGATACCCTCTCACAGCCGTTCTTTGTTTCTTGCTGGGTGTTCCTTGCTCAAACTGGGTTGGAATCAGGTGCTGGAGCCAAACGCTTCCCGAGTGCTGCCAAGTGCAGCCTGGACCAGAGCTGTTAGCAGGCCTATCTCTAGGTGATGCTGATGTCTTCCGTGGCAGAGCGTTACAGGGTGGTGGGAGAGTGCTGTGACGTGTTAGTGTGCAAGGCATTACTTGTTTCCAACTGCACAGAAAATGGCCCAGCTGCTGATCAAGTTCCTGGAAAGAGAGCTGCAGCCGTCCTGCCAGGTCACCTGTTTGGAAAGCATCCGCATCCTGTCCCGGGACAAATACTGCCTTGACCCCTTCACCACCAAGGAAGGTCTGAAGACCCTCTCCAGGCATGCTGGCATTGATTACTCAGAGGAGCTCATCCGGGAGGTCCCAGACTTGGATGTCATCCTGGAATCCCTCAAATGTCTCTGCAACATTGTCTTCAGCAGCCCTAGGGCACAGGAGCTGACAGCTGAAGCCCGGCTGGTGGTGGGCCTGGCCAAGCGCATCAAACTGTACAACGAGAGGAGTCTTCCTCATGAGGTCAAGTTCTTCGACCTGCGTCTCCTGTTCCTGCTGACGGCGCTGCGAGTGGACGTCCGGCAGCAGCTAGCCCAGGAGCTCAGGGGCATCAGCCTGATGACGGATACCCTGGAGCTGACCCTTGGTGTAAAGTGGATGGACCCCTATGAAGTTGCCACCGAGGAGGGGCTTCTCCCACCTTTGCCTCGGCAGGAGACGGAGCGAGCCATGGAGATCCTGAAAGTGCTCTTCAATATCACCTTTGATTCCAGCAAGAGGGAGGTGGACGAGGTAAGCTCCTTAGGTGTCCCACCCCACTGCCTTCGCATGTCTCTGGGCTGTGGTTTGACTACGGGTTTTCTCCTCTGCTTGCGCTTCCTCGTGTTACACACTGGCACTCATGCAGCCCCTGGGTACATGTAGAGGTCGCAGGAGACTTGTGTGTCCAGACCTTCCTCCCTAGAGCACTGCCTCTATCCAAAGCATTATTAGCCCTTAAGACTTTTAGAGCATTACAATTTAAAAGTTGGGTATTTTTCCTTCTTAATGACATGATTTGTTGCGCAAGTGAGAGGGCAGAGCCCCCAGATCACTCGCTTCTGAGCGTGGCCTGGTACTCCGGACAAGCTCCAAGGAAGGTGTGGTGGAGAAGATCGCTGGCCTCTTTTTGGGGCCTCTTCCAGCCCTTGGCTCAGTGTTGTAGAGTGAGGGGAAAGGCGCTGGGCAGCAGGAAGACCGTGTGTTGGCCTCAAAAGGAGAATCGGGAGGCTACTCCCACTTCAACACCCTGCTGTCAGTTGTCTGGCTGCTGGAGGGAGGGATGGGGCTGTGGGCTGCAGGGGCAGCGGGCTCTGGGATGTGGAGGATCCCCTTTCCTGATCAAGGTTCTCATTTTCTGTTTTGGGGCCAGGAAGATGCTGCTCTGTACCGGCACTTGGGTGCCCTCCTGCGCCACTGCCTCATGATCTCTGCTGATGGAGAGGACCGGACAGAGGAGTTCCACAGGTCTGTGTTAGATAACTAGGTCGTGATCTTCACTAGAAACAGGTCTCCCCAGGGCGGATCCTGCCTGACCTTGGCATTGACATCCACTGCGTGTTTGGTGATTACTGAGGTCACTGCTGACAAGCAGGCGTCTCTGGTTTGGCCTGCAGGCTCCTGCTGGAACTCGGAAATAGCCCTGCCCTGCCCTCAGCCTCCCGGCCTGCAGCGGGAAGGGTTTTCTCCACGCCTGCCTGACCCCCAGGGCCGTATTTGATATCCCGCCTCAGGCCTTCTCAGCAGTGCCACCCGCTTCAGTGGGCGCCTTGCCAGAGCAGATGTTTAGTACTTTTTAATTAAAGAGTCCATGGGCTGGCCTTAATTAACTGTCTGTCTCTTGAGCCATGCTGAGAAATTGCCTGCGTCACATTGCTGAGCATTATTGATCCAGGGGTGTCAGCTTTGAGCAGGTGACATCACCCTGTCCCCAAGAAAACTGTAGGCAGAGGAAGCCTAAGCAATGCATGGCATTGACTGTCAAGGTGAGGAGGGGTGACGCAGCAGGAGACCCTAGAGAGAGATCTTTGACCACCCAGATTGTCCTCCTTGGCCTCAGTCAAGACCCATGGTTTTTCAGTTGTCAAAGAAGTCTCTTCAGACTCCCAGCAAATAGTTCAGCTACTCAAAAAGCAGTTTAATTTATTCCCGTGTAGTGGTGTGAGGAGCTTGGGGTGCAGTCCAAAGACAACTTGGATCTCGGGGTTCTCGTGCTCCTGGAAGCTAGTAATGAACCTTTGTTTCTGGATAGCTGAAGAACTTCTGTGAACAAAGATCCGTCACTGTGTGTTCACTTCTCTTCTCTTTTATATGTTCAGTCATACGGTTAACCTTTTGGGCAACCTGCCCCTGAAATGTCTGGATGTCCTCCTGACCCCAAAAGTCCGGCCAGGCTCACTTGAGTACATGGGTGTCAACATGGATGCAGTCAGCATCCTGCTGGATTTCCTGGAGCGACGCCTTGACAGGGTAAGTTGTGAGGCTGCTGCGCGAGTTTGTCGCTGCTGACTTTCACGAGTTCAGTGCAGGGCACCTTCCCTTCAGCCTACGTTCAGCCTTGAACGGCCCAGGGCCAGCGCCGCAGGAGCTCCAGCCAGGCATGGTTAGTTTGGAGATACCCCTTTGTAGAAGGGGCAGTTTTTAGCAGAGGCTATTTGGTTATGGTTGTTATGGTTGGCAAGACTACAACAACATCTGTCACCTGGGAAGGTGACCGCGTCGTTGCTTTATGGACTGCAGGTGGTGGGACTGGTTGAACAGTAGATGATTAGCTGGGCGATGGCAGTATCAGTGCTATGCTTCACTCAACTCAGCGCTGCAGCGGGCAGCTTCTGGAAGCCTGAATTTGCATTATTTTCAAGCTGGCTGTGGTTTTCAGTCTCTGGAGTTATGCCAAAGGGCCTCCAAATTTTACCACTGCACTTTACTTGTGTGGGGCATCCAGAGAATTTCTAGCAGTGCCGTGCCACAGAGCAGGGCTTGGGAAACCGGGCGGTTTGAGGGGGCACGAAGCACTGGAATTCCCGTCGCAGAGGCTGTAAAGCTTCAGTGTCCCTCTGTTTCCCTGGCGGTCTGTAGTCGTGTTCCCCACCACAAGGCAGGCAAGTTGAGCTCAGTGTGACTAACGTGGTGTTCGTTTTGCGGATGCTCCTGCAGGGCCACAAGCTGAAGGAGAGTTTGACCCCTGTGCTGAACCTGCTGACTGAGAGTGCCCGAGTCCACCGCCAGACGAGGAAGTTCCTGAAGGCGAAGGTACGCTGTGGTTCAGCCGAAAGTTGAACGATGCTGCGCTGAGGAGAGAGGAGAATAGCAAACCGCCTGATTATTCCATCCTCCAAACAGACCTCCTCTACCTCTCCACTAATGGATGGGTGGTTGAGGCCTTTGATACCCACAGTGTTTTTTCCGTATCTCCCGCTGTCTGTGGATTTATTAGTTTTAGCTGATTTGTAAAACGCACATACATTTTCCCCTGTCTGACCTGCTTTTGCTGTTCCAGCCCCACTGTTCACCCCTCGCTGTGGCCTTGTAGGTGCTCCCTCCGCTCCGGGACGTGAGGAATCGCCCAGAGGTGGGGAACTCGCTGCGGAACAAGCTGGTGCGTTTGATGACCCACATCGACACTGACGTGAAGCACTGCGCGGCAGAGTTCCTCTTCGTGCTCTGCAAGGAGAGCGGTGAGTTGCAGGGGCTTGTTGTGGGCTTTGGTGACAGGGAGTCCTGGAGCTTGGCCTCTGGGCAAGCCCAAGAGCGTGGCATGGGTGACCCTCTGCAGCCAGCAGGAACTTCTGTCTTCCCTTGGGCCGGATACACCAAGTAGGGAAATGTGGAGAGCATCCGATCTTGCTGTCGGGGCACAGAGGAGCAGACGGGGCTGGAGAGGCAGGAGGAGAAGCACAGGGTGGTCTCTCTCTCCTTCTCCCGGCAGTGTCGCGGTTTGTGAAGTACACGGGCTACGGGAATGCGGCTGGGCTCCTGGCAGCACGAGGCCTCATGGCTGGTGGTCGGGAAGAGGGAGAGTACTCGGAAGATGAAGACACAGACACTGAGGAGTACAAAGAGGCAAAGCCCAAGTAAGGAAGTCTGCTCCCCCTCTATAGCACCCCTCTTCTGCGCCTTCTTCCCACTCCTGCTCTGTCCCTTTCTTCGTTTGCCTCCCTGCCCTCTCCCTTGTCCTGCTCTTGCCGTGCACATTTCCTTGCGCATTACTTAGTGTTTCACCCTGACCTTTCATGTCCTGTTCCACCCTCTCTACCTGGTCCTTGGGTGAAATGCCTCCGTGGCCGAGCTGCTCGTGGTGTGGCTGGTCACCGGTGCGATAGTCAGTCCCTGCAGCTGGGCACAGGCTGGAGAGCAAAGCGGTTCCTTCAGCCAGAGCCCATTCTGCACCAGCCCTGTCCGTGTGCTCGTGGCAGTGTCTCTCTAATCCGTATCCTACACCCTTTTCTGGCGTCTGCACGTCTCAGTACGGCGCAGCCTTTTGCTGTGTGCTGGGATAAGGGTGGTCCCTTCCTGCAGCAGGGTTGGAAGTGCCAATTACTCCTCTCCATCTCTAGAGCCCTGTGCTGCTGGAGTGAGCTAGTTTTTGGGGGTTTTGTGGGTTTTTTTCTTGTGTTTTTCTTGTTGTTTTTTTTTTTTCCCCTCCTTTGCCTGCTAGTGGGTGGTGGTGACTGGAGGGGTGAGCAGGGAGAGCTCCAGGACTGTGCTCAGCTGCGGGTCCCATACGTTCTAGCATCCTGTTCAATGTGCTCTATAGGTTGGGTTTTGGTTTTTTGTTGTTTTTTTTTTTCTGTGTTAGCTTTTTGCCTCCTGACTTGAGGAGAGGGAAGAAGTGTCGTCTGCCCTTGTGCACCTGGTTTAAAACTGCGGTGTGGGATTGGCAGGATGGGGATGTTGCCCACACCAGAGAGGTGGGAGGGATTTGTAAAGGGGGACGACTGTGCGTAGGACATAGGGAAAGAGATTGGAAGCACCACTTTGCACTTACCTTTTTGTCCCGCCTTACTGTTCTTCTTGCAGCATTAACCCTGTGACGGGACGTGTTGAGGAGAAACTGCCCAACCCCATGGAAGGGATGACTGAGGAGCAGAAGGAATATGAAGCCATGAAGTTAGTCAACATGTTTGACAAATTGTCCAGGTACTAGAAAATTGTGTGTGTTCATGTCTGCGTTAGCACCTGTGTGTCTGTGACTTACATTTATCACAGACCTTTCTTTGAACGTATTGAATCATAGAATCATGGAATCTTCATGGTTGGAAAGGACCTTTGAGATCATCGAGTCCAACCAAACAACCTACAATCTCTGCCACTAGAGCATGCCCTGAAGCGCCACATCTAGACGTTTCTTGAACACCTCTAGGGATGGTGACTCAACCCCCTCCCTGGGCAGGCTGTCCCAGTGACCACCACTAACTAAAGGGGTGGAAGAAAGAGAGTGGGGGGATACATGGGGAAATACTTCCTTAAGTTGGGCCCCATTATGTGCAGGGGAGGGCACTGCAAGCCCCACACACCTCTTTGGCATGATGGCATACTGCGAAATTCCTCTACGTGCCTGTGCTGCGTTTGCAGGCACCTCAGTGAGAACAGCAGCCCCTGTCCTGGCAAGGCCACTCAGTAGGAAGCAGCATTTTGGGGACAGATGGCAGCCAGTGCCACCAATCCCTTTCCCTGCAGGAGTGCTTTCTCTAGTCCTCTTTCATCCATCATTAATAGGTGCCACAGAGGAGCCCAGAGCCTGCCAGCTGGGTTTGGACCACCCCGAGGGCGGGAGGGAAAAGGGCAGTGCGTTTAATGCATGTATTTCCGTCACGTGTTAGAGGAACACCGATGCCAGCCCTAGTTTTCCTCTGGCAATCCTGTACCACACAGAACAGGACCCTAAACCAGCCCGTTCCAGGGAACCTGAGAATGGCAACACGTGTGGGCTGTGCTTCCAGCCGTGGCCTCACCATGCTGGGCGTTTTACGGCTAGAACTGCCCCCAGCTTCTAAAAAGGGATTCTTAGTGGTGGCCTGGGGTTGTCCTGGGCTGCCTCTGGGCAGTTTCCACAAGCCCCCTGCTTCTGCTGTGACCTCACTGTTCGTGTGTGTCTGCTGCAAGTCTGCGTTCTCTTCCCCCCTCTCCTCCCCGCCTGCAGAGAGCAGGTCATCCAGCCCATGGGCGTCACGCCCAGCGGCAACCTGGCCCCCATGGAGAACGCCATCCACGACATGGCTGACGAGAGGTCGTCGTCCGACTCGGACCTGGGGCTGGACTGATCCAGAGCTTGCCCCGGCCTCGGAGAGCTGGGGAGCCTCCGTCCGCGCTCCCTCCGGAACTGGTGCTGCACCCAGAGGCTGGTGCGGGGCCAGGACTCTCCCTGTGGGACCCGGATCCAGCCTGGACCCCTCACCGTTCACAACAAGGAACACCTGCCTCCTTCCCAGCTCCACAACCACCTCTCCTTCCAGAGGGTCTTCATGGCCTGCCTCCGCCTCGGTCTCTCCTGTCAGCAGCCTTGAGGATTTCATACTCCAAATTGCTTCCAGGACTTTCCAGTAGGATATTTTTTTTTTTTTTTTTTAAATACATGATGTTTGGGCAGAAGGGCGGGGGGAGGATCTGTCTGTCACACCGCCGGGGCTCAGCAACCTGCGGAGCACCTGGTGCGTGTGCCGATGCTCGTGTGGCCGCTTGTTGGCGTGTGCGTGGCCGTATGTGGCTACGCGTGGCCGGCCCTGCGTGGGGGGAAGGAGGGACTGCGGGAGAGGCTGCGAGCGGCTGCTCAGGCAGTTCTCGGGGGGTCCGCGGGGCGTCTCGGCGCAGTGCAGCCGTTCCATCAGCAGGTAGCCGAGTGTGCGCGCGCTGCGTATGGCTGAGCGTGACGGTGTCTGTGCACACCCAGGAGCGCGTGGACTTGCGCGTGTCCCCGTGAGTGCAGAGTGGTGTGCGCTCTGCAGGGAGGTGAGGAAAGCCTTTGTGTGACGCTGCCAGCATTCCCCTCGGCTGCAGGAGAGAAAGGAGCGGGTGACTGCCAGGAACGCCCTGGGATTCGGTCTCTGGCACCGTGCAACGTTCCTGTTACTATGGAGTTTAGTTTCTGGCATGAGCCTTTCCCCATCTCATGCTTTCCAAATGAAAGGCCAAAATCTGGGCTTTGTCTGCTGCCCCCGCGGCTGCCTCGGCTTTCCCACACGTCCACTGCTGTTTGCACCCGGGGCTGCTGTTGGTCCTGTCCTTCGCTGTGGCTTAGATCCGTCTTTTTCGTTTCTTTTTTTCTGTTTTGTTCTTTTTCTTAAAGAAAATTGTTTTAAAGAAAATATTCCAGTTTGTCTCATGTACCAGAGTTCCAAAACTTACTATCACAAGTAGGAATGCAAAAGTGAAGCTAGAATAAAGAAAACCTGACAAATGGGCGCGTGGCAGTGATTCAT
This sequence comes from Larus michahellis, assembly GCF_964199755.1. Taxonomy (NCBI): domain Eukaryota; kingdom Metazoa; phylum Chordata; class Aves; order Charadriiformes; family Laridae; genus Larus; species Larus michahellis. Next base: position 94,362,879 of record NC_133899.1, on the reverse strand, counting down.
GGAACGCGGTGTCTCTGAGCACGTAAGGAAGTACCTTTGGCTTTTTCTGACGCACACACGGTTCTCCTCCGATCACCCTGACCTTTACAGGTTTATTTGGGAGGTAAAACTGTAGCGTTCAACTGGGGCGAAGCCAGAGCCTTTCCCTGCACCACGATCACCAAGTATAACCGAGTGGAGCATCCCACAATTACAGTAAGCGTTGGAGCCTGTGGATTGCAAAACCACCTCAGCTGGACGCTGGGGCCTCACAGCACACCGCCGTTTGCAGGATGCTCCTCATCGCCTTTGCAAATGCTCCGTAATGGCTGAAAACGGTGCCCGCCAGCTGTTTTCTGCCTGTGTGGTGGGGATTTGCTGCTCGGCCCCGGTGAGGGTTTGGCAGTGGGGTTTGCAGAGGTTTCTGCCTCCCGGCGGGGCCGCAGCTCTGAGGGGGAGCAGGACGGGGCTGCCCGGGCTCCAGAGCGGCAGCGCGTCAGGCACCCAGCAGCCGGGGGCGAGCGGAGGTTTGCAGGCGTTCCTGCCTGCCTGGTGTTAGGGGCTGGTGCTGGTTTTCTGAAGACGGGCTCTGTGATGTGCGAAGCTGAAGGAATGCTTCCTCTAGTTCAGTTCTTCAGTGATTAAGGACTTGTTTTAGGAGTCGTGATTAAAGTCCCAGGCTCTCCCAGGGGCATACGGTATTTATGTAAGACTGACCCACTGAGATTGATGGATAGGCTTCTGTCAGGAGAATAGCTTCAGCCTGTTGCAGTTTTTAGGCCAACTGCATCTTTTTTTTTTTTTTTTTTAAGTAACTAGCAAAAACCCCCACCACGAACCTGTGTGAAAATGCAGACCTCTGATCTCCTTCCAGCTGTTAAAGCTCTCCGAAGCTTTGCGTGCAAAAGGGAAAGCCGGGGGTGTATTTTTAGTGTAATGCTTCTGGTATTGGTATATTCTGATTTTCTATCGTGCGTAACCCCCTGACGTGCAGCTGGCAGGCCCTGCTCTGAAAAGCCCCGCTGCAGGGGCCAGATGAGGCGCAGGCGCTTCTGGAGTAAGGCTTTATAAACAGGCTGCGGCTTAAAATCACCACATCCCCACCATTTTTGGTGTGAAGCGATGTGCCATGAGGCTCCTGGTGCTCTGCAAAGGGAGAGAACGACCCTCCGGCTTTTGCTGAGGCTGTTCAAACCCCCCACGGGGCCGGGCCCGGCTGCGAGGAGGAACGTGCGGGTACCGTTGGGTTGTGCAGTTGGATGAACAGCTCTGCTCTGAACGGGAACTTGTTTGAGCCTTTCCTCAGGAAGCAGCGAGGACACCGAGTGCTGGACTCTGTTCCTGTAGCGGTGGGTGTCCCGAGCTTCTCTGGGGTCCCTATAAATCATCTGATTTATAGCTGATGAGTATTAGGTGCAAACACTTGTAATTACGTAAACAGCCATGAAACAGCATCTGGAGGCTCCAGCTCTGCCTTGGGAAGAGCTTTAGGCAGAGCAGTCGGTAACTGCTCCAGTGCCGTGTCAGCCTGACACAGCTGTGGGCTCCAACGCTTTCATTCCCTTCGCGCGGGTTTTCTGCGCTCGAGAATAGCGGCACAAACGCTTTGCACTTTGTTGTGCTTGTTGAGAGCCGGCGCTGAGCCGGGATCGCCTCTACGACAGCTGCTGTGACAAACATGGGTCACCTGGGTGTGACTCCGGTCCCCACAGCCCGGTTTGGGTGCTGGCTGGCGACACCGATGCCCGGGTGCGGGGAAGAGGCTCTGCCAGCCTGCGATACGCCAAGCGCGATTGCCTGGGCACCCCTGGGGAAGAGCAGGATGTCACTGCAGCGCTGACACCGCCGCTGCCTGGGACAGCGTTTGCAGGGAGGAAAGGCACTTGTGTAAGGCTAAAAAGACAAAAAAGTAATAAACAAGCAGGTGAAAGGAGTGGTGGTGGCGGGGACAGAATGTGTTCGAACACTAGGGAAGGTAAATTTACAGAAAAACCCCCAGGTGACATTGGCAAAAGAATTAGAACTCTTTATTATTAAATAATTAACACTACACCAATTCAAAACTTCCAGCAGCTTGAGCTGGCGCTCCTGAAAAGGAATGGGGGGCAGGCCCCCCCATGACAGCATTTGTCCCCCAATTCGCAGAGATTTCATCTGAAGAATAAACACTACCAGTCTGCAGCAGCTGAAAGATCATGGCTGAGAGCAGCGTATCCGAGGAGGAGCTGGGAAAGGAGCAGGGGGATGCTCAGTCCGGAGCGGGGAGCTGGAAAACCCACTCCAGACTGACCTTCACCAGGCCCCCCGAGGGTCTCCGGGGTGGGATGGCTCAGGAGGAGACCCAAATGGCAAGCAGCAGATGCACAGCTCCTCTGACAGGCTGGTGTGATCCCAGGAGCTCCTGGCCGCTCACTGGTGAAGCTCTCGTGGCTGGACATCGCCGGATGGTGTCGATGTGCCAATGGGGTGACAGCCAGAGCTGGGGAGCAGGAAAGTCTCTGCTGGTGGGTGCCGAAATGAGGTGAGAGAGGGAGGGGACAGCGCTTGGTGGCTACGTCAACTGTTCTGAAGTCTCAGGTCAAAAGCCTTCACGTGCAGAACCAGTTTGCCGCTTGGCATTTGGGCTTCTCTCCCTTCAGCGTCCCTTCCTTCACGGGCGGGGGCCTCTCTGCTCCGCTTCCCGGCGGGCTGGACTGAGCCGCAGCGTCCCTGCTCCCCAGCCCGCTGGATGTGCTGCTGCAGAGCCGGCCGCCTCTTCCAGGGCTCCCTGCCGCCATCGCCTTCCCTGCCCCTGCTGGGCACGCCAACGTCTCCTTTCCAAGGTGAGCATCGCCCTCCAGCAGCAGGGAGCCAGCCCTCCTACTTGTCTCCTGCATCCAGCTAAAAACAGAAAGACCACGCAGTGTTTGCTGGGGTGTGTCAAACCTGCCAGCCCCGTTAGCTCGGCCGGCACTGCTTCTGAGTACCAAAACCCCCGAGCGAGGGGGAATTTGTTTTTCCTGCTTTACCACATTTGCATCAGCTCCATCCATCAGTGATTTGGAGCAGCACCAGCACTAAACCAAGGGCTGGTTCATCTCGCACAAACGCAAAATGGCTGGTAGTGAAAAATCACAAACCTGGCCAAAAGGCTAATAATTCCTACTCGTTCCTACCCCAAGAACAACCTGAACGTTAAAACTGGAATCTTGAAGCCAGATTTTCTCTCGGGTCGAAGAAGTCACGTATGGACCTTGTATCTGTTAAAAATACAACTGGCTTCTGACCACGGCGAGGTGGCAGAGCCCCCCTGCAGACAACGGAGCTGTGCCCATCGACACAGGCAGCAGAGTTACAGTTTAAGCAGAAGGTTACAACTTCTGCTTAAATTAAATAAAAAAATTAAAAAGTGTTTGATGCCAAACGTGGAGAAGTCTTCCCAGCCAGTCTAAAGTAATGTACTAATTAACATTAGCACTAAACTCAAAGTAATTAAGAACCTCTCTCCTCCGATTTCTCACTTCTGAAGATCTCGGAGAACTACAGATGTACAACAGGCACGGGGAGATAAATGACCAGCGGGGGAAGTCGTCAAGTCCGCAACCGAATTAACAACTGACTGCTGCCGGGGGGGCGGGTACCCCGCCTGCTGCCCGTCGCACGTCTGGCCGCTGCAGCACCTTGTTCCGTCCCAGACATAGTGCAATTAGAGCCTCCCTCTCCTCACTGCTATTACTTGTTCCTCACCATCACCAGGAAAAACCACGAGAAATGAAACCAAAGCAATTAAGCAAATGTACAGGAAGAGGAAGGTTCCGCTAAGGTGATGCCTGGCCGCCCCCTTGGTTCAGCAGTTGTCCACGTTAACGTGCCATTAACGGCATCGCAGGCTCAGGGAAAAAGCGGCGTAAAAACCAATAAAAAACAAGGCCTGAACAGCAGCTTCAGCCCCCGAGAACGTGCCCCACTGCGTGTCGGCACGCTCAGCGGGGTTTCCCAGTCTCCTCACACACCCTTTATTTTGCTTAAGTGCACAGGTGAGTTTTCTGCTGACTTGTACTGGGTTAATTTGAACAGCTGATGGGTTTTTCTGGGTGGCCACTTCCAGCTCCAGGAATCTGTACCCTATAGGGCTTTTTCAGTGTGTTTGGGAGCAAATAAAAGAAAAAACAACCCCAAACAAAAAACCCCAAGATAGAAAGCTTTTCGGTAATTGAGCGGGTCACTGCCTGAAGAAGCCCTGAAGTGCTCTCACTCCACCCAAAGCCTGAGGTTGGCAGATCCGCGTCCTCCCCCGCTGCGCCACCGAAACCTGCAGCAACAGCGCTCTGCTCTGTGGCACCGTCACTGGGGCACAGCGCTGAGGTTTGGGGTTGTGGGGGTTTTGTTTTGGTTTTTTGCACTTTACTGTGGTCCTCTTCTCTGAATGCAGACTGCAAGCATGGCAGTGGCGGTGCAGGTCTAACCCCAGCAAGCACAAACCCCGCAATAACTCCAGCACAAGGAATAAAGAGGGTGAGGGAGGGAGACAGGGCCCTGAGCCCCTTCCCACCTTTTCTTTTTCCTTCTGAATTAGTGTTTGCATCTCCTCGTTCCAGCCCAGCAGCTCCACCAGCTTCTCGACCCCACTGACCACGTCCCCCAGCTGGGCTATGTCATTGTGGCGTCGCTGCCAGGCGAAGGGTCCCACGAGGTCTTGGTTGATCAGGACTCGGGGAACGGAGCTGCGGACGGCTCCTGCCAGGCTGGCGAAGGGCTCCACCTAAAGGAAGGCAACGCCAAGGAGCAGAGAGCCGGTCACCCCGCCGACGGGCACTGCGGGCGTGAACTCACTGCACAGGGAGCTTGTAACCGCTGTGTTTAACAGTTCCCCCACCGTGGGCTAAGCTACCCCAGCTTTGAACAGGTTATGGATGCCACCAGTTATCCGGTGGCCTGTCCTCAGGTAGCTACAAAACTCTTGCTCTCCAGGTGCCCACCGTTACCAGGAGCACACCAGGTTTTCAGAGGGTCTCAGAGTGCACGCACCCTATTTCCTACCCTGCCACCTCAAATTTTACCTCAATAACCCAGCGTCTTGCCTTCTCCGCTAAACCCCCTCTCTCCTCTGGAGTCCCCCCGTTTTCCGTGTGCCTTTTTCTCCTTGTGAGCGGGGGTTTCCCTTAGCCCCAGACCTCCAGGGACGTTCCGATGACGAACAGCAGGTCTGCCATGGGGAAGTCTGTCACGTGCAGGAAGAAGCGCTGCGGGAGCTCCTCGCCAAAGAAGACAATGTCAGGCTTGACGACTCCAGTGCAGACGGGACAGTGAGGGACCTTGTCTGCCATGATGTCCCCCTGAAGCGAGAGCACCCAACACCGCTCATTACAGGGCAGCGCACACCTGCACAAGCTGGGTCAGAACCACAACGCACCCTCGCAGCAACATCCTGCCCCAAGTATGGTCCCCTCCAATAAAACCTCTTGGCCCTGAGGGCAAAATAACAAGCCTATAACAGGTTCTCCTCCCTGCATTCATTTGTGTGTCGACGCCCAGCTGTGACCACTCACCCTGAAGTCCTCTCCTGGGAAGTTCCTTCGACAGACCATACAAGTGGCAGTGGCAAAGGTGCCGTGGGCTTCCACCAGTCTATCGGGAGGGATCCCAGCAACTGGAACACAGCGTGTGGGAGAGGACCAGCTCAGCGTCAGGTGACTGAACCAGAAACTCCACATTCACTGGGCATTTCCCCAGTCCTGCCTCCTGTTCTGTTTCTCACCCTCATCTCTTCCCGGTGCTTGGCTGCTGAGAGATGCGGAAGAGAAAACTCACCTCTCTCCAGCCCATCGATATTCTGGGTATAGAGGCGCAGGAGGAGCCCTTTGTCATGCAGGAGCCTCAGGAAATAGTGGGCGTAGTTGGGTCTGTAGTTGCCAGGGTAGAGCTCCTTGGCCAAAGTGAAAAAGGGCTTAGGGTTGGCCAAGAAATACATCAGTTCAAAGATGGCTTCTGGGTAAGGGATGTTGTACTTCTCAAGGTTACTGTAGAGGCCGCTCCCTGGGGACCTGCAAGGAGAGGAGAGTGGGGCTGGTAGTCAGAACGCAGGAAGAGATGCCACCCACCACCGAGCTAGACCAAGACACAACAGAGCAGACAGCCAGGCCCTCGGGTTCTCCCTGGCTGCTTTGTGCTGTCCATTGTGCGTCAAGAGAGGAGCTGAAGCTGCCTCTGCACAGAAGGAGAACCTGCCTGGCATCCCTGCTCTGCTGCCACCCCACCTTCTCCCGGCTGCAGAGGTGTGCCCCAGTTGGAGGAAGGGAAGGGCCACCCTGGTACGCCGTGAGGACCACGCTCTCTTCTATCTGGAGCACCTCGAGCCTGTGCCACAGCCACGTTGGCGCTTCTCTGGTGGCCAAGGTGGTGCAGCGAGCACAGCCACAGAACCAGCAACAGGCCTGACTTAACCATCCTGAAGACCTGGGACAGGATGGTCTGACTGGTGATGCCAGCCTGCCTTTGGCTGGAGAAGGAGGATCAGCAGGGACGGAAACTCCTGTGCCTAGTCTAGCCTGGCACAGATAAAGAAAATGGAGGGGTGAGAGGAGGAGAAGGCACCAGCATTACCTAAGCTGAAGATCTTGGCCCTCCCAGCACTGAAAAAGGACAAATGGAAGGATGGAAGCATTACCTAAAATCCGGGATGCCGCTGGGGGTGCTAATCCCAGCGCCAGCCATCACCACCACCCTGCGACACTCCTTCTTCCGAATTCGCTCTGCCACATCCTGCAGGGTGAGCTGCTGCTTCCCACCATCACCTCCCCATCTGCCCATTCCTAAAATGGCTCTGGCAGCAGCAGCCAAAGAGAAGGGCCTGGTCCCTTGGATCCTGCTCGGAACAGAGAGAAAGCACAGCAGGTAGCGTACTGACAGTGACTTCAACTGAAAACTGCTCAGGGGAGGAAAACCACCCCAAGAATTTTGCAGAAAGCTCTTCAATCGGCAGGACTGTGTGCTAGTGCTTAACAAGGAGAAAGCTTTACTCTTAATCTAATCCATACCCCAGGAGCAGACACTTTCCATTGTGCTTTCTTACACAGATCTAAAAATACCAAGTCATTGGTACCCCTGTGTGAGGGGTTTTTTTGGATAGGGGTTGGACAAAGCACTGGGACATAGGACTGTGGGAACAGTGGCACTGGCACTCACAAGTCTCATGGTCGATTTACACTGATCTTGGGATATGGAAGACCCTTTTCTGTGTCCCGACTTTCAGGAAGTTTCTAACAGGGTGATACGGTCACCCTGGGACAACGCTGCCCAGGTTAGCACTGACATTTTCATTTCTCTATTTCTCCCAAGGGCTCTGCCTTGAGAGAGCTCTGTGTCTAAATGGCAACCACAGGTCAGCATACATACAGATGGGGCTGAGAACAGTCATTATCATCTCAAGGAACAGTTTCTCCCCAGACAATTAGTGCTTGCTGGTGCAGGACATTGTGAGCAGTCCAGAGAAGGCGTGGCAATGCAAAGAGCCAAGCGAGAGCTGCTGGACTTTGGCAAACCACAAATAGCAATTACCGAGCTGTGTCGACTGTGGCCTCAGCGTGGTCAGGCCTGACTTTGCAACGATACGGCTCTGCCTTGCCAGACCAGGTTCCTGGGGAGCTAAATTCACAATCAGCAAATGCTAATATTTCTCTGGTAAATCTCTCTACTCTTGGAGCTCCCAGGTCAGCTCTGGCTTACAGAGATGGTGACCCATCAGCCTGTTTAGACAGGAGAGGTGATGTCCTCCATCCTGTGCTTTCACCGTATCAGTACCGGTTCCTTCCCTTTGGCATCCCGGTGCAGAGCCTGGTGGGATCAGGCACCAGCACCAGCTGTGAGGTGACAGTCACGCCACACCAGACTGCCCTACCTCCATGCTCCGGAGCTGGCTGTCCCTTTGCCATCCCCAGAGCAAAGGGAGAGCCGGGCCAGGCCCGCCGGGGCACCGCTGCTGCTGCCATCCCTGGGGCCGCGCTCCCACAGGCTCCTCCACGCTGCGAGAAAGCACAGAGCCGGTGAACAGGTGTTGGGGGAGAACCGGAGAGCAGCCACGTGTGGGTGACGGTGGTGTCTCCCCTCAGGGCCCACTGCTGACCCTCAGGGCCTGCTCCTGCTCCTCAGCCCCCTTCAGGGCCTGCTCTCCTCCCTCAGGGCCCATTCCTGCCCCTCACGGCCCACTCCCCTCCCTCAGCCCCTCCTCTGGGCCTTCTCCTGCTCCTCAGCCCTCTTCAGGGCCCGCTCCCCTCCCTCAACTCCTCTCAGGGCCCGCTCCTGCCCCTCAGGAGCTGCTCCCTTCCCTCAGGGCCTGTTCCTGCCCTTCAGGACCCCCTCGGGGCCCGTTTCCCGACCGCCCCCGCTCGGTCCCCGGGCCTCACCCGCCGCCAGGAGCCGGCCGCCGCGCCGCGCCCCCCGCTCCATGGCCGGGGCAGCGGCCGCACCCCCCGCCGGGCCCCCGCCGCGGCGCTACCGCAGTGCCCCGAGTAGGCGCGCCCGCCCTGGCGGCCGCTCCTTCGGCAGCGACCCGGCCTCGCCCCTCTCCTCACCGCCTCCGGTTTGGGTCGTTTCGGGGATTTTGGGGGTGTTTGTTTGGGGAGGGAGGGGGAAGCCCAGCGTCGAGGCGTTGCCATGGCTACCGCGGGGCGGCGGTCGCCGCGGGGCCCTACGGTACCCAGCGTGCCCCGCGCGGCGCCGGAAGTGAGTGTGCATTTCCGGCGGGCGCGAGCGCGGGGGCGGCCGGGTGTCGGCGTCGCGGCCTCTTCGCTCCCTCCGTCCCGCCGGCCGCCGCCATGAAGGACGTGCCGGGCTTCCTGCAGCAGAGCCAGAGCTCGGGGCCGGGGCAGGCCGCCGTCTGGCACCGCCTGGAGGAGCTCTACAACAAGAAGTGAGTTGGGGGGGGTCCACTGCGGCGGTAACACCCGCCCCGGGAGGGGGGCCGCTGCCCTCGGCGGGGCCGGCCTGGCTCTCCTGGCGTCCCGCGGCGTTGCTGTGGGGCTGCGCCCCTCCATACCGCCCCCCAGGGCCGGCCCTCTCCTGTCCTGGCCTCTCCCGGGGCGGGAGTGGGCTGCTCCTGCGTCCTTTGCTTGGTAATCGCTCAACCAGCACGAACCAGCTGGGGGAAACCAGGGGGTTGATTTCCGCGTTACTTTCCTGGGGTTCCTTTATGTTAGTGCCTGGGGGAGCGTCTCCGCCACCGGTTTTCGTGTTTGAGTTGCCATTAGTCGCGGCAGCTGCAGAGGCAGGCGGGCTGAGCAGCCTGGGTGTGGGGTACGGCAGGAGCGGAGGGGCTGGTGGGAAGTGTGAGCTCACGGAGTGACCTTCTGCTTTCTTAAGACTCTGGCACCAGCTGACTCTGCAAGTTCTGGACTTTGTTCAGGACCCTTGCTTCGCCCAAGGAGATGGACTTATCAAGGTGAAGTGCTCGATTGCTCCAGGGGTTTTATCTTTCCGTAGCAAAGATGGGTGATCGCGTTTCTGTATTAGTAAAAAGTAAGCAGCCTGTGACTTGTCTCTGGGGAGTTATTAAACTAGGTGAATTCAACTTTCTGGGGTTTATGCACTAGATGTGAGTGTGCAGTATGGAAATTCTGCTGAAATTACATGTGTCAATTTTAGAAGCTTCAAAGTGATTCTTCAATTTCATTCACTTACATTTTTTTGTGGGGGGAGGGGGAGCCTTTTTCTTTCCCTTTTGTAACAAGGGGTTTACAACTGCAAGTCTAGGATGGATTGTCAGGCATTCACAAGTGCTTCAGTGTCCAGTAGGTTATTTCACCCACTGTCTGGGAGCTTCTTCCACTTACAAAGATAGTGGCGTACTCAGTCCACAGTCGCATATTGTCTGTATGCTACAAATAATCATGCACTTTTGCTGTCCTTCATGGTTTTGTGTTAAAATTCAGTTTATTTTAACTGATAGTTATTTATTCAGATACTTATTTCCATGATAAAGAGCCACGGGTGTCTAAAGACAGTCTCTTTTCCAAATGGCTGCAAAGAGAAATTGGAAAGCTTTAGCCCTGTGCTTATAGTACAGCAATAACTGAAGACACGCACCAGGCCAGCCTGTAGCAGGGAGGTGTTGTGTTGTAGTACCTGCTAGCTTGTGAATTTTGTGAATCACTCCTTGGTTGGAAGGAAACTACAGAGATAGAATGAGCTAAAATGAGCAATTTTTTGGCTCCTGGATTCTGTACAGTGTAGACTTTTCTGTAGTGGATGCCCACTACTTTGTTGGAAAAATAAATTGTAAAAAAGCAAGCTGAAATGAAATATCCTTTTGTCCTGACTGTCGATATCTTTGTGCCTACAGCTGTACGAGAACTTCATCAGTGAGTTTGAACACAGGTGAGTGTGGTTGCCTGGAAGCTTTTAGGTAACCTGCTGTTGACTGAGACTGTTCTGACAATGAGCTTTTTGTTCTAGGGTGAACCCCTTGTCCCTGGTAGAGATCATTCTCCATGTGGTCAGGCAGATGACAGGTAAGTGTCCTTACCTGTTACTTAAAATCTTTTTAAATAACTGATGCCTATGAAATTTGGCTACTTACTAGTAACAGCTAAATCTTCAATGTTAAGCTGTTGTCTTTCCGGAGTATTGAAAAGGGAAAGCACTAGCTCAAAAAGCTTATGATTGCTGCTACGTAGAGCAGCAAGCTTACTGTTTCGCTAGAGAACTGGCTGATGAGCAGAAAGCCCGGCCTACGATAGTAGCACCTTTTGAAGGCTGAGTGGTACGCTATAGAAAAAATATATTCCAGTCTTCATGAATCCAGTAAAAGGGTATATTTCTAGGTTGAGATTCAGTTCCACAGCATTTCCTGATATTGCTGCCTTTTTTTTTTTTTTCCCCTCTACTTCAGATCCCAATGTGGCCCTTACTTTTCTGGAAAAGACTCGAGAAAAGGTATTTTTGAAATTGGTCTCTCTGGTAGTCCACCTGCAGGAATCGTTTTGTGTACAAGCATATATGGTATAGCGGAAGAGGCAGATATGTGTATGTTGTAACCCATGCTGGAGAACACCTTCTCCTTTTCTCAGTGAACAACTCTGTATTTCAGTGTGGGAACAGAGTAACAAATGAAATGCAACGAACACAGTCAGTTTTGAGAGCCTACCTGCTTCAAGGGTGGCACTCTCTAAACATATATCTTTGTGTAACTGCAGGTGAAAAGCAGTGACGAAGCTGTCATTCTGTGTAAAACGGCCATCGGGGCGCTCAAGTTGAACATTGGAGACCTGCAGGTCACCAAGGTGAGGTGATGACTCGAGTAGCCCGAGCATTTGGCTATTTTGGGGCACTGTGACGCACTTCAGCAGTTACTACAGCGTGGACCTGCCTGTGTCTGTGGCTCAACTTTGAATGAGAAGATGATAAATTTGCAGCTCCTGGGGTTTCCAGGAAGACCTGTGCTTCTGCTTTACATTCTGTAGGCCATAAAAACACGTGTATAGTACTTACGACCAAATCTCTGAAGTTTCAGTAAGATTCTGATGCACGTAGCCTTTGAGGTGCTGTTGCTAACGGGTGGCCTGCAGCTGATCACTGCAGCTGTGGCTGTGCACAGCTCAGAGGAGAGGGGAAAAAACAGAGCTCAGGGTGCAGCTTAGAGGTCTCATGAATTCAGCAGTCTATTTGCTGCTTGTTGGCGAGCTGCTAACGATGACTGAATTAGTGTATCATTTCCTGTGCTAAGCATAGTGTTTATTTCACCTCTTGGCTTTTTTTAGAACCATCTTTCAAACCCAAGATGAGGGTTTTTTTTCATGCAGTGCAGCTTTATGTCTCTCAGAGCAAGTGCAAAGTTTGATAGGTTTGGTGGGTATAAGTGTATAGAGTGTGTATATATATGTATATAAATATAGCTGCAGGGTTGTTTTGTGTGGGGTTGGGGTTTTTTTTTTAACCTAATTACTATGTAAAGGGAGAATGCCACTGCTTTATTTTTAATGCTGTGGCAGTGGCTTTGCCTGTGGTCTCTCTGCTTTGCCTCGGAGTGGGTGTTCCTTCTGGCCCACACAGGAATGCTGTGGCCCTTGCAGTGGTGCACTAGGAGGCTGGGAGCACGGGGCTGTGTGGGGTGTACCTTCACCTGTAACAGACAGGTTTTACCCTCCTCTAGGAGACCATTGAGGAGGTTGAGGAGATGCTGAACAATCTCCCTGGGGTGACTTCAGTTCACAGCCGCTTCTATGATCTCTCCAGCAAGTACTACCAGACGATTGGGAACCATGCCTCTTACTATAAGGATGCTCTGCGGTTTCTGGGTTGCATTGATGTTAAAGATCTGCCGGGTAAGTCCTCTTTTCACCAAGCATAGAAAGTCCCAGTTTTCGTGCTCTGTTTCATCACTTCAATCTAAATCAATGCACTGGCGGAGAACGGGATTTTCTCAGCGTTATTTTGAGTCTGCCATAGCTGGGCTGGGGTCTGGCTAGAAAGAGGAGGAGCCAATGGGAAGAACGGCTGAGTAGGATTCCGCTCCTAAGCTGTGTTGAGGTGATGGGAGAGGGGGAAGTGCCCCCACCAGAAGGGATAGTTTGTTCTAGTTCCCAAAAATCTTCACTATAGATTCAAAATGTCTCTTTTGCGCTAGTGCTGTGGTTACTGCAGGCTTCTGAATTTCAGGCCTGGGGGAGGGTGAAAAGGAGGGCTGGGAATGGTTTAATACAGGCACGGGGAGGGGGTGATGGGGCTTAGACTGCTGCTTCATCCAAACTGTTTTTGTTTTGGATTTTTTTGGTTGTGGTTTTGGTGTTTTTTTTCAGTATCGGAGCAGCAGGAGAGAGCCTTTACCCTGGGACTGGCCGGGCTCTTGGGAGAAGGTGTTTATAACTTTGGGGAGCTGGTGAGTTGATGCAGCTCTGCTTCACTTGCTGAGTATCGGGAATTGATTTTACCCTATTAACGCTCTCCTGCCTGGTTTCTGCAGCTCATGCACCCTGTGCTGGAGTCCCTGAGAAACACTGACCGGCAGTGGCTGATTGACACACTTTATGCCTTCAACAGTGGTAATGTAGAGACATTTCAGGCTCTGAAGTCGGCGTGGGGTCAGCAGGTGAGTGAGTGAGTTGCTGTATTGCTTAAGGCCTAGGCTCAGTATTTACAGAGGACACTTAGATTCTGTGGACCATTACCTTAAGAATTCCTGACTCTGGTGCGTCGGTATAATTTTAATCATAGCATAGTCATGTTTCTTTCATCTTGATATGTGTCATTGGTTTTCTTTTGGCTTCCCTCTGTCTCTGGTTGATTGAAAGAACTGAAGAGAAATCTCTTGTGATCCACGGGCAAAGCAAACAAAAACGTCATGCAGTCCTGCGCAGGAAGATAATCTCTGATTTAATTTCCATAATGCCGTTCACTCCCAGTATTAAGCTGCTTCCAGTGTAAAATAGTGGTTTTCCCCTTGTGTTCTAAGGAGTTTGAGGAAAACAGTGGTGTTGACTATTAACTATGCTGGCCGTACCAGAAATTATTGACATAGCAGTAATTTACGGGTCGACTTGTATGTCCACTTGTGCAAGGCTGTGGCCTTTGATAAAAGGTTGCCTGCCTTGTGAAGCGCTGCATTTCATCGTGCAGTCCTTCCGAGCTGTTTTATGGACCCGTTAATACCAGGTAGTTGGGTTGTAATGGCCTCTTCCCTCGTAAATGAGGGCAGCGGGTGCCCATGTGGCTCGCTCCTGTGTGTAGCACGCTGTTATCGCCCGAGGGGGGAAAAGTACTAATGAACTTACTCCTCCATTTTATCCCCTTACAGCCAGATCTGGCTGCAAATGAAGCACTTCTGCTGCAGAAGATTCAACTGTTATGTCTTATGGAGGTGAGCTGAGAACTGTGAGGTGTGAGATGTGGGAGGAGGAAAGGGGCTCCCCAGCTACCTGTCGGTGGGGGCAGCACTCTTAAATAGCCTCTGCTCTGCTGGGCGCATTCCTTCGCTCTTAACAGGAACTCGGGAGCGTAACTAGTTGACTGCAAATTTTGCCTCTAGGTGGTGCCAAAAGGCAGGTCCTGCTAGGGAAGGAGGCTTGTGCTGCGCTACTTGTTCGGAGGTTCAAGTCTGTGCTCTTTCAGGCAGGATGTGGCGGTGGGGAAGAAAAGAGCAAGCTTGGTGTCTTGAGGATGGTATCTGTGATGATAACTCTTAAAGTATGTTGTGGCATAACAACAGATTTCTAAAACGCAGTTAAAATCTTAATTTCCTAGGGAGTGAAAGTCCTTTCCCTGACAGGTAACTCTAAATGTTTAACAGTTTTGGTTTTTTTTTCCTGTCACTTGAAGGCTTTGGCTCTGTTGTTATCCAATAATACTGGTGTATAAACCTCCTTGGCCCTGGGTCTTTTTCAAAACTGAGTTATCTGCAGCATGATGTATGTTTATACACACCTGCCTACCAATATGTGTGTGTGTTAGTGTGTATATACACTCCACTTCTAGTGTTTTACTGCAAACAAGTTGTGCCACCTCTAGGTACTGTGTTACCTCAGGGATTTGATCCGCACTGAGACGTTTCAGCCCAGATTGATCTGATTAACTTAGAGATTGTGTTGTTGCCTAGGAAATCTGCTGCTTGGAGCAGCAAGGTGTGTGTGGAGGAGGGAGGGCTGCTCCTCCTCTCTGCTGACGTAAATGCATTTTTCTTGGAAATATTTTGATGAAATATGAGAAATCTAGTTGTACTGCAGCTTGAGAGCTCAGCAGGGCAGGGGGAGGGAAGCTGTGCGCTCTCTTGGAAAAAAACTAAAACTGTGTGGGATTTGCTTTTGTTTTGTTTACTTGAATTCAGATGACTTTCACCCGCCCGGCCAATCACAGACAGCTCACTTTTGAAGAGATTGCTAAGAGTGCCAAAGTCACTGTGAATGAGGTGAGTTCTGGTTTGGACAAACTGAATAATGTCTAAGTTCTGAAGATCTAGAAGCGTCTGGATAGCCCGACTCCCATAGGTGAACACTCAGTAGAAATGTTTTCCCCTCCTCTTGTGCATTTGGAGAACTTTTTTTTCTTTTTTAAGAAGGAATTAACTGCTTGGTGCTCCTGTTTCTTGGTAAACAAAACTTTGAAGCTTCTTAGTCATAGTCTGAAGTTGGAAGAGAGCTTTGGAGGTCAACTGTTCCCACCTGCTCTTGAAAGCAGGCCTTTGGATTAGGCTGTGCAGGGCCCTGCCAAGCTGTCCTGAGTGTTTCCAGCGAGGGGAAATGTCACTGATGTTTAATTTTTCTCACGGTGAAGAATTTTCTTCTGTTACCCAGATGGAATCCCTGCTAAAGCAAATCCTGCCTACGGCCTCTTGTCCTTTCACCGCGCATCCTTGTGAAAACAGTACCTCATACCTTCCCCGTTACTGCCTTTTAGGTAGGGAAGACTGTGATGAGGCGTCCCCAAGCTGCCTCTTATCTAGGCTGAACAAATAAAACTTCTTCATCGTGTCAAGCTCTCAGTCTCCTAATCTTGGTGGCCCGTTGTTAGACCCTCTCCAGTTTTGCGGGGCCGCCCCTAAGCTGAAAGGGGTGACACAAAACCGGACAGGGTGTTGCAGGGATGCTCCAGCGAGTGCTGAGTGGAATAATGGCATCCCTTGCTCTGCTGGCTCTCGCACCGTTTGCTGTCCCCCCCAGCCTCTGCTCCTTTCCATCAGAGTACGCTCCGCTGAGCGCATTCCGCAGCCCGTCAGACCTCTCTGTCTGCGCTGCTGCTTGGCATCGCTGGGTCTCGGGCGCAGGCCCCCCTGCTTATCTTCACTGTGCTTCATGTGGTTCGCGTTAGCCTGATCTGTTGAGGTCTCTCTTTGTGGTAGCTCTTATTTCCGGCACGCTGCCCCTCCCTGCCAGTTTGGTGCCATCTGTGAAATTGTCACCCAGCTAGCTCGAAGATAATTAAATAGCATCAGACCCAGAATCGAGCCCCGAGGAGTGCTGTTCGTGACCAGCTGCTTCTCCAACTCCAAGCCACTAACCACTACCGTTCGAGCTCAGTAGTTCAGCAGATTTTCCACTCATCGTGTGGTCTTTCTCTGTGTTCTGTAGCTTACCACGTTCTGTAGCTTACCAGCTTGTCAACAAGGATGTGGTAGGAGGTCTTGTTGAGCACTTTCCTAAAAGAAAGGCACGGCCTTTGACACCTGAGCAAGTTATTTAATTTAAAAAAGCAATTGTATTGGTCAGGCACATCTTACCTGTGGTAAATCCTTGTTGACTTTTTTCCAATTAGCTTGTTCTTCCTGGGATTTCAGAGAAAAGAAATCTGCCCTTAGGAAAAAATAAACGTTTCCCGTGTATTTAGATGTTGAGTCTCAAGGCAGTATTACAACCTAAAAGAGGATGGGTGCGAGAGAGGCTGCAGCTGCTCTTGGTTTTGTTGTGTGTAGCAGACAGTCTTCTGCAATTTAAAGATTTTATTTGTCTCGGGGGGGAAAATGGGTGATTCTCAAGTGTTTCCTTGAATTATTATTTTTCTTGTCTAGGTGGAGCTGCTGGTGATGAAGGCGCTCTCAGTAGGCTTGGTGAAGGGCAGTATCGATGAAGTCGATAAGAAGGTGCACATGACATGGGTACAACCACGTGTGTTGGATTTACAACAGGTAATGACCAGCTTGAGTATTAAGGCAGTACTAACATGTTTTCTTGTGTGAGGTGACCTGGAAATTAAAATAGGAACTGTGAAGGGTCACTGAAAATTAGTCTCGTTCACACTTGAAGATGCTCAGGGAATGAGGAAGCGCGTCAGCTTTTCCTCCTTCCTTTTTACGCTGCCACCTTCAGCTCTCACTGTGGGTGTATGGTGCACTTTGTGGTTTGCAGTAAGTAGTGAGAAACTTGTCAGGAGATAGAATAGGATTTTAGTTACACTTCCCTTACGAAAACCACACAAACCACCATAAAACGCAAGCGCTTTGACCGTATTTTCCAGAAGCATGCTAACATCTGTGTGGCTGCTTCAAGCCTAAAGGCATGAAACACAATTTCTGGGCTGTAGGCAGCATGCTTCTCTTGGGAAGAGAGAAGGTCAGGGTGATAAAGACAAAGGTGCCGAGCTTCTCAAGTTCACCTGTGTAACGCTTTAGGAGACCGTATAGGGTGCCTTTACCTTTAAAAAAAAAAAAAAAATCAGTACGTGGCATACTAGCTGCAAGAAATTCCTTTTGTGCATTTCAGTTTAACTTTACACATTGCTGTTTGATGGTAAAAGACGTTAAGTAGCATCTTTTCTAGACGTATGGGGTTTGGAGAAGTTGTGCGGGATCTCGAGGGTTTGTCCTTGAGGGTGGATATTGGTACTTCTGGTGGCTGAGGCGTTGAAGTTGCGGTGGGCTTGCCTTGCAGATCAAAGGGATGAAAGACCGCCTGGAGTTCTGGTGCACGGACGTGAGGAGCATGGAGATGTTGGTGGAGCACCAGGCTCATGACATCCTGACATAGAGGACCTTGCACTACCCCTGGGAGAGTGACTTCGGCTGCCGCTGCTGCCGGCCGCGCTCAGACCACTGACTCTGTACTGAATTCTATTGGAGGGGGGGGGTGGGCAGAGGGGGGAGCAGCTTTTTGACGCTTGTTCAGAGGAGTAAGTGGCCTTTTGCTGTGTAACCCTTTGGTGCTTGGAGTCAAGATTTCCCTATGCGCTAACATTAGTGGCACTGACCGTGAGAGCTCCCATCCTGCTCTCGCGAAAGGAGGACAAAGGCTCCGCCGTGGTTGATTCGTCAGTTATCACACTTCTGTGGGAGGATGCGGTGCCGGCTGCGTGTTAGAGCAGCGGAGGCTGTTTGCCGGGTACAAGGGGGCAGCAGAAGCTCCTTTTTGGGAACGTGCTGGAGAGGTGCCTGACCAATCTGTGGAATTAATTAGCGGTATTGGCCTTAGGAGGGCATGACCTTCCCCGGGAACCTCTCTCCCTGCCCTGCCGCAGCCCAAGGGCGGCATTACTCACATCAGCTTTCTCCTTTTGCCCTCTTTCTCCACAACCCCTCCTCCTCATCTGCAGTAGAGGGAGTGTTTACTCCATCAAAGGGTTTTCTCCAGGATTACCATTTAGTGGATGTGTTTTTATATACTTTTGGGGGTGGTTGTCTTTTACGAACACTTTGTGCTAAAGTGAGGTGCAGCAAGTATTGCTGGAATAAACTTCTCTGCCTTCCCTTTTCTGCAGTTCTGTGTTTGTCCTCTCCGTAACTTGCAGTTCAGCCTCTGATCTGTTTGAAAATGGCCTTCCTCTTAAGTTTCATGTTACAAAACCCCTCTGTCCAAGAACAATGCAGGTTTAGGCACGCCATTAATCACCAGTGGGATTTGTGTGTAGTTTACTTAGCTGCTTGTACTTTCTTGTCGAGTTCCTTTATTTTGTGGGCAGCAGTGGTCCTGATGCCTCTTCACCAGTTGAGTAAGCATTACTGGCAGAAAAGGCCCAAGTAAGGCCTGGGACAGCAATTTTTATTCTGCTTTTGCCTCTCACAACTGCTGCCTTTAAAAGCTTTCTGTGCTGTGATTGTTTTGCCCTGCTGCTGCTGCGATGCCTTTGTCGGGATGGAGGATAGTAACGCACGTTGAGAATTCGAAGCAGATGCACATTGGAACTGAGCGCCACTTCTGAGTGCCATTTAGATGCGTAATACTAATTACGGGGCAGCAATAGCCACCTGCGCCAGGGCTGGTAACAGCAGCTTTAAATTGAACAGAGTCGTATTTGCACACCTGCTGAAATTCCTCGGGATGCAAGTGGCTTTTCAATGCTGCTGCCACCGTATCCGCGGCCAGCCCGTGCTTCGCAGCGCCAGGTTGGGCACTTCTGTGGTCCAGGAGTGCAGTCCTCTGGCGTCGCTCTGGCAAACGCTGCTACTGGAGGTTTCGTCCTGTGCCCGGTTTTCCCAGCTTGCTGTCTGGGCTCCGAGGGTTTAATGCCAGCGACGGAGAAGGGGAAGCACACGGCTGATGCCGGACTGCTCTGCAGGTGCAACGCCGCTCCAGGCAGGGGAGGCTCAAGCTTTTTAAAAATGAGGAAATCAAATAGTCAGACCCTGTACCTCGTCACCCTCCACCCTTCTGCCTCCCTAATCGCTTCTGGCCTGAATTTCTTCCTCGTCTGGAGCTGTTTGGGTCTGAACCTCTTCCCGCCAGCCCACCACTTCCGTCGCCTGGCTGTGCCCGGGGTTCAGCTGGCGGAGTGTGTGTCGGGACACGTTTTCTCCTCCTGAATCGTGCAATTTGACTTTCCCTAGTTCTTACATCATCTTGTCTTCCAAAGCTCATTCCTGGTGTCGCTTTCGCTGACTCCAGAAGAGCGTGCAGAGGAGACAAGCGTTCAGATCAGGGAAATGTATCCCTTATTTTGTAGTTAAGGACAGGAAAGGGGCTTCAAAAAGCGTGGTCTCCTTAGTAGTGTTGTGTCGCTACACGGTAGGAGTAAAGGAAATGCCAACCGTGCGGCAAAGCTAACGCGTCGTAGGGCTGCTGGTGCTTTAGAGGAGCATCAACACAAAATAGTGAAGCGTTACTGCTGAAACGGCGCTGAAGTCTTCTCCTGAGAGTATCTGACAGCCCTCTGGTGCTGCGGGGGGGGCTGGCTCGTACCTACGTGTCTGAGCAGTTCACTGAGGTGAGGATCCAGGCGAATTATGGCACTTGTTCAGAGGTTTTTCTAAGATGCCTGGAGGTATTCGCTACCCAAACCTTCAGTGTGTGTGAGCGAGTGCTGGCGCTCCGCTTCCCTGACACGAATCATTTGGGAAACTTTTGTTTTCGGGGCAGGGGGGAGAGGCCCTTCATGCAGGAGGAGCAGTCGGATGTGCAGCACCCGGACTGTGGGCCATTTCAAGTGTCGCCTACAGCCTTTGAGTATTTCCTTGCGAGGAATTTAACTTGCTTTTTGCTTCCTCGCTAGTGCTGTGAGCGGTTCCTTGGTCTCTGCCCTACGCTTCGCCGCGACTGCGCAAGGTAAAAGCTGGGGCGGGAGATGTGTGTCCCTGCTGATGGGGGACTATCGGTGCTGGTGCAGCCGATGAGGGAATAGCGCCTGCGGGACGGCGTGCTGCCCAACACAACGAGCACACAGTTGAAGCAAAACCAACAAGCCATCACGCTTAACGCTAATGTGATTTTTTTTTTTAATGAACAAACTCAGAGGGTTCCTTCCCAGTGAAGATCTGTGGTCTGATCATCACTCCTAGTTCTGCTCCCAGCGGGGTGTGGGCTGCTCTTGCCGCTTCTTACTCTGCTCGGCTCTTGTAGTGCTCCACGTGTGCCAGGACCCAGGCTGTTGGCACCAGGAAGCAGGCGGACATCACGGAAAAGGCGATGGCTTGCTCCTGCGGCGGGGGAAGAACAGAAGGATGAGTGGGACGGCCCTGCGGTGGCCGCAGTGGCCATGGGGCTCCCGGGACGGTCACATGCTGGTGCCGTGTCTAATGCAGCGGCTCAAGCGCCCATGTCCGTGCTCCTTGCTCTGTCCAGGCTGTCAGATGGACACCCCGGGGGGATGTGGGAGGGAGATTTGGGTAATCACAGCGGTTTCCACCAACGGTGGGCTGAGCTGGCTGCTCTACAGGTTTGTCCCAGTCACTCTGTGTTTTCAGTCATGACATTCGTGGGGAAATCCGAGCAACTTGTGACCTTCAGTCGCAGCCAGCCTCCAGCTCGCGGTGCTTCCAGAAGCAGCTGTGCCTGACTTTCAAATGACTTTGTGGCGCGAATGGCAACCAGCAGCAGCCTCTGCTATTTCTGGTGCACCAGGGCAGCACTTAACCCCTTGCGCTGTCACTCTTATTTCTCTTATCTGGCTACAAAAAGAGCCTCTAGGCTCACAGAGCACTCTGTTGCAGACCTTGGAAAGGCAGCGGGGGGTGAACTCCACAAGCAGAGGCTGGAGGTGAAACCCAGCCAGGATCTCTGCTGAAACGCTCCTTTTCCCAAGCCCCTTTCACCAGCGCCAGGAGGGTCCCCGCGACCGGAGCGGCTCCTGTGGTGGTGGCGGGGATCATCCCCAGGGCAGGGATGATGCAGGGACCTGCGCGCCCCGGCTCTGCGATGACAGCAGACCCCCTCCGTGCCCACGGGGACACCGGCTTTGGGGTGAGTGTCCCATGGAAGGGGGGGCCCGGGGTCCGTCCCTGGGCTGGCAGGGTGACTTGAGGGGCTGCCACCTCCGCCCTGAGGCCCTGGAGCTGCCCCATTGCTTAGCCCTGGGCCACAGGGGACCCTCAGCAGGTACCGTAACGCCCAAAGGTTAAAAAAGGGGCTGAAAGGATAAAATAAAATGGAAGCAGGAGCTGAAGGTGGGGAGTGGGGCATGCACCCCCCTGAGTGCTGCTCTGGGGGCACCTTTCCTCCTTTTTCTCCCCTCTCTCCTTTTGCTTTCACTCCCATCAAAAATAACTCGGCTATAATGCAGGGGGGGGTTGTTCCCCTCTGACCCCTGGGAGCAAGTGGGTCCCCCCCCTCCCTTTTTTATTTCCAGCCCCCCCCCAGGCTACTCACGGCGGCAGAGAGCGGGTGCTCGGGCGGTTTGGAGGCGATGGGTGCCCGGGGGACGCGTGGGGTCCGCAGGACGGCGGCCAGCAGCCGGGAGCCCTGCTGAAAGCCCCGCATGGCGCTGGCAGGACGAGGGTGCCGCTCTCCCCGCTGCAGCTGCCCGGTCCGTCACCGGTCCCCGCTGCCACCGCCCGCCCCCGCTGCCACCCCTCGGCACGGGGCCTGCCGCTCTCCCGCCGGAAAACCCTTAAAAGGCAGGATTTTCCCAAATTGCTCACTACTTAATTTTTTTTTTTTTTCCTTCCCTTAATTTTTTTTGGGTGGTTTTCCCCAGCAGCACCCGACTCCCCGCGCCTCTGAGGCTGAAAACTCCATCCCCAGCCAGCAAGGTGGGACCTCTCTGCCATGCTCTGCTGGAGAGCAGACCTCTTCTCTCGGGCCTTTTCAAATTTATGGCACCCAAAACACAATATACTTTTTTAAGCTGTTGCGGAGGCACTGCCTGATGTCCTGTGTCTGACGGCAGCGAGCAGGACCTCGTGTCCCGTCCGTGGCGACGGCTTCTCCCCCTTCCCTCGTGGTTCAGTGTTTGCGTAGGCTCAAAACCGGGTCTGCGCAGGCTGCTCCTCACACTGCGGTGTCTCTCCAGCGAGTGCCTCGGCCACGGAGCCTCGCAGGCGCCGGCAGATCCGCTGCCGGTGTTTGATGGGGTTGGGCTGGAGTTTCCAAATGCCACTTCCACCGTGCCCCGACCTGGGAGCAGAAGTGGCTGAACGCCTCGGGCTGGGTCTCGTTCCTCTGCCGTGTGGGTGCCCGTCAGCGGGAGGAACGGTGTCGCTCCAACCTCAGCACGTGCCCGCTTTGAGTAACCCACCCCTGTCCTTCTCGCCCTTAAAAACAGCTCTGCAGAAAGTTTGCCAGGATTTATACAGACCTGCTCGAAGTTCTCCTTCCCGGCGTCGGGAATGCCGCCTTCCTCTCCCCGACTCTCCTGGCAGCTCCCGGGCTCCAGGTCCTTCTGCGGGATGAAATTGGGTCTTGCCTCTGGAAGGAGCTCAGGGCCCCTCTCCCAGCACGGCTGGCTCGGGAAGGGGCAGGTTTTCGCTCAGCGGTGGCAGGGGGGGCTGCGGGGCCCTGGCTGGTGGGTTTGCTGAGGAAAGCTGCCTGCTCAGATCCAACAGCAGCAACACAATCCTCTCACCTGGCGTCTGCTGCTCGCGGCTGCCTTTGCCAGGGGTTGCCCTCCCCTCTCCTGGCTCCTCGGCGCCCGCCTGCCAGTCGCCGACCTCCGCGGCAGGCGCAGGGCTGGGGGGCGGCGCAGCCTCCCGCAGCCAAGGTTTTTCTTCTGCGCAGTTTCGCAAAACCCCTGCCCCTGTGAGACCGGGGGCGAGCGGCCTCCAGGAACCCCCCGCGGTGACATCTCACGCTCACCTGCTTCCCCCTCAGCCCGTTTTCTACAGCAAACCCACGTTTTGCTGTGCCGCTTCGTGCTGCTCTTAGTGATGACCCGCGTCTCGCTGGGAGCGGCTCTTCCTCCTCCTCCTCCTCCTCGTCAGGAGGGAGCATGCAGGCAGCTGCCCTCTCCCTCCCCACCCTGCCCCGGCTGCCCGCGGGCCGTGGGCGGTTCTGGCTCTGTTCCGGTGAGTCCAGACCAAACGACGCAGACGGACCGCTCTGCCCAGGGAGCTGCTGGGACAGGAGCCGCACTCCCCGTAGGCCCCGCACCGAAGCAGACGCCTCAGACCCCCTCCCGTGCTCGGTGTTGTAGGGTGTGAAAGAGGGGGAGCGTTCCTGTGCCTCGGCCCCTCCCTGAAAACCTCCCTGAAACCTGCTGTTACTCTGGTAGATCAAGCTTCTCCTCCGCGGCAAAAGCTTGAGGAGCATCGTGGGGACTGCCGGGGTGACAGCAAGAGTGGCCACGTCGGCCCGGGGCAGCTGTGAAAGGCGGCGTTGTGTTTTCTGTGAATAGCAGGAGAAGGAAATACGAATGTCTGGAACAATTCCCCTTCCCTGGAGGGGTTCAAGGCCAGGTTGGACGGGGCTTGGAGCAACCTGGGCTGGTGGGAGGTGTCCCTGCCCAGGGCAGGGGGTGGCACTGGGTGGGTTTTAAGGTCCCTTCTCACCCAAACCATTCCGTGATTCCATAATAATCTTGTTGTTGAGGATAAAGCTTGCAAATTTGGTTTTGAACAGGAGCTAAAGGAAAGGACCGATTGAAATCCTTGAGAAGCTGGAGAAGCAGTTGGTGGTAGAGGACAGACGTGGTTCATGGATTTCTCCTGAAATTCTTAGAGAAACTTGCCTCTGCCCTGCCTTATCCAGGAGAAAATCGTACTGTGCAGATGAATAATTGTGGTTTGATAAAGCAGGCATACAGCAGCTTTTTCTTAAGCCCGACATCCTTCCTGCTCCTCCTCCTCTTCCTCAGCTTCCTCCCTGGGTATTTTCTGGCAGAAAGGCCACTTGAGGACACGTTACCGCATTCCCATGGAAAACCCTTCCTTTGGCCCGGTTTAGCATGGCTGGGCCCGGCGGTAGGACAGACGCCATCGCCTCTCTGTGCCAGTCTCTTCCCTACCAGCCCACGCCGTGTTTCCAGTGCGGTCTCTGACCTCGTTCCTCCTGATGGAGCGTCCTCAGCCGTGGCCGGACCTGCTCTTTGGGGCTGGCAGTGGTGGCTTGAGGCGGAATCCGTCGGGATTGGTCCCGCCGTGAGGAGCTGCCACCTTCCCAAGCACAGCCGGCAGAGACGCGGGGTCTCCGCTGCTGCTGGAGCGAGGAAACGCGTTTTCGCTTCCTTGGCGCTGATGGCAGCTTTGCTCCAGCCGGGCACTGGCTTTTCTGCGGATTTATGGAGAGGAGAACAGATGTGTAATATCTATCCTGTAAATGGTGGATTGTTCAATGAGATAATCCTCCTCCGAGCCCCGGGGCAGGAGGTCGGGAGGGGGCTCAGCATCTGTCTGCGGTGCGAGGGCAGGACCCGGCGTCTTCCCGCTGCGGGGGCCGCTCTCTGCGGGGGCCGAACGCGCTGCACGGGGGCGGGGGGACGGAGAAGCCGCTGGGGTGGTGGCCCTCTGACACGCGGGGGCTGAGCAGGGACCCTTGGGGTGTGAGGAGGGGGCTGCCCCTGGGCTGAGCTCGGGGACGGCTCACGGCGTGGGGCAGGGAGCGGGAAAGGCTTTGAGACAGAAGGGACGCAGCGTCACGTAACGGGTGGATCTGGGAGCCTCCATCTTCCAGTGAGCTGGAGCCGTGCCTGGGATCCGGGGGGAATACCCATTTAGATCTGCGGTAATTTGCTATTTATTTCCCCCCGAGCTTGGGTTCTAACGCAGGACTTCCGTGCTGTCCTACGCTCACCGTGTTTGATGGGGAGCGAAAGCGTCTATGGGGGGGCCGTCACCTCCCTCCGCTGAAGGACGTGGCGTGGGGTGGATTTTGGCCGTTGGTTTCGACAGTTGCGGGATCTGCTCTTTGGCTCCCCTGCGGCACGAGGCAGCGGGAGCTTTGCCAGCCCAAAAAGGTCTGCAGGGAAACAGGTCGCTGGAGACCTGGCCGTGCCCAGAGGACGTGAGTCCTGCACCGTCTGCCCTGTCTCCGGGACTCCCACCAGGCAAACTCGGACACGGATCCCTCCGGAGACCCACATGGCAGCGAGGGCAGAGCAGGGCACGGTGACACCAGGGCGAAGGACCTGCTGGGGACAGGTGCCCTGCCCGAGGTGGAGCGGCCCCGGTGCGTGGTGGAGCTCAGTGCGGTGAAGGACGGGCGCTTCCGTGTGGAGCTGTGGGTGACCTGGCCCTCCTCGGGGACAGCCCGGTGAAACGCTGCTCCGTCTGTACTGGGCTGCAGGAGATGCCAGGGGCTGGGAGACGTGGGGTGGGTGCCGGCCATGGGGCTGGGAGACGTGGGGCTGGGCGCTAGCCATGGGGCTGGGAGATGTGGGGCCGGGTGCCGGCCATGGGGCTCACCGGCCCCTGGAAAAGCTGTGGCAGAGGGTTCCCAGGAGAGAAGCCGGGAAGAGCCTGCCAAAGCCGGTGTGTGGATCCCTTCCCTCCCACGGCAGGCGAGGGAAAGGGCTGGAGCCTGGTGGGGGACAAAGGGCGGCTGTCACACGTAGCTGCGGCTGCGGAGGTGCGTGCGCCGCTCTGGCCGGAGCGCGTCTCCACCGGGGCCATTGCCGCGTCGCTCAGCTGGATTTTAGGTGATAACTCGTCGGGGACTGGTTTTTCTTTCCCAGTTCCTCCTTCCCTGGAGCGCAGCACAGCCCTGGGATCTCTGCGCTCCCCGCCACGGGCAGTGACCTCCTCTGCGCAAACATCTGCACGTCAACTTTATTTTTTAAATTATTTTATTAGTTTTTTAAGGGGAAGGGGGGCGGGGGGGGAAGTTATTTCCTTCCTTCTTTCTCCTCTGGGCAACTTCCGTCTTTCCCCGCGCGGGAGCCCCGCGGCAGCCGCCTCCGCCTGCTCAGGCTCAGCCCCAGACCCAAGGCAAGAGCCCCCCCCTCCCTTCCCACCGCCCCGGCTTGGGGGGGTTGAACTTTCCTGAAGGCGGGAGGAGGATTTTCCCCACAATTCCATCTCGGGCACCGCCTGGCGTGAGGGAGCCCAGCCGTCCGTCCCCGAGAGCTGCCGGCTGCTGTCGGGAGGGATTTTGGGGGCCGCCAGCCTGGCCGGGGGGGGGGTCACTGCTCTCGTGCTGCCCCGGCTCCGCTTGGAGGGTCCCTCAGTGCCTTGTGTCACCGTGTCTGCGCTACCTGGGGGCTCCGCGGTGCCAGGCTCCAGCTTGTAAGGTGCTGTTTATATGCGTCTATATCTTTATTATATATTTACGTATAATATATAAACACATATGCATCTTTGGACACGTTTATAAATATCAATGGAATAAAAAGCCGGCATGGAGCGAGCCAGTGCCTGAGGCTGAGCTAGAGAGGCAGGAGCGGGGGAGCACGGGGGAGCGGGGAGACGGGGGGCCGCTGAGGCCACAGGAGAGTGTTCGGTCGTGTCACGGCACAGCCCCGGGAGGAAGAGGAGGAAAGAAGAGGAAGGTGGCTGCGCTGTATTGGGAGAAACTGGTGAGGTGTTGTCATGGAAAGGGCGGCAGAAGAGGAAGAGGGGGGGATTGGAGAAGCGACGAAGCCGATGCGGTGAGGTTTGGGGGGCTGGAGGAGCCTTGGCCGGGGCGCGGCTGGAGCCGAGAGGGAACAAGGGAAGGTGCCGAGGGGGAAATGAGCCCAGGCGGAGGAGACGCGCTGCCGGCGCTGGGAGGAAGGCTGGGCTGGAGGAAAACCAGTGGTGATCTTCAGAGGGGAGAGTAACAGGACTGGAGACCCTGGGGGCGGGAGGAGGCTGGAGGCCAGCGCAGCTTTGCTGGTGGCCGGGGTGTTACGGGGAGGTTACAGAGGGAGAAGCGGTTTGCAGCCCCCGCTTTCAGTGGTGGCCGCGCTCAGGCTGCCCCGGCTCCCTCCCTTCCACCCTTGGCCTGACCCTGCTGCTGTTGCTCTGCAGCTCGGGCTGGTGGCGATGGCTGACGGCAAAGAGGACCCCGCCGTCTTCACCTCCGCTTCTCTGCCCTCGGACCCACGGCTGCTGGCCACGGTCACCAACGCTTACCTGGGCACCCGTGTGTACCGGGACGTCCTCCACGTCAACGGCGTCTACAACGGGGCGGTGGGAGACACGCACCGTGCCGACGTCCCCAGCCCCGTCAACGTCAGGATGAGGGTGCCGGGTGCGGGCAGCCTGGCCGAGACCTTCACCTTGAACACCCGGACGGGTAAAACGCAGAGCAGGGGCAGGATCTCCCCGTCCCCCTGCTCCTGTCGGATCTTCATCTCGGGCACCCGTCACTCTTTCCCCCTAACTGCTGGTGACCCTCTTCTAGAAGTCAAAAGTCTCTTTACCCATGTTGCCTCTTCCACAAGGTCGCATCTTTCTTCTCCCCGTTCTCCATCCACCTGCAGGGTGTTGTTCTTCCGCAGTCGTGTTGGAGCAAGTGGAAAATTCCCCTTTCTTATGAGAATAAGAGCGATCTTCAGAGCGTATCTCAACCCCTGCTGAGCCAGGCTCGGCAAACACTGTTTAAACGCGAAGCCTGTTAAAACGTTTTATAGCACAAAGCATTCCTCAGGGGCTTGGCCAGATTCAGCGAGTTAACAGTGTTGCCCAGTCAAAAGCTGTGTTCAGATCTGGACCTGGGAAAGGCGGTCCCTTTGCCAGTAGGAACCAGTAGGAAGGGCAGGAGTTGGGGGCAGACCTGGGGGGTCAAAATGCTGATGGCTCTGGCTGTGCTTGCAGGAACCTTCAGCCACGTGCTTCGGTCAGCTGACTATACAGCCACCCATCACGTCTACGCTCACCATTCCCTTGTCCACTTGATGGTCTTCAGCATCACCATCCGCCGATCGGCTCCCACCACCCGACCCGTCACGGTCCAGCTCCACACTCCTTTTGTGCCAACGAGCCAGGACTTGGACCTGAACCAAGGGCCAGACTTCCAGGGAGCACAGTGAGTTTGGGTGATGGGGGACCTTGCCCTGAACACGTCCTTCATGGGCCGTTGCACGCTGCCCTGCTCAACGTTAGGAAATAAATTGCAAAAGTAAAGCTAGAGCTAGACTGAAACGGTGAGTAGCGTGGAGGGTTGTGCAAATCTGCTTCTTCCTGGCAGGTGTATTAAAAAAACCCCAAAATTATGTCTAGAAACACTTTTATTAGTTGCAAGTCCAGAACTATTACTTACACTGACATGTAAAAGACCAGTGAAGGCCGCAGGGACTAGATGTGATTACAGAGAAGTGAGTCTGGGCGAGATGGTGAGTTTGGAGCAGATAACCTCTAGAAACGGCTTGCTGGGATTGGGGAGCAGTCGTGATGAATTCCAGGCTCCTGCGCTTTGGGGTGGGATGGCAGCCGCGCTGAAGCATGGGGACAAGGGAGCTTCCGTCCCGGGGGGGGCACAGGAGCTGATGCTCAGCTTCTGGAGGAGGTGCCCTCTGCGTGGGTGGACGTGGACGGAGTCCCACCTGCTCCGCTCCCCCTTCCCCGCTTGTTCCCTGCCTCCTGCAGCTACGTCTACGGGCAGACGCTGGTTCCCGAGGTGGAGGGGGGACCCCGTCCCACCGTCCACATGCTCTGGACGCCGGTGCCGCAAGCCTTGACGCTGGGCGGGGAGGAGCGGGAGCGACGCTGGGAGTTCCTGACGGCCGTGGCCGAGAGCGAAGAGGAGGCGAAGGGGAGCTACAGCGAGGGGCTGGCCCTGGCGGCTGCCGGCTCCCTGCACTCCTCCCATGCCCGCGCGTGGGCCGCGCTGTGGCAAGGATGCTCCGTAGACCTGGATGGACCTCTGCCGTTGCAGCAGGCCCTCCGTGGGTGTCTCTACTACCTGCTGAGCGCCATCCCGCCCCGGGGCAGCCCAGGCTTCCTCTTCCATGGCATCAGCCCTGGCGGCTTGTCCAACGGCACTCGAGGCGAGGACTACTGGGGACACGTCTTCTGGGACCAGGTGGGTGGAGGCCGTGCTAGCTGTAGCCGGGGGGCTTTGCACAGCATGGAGAAGACTCCGCAGGAGGCTGCTGGGAGCCCCCTCCCCCAGATAGGGACACCTTGGCACCAGCCGCTCGATGGAGAGCATCCTCCTGCTCCGGTGGCACCAGCAGCCCAGACCCAGCCCGAGCCCTGGCGTCACTCTCCCGGGCCGTCCTCCAGCTCAAAAGCAAATGGCCGAAGTCGAAGCCGGCTGCCTGGGGCTGCTGCGTAGCCAGAGGGGGCGAGGGGCGGGAGAGACCCCGCCGCAGGCAGCCCCTTCCCCAGCCGAGCTCTGGGGCTGCCAAGGGAGCTTCGGTGCCTGGCTTAGAGCACGGCACCAACTTCTGGCTCTTTAAAACGAAGCAAGTTGAAACCTATCCTTCTCCTCCCAGCTTCGGTGGCACCGGCGAGCCCTGTTGTGTCCGAACCGCTGGAAAACCAGAGGCGTTTTCTGTGGTGGGCACACGCAGCTCTCAGACGTGGGTTTGGTGTGTACTCGGCAGCCCGGCCGGGCTGGGTGGCTTTGCCCCAGCCAGAGGCTTAGGTCTGCTCTCGGAGCAGCCGTGCCGAACGGCCGCACAGCCCCGTGACGGTCGCACGGCGTGAGCAGGAGCCGCTGCTGGGTGGTGACGAGGCTCCTGCGCCAAAGCCCCTCTGGTCTTCCAGCGGGCAAGGGCTTCTTGGTCCTGTGGGCCTTGTGCGCTTTCCTCCTGGTGACGTGCGTGGTTCTGACCCTCCCCAGAGCCTCGGAGAACTCCTGCCTCCCTTCTCTTGCCTGATGGGAGGTCCTGCTGAGACCACCCTGGTGGGGTACCGGGTGGGTGATGAGCAGAGAGTAGCAGGCATGGGCAGAAACAGTCCCTCATGGGCTTACCCCCTTTAGCAAACCCACGGGACAGCACCTTCAATTAGGAGCAAAATCACAGTCAGAGGATTTGGGATGGGGGTGGATTTGAAAGGTGAAGGTTGGTGGGAGCATTTGGGTGCCCCGCCAGCCAGTCCCACCATCTTGCCTTGCTTGGATGTTCCCAGGACACCTGGATGTTCCCGAACATTCTGCTGTTTTACCCTGAAGCTGCCCGAGCCATCCTGGAGTACCGGATTCGCACGCTGGACGGAGCCTTATGCAACGCGCAGGAGCAAGGCTACAAGGTGGGGACAGCGATGGTGGGCTGAGGACAAGGCAGCCCAGCTGCTGTCACCCAAAGCCGGGCTTTGCTCTTCCTTGCTGGCTCTGGTTTCATCTGGGGGCTGTGAGCAGCGCATTGCCCGCGGGTGGTGGACAGGGGACAGAGAACATCTCAAGATGTGCTCAGCTGCCTCATGGATGTCTTCTCCTGGCAGGGTGCTAAGTTCCCATGGGAGAGTGCAGCCACTGGCCGGGAAGTCTGCCCAGAGGAGATCTATGGAGCCCAAGAAATCCACATCACTGGGGACGTTTTGATGGCCTTTGAGCAGTATTACTACACCACGCAGGTAAAGGGAGCGTGTGCCCCCTGGATGGCCCAGTGGCAAGGCCTGCAGGGCATCTGGTGACTGTCACTGTCCCTTCCCAGAGAGACTCTGCTGCTGTCTGCTCCCGTCAGAGTTGCCCGTAGCACCCCAGGGTCCCTTCTTCAGCCCTGCCTCCTCTGTCCTTGCTCCTTGTGGGCGGCTCAGCATCCTGTTGGCTCAGTCCAGGCCAGTTTTCTGACCTTTCCTCCTGCTACATCCATCTTCTTAGAGCTCCTGTCCTCCCGCTGCGTTTGGGTCTGGTTGAGTCTCCCTCATGTCCCTGTTTCTCTCGGGCTTCGGCTCCCTCCAGGACCAGAAGCTGTTCCGGGAGGATGGAGGCTGGGAGCTGGTGGATGCCGTGGCTCAGTACTGGTGCAGCAGGATGGTGTGGAGCGAGGAGGAGCAATGCTACCACATCAGAGGTACTTCAGCAACCGCCCGACCTGTTTGTAGGGAAGAGGTTTCCGAGCAGAGGCTCGGAGCCCCTGTGGCTAGACCTGGACAGGAGTGCATGGGATCTTCAGGCTCCTGTCCTCTGGAATGTCTCACAGATAATGTTTGTGTCCACACGAACACGAGACAAGATGCTCAGCTCTCTTCCAGTGCCACAGTACCGGCTGTTTTTTCTCACAGCCCTTTGCCGCTCATAGGACGCCTCTAAATGTCTCCTTCCACAGTGGTACGAGCTGATGCCACACGCATGGATGCCTTCAGATCTGCTGTTGTGGCTGGTGGCACTTAGAGTGCAAGGGCTTTGGAGAGGAAGGACTTTTTTCTAAGAGACCTGAGTTTAAATCCCCCGGGAGCCTGCCGGAGTTCAATCCCTTGAAGGACATCTGGTGCCGTTGGTGCCGTGTTCCTCTTGGGAAATGGCCATCCCTCCTCCTGGGGACAATCTGCACGAAAGCAGCAGAGGAAGGAGCTGAGCTTGTAGCTGGGGGAAGATTTAATGACTTGATTGACTTGATTGGGTGACTTGAAAGAATTAATGACTCGAAGGTCACCTTGCCTGTGAAGGGAGGGAGATGCCCTCAGGTTGAGGTATCTGCTGCCCATCAGCCAAAGCTGCAGACAGGCTGTTTCTCCTTCACAACAAGCACCGCTTCTGTTCTCTCTATTGAGCGCTGCACCGAGGTCGCTGCCAGAAGCAGAGGCAGCTCCTCGCCGCGTGGGCAGGCATCGCTGCAGCGGGAGGGGTTCCCTTCCCCGAGGAGGGGCACGAAGCCGTGCCAAACCTCGGCCGGGCTGCGGTGTGAAGTGTCCCCTTTCCTCTTCCTCCAGGTGTCATGCCCCCCGACGAGCATCACTGCCGGGTTGATAACTCTGCCTACACCAACGCCGTGGCCCAGCGGAGGTAACGCCTGTGCCTCGCTGAAGCACTGGCCCCATCTCTCCTCGGCTCTTCCTGGCAGGGGTAGAAGGCAGCAGGGCTCCCCGCGTGGGACACAGCTTTCCTCTCTCCGCATACCTCTCTCCGAGCTGGTCTCCTTTGCCGGCCTTTACAGTCAGCGGAAAGAAGTAGGTGGTCCCGTGGTGGCTCATCTGACCTGCTTCAGGTCCACATGAGACCGGCAGGGATTTCACTTCACAGGAGGGTTCCTCTCCCTGCCTTTTGGGAGATGTCTGTACAATTAGCCATCTGGAGACATCTAAGGCTAGAGGAACAGACTCCCAGCTCCAGCAAGCTGTTACCCCAAGCTGAAACTTTGACCCGTGTTCTTTCAGAATAGCTGTTTCTTTGCAGTTATGGCTCAATTAGCTCTTTCTGTTCCCTTTCTTCTCTTCCCCTCTCTGAGGGGGTCACAGGCACCTTATGCCTGACATGAAGAATTGTTCCTCGCCTCTTTTCAGCTTAAATTTTGCAGCTGACGTTGCTCGGGACTTGTTGATCCCTGTGCCAGAGGAGTGGGCGGACTGTGCCAAGAAACTCAAAGTGCCCTTTGATGTGGAGAAGAAATACCATCCCGAGTACGACGGTTACAGCCCAGGTGAGCGGAGAGGCAGCAGCAGACCTTTCAGTTGGCCGCTGCTCTTTCTTTGTAAGCCTGCGAGAAGTGGGGACTCCGACTGGTTCAAAGACGGGAACAGAGGCTGAGCGGTTGGCTGAAGTAACGATCTCCAGCGTGTCTCTCCAAGTGCGCGTGTGGGTTGCTGGTGTGGAGAGCCTGGCTTGCAGATGGTTTTTCTGCCTCTTTGCAGATCGTTTCTCATTAGTGGGCTCATAAAACTAAGAACTTTGGGAACAGAGAGAGTGGGAAGAGACTTTTAGTACCGGGCTGCAGATGAGAAGTCAGCAATGGGTTCATAGCGAAGAGTTAGGTCTATCTTTCCAAGGTCAAGTGCCATGCGTTGTCCTTCCAGGAACCCCTGGTCCTCTGGAAGTGAAGGGGCTGGTCCCAGCGGAGATGCACGCTCAGTGTAGTGTCCCCTTTCTCACCGTTAGGGATCATGGGAGCTATTCCTTTGCACTTGAAGTTCAGGTGACACCGTTCGGGTACCATCATGTCAGGGCTGCGCCTGTGTCCTACCTCAACAAACCACGAGCTGCTGCTCTGGTCTGCCTTTAGCAAGGCAGCAATGAGTTGTCAGGTTCGTGCCCCGCATGGGTAAATAGACACCCAGTCCGCCAGTTGTTCCCAGCTGGCAAACGTGGTCGGACTGACTCCCTTCCCCAGGAGAGCCCGTGAAACAGGCTGACGTCGTCTTGCTGGGATTCCCGCTGATGCACCCCATGAGCCCCGAGGTCCGGAGAAATGACCTGGAGACGTATGAACCCGCCACTGAGCCGGGTGGGCCAGCCATGACCTGGGTAAGGAGAAGGGCAAAGCCTAAGGGGGGGCCACCCATGAGGTGGTTGTCTCCATCCGAGTTACTCGCTGCCAGCCCCTCAATGGGCACGATTTGTCAGACCTGCTGTGGGGAACGTGGGCAGATAGCGCAGAGCTAGAGGTGCGCACTGAAGATGTCTGTGCTGGGTCAGAAGGACGCCAGCTGTGGTGTCAGTGAAGGTTTTGCCATCTTGTCACCCCCGGGGAGATGGCAGCTGGTGGAAGGACGGTTTTCTCTCCCACAGAGCATGTTTGCGGTGGGCTGGCTGGAGCTAAAGGAGGTGCAGAGAGCCCAGAGCCAACTGAACAAGTGTTTCAGCAACATCACGGAGCCCTTCAAGGTCAGCTGCGTGGCGTGGCTGCTTCCCTCTGACCAACACCTCTTGTTCCTACCCTGCCCGTTCCCGAGTAGGTCCCATCACACTGGCAGCCGTCCCTTGGACTGGAGCCCATGCTGACTGTACTTGCGGTCACTGGGTTATGGGGCTATTGTTATACTGAGCTAGGCAGCCGCACGCTCGCTCTCTTCTCTGCGTGCTTCCGAAGGGCAATAAGGAGGCGTCTGCTTCCTACCAGGCAACACAAAGCCACAAGTCAGTGTCACGCTCACCCCGGGCTTCCTTCTGCCTGCGGGGGTGGGAAAGGGAATGGCGGCGGAGGTACTTAGAGCCCCACCAGAGCCCATCCACTGCCTCTTCAGTCTGGAAAAAAGACGGCTGAGGGAGGACCTTATCAACGCTTATAAATACTTAAAGGGTGGGTGTCAGGAGGATGGGGCCAGGCTCTTTTCAGTGGTGCCCGGGGACAGGACAAGAGGCAATGGGCACAAACTTGAACATAGGAAGTTCCACCTAAACATGAGGAGGAACTTCTTTACCCTGAGGGTGACAGAGCACTGGAACAGGCTGCCCAGAGAGGTGGTGGAGTCTCCAACTCTGGAGACATTCAAAACCCGCCTGGACATGTTCCTGTGTAACCTGCTCTAGGTGACCCTGCTCTGGCAGGGGGGTTGGACTAGATGATCTCCAGAGGTCCCTTCCAACCCTATGATTCTATGATTCATGCCGGGATGGGCAGCAGGGCACGGTCGTTGCAACACCCCAGATATGTGACAGTGACAATGACAAACGTATTCAACCCCACGTAACTGTATGAAGAGCCCCAGTGCCACTGTTGAGTCGTTTCTCTCTCTTGCTGGAGCAGATTTGGGTGGAGAACTCAGACGGGTCAGGAGCTGTGAACTTCTTGACGGGGATGGGTGGATTCTTGCAAGCCGTCCTCTTTGGCTACACAGGGTTCAGGTGAGACCTATGTTATGTCTCATTTAATCTCTAAGCGACCACGTATCACTTGAAACCTTACTGTTTAGCTGAGGCAACTCATGGAAAAGAAAGGAACATGCAGCATGCAGAACATCCTCCAAAGCTCCCAGCAGGTAATGAACAAGCAGGAACATCAAAGATCCCAGATGAACTGTGGATGCTGGGGACAGTTAGTCACGGGTGGAAAACAGGCTGGAGTTTTCTGAAGTGGTAAGCTTTGGTCCGTTTTTCCTCCAGCTAAGTCAGGGTTGAAAGCCATTGGCTCCAAAAGGAGGCAAAGCTGGGCCAACGCTGGGCTCTTCAGACACCACTCGACACCCTCGGTGAAGGGGGACATCTCCGTATGAGCTCCGGATTGTGGGTATCGTTTTGATGTCCGTGTATCGAACACATCCAGACCTGCCCACGCCATGGGTGGCTGTAACGTTGGTTTCTTCTCTAAGTGTGGATGAAGCTTAAAGGCTGTGACCCACCGATTACATTGGCCTTTTGGTTCACGAATTGAAGAGAGAGCCCATACAATCCCCCTGCAGGCAAATACAAGACGGCTGCTTATTACACGTTATACACTGTGGCCTTTCCAAGGGGACCTTTGTAACTGAACACCCCAGTCCTCTACCGCCAGACTGAGCTGCCGTAGCCCTATTCCCACTTTAAAGACTGGAAACAGATTTGGAACAGGTAAGAGACTCTCTCCAGGTCACTTTGAGAGTTAGCTGCACATTTGGGAAGCTAAATGTCATTCCCT
The DNA here is from genome assembly GCF_964199755.1 of Larus michahellis. Classification (NCBI taxonomy): domain Eukaryota; kingdom Metazoa; phylum Chordata; class Aves; order Charadriiformes; family Laridae; genus Larus; species Larus michahellis. The sequence continues at coordinate 94,327,509 of NC_133899.1, read as the reverse complement.
TGGGAAGCTAAATGTCGTTCCCTAAGTTTGTCCTCTATAACATCCCGTCTCCTTTGGACGTGGCATGGAAGGAGGTCCTGCAGCCCCTCTGAAGCCATCTGCCATCTGCACAGACGTGGCTCTGCGTGCCTCTGGGGGCAGTGCTCAGCTGGCGTCGCCGCACATTCAAATATCTCAGAAAAAAACATTAAGCTGCTCATATAATTTCAAAGCTGTGTCTTGTATCCAAAGCAGCCTGGTGGTTTCAGCCCTGAAGCAGCAGACTCCTGAGCGTATTCTTAATTTAATTGAGGACGGATCAAACTGTCGAGTCTTTTGGTTCTCAGCGACCTCTTCTAGCACTAACTATGTGTTTTTACTCTGTGTGTGTGGCCAGAAACTGCTGAGAAACCCACCAGTTTCTTGGTGGAGCTGGGTGTGAGCTGCCGTGTTCCCAGCTGAAAACCCTAATCTCAGGTTTTGAGAAGCTCGAAGGTCTTTAGATGCTCTGTGTGTGTCAGGTTGGGCCCCTCTCGGCACAGGCTCAAGCCACGGGCTCTGGGGCTCCAGCCAGATTTCCTCAGATGTTGAGGTGACACTTACGTAGCCCTCAAGGCCACGCTCTTGCCTTGCCCGTTGTGAGCCACGGGCCCCAGCCGGCGCGTCGGCCTGTCGCTGGGGCTCTCCAGTCTCCTGAGCCCTCTCCAGTCCGTTGAGCCCTCTCAACAGGCTGGAGGTGATGGTCAAGAGTTCTCGCGTGTCAAGGTTTGAGTAGGAGATAACAGTGACCCTTATCTTTTTTCATCCAAAGCCAAAACACACAAATGGACTCTGTTTGACTTCGGGTAAGGGCCTGGGGAAAGGATTCGAGCTGTTTGCTTGACTGTTATCTTTTGGTGAAGGAGCACATCTAGCAGTGCTGAGTTTAAAGCCCTTCAGACCGGGGGCAGTGGGAGCTGGTGTGGGTTTCTGAAGGCCACCTCGCTGCCCTGCTCCCGCCATAGCTGGGAGGGAAAGTGAGAACCGAGCTGTGTGGACACATCTTGGTTGAGATGGCAGGTTGCAGAGGAGCGGGGCAGTGCTGGTGGTCAGGCGTGTCTCGCCACTTAGTTGAGCACCACTTCCAGGAGCATCTCCAGCGGGCGCGAGGTGAGCTCCCACCGGCGTCGTGTAGCTTTGAGGGCGATGGCAGGTGAGAACAGACGCTTGCTGCCAGGTGTTGTGGCTGAAGCTTGAACTTGCATCCTAAAAACCCCAGCTACAGCCATCTCCTGAGCCCCTCACGTGGCTGGAGTTTAGTTCCAGTACATGGGAGCCCGTGCCCATCGTGTGAGCAGATTTCAATGGCAATTCCTGCCGGGGTCCATGGCCACCTCCACTCGTTCCTGGGCCCCTTCCCCTCCCCGTCTCAGAGCAGGGCATCCCCCGAGTTTTGCCAGCACAGACCCCAGCTGAGGAACTGGCAGGGGGACAGGAACGCCTCGGGGTGCTGGGCTGTGAAATCACGGCCCAAGTAGCTCTTCAGCAGGTGCTTCACCAGTGTGTTCGGGAATAGCCCCGAGATCCTTGGGACACGCCGGGGACTCTTTCTGCCCACGGATGCACAGAGTAAGGGGGGGTTGACCCCCACGAAGCGGCTTTGCTTTGGGGCCACCCTTTGCTCCCACCACCGACCTGCTCCTGCGTCTCCAGGATCATGAAGACCAGCCTTCGCTTCGACCCTGCCCTTCCCGACGACATCGACAGGCTGAAAGTCACCGGCGTCTCCTACTTGGGCACCAAACTGACGTTCACCATCACCAGAGAAGAGATGAGGATCACAGTGACCGAGTCTCCGGGGCACCCTGCGGCATCTCCCCTGGAAGCCGTGCTGGAGGCGTCGGGGCAGCGGCTTGCCCTGCCTGGAGGTACGGCGTCACCGCCTGGGCACGCTTCCTGAAATAGAGACAATCTGGGGAGAAACCGTTCCCATACCTCACGCAGGTTGGTTCTCGTTGTAGGGCAGAGCGTCTCCTTCCCCACGGCAGCTGGCTGGATTCACAGGTCACCCACCGAGACACCGTAGACCTTGGCTGGTCTGGGCTTTCCTCACCGAAGCAGCAGAAACAAGGTGAAGAGCGGATGTCGGCGGAGGGGGAAGGTAAAGGTGGGGGTCCCAGGCTGTGCATAAACCCTCTGCCCCCACCGCGCTGTGTGCGCTGTCCTTCTTTGCGGCCCCGGGGAGGGGTGGTCGGCTCCGAGCGCTCCCCATGGCTGCAGCTCCCCAGGTGATGCTGAGCACCCCTGTCTGTGCTGGAGGGTCACGGAGCCCCCGCGCTCCCCCTCAACGTCTCTCGCTTAGCAGAGGAGACGAAATCAAGCCTGAAAGCGACTGTTTAAATGAGTTTTCTGGACACCCACGGCTTGTTTATGCTCTAAACATCTGCATGTCTCAGGATGCCCCAGCTGATAAATCTGTCCTCGGTCCAGCCCGAGCTGCGCTGACTCCCAGCTCCCCCAGCACGTCCTGGCTCGGCCCCCACCATCTCCTGGGGGCTGGAATGGCTGCGGGGGCTCGGACACGGCTCTTCCCCACCTCGCTCCTGCCCGGAGCATCCCTCGGCCGCGGGGCACAGCGGCTGCCGGGGCTTCCCTACGCCGCTCAACCGGGACCCCCGAGTCCTGCGGAGCCCCGCAACGAGAGACCCTGCCAAGGCAGCGTGGACGGGAAGGAAGGCTGGAGCCCAGCGTTATTTTGGCAGAAATATTAGTCACGAAGTGCACAGCCAAAAGCATTTCAGCCCCACTTGCGCAGCGCACGGCTCCTTTTCTTTTGAGTTACTCGGCCTCAAACATCCCTATGGTGTTTTTAACCCCTTATCCGCGTCATCAACCCTCTTTTCAAGCAGATTTGCAGTTAAAGCCTCATAACTTGACATTCGAAGGGTGATAGGAAGCCGGGGCAGCAGTTACCGTTGCCGTTATGTCAGGGGATGAGGAGTGCGGTGTGTTTCTGGGCAGAGCTCTCCTCCAGCCGAGTAGCCTCAGGGCGAGCAGAGACATGCCGTGTGTTGGCTCGAGGCATTTCCAGTGTCCCCGAAAGCCCCGAGGGAGGGAAGGGGAAGGGGAAGGGGAAGGGGAAGGGGAAGGGGAAGGGGAAGAGGAAGGGGAAGGGGAAGAGGAAGAGGAAGGGGAAGGGGAAGGGGAAGGGCCGTGCGTGCGAAGCAGGGCACGGTACCCCCCGGCACCCGGCCCTGCGCCTCGCAGCACCCTCCCCTCCGGCACCCCCTTCCCGGGGCTGGGTTTGGTGCCCTGGTTCCCAGCCCCCCGGCCGCCGCTGGAGCAGACGAGGGTGAAAGCGAGGGGACGGCGTGGGCGCTCCCTGCCCCTCTCCGAGCACACCCCAGGAATCTCGGCCGAATCCCGCGGAGTTTATAAAAAGCCCTGCGGCCGCTGCCCGCCCCAGGCGGCATGTGGGAACGCTTAGGGCAGGAGGAAAGTGACTCCCCCACCTTGTAATTATGCTGGCTGTCCCTCGGGCCTCCTCCAAAGTCACCCAACCCCTAATTAGCAGCCGTTCTCGGCAGCGGGGCAGGACGAATGGCAGCAGGGCTGGGCGGGCGGACGCCTCCATCCCCTCGCCCCCCATAACAGCCCCGTGGGCTGCACCTGGATTGGGGTTTTGGGGGGGCTGGGGATAAAGCCGGGTCTCAGGTGGCTCTAGAAGGGATGTCAGCGTGTGTCGTCGTCCGTTCCCCCCCAAAAGGGCTGGGTTTTGTCCAGTTGCCAGAATGAGCCGGATCAGGCCCGGAGAGGGCGATGGGGGGGTAGCACAGAGCAGTGGGGTTGCATCCTGCGCTTCTCCCCTCTGTCCTCACCCAGGGACCCGCTGGGGGGCTTCTGCTTTCCTGCAATGAGTCTCAGCTCCCCTCGGAGGGATGACATCTCATCTGCTTGAGTGTGGCCCCACGGGGCCAAGAAACTTCTCCGCTTCTTTCCCCTCCTCAGCGGCCGGTGAGAACCCGACGCGCTGCGGCTGTTTTAGGCTGGGTGGCTCTAAGGGTCGTGGAGATTGTTCCTTCTGGCCCCGAAGGGCGTGATCAGAGTGAAAAGCCACATTTATATGGTCCCTTTATCCCCCCCCCCACCCTACACACATGCACGCAGAAGACTGGCAATGTGTGATATGGTTTAATGGTTTAAATAGCGACCACGGAGGCCGGAGGGATGCTGTGCTCCACACAGGATAAATGGAAGTAAAAAAAAAAACCAAACCAAGTTAAACAAAAATAACCGAGCTGCCCCCAGAAGCGTGGCCGGGAACTGGGGTCGGGCACCGCGGGGCTGGGGGTGCTGGATCAGGCGGGGGGGGTGAGGGGAGATGCAGCCTGTGGGGCTGCTGCCGCCCAGACCCGTGGGCACGAAAGCTTGCGGACACAGCCCCGGGTGGCAGAGACGGGTGGTGGCTGGGTTATACTGGACCAGTGGTCTGTTTGGGTGGGCCACCAGCGGTGCGAAGGAGTTTCTACAAGCCCTTCGCCCACCGGTCAGTTGTCCTCCTCGTCGCTCGGGCTGAACTGGTAGGTGAAGAAGCCGACGGACTCCTGGGCCAGCTTGGAGAGGTGGATGACGCCCGTGATGACCAGGGCGGCCAGCAGCAGCGGCAGCACCACGCTCCCCGCTGTGGCCAGCACGTTGTAGCACCTGGCCTTGGAGCTGAAGCGCCGAGCGGCTTCCACGTCCCCGGACGCTTTCCGGTCCCGCGCCTGCAACAGCCGAGAGACGGGGCAGCAGCGCCCGGGCTGCCCCCAGCCCCCTCCCCGTGCCCCCTCCCAGCCTGGCTACGGGGCTTCGGCTCCCCCCCACCAGCCCCCAGTTTAGTCCCCTGGGGGACCCCCACCAGCCAAGAGGGTGGCTCTCCATCCATCCCTGGCTGCCCGCGCTGCTGCTCCCCTCGGGCCCCCCTTTCTTTGCCACTGGGATTTTCTCTTTCGGAGCCTCGCTGGCTCCAGCCCTGGCTTTCCCCCGTCTCTCCACCCCGGTCCCGTCCAGCTGGAGCTGCTCCTGCCACAGGGCAGGCGGAGGGGCCGGGGGCACCATGGCCCCCCAGCACCTTCCAGGAAGAAGCAGTTGGTCCTCCAGTGGAGGCAGGGTGCTGTGGTTATCTTCGGGGGGGGAAGTCTCACAGCCGCATTAATAGGTGGCAGGAAAAGTGTGGGGGCTTTACCAAGGGATGGCATCGCCTGCAAGCAGCCTCTTGAGGGTGTTGGGCTCTCACCCCCCCGGCCCAGCCCTCCCAAGGAGTTGTTTCAGATGCCCTGCGCCTCCTGGGGGAGTCCAGCCCTTGGAGGGCTCCCAGGTGACCCCAAACGTTGAGTCTCCCACCCCCGCTCGGCACCCATACCTTGACGGAGAAGGCGAGCGCCACGAAACCGAGACAGCAGAAGTTCATGTAGATGGTGTTGAAGATGGACCAGACGAGGTGGTCGCGGGGCGGCGTGGGGACGAGGCCGGTGGGAGATGGGTTGCGCTTGTGGGATGGCACGGGCAGGTAGTCCTCCCGCGGGTAGGAGGTGTCCATGGCCACGGAGAGGGGCACCCCGCGGCTCTCCTGCTCCACCAGCCTGGCTGGGGCCGCCGGGCAGGGCAGCCCCTTTATATCGTCCCTGTCTATGGCGTGGCCTCCTCTCCTCTATATATAAACCCTAGAAATTACAGCCCTCCCAGGCTGTGGTCATCAGAAAGGCTTGGCTGGCAGCTAGGAGAAACAAACTTGGCTTCGCAAGTCTACGGGCTTTTTATATCCAGCCTTCCTCCCACGATGAGGAGCGCAGACGGCTCCAGCGTGACCCAGGAGAGGCCGAGCGCTCGGGGAGGACCGTGGGGATAGAGCCATGGGACGACTTTGACACCAAGTGGCCCTCACCCCGGGGGCCGATACGAGACAGACCCTCGGTGCCGGGATCTCTCCCTGCGCTGGCTCACACCGACACCTTCAGCCCCGTCCCTCCAGGTGGTCTTGTCTGGGAAGACCCCTTGTTCGCAGTGCGTTTGGCCACCGGATGGATGCATTAAATGGGAACTTAATACCAAAACGTGGAAAAGCTACTTCTCTGGGGTTCCCTGGAACTGGGAGGAGATGGGGCTGTGTGGTGGGATGGGGTGTGCAAGGACAGAAAAACACAGAGATTTCTTTTTTCTTTCCTTTTTCTGCCACGCCTAAGCTTTTAGGAAGAAACTTATCTGGGATCTGGGCTCTGCACTGTGGTGGGGATGGAGGCAGAGAGCCATGGAGCCAGCAGCAGGAAGAGGAGGAGGAGGATGAAGAGAAGGAGGAGAAGAGGAGGAGGAGGAGGAGGAGGAGGAGGAGGAGGAGGAATAGGAGGAGGAGGAGAAGGCTGCCCCAAAGATGCGCAAGGACCTTCTTCTCCTTCCCCACCGTGAATAAGGGGACAGACGAGAGGGGTTTGGCAGGACGAGCTTTATTTGTGGCAACAGTGACCCATATGTGTGCCATGGCGCCCAGGAAGCCCAGCAGCTCCCTGCTGAGGCACACAAGCAGAGAAAAGAGGGGGGGCTGTCCCCCGCGTCCCAGTCTGGCCCACCCATCCCCTTCCAGATGGTGGCTGTGCCGGGACACCCAGGGGTGCGGGCAGCGAGGGGACAGGGCATTGCTCCCTTTCCCCCTGCACTGCGTGCCCAAAGCGGGGACATTTTGGGAAGAGGAGGAGGAGGGGGGAGGTGAATCCCCACCCCCCCCCCTGCCCCGGGTGGCAGCAAGCAGGCCGGTGGCTGTGCGGTGGTCAGGTCCTGCTGCTCATCACGGTGGTGATGATGGCGGTGATGACGAGGGCCACGGCGAGGACCATTATCACGGAGCAGACGATGTTGAGCATCTTGGCGCGGGTGCCGTACCGCTGGGCACCCTCCAGGTCCCCCAGCACCTTGCAGTCGCGGGCCTGGGGGGGCAAGTGGGGGGCTCAGCGGGGGGCGACCCGGCCCGGGGGTGGCCGCAAAGCGGTGCTGGGACCTCAGGGACACGTCGCCCTGGGGCAGGGGGTGAAGCCTCCGGGCGCTGCCCACTCCCGCCACCCGCAGGGCCTGCTCTCGGGGGGGGGCAGGCTGGGGGGGACGCCTGGATTGGGGGGTGCCAGGTGCCAGGGCAGGGATGTCTGGGATGGGAGACCGGGTCTGGGGGTCCGGGGATGGGAGAGGGGTCTGCAGGGGATAGGGTGGGTGGGGGGGCATCGGGGGGACCCGGGGTGGTGGCAGAGAGGGCTGGAGGGGGGACGACACAGGATCGGGGGGGTCCCGAGGTGAGGGAAAGGTCCGGGTCGGGCTGGGTCGGGGGGTCCCTGGCCGGGGTCGGGCTGGGTTGGGGCGGGGGGGTGGGTATCGGGGGGGGGTTCTCAGCACGGGGGTGGCGTCGGAGGGCACTGGGTCGGGGGGTCCCCGGGGGGGGATCCCGGCTCGGGTTGTCTCTGAGGACGGGTCTGGGGGTCGGCGGGAGCTGGCTGGGGGGGACGGGCCGGTTCGGGGGGTCCCGGCAGGAGCTGGCTGGGGGGGACGGGCCGGTTCGGGGGGTCCCGGGCCGTCTCGGCCGGTTGGAGGGGACCGAGCCGGGCTGGAGCGAGGGTGGCGGGTGAGGGGGGGTCCCTGGTCCGCCGCCCCTCTCACCTTGATGGAGAAGACGAGCGCGGGGAAGCAGAGGCAGCCCAGGTAGGCGAGCGCGTAGCCCAGCAGGACGTTGAAGAGGGACCAGAGCACGTAGTCCCGCGGCTGCCCGTCGGGGCCGGCGTCGGGGGTCGGCCCCCGCCCGGGGGGCTGCAGCGGGATGGACACCTCCGTCTGCCGGGGCTTCATGGCCGGGCCGAGCCGGGAGCCGAGGGGAGGGAGGAGGCACCGGGGAAATGAAACCCGGCCCGCCCGGGGAGGGGGACCGGCCCCGCACCGCCCCCAGCGCCGGTTCGGGGCCACCAGCGCGGGCGGAGCGGCCCGACAGACCCCCCCCGCCCCGGGGACCGACCTGGGGCTCGGCCCCCTCCCCGGTGGGTGGCACTGCCACCCGGGGCACGGGCACGCGTGTCCCTGTGCCCCCCACCCAGTGTAAGCTGGCGGGTGTGGGGCGCTCTGGGGACTCCGAGGGGACTCGTGGGGCTCAAAAGCCAAATTCCCCCTTCGGGGGGCCGCTCCCTTGGCAGCGAGGGGTGGGGAGGTGACACCGGGGCGGGGGCGCGGGGACGGTGCGTGGGCTTGGCAGACGGTTTCACGGAGCTGAAACGAGGGGCAGGGGGGTGCAAGGCAAGGTGGGATCCCCCCCCAGCCCCACTACGGACCCCAGGTTCCTCGGCCGGTGCTGGGAGCCTGGCGAGGGATGGCCCATGGTGGCCATCTCTGCCGGGGAGGGTGGATGATGCGGGCAGGAGGAAGCACAGAAATTGGCCCAGGAGGGGTGGGGGGGTCTCTGAACACCCCAGAAGCCCGGGGAGGGGGTGTCTGTTTATATTCAACTAACGGCGCCAACATGACGCCCCATTTCCTGCTGCTCTTCCTCGCTCAGCTCTGCCTCCCCACTCATCTGAGTTATGGGATAGCCCTGGCCCCCCCCGAGGTGGGAATGCTTGCAGGGAATAACATCTCCCAAAACCCCAAAGTGCGACATTTCCAAGGAGAAGGGTGGGCAGAGAGCTTTATTTGCTGCGAGCTCACCCCACGTGTTCATGGTGAAGAGAGCTGGTCTCAGCCAGGGCGCACCAGGAGGGTGCCTGAGGTCCCCCCGGGCCCGGTGGGAGTGGGGAGGAAGGTCCCATGGGAGCCGCCGTGTCTTCCTGGGTGGGTTTCGTCTGAGTGGGGTGGAAGGGAAGGAAAAGCGAGGCTGCTGCTGGGTGGGACAGGGTTAGAAGTGGCTGCCCACCCGCAGGCTGTTGTAGTACATGACCAGCACCACGATACAGATGATGGTCCCCACGATGCCCAGGCAGAGTGCGGCGATGTTCAGGTGCTTCGCCGTCCTCCCGTAGCTGCTGGCAGCTGCTGGATCGTGGGCGATTTTCCCGTCTCTGGACTGTGGGAGAAGGAGACGAGTAGTGGCCGGGCACAAGCCAGAGGCGGTGGCGGCGATGGGCCGAGGGGACATCCCGGACTCCGTCGCCATCGGAGCCTGGCAGTGGGATCCACCAGGCTCTGCTGCAACCCCACGAAACCCACCCCAACATGGCAGAAATGGAACTCGCGGCAGCCTGAAAGCGCTTTCCTAATGGCTTATTAAAGCCATTACGCTTGGCAAGGCGCTGCCCAGTCCCTGTGGGCCGGGCAGGCGCGGGGGGGTCCGGCCGGGAGCACCTGGGTGGCAATTCCCGCAGTGCCGGCAGGTGCTGACGCCCGCCTCTACGGTTATCAGGGCACCCATCACAAATTACTCGCTTTTAAGGTAACAAATGGGAGGTGGGCAGGGAGCAGCTGTTCCTTATCTTGGGCAGGGGCCAAGCCTCGCGGTGGTGTCGGGAGTGCCAGGGGAGGGAGCCAGGGGACGGCTGCCCGCCTTGTCCCCCCGGTGGGAGACGTCTGGGGCTCACTTCAGGCTTTCCCAAAGCACCGAAGGAGGACGGGCCACCTCGAATGGTGGCTTTGCCGGGGACGCTGGGTGTGGAGCGGCATGGTGGGGCTGGACGCGGCAGGAGGGAGCGGGGGGGCGTCTCATGGGGGAAAGGATGGGGAACGAGGTGGGGATGGGGCGGTTTGGGGCAGGGTGGGACGAGATGGGACGGGATGGGATTCGGCGGGGTGGGACAAGATGGGACAGGAAGAGACGGGATTAGGGAGCCCTGGCATGGGGGCAGGCAGGACCCCCGAGCCGGGCAGGGGGGTGGTGGGACGGGGGTGACTTTCCCCTCACCTTAATGGAGAAGATGAGCGCGATGAAGCCCAGGCAGAAGGGGTTGCAGAACATGGCGTTGAAGAAGGACCAGAGCACAAAGTCCCGGGGGTTGGGGACGGGCTGCGGCTGAACAAAAGAGGTGATGGTGGGACCGAAGGCGGTGGCCGGGGAACCTGCCCCGTTCCAGCCGTGGGGCTGCATGTTGATGCTGACGGACTGGGGGTAGCTCTGCATGGCTAGCAGCGGGGCGAGCGGCGGGGACACGAGTGCCCGGGCTAGTTATAGGCGAGAGGAAGGGTTTGCCAGGGTGGGGCCACCCCGCCTGCCACCACGCTGGGCCCTGGGACGGGCTGTGGGGACGGGGGCAGGTGGGCTCCCCGGGCGGGCTGGGGTCGGAGGGGCAGGCGGGGGGCAGAGCCCCAGCCCCGGGCAGGGTGCGGGGGGCAGGCGGAGGGGGGTGCCCACGGGGTGGCCGATGCCGCGGGGCGGGCGCCTCGCCTGTTCCTCTTTGCTTTTTGCCCTCTGGGGCTGATAAGCGATTTCTGCCCTGGGCAGGTCGGGACAGAGTCTGGGGTTAGTCAGTCACAGCGGGGACGCGGGGCACGGGGGGGACAGCGGGGACACATCGCCGGTTGGGGGGCAGCCACCAGCCTCCCCGAAACCCCCTCCCCAGCTGCAAAGCGCCACCGAGGGCGCCATCGCCAGCCAGCAGCAGTGGCGGGGGTCACCCAGCGGCCGGGTTGGCAGGAGGAGGCCGTGCCGCCGCGGTGAGGACTTGTGGCTGCCAAAGAAAACAGGTTGAGCGGTGAGAAAAAGACGGAAGAAAGCTTCAAGAAAGCAGCAGGGGGGGGTAAAAACCATCCGAATCAGAAAGTCCCCAAGACACAGAGGTAGAAACTAGGTTGGGTTTTGGAAACATGCACATCCTTCCTGCTCGGCGGCCGGCCCCTGGAAGCCGACTGAGAGGCTGATACAGGGAAACGCAGCTCTCGTATTTTTCTGAGAAATGGGATTTCCTCCGCTGAAGATGGGCAGGGGGGTTTCTGTCGGGAGGAGGGCAAAGGTGTTTGTCACCGTTTCCTGCCATCCCGGTACTTTCGGTGTGGATCCGAAAGTCCTGGCCCCAGATGTCACTTGTCCTAAACCACAGGAAATTATAGAGATTTTTTGGTTTGGTTTGTTTTTTTTTTTCTCCTCAGCTACTTCTGTGGTGGGGCTGCCCCTGGCGGTTAACGAGGTTCATTAGGTCATGGTGACAATTAAGAAATGGCTGTGGGGAACGGGGAGGCTGGCGGGGACGGGCACGGGGATGGCTGGAGGAGGGCGAGGGCTCGGAGGGGGTTTCGGGGGGGTGTTTGCGCTCCAGCCCCGATTCCTGATGTACGGCGCTGCTGACGAAGCGGGAGCTCGGTGGGGGGTTCCCCATTTTGAGGTGCCGGGGTCCCTCCATGGGACACCACGTGCTTCTCTGGCTTGCGCAGAGGCGAAGGGACCCGTGGCGGCGTGCTGCTGGCCAGAGGCAACCGGGAGCCACAAGGACCGAGCGTGGCCGGTTTGTTCCTTGTCCCTCATTTCCGAGCGTCCATTTAGGGGTCCCGTTTCCCGCAAACCCCCGGCACAAGGGGGATCACGGCTGGTGTCTCCCCGACCCGAGCTCGGCGTCAACCGCCCACCGAAATTCCCACCTCCCCGCCGGCGCTTCCAGCTTTTTCGTTTATTTGCCCTCGCACCGGATCAAACGCGGCGCCAGAAAGCAGAGAGGCAAAGTTCACCCCGCCTCGGTCGCCTCCGCCCGGCCCCGCTCCCACCCGCGCCCCAGCCCTTGGGGAGGGGGCTTGGGCCCGGGGGGACCCGCCGTGTCCTTCACGGGGCGGTGGCGGACGACGGCTTTGGGGGGTCAGCAGAGGGAGGGCGCAGGGCAGCCCGAGGCGGGGGTGGCTTTTGCACGCCCGAGGGAAGGGTCTGGCGGGGGGCTGCGGGAGGGCTGGCTCGGCGGGGGGCTGCTTCGGCCGGGCTGAGAGCGGCTCCGCCGGGACACGGGCTCCGGGACGGCTTCTGGCAGCGGGGCAGGGAGTCCAAGGGCTCGGTGGCCGCTTGCCAACGGCCCGGAGCAATTACCGCCAGAGCAGGAACAGGCTGTTTGTATCTGGGGAGCACCGCTGCGGGGCTGCAGCCCCCAAACCGCCTGGATTTACCCCAGAAGAAGGGCTTTGCTCTCCCCGCTTTCCCCCCCTCCACCGTCTCTGCTGTCCCCCCGGGCTCCCTCCTGGCCTCCCCCAGGACCGGGCGCCAAGGGGTGTCCCCATGCCCAAACCCCCGGCTGCCCTTTGGGGAGACATCAAGGGGGGGGTGGTTGGGGTGCTGTGGGGGGTGAGGGGCTGCTTCTCCCCCTCCGACTCCATTCCACCGCCCTGGCGGGTTTTCGGCTGCAGAGCATCCCTGGGCAGACGTGCCCCGGGATTTTTTGCACGTGTTGGCTGATTGAGGAGGGGGGCAGAGCTCCCGGGGGGGCAGGGTGAGCCCACTCCCCCTGTGCCAGCCCCGTTGGGCGCCAAAACTCCGCAGGGCAGCGATGTGACGTGCGAGATTTGGGCAGGACAGGGCTGGATCCCGCTCCTGCCGGGGTCAGGGAGAAAGCGGGAAGCGGATGCGATCCGGCCCCGCCGCTGGCACCCCGCCAGCCCCTTGTGTAATGGACACGGCTGTTGCCAGCGCTGGAATGAAGCAGCCAAGAGCCTGAAAGGTTGGGGCGGTGTTTTCGAGCCGGGGTTCGCTGCCCTTTCAAAAAACTTCTCGTCCTCCACAGCTGGAGGGGGACAGCTGATGGGGTGTCCCGCTGGCCGGCGTGTCGGTGGCCCGTGCCCGGGCAGGCAGCGAGGAGCCCCGTTTGCAGCCTGGAGCCGCACGTGCTTGTTTGCTCTTACGGGAAGAAGCGGAGGAATAAATGATTCACCAGGAGGTCGGTGCCAGGGATCCTGCAACAAATAACCGCTGTGTTTTGTGGGCGAGATTTCTGACATCTTACTCATGAGCGCAGCTTCTTGGCAGGAGCGTAACGTTCTTGGGGAGAGGAGGAAAAAGAAAAAGGCTTTTTTTCTCCCATCCTCGCAGGGCCCCAGCCCCGAGGACCTGAGCTTGCCGAGGGCGAGGAGCGCAAAGTCTTCCAGGGAGCTGGGGAAAGGGGAAGCCAGGCCAGCCGCGTACCAGCTCTGCCAGATGGGCTCCAGCCAGGATTTCTCGCGGGGTCTTGCCCGGGTCACTTCGGGCAGTGCCGAATCCATGGAGCCGAGTGCCATGTGCCGGCAGCTCCGTAGGCACGAGGATTCCTGCCTGCTTCCCTGCTCGCCCCTGCATCACCGCCACGGGGATGGCGGGCACGAGGGCTCGATGCTGGAAAAGCTTCGGAGGGGAGGGGAGGGGGGGTGTCGCTGTCTCGCTTCCCCCCAAAAGCAGCCCTGCCTGGCCGGCGTCCCCACCACCCGTCGCTCAGGGCTGGGTTGTCCCACTCTTCCCTGCAGCAAGAGCATTTGGGATGGAGCCACGCCACCCCCAGCCTCCCCCAGCCGCTGGAAGCCCCTCCCGGCCCCGCTGCCCCCCGGCTCGGCTGCACCGAGTCCTCTTTGGGCTCATCTTGCTCAAGCCCTTTGCATACCCCGCCCCCCAAAATCAAGCTTGCTCTCGGCTGCGCTTCCTCCTACCCCCCGCCCCCCCCGAGGGTCGGTGAGGATGGGGGTGCTCCTGGTGACACCCCGGCAAGGACGAGGTGTTGCCCGCATCCTTGACATCCCGAATGGATGCCTCTGCCCTGCGGGTACCCGGGTTTGCCCAGCCTGGCACACCCTTGAGCATCAGCCCGTGATGCTCCGTGATGCTCCGCGCCAAGGGGCAATTTCCCTCCCCAGGCGCGTCCCGAGGGCAGACGCCACTTCTCAGCCAGGGACCCCAAACCACCCCCTGCGAAAATGAAACTGAGCCAGGGCCAAAAGTGAAAGAAACCTTTATTTGAGCGCGGTTTTCTCTGAACGAGGCGTTTCTCCTTTGGGTTGCTCTTAGAGGCACTTGGGGCTACAAGATGAGAGCGAAGCGGCAAGCGGAAAAGCTCTTTCCCTTGGCTACGGGCAGTTTTTGGGTGCTCGGCTCCTGCCAGAGGAGAGGTGTCTCCAGGCACTTCCAGGGAAGTCAACGAGGGCGGCCACCAGAGAGGGCTCCGCAGGGCCTTGAGCAGCGAGGAAAGCGGGACAGGACCCCCGCAAGCTCCGTGGGGCTGCATGGAGGACATCTCCCCCCCGCTCCGAGGGGTGACGGGGGCTCCTCGCAGACATTGGGGGGGAGTGCGCTGCCCGCGGAGCAGGGGCTGGGCTAGGTGGGGCGATGGAAGGGGTACTGGGGGTACTGCTCCTGCTGCTGGTGGAGGACGTTCATCATGGTGATGGTGCCGGTAGCGATCAGGACGATGATGAGGATGATGAGGAAGATGTTGAGCACCAGGGCGGTGATGTTCAGGTACTTGGCGGTCGAGCCGTAGCTGAGGGCCCCGCTGTAGTCCCTGAGGACTTTGCGGTCCCTGGACTGGGGGGGGAGGAGGGGAGAGTCAGTGGGGAGGCAGCGGAGCGGGACGCCCCGAGGGGCTCCGGGCTGCAGCCGGGGAGAGGAGCTGGAGGGACCACGCGGCCTGAGCTGCCACGCTGGGCTGAGCTCCCCCCGTTACACCAGGGGTACCCCGCGGTGCCGACTGCCCCAAACCCCTGCCTTCTCCAGAGATTCCTGCCAGGGCTCCGTGGGGCCAGGGCTCCGTGGAGTGGGGGCTCTCTGGGGTCCATTGGGCACCCTGGGCTTGGGGGCTCTGTGAGGTCCACGGTGCTACCTCCGTTTTGGGGCTCTGTGGGCTCCATGGGGCACCCCGGGGTGGGGGCTCTGTGGGCTCCATGGGTCTCCCTGACTTTGGGAACTTTGTGGGGTGCTTTGGGCACCCCAGGGTTGGGGCTCTGTGGGGTACACAGGTCTCGCTGGGCATGGGGGCTCTGTGGGGTCCATGGGGCACCCCGGGGTGGGGAGTCTGTGGGCTCCATGGGTCTCCCAGACTTTGGGGGCTCTGTGGGGTCCATGGGGCACCCCAGTGTGGGGAGTCAGTGGGCTCCATGGGTCTCCCAGACTTTGGGGGCTCTGTGGGCTCCATGGGAGCTCTGTGGGGTCCATGGGGCACCCTGGGGTGGGGAGTCTGTGGGCTCCATGGGTCTCCCAGACTTTGGGGGCTCTGTGGGCTCCATGGGGCACCCCGGGGTGGGGAGTCTGTGGGCTCCATGGGTCTCCCAGACTTTGGGGGCTCTGTGGGGTCCATGGGGCACCCCAGTGTGGGGAGTCAGTGGGCTCCATGGGTCTCCCAGACTTTGGGGGCTCTGTGGGCTCCATGGGAGCTCTGTGGGGTCCATGGGGCACCCCGGGGTGGGGAGTCTGTGGGCTCCATGGGTCTCCCAGACTTTGGGTCTATGGGATCCATGGGGTCCATGGGTCTCCCCGACTCTGGGGGCTCTATGGGGTCCGCAGGACTCCCTGACTTTGAGGGCTCCGCGTGTCTCCCTGAGGTCGGGGGCTCAGTGGGGTCCCCGGGGCCGGCCCCCCCCGCCCTCCCGCGGCCCCCCCCGTCGTGTCTCACCCCCGTCCCCCCCGGGACCCCCCCCACCTTGATGGAGAAGACGAGCGCCATGAAGCCCAGGCAGCAGAAGTTGGCGTAGAGCGCGCTGCAGAGGGACCAGGCCAGGTGGTCGCGGGGGGGGGGCGGCGGCGGCGGCTCCACCGTCACCACGGTGCTCCGCGGCAGCCCCTCCATGTCCAACCCTTCCGCCAGCGGCTCGTAGGGCGGCAGCGACCGCTCCATGGCGGGTTCGGGGCTGCGGTGGGACCGGGGGCGGGCCGGGGCCGGGGGGGGCGGGACGCACCCGGTTTCGTTTCCCCGGGAGCGGGGACGGGGCGGGACGGGGCCGCGACGGCAACCGCCGGCCCGGGGCGAGGAGCCCCCCCCCGGCCCCTTTCGCTTTGCCCGCTGCTTTTTTTTTTTTTTTTTTTTTTTGCCCCTTCTTCGCCCCCTTCTTGCCTCGGCCGCTTCTTTGCCCTTTTTTCACCCCTTTCCCCTCTTCTTTCCTCGTCCCCTTCTTTACCCCCTTCTTTACCCCCTTCTTTACCCCCTTCTTGCCTCGGCCACTTCTTTGCCCCCTTATTCTTTGTCCCCTTCTTTGCCCTCCTATTCTGTGTTTCTCTTCTTTGCCCCTTTTTTCCCCCTTCTTTCTTCATCCATTTCCCTCCTTCTTTCCTTGTCCCCTCCTTAACCCCCTTCTTCGCCCCCTTCTTGCCTCGGCTGCTTCTTTACCCCTTTCTTTTCCCCTTTTTCTTTGTTCCTTTCTTTGCCCTCTTTTTCTTTGACCCCTTCTTCATCACCTTCTTGCCTTGTCCCCTTCTTTGCCCCCTTTTTCTTTGTTCCCTTCTTTGCCCCTTTTCTCCCCCCTTCTTTCTTCACCCTCTTTTTCCTCCTACTTTCTTCACCCCCTTCATTGCCCCTTCTTTCCTTATCCCCTTCTTTCCACCGTCTTTGTGCCCTTTGTCTTTGCCCCTGTCCTCATCCTGTTTTTGCCTTGTCTGCTGCTTTACCCCCTTCTTTGCCTTCTCTTTCTTTGTTCCCTCCTTTGCCCCCTTTTTGCCCCCTTCTTTCTTCACCCCCTTTCCCCCCTTCTTTCTTTTCCTCCTGCGTTGCCCCCTTCTTACCTTGTCCCCTCCTTTCCCCCGTTCCCTTCCCTTCCCCAGTGGCAGAGGCTGAGGGACACAACTCTGTGGCCCCCGTGGTCCCTGTCCCCACCAAGGAGAAGGGCTTTTGGCAGAGGGAGCCCTGCCCAGGATCATCGTCCCTTTGGCACAGCACGGATCGCTGCTCCCTTTGTTTTTTTTGAGGGGATTTCTTCCCGGAAACCTTGTCAAGGCAGGGCCAAGCATGTCACCGTGTGTCGTGCGAAGGGCTGGGAATCATGAAATCCTTGAAATCCCGCTGGTGAGGCGGGGGAGAGCGGCTCCAGCAGCACCGGGACGGTGCTCGTCCCCTGCGGCTCCGTCACCTCCAAGGCAGCCCGGGAGCGATCCCTGCTCCCGTGGAGGGACCTGAGCCCGGCCCTGGCTCTGTCCCCCACAAATACGGGATGCGGCCGGAAGGTGCCACTTCCTGGGGATGTCGTTTGGACCCGTGCAAAGCCCCATGCTGGCACCCTGCAGTCCCCCGGGCACCGTGCCCCTTGTCCGCGGATGAGTGTAAGGCACCTGGCCCGAAAGAGAGCAGCAGCGATGTGTTTTATTGGGGTAAAATAACAGTTGGGCAGTTCAATAAATTCAATGGACTTTAACAGCGTTTACCAGCGGTTTACCAGGGTTCAGTCAGTTTGATGGCAGGGTTCGCCTTGGTAATTACCGTGAGGAAAGAACATACGGAGGAAAAAGGAGTTAGAATGGAGTTAGAATGGTTCCCACTGAGGGAGACGCAAAGACTCCCGAGGTCGGAGCAGGCCCCACTTTGCTTTCGGAATTCCTGATGGAGCCGAGCTGCGGCCAGGTCCGGTCTGGGTCTCAGCCTTGGACGATGGTTTATGCCTAACAGAATGATCTGTACAATGTTCAGAATTAATATCGAGGAGCTGCAGGGGTTAGTAATGTCTCACGGCACCAACTCAGGCACCCAGGAGCCGTGGCGGGTCGGGGATCTCCCCGCGGCGGGTGAGGAAGGATCTCCCAGTGCCGGGTGAGGGCTCCCCAACCCTTGACGATCCCAGACGAGGGATCCCCTCGTCCCCGCTCGAGGGGAGCCCGCGGCCCTGTGGTCCCACTGCGGCCGGGGGGAGCCCACCTGGGGCCCACCCTTCTGCCGACATTCATGGGTGAAGCAGTTGGCTGCCAGGCAGTAGTACAGCCAAGATCGAAGTCTTCACTGTAGCTCTGGCATCTTGTTATCTACTTCGGTTATCTTGTGGTTTTGGGCTTCAAAACCGCCTTCTGAAGTATTTTCCCAAGGCACCCTCACTCCGAGGCAGGAGCGCTGTGGCTCGACCCCAAGCGCCAGCACACCCGCACGAACATTCCCCTCCCTGGCTCGTACAGCAACCAGCCCTTACAGTATGACGGTGTATTCACTTAGTTAATACGTCTGAATTCATGTTATACACTGTAATATAAGGATGTAATAAAATTTTAGTGGCAGCTCTGGGATTTTTCATGCTTAAATAAAACAAAGGACAGCCCAGCCCCGGGAATACGGACTTTGCTTTGCAGAAGCTTCAAGCTGTCCGTGAAGGATGAAGGATACCCCGGGACAACCAAGGTAATGCCAGCATCCCAAATCCCTCTGACACATCTTTGAGACCCTCCCAGCATCATCTTTGAGACGCTCCAGCACCGTCTGGTGTCACAGACCGGTGTTTCTGGCAGGACTGACCCCGGGGACGCCTGCATCGAGAGACGAGCTGCGAGGACGCTGCCAAACTGGAGCTGCTCCGCAAAGTTTGACTCCCATCAGTAACGGGGTGCTAGTGATCAGTGCGGGTGCTAATGGTTAGTCACGTCATCTCCTCCCTGCAGGGCCGAAGGGGATGAGAACACCGTGTAAGGGCACATTCGGGTGCCCCGACTGGGCTGGGACACGGCGCGCACGTGAATATTTGCTCTTCTTATTCTGGACGTTGTGCCCCAGCCTCTCTCCTCGGCCAGCACGAGCCAGTCACGGATTTTTGGGGACATCCCACCAGGGTTCCCAAACCTCCCGGCCCCCCCAGGGCCGCTGGTGGGTGGGAAGAGGCCGAACTTCGGTCGGTGGCTGAAGGTTGCGCAAAGCCGTGCCCCGACCCCCCACCTCCCACTCCTTTTGCTGGAGAGGGGCAAAAAATGGGGCAAATAATGGCTTAATTTCCCCAGACGCGCATCTTCCCCATCCGTTGGGAGAGTCTTGGGCAGAGATCCCCATCATCCCGGCCTCCTCCTCCTCCTCCCCCCCGCCTGGGCCATCCCGCAGCCCCCGGCCGCCCCCGGGGGGCTCAGGGCGGCTTCGGCTTCGCTTCCTAACGAGGATTGAGCTCTGCCGCTTTCCCCGCCTGTTTGTCTAAATTGGGCTTAATTACCAGCTAATTAACCTTCCACATCCGTAAGGGAGAGGAGCGCAGGGAAACACAAACCAGAGCACTGGTGCCCTCTAGTTTTCCTAGCTGTGAATGTATTATTTTTTTTCTCTAATAACCGATTTCTCGCGCGTGTTCGTCCCAGCCCCGAGCTGCAGCGAGGAGGAGCTGCTGCCTCAACTTGTGGAGCGGGAAAGGAGAAAAAAAAATTACCCGATGTTTTTGCCACCGCGCTGTGGAGGGAGAACCAGGCGGTGCAGCGGTGACGTGAGCTGTGGCCGGTCTCAGCCTGGCTGAGCACAGGTGTCCCGGGGGCACAGGGCCATGGCTGCGAGGAGCAGCCCTGGCCAGCGGCTCCTTCAAGGCTGCGCAGCCCGTAACCCGCCAGCAGCATGGCCTTAGTCACTGCCGGCATAATTAATCCTTATTGTTAATTACTGTTAGGTTTTGCACAGGGTGAGCTACAGCCCTCGCACTTCCAGAAGGTCCCGCTGGCAGAAGCGGCTTCGGCCCTGGGGGATCCCTGCACCCAGCGAGGGGGATCCTGGGGATCCCTGCACCCAGCAAGGGGGAATCTGGGAGATCCCTGCACCCATTGAGGAGAGATCCTGGGGATCCCAGCCCCCATGGGATCCCTGTACCCAGCAAGTGGGGACCCAGGGAATCCCTGCATCCTTCCCCACGGGATCCCTGCACCCAGCGAGGGGGATCCCTGCACCCAGCGTAGAGGATCCTGGGGATCCAAGCCCCCATGGGGTCCCTGCATGCAGCGAGGAGAGGATCCAGGGGATGCCGGCCCCCAGAAGAACCCTGCACCCATTGATGGGGATCCCAGGGAACCCTGCACGCACCAGGGGGGGATCCTGGGGGATCCCTGCACCCATCCCTACAGGATCTCTGCACAAAGCGAAGGGAGATCGGGGGATCCAGCCTCCATGGGGTCCCTGCACCCAGCGAGAGGGCAGCTGCGGGATCCCTGCACCCACCGAGGGGGGATCCCGGCCTCCGTGGGACCCCTGCACCCACCAAAGGAGCATCCCAGGGATCCCAGCCTCCGGGGGATCCCAGACCCCATCGAGGGGGGTCCCGGGGAACCCTGTACCCGCCCTCACGGGGCCTCTGCCCCCAGCGAGGGGGGATCAGGGGGTCCCCGCACCCCCGCGGGCCGGGCCGGGCCCGCAGCCCCCAGCCGCGGCCGCGCGGGAACGTTCCATCCCCGCTGCGGGGGGGAGGAGTCGGGGGGCGGCCCCGCCGCGGCCCGCGTCACCGTTCCCGCCGGCCCCCCCAGCGGCACAGACAGATCTTTCCCTCCCGCTCCGCCGCCGCCCTGTCCCCCGGCCGCGCGGGGACGGGGACGGGGACGGGGACGGGGACGGGGACGCGGTCCCCCCGCGCCCCGCATGGCCTCGCCCGCGGCGCCTGGCGGGGATGCCGGCCCGTTGGCGTGGAGACGCGCGGCGCCTCCGCGGGCTCCTCCCCCGCGGGGCGCCCATTGGCGGCGGGCCCGCCCGGGCCTTCTCGCGATTGGCCGCCGGTGCCGTCGCTCGGGCCGCGGGGGCGGGCCCGCGCCCCCCCCCCCGCCCCCCCCCCCCCGGCTCCCACGGCGGCCCCGCTCATTCATTCCCCCGCCCGCGGGACCGGCGCGCCGGGGCGGCGGCGATGCACCGGGCGGCCGGGGGTCTCCGCGCCGAGCCGCGCCGCCGCCCCGCTGCCCTGGCGGCCGGCCCCTAGCGAGCGGGCTGGGCGGGCGGGGGGCCCGATGGGCCGGGGCTAGGCCGGCGGCGGCGGGGGCGATGCGGGCGGCAGGATGCCGCGGCTCCCGGTGAAGAAGCTCCGAAAGCAGCTGAAGCTGCTGCTGCTGCTGGTGCTGCTCACCTTCGCCGTCTGGTTCACCTACCTCCACATCAGCCTGGTGCGGCAGGGCCGCGCCCTGCGCCTCCACTTCGCCTACGGCAGAGGTAACGGGGCGGGAGGGGAAGCGGCGGGCGACCCCCCCCCCCAACAACCGGGGGCGGCACCGGGGGGCCCCCTCTCAACCGCCATCATCCCTCGGTGCGAGGCCTCGGTGGGGTTTGGGGTGTCCCGCCGAAGGTGATGGATGTCTCCCATCACACCGGGCTTCCAGAGCATCCCCCTCCCGGCTCTGCTGTGTCCCCGCGGGGGTCGGAGCCTTCCCCGTCCCCCCCCAGCACCCGTGGGGGTGGGAGCCCCCCAGACCCGCGGGAGTGGGAACACCCCCATCCCACCGGCGGCTGTCCCTCCTGCACCGCCCAGGCAGGTCTGGGGAGAGCGGGACCCGCCATGGGCACCGTGCCCTGGTGCGGCACCATCAGGGACCAGGGTGACCAGGGGGGACCCCAAACTGTTTGGGGGTTTTTCATTCCCCCCTCCCCGGAGCGGGTCCATCCTTGTTTTTCCTCCTGCCGCTGTGGCTGCAGTGACAAAGAAGGCCATTTATAGCCGCTCCTCGCTGCCTGGAAGGGGCAAACCCAACCCAACCCTCTGTCCTTCCCAGCGCTTTGCCAGCCCGCACTTCTCGGTTGGCAAAATTCCGCCCTCCTCCAGGCCTGGGCTGCCCCCGGGGACATGACCCGGGATGCTCCGGCTGATGCCCAGGGCTGCACCCGGGATGCTCCGGAGAGGCAGGGGCCAGTGCTCGCCCTACGCTTCGCCTTTGGGCTTAATTGCTCCTTGCTTTACCCTAGTTGGGCTGCTCGGCTGGCATAAAACTGCACAAAATATTTGTCGGGTGAAACTTGAGCTGTAACGTTTCTGGTGGGACTGCACTCGCCGAGTGGTTTTTGTCCTAAAAAAATTGGGCAGAAACGAGAGTTAGTGCTTATTTAGGCAAGAAACAGCTTTTCTGAGCGGGTCAGAGCGGGTCTGGAGGCCCGTGAAGCCTCTCAGCTGGCAAAACCAAAGTTTCCGACCGTAGCAGCAGCATGATCCTGCAAATTTTTGGGCCTTACGGTGAAATCGGGGAAATGGGGATAATGCTAATAGGAGCAGCAGGAAATGAGGCTGGCTGTGCATCGCCTCGGAGGAGGCTGGGGGGGGCTGCGCCGCCTGCTCTCCTCTCCTGGCTGCAGGGTCAGGATTCATGGAAAAGCCACAAGTTCCAGAAGTCGAACGGCGGGCGGCTGCCCCATGTCCCCGCGATGATCCTCACGTTAAGGAGGGCCGAGTCCTTCCTCTTTCAGGACCGGCAGCCTCAGGCCGGGGGGAGATGGTGTGGGATCATCGGCCCTGAGGATGGCCGGCTGTTACAGCCGTAGATCGGGGTCCCTCTGGGTGTCGGGATGCAGCAGCACGAGGGTGAGCCGAGGTTTTCCTCTGGGGAGGATGCACAGAGCGATCCCTGCATGCTGGCGCCTTCCCTGGGTGTGTTTTTGGGTGCTGAACCCTGTAGGCGCCTATTTCTGCCCCCCACCCCCCGCCACCTCCTCCCTACGTGTCCTGCATCTCAGGATGCTCCGAGGGGGGCCGGAGGGTTTGCTGGAGCAGCGAGGAGAGCCAGACCCCTGCTCCGGCTCACAGCGGAGAAGCCCTGTGGCTGCAGGCGGGGGGCGATGGGCACATGGCTTTGGGGGAGAAGGGGGTCCGCGAGGGTTGGGGACAACGTGGGGGGATCACGGCTTGGGCAGTGCCGGGTGAGGACCGCGCTCCGGTGGGGTTTTCCGCTGGTCTGGCGATGGGGTTTGGATTCGTCCCGTGCCGTGGGGAGCTCACGCATCTTCTCTGGCTGGGTGATGGCGAGGTGGGGGCTTCCCAGGGGAAGCTGGACCTCACCCAGGCTGGATCGTGCCCCTTTCCGCAGTCTGGGACCGGACTTCAGGGAGATGCTGCTCCTGGCACTGGGATTTTCCAGGCAGTGCCTAAAGCCTGGGCGGGTGCCTGGCAAAGCTGGAGTTTGGGTCCCGCTGAGCCTTTTTTTGGAAGTGTGGGGGCTGGGGAAGGGGTTTGGCCACGCGCAGACAGACCCCAGTCCTGCTGCTGCAACCCAGCAGAGAGCCGGGGAGCTGGTTCAGTTGGGAAAACACTGAAAGGAGTCAAAACCAAAGAAGAGGAATAAAACAAAATGTCAGGGGAAAAAAGTATATTGAAAAAAAAGCTTCGTGGGGGAGTGTGGGGGGAAGGGAAGGGCTGGGGGCTGAGCTGTGGGGGGAGCTGTGGGGCAGAGCCGTGCTGGAGGAGGGCTCCGGGGCAGCCCCCGCTACCCCGAGATGTTTCCCCTCCACCTCGCTCGCGTCGAAGCCGCCTTCGTGCCGTGCTGGGGGGCAAAGCGTGCTCAGCGTGCTTCCCGAGGCCGGGGGTCCCGCTGAGGTGGGGATGGGGTTCGCTCTTCTCCATCTCCCTGATTTTCCAGGAGAAGTCCCCCAGGATGGGCTGGAGCACGGCTGTTGGCGTGCGCCGCCTTCCTGATGGGAAGCAGACAGTGCCCGAAATATCAGGGCACCGATATTTTGAAATATTGGGGACATCCAGGGCTTAGTTGGTGTCCCTGAGCTGGGGCAAGCAGGTGGGAGGGGGGTCACCGTGCCCTCCCGGCTCACCTGTCTCCGTCCTCCTCCCTGATCCGTGGGGAGCTCTGGTGTGTCCTGGTACCAGATCCCTTAGGGATGGGGGGGACGCTTGTCCCCGCAGGGACAGAGGGGGCTGGGGAGGATGCGGCGCTCTTCAGCGTCACTGCAAAGGTCTGTGCACCAGAAGCTGCCTGAGATTTGGAGACGAATTCTCTTTTTTGGCCACCGTGAGCCAGAACCTGCCTGCCGCCGAGGATGCTGCCCGGCTTGCGTCAGCTGGCAGAAGATGTATAAAAAAAAAAAGGTTAATTACTCATTAAATGAGGTGTCACCTAGCAGATGTACTTTCTGGGGGCTGAAGGTGCCGGGCATGAGGTTTTTTGGTAGCTTGCGGGGGTGTGAGGTGGGGAGGACCAGGCCAAGTGGCGGCGGCGGGGTCTGCGCGCGGCGGGGAGCACGGTGAAGGCGTGGGGGGACCATTCGGGGGGCACCGCATCCCCTCGGCCCAGCCGGCGGCCACACGCGGAGCTGGAGCATCCGGGGGCTTGGCTGGGAACCGTGCTGGTGCTGTGTCCCTGATAAAGTGACACCCCCCCGCCTTTTTCTTATCTTCTACAAGTAGATAATTACCTTTCTCTGCCTAATTGAACACACAGATTCCTCATCTGAAATAATGAGGCCATTACGGTGTTCTCCCGGCTGGAAACCGCTCTGAGTCAATGGGGTGGAAATGCTGGCATGCCAGGTGGAAAGGAAAATAAAAAAAAGCAAAAACAGGAAAAAGGGGGAAAAAAATTACAGTAAAAACTTAAACGGGCTGTTAGCAGGGGCGGGGGGGCTGCTTCTGCCCCGCAGCCGTCTGGCCGGGCAGCGGTTTAGCCCCTGGGGGCATTGCGGGGCCGGGAGCCAGGCTTGGGGAGGGTTTTGCAGCTGGGGGGGCGCAGGATGGGTGCTGGAGGGGGCCAGGAGGAGGCTAAAGCCAGTTCACGGCTAAAGCAGGGCTGTCGGGGCAGGGGGAAAAACGCATCTGGGCTTCTTGATCCCCGCAGGACACGGCGCTGCCCGGCTCTGGCTGCGTGCGTCGTCCTGTGCTTTGGAGGAAGAGGGACTGGGAGCTGGGGACACCCCCTGCCCTGGGCTGGGGGCTCCCCGGGTGCCGTAGGCAGCGGTGGGTCGGATGCTCTTTGTTCGGCTCAGCCCCGTCCCCGGCTGTCCCTCCCCGGGGACGCTCCGGCTCTGGCGGGCAGGGAGAGCCGGAGGGAGAAGGTTCGGGATGACGTGCGGCAGCTTTTCCCCCCGCCACCCCCGAACTGCGGGGGATAACGGGTCTCTTTTGGACAGAGCGGCTGCGATAGGAGCTTTGATTTTAATTGGGAGGCTGAAACGCTGCGGAGCGCGGTGGGTTCCGTGCCTTTTGTCAAGGATGGCGGGAGCAGGTAGGGAAGAGAAGGAGAAAGAGCCCTTTGAAGAGGACGGGCAGCGGCGTTTGCCGGGAGCCTGGGTGCTGCTTTTTCTGTCTCTTGGCATCACCCCCCTCTCCTATCGCTGCTTTCCCCGGACGGACACCCCCTCGGCGCGGGGTCCCGGTGCCGGGAAAGCTGGTCCCATCCCCGCTGCTGAAAAGGGAGGTTTGGGGCAGGGGAAGGGGCTGGGTTTGGTGTCACCGAGGCCATTTCTCCAGCCCCGCAGCCCTTGTCTGCCTGGGGGGCTGTGGCCCGGTTTGCCCTGGGCTCCTTGCCCTGCTCCGCTCAGGTGCCCGGCGGCCCTGAATCGGCTCTTTGTCACCGCGCTGGACCTGCCAGGAGCGAGCCGGATGGAAAAGGAGGCGGATGGACAGACGGACAAGCGAGCCCTGTCCTTTGGCTGGGGGGGGCTGGGTGCGTCTCGGGGCCTTTTTTGGCAGGTGGTGGGGAGAAGTATGAAAAAAATTTGGTACGTGCCTATTTTTGGTTATTCAAAGACACAACTGGCTTTGAACCACCCTGTGGCGGCGCCTCTGCCCAGCCTGGCCGTGACCCGGTCCCCTCGGCATCTGGGGGGGTCCCCAGAAAAGTCCCTTGGAGCCAGGGGACGTGGGGGGTTGCAGGGCTTGATAGTGACGTGGAAACAAACGGATTACTCCGGGGTAATTTTTCCCTAACTCTGCCCTCCTGCTGCTGGCTTGAGGGGGCTAAGGGCTGGCTGCGACGCACCCCCGCGCTGGGATCCCATCCCTGCTCCGGCCATCTGTCCCCGGGGTGGTGGCAGTCTGGGGTGACAGCGTGGGGACCCGGAGCGGTGCTCGGCTGCAGAGAGCTCGGTGCCGGTGACCGGGGAGACAGGGCGTGGGGGGAGCCTGCGTCTGACCCCTAGCCCAGGGAAAAGGGCTTCGTAACCCTGGCCCGGGGTCCTGCTCCTGCTGCCCGGAATATTGGGGTGCGGGGTCGAGCGGATCCCTGGGGACTGACCCTGCGTGCCCCGGGACTGAGCATGCGACGGCAGGAGCAGGGATGCGGCTTTGTTTGTAGGGATGCTTTGCTGCTGGGAGCCGCGTGGTCCCTTCCCTGGGGAAAGGATGTTTCGGGGCCCGATGGTCGCTCCGGTCTCTGCAGAAACCCCAGACCCGGGCAGGGGGATGGTTTCCGCACGTGTGTCCGTGTGCGGTGGGTCAGCGGGTCCTGCTGGACCTCAGTGATGGCAGAAGGAGAAGAGCGCAGAGCGCTCCGTCCCTTCATCGCTCCTCAGCCATGGAGGCTCTTCTAAGACCTGGCAGCTTAATCCTTTTAAAAACATTAAAAAAAGACATAAAACGACCTGATAAAAAATATTCTTCATCCCCTTTAATGTGTCCATTTGCTGTCAATTAATTCCCTGCACTGTTTTCCTCCTCTCGGGGCTGTTTTTGAAGTCTCCTTTAACTGCCGAGCTGCTGATGCTCTGCAGCGAGCCGGGGTCGCCGGTGCCTCCTCTGGGTCTGGGAGAAAGGCGGATCCGTATGGAAAAGGCCTCTGGAGAGCCCGGCTGGCCAAGTGCTGGGTCCCTCGGCTGCATGGCGCTTCCCCTCCAGCCTTGCCATGCCGGCACGGAGCTGAGCAGCTTTCGGAGCATCCCGGAGAGGGCATCAGAGGACTCGCAGCTCCACTCATCCAGCACGGCACCGCGGGGACTGGGCACGGGGGGGACGTTGCTCGCTGCCCGTACCCTGTCTGCGGGGCTCGGGGGGATGCGGGGAGGCGAGAGCACCCCCGGTTGGGTACCAGCTGCGCGGCCGCGGTCACAGCCCTCTCTGTGCCACCATCAAAGAGGCCATTGAGGGAGCGTGGCGGTGGTGGGGGCAGCAGCAGGTGGGTCCTGGCGTGCCAGGACCGGCCATGGTGGTCCAGCTCGATGCCCTCTGAGCCGGTGCTGGGCACGCGGCTGCTCCGGCAGTGGGCACTCGGGTGGCCGTGGCTGGGCTGGGAGGTGCTGCCGCATTACCCCAAAGGGTGACTCGGTGGGTGACATTTGTCTCAGCTGCTGCCATCGTGTTTGGCTTCCCCTGGCCCGGGGGCTGCGAGGGCTGGGGCAGGGATGTAGCCGCTGTACGCCCGGAGATGCTCAGGGAGGGCGAAACACTTTCCACGCCCCATGGAAGGGGCCTTTCCCGAGCACCAGGAGCTCTTTGTGTTGGTGTTTGGGGAGATTTGTCCCTCCCAGCACAGCTGTGCCTCTCCCCTCCGTCCCTGCCCCGTGCCATGCCATGGCTGGACCTCTCCAAGCCGCGCTTTGGGAGGGGACGAGCAGCCCCCCCGAGATACCGGTGGCTGGTTGCCTCAGCGATGGCAGGACCGGGGGATTTCAGCGGGTCCAGGGGATGGGTGGCAGTCGGCGGCTGACCCTCGGGGACCGCACCAGGGGTGCAGAGGCACCGGAGGATCTCTGGGGGGAGGCTGCACGGGAGCGGGTGGTCTCTGCCAAATTTGCTGCCCAACGGAAGCAAAGGGGAAGGTGAAAACCCCCCGGGGCTGGTGGAGACAAAGCAGACGCTGCAGCGGGTTGGAGAGCTGGCGGGGGGGAATGGGGAACCCCACAGGTGGCTGCAGGGCAGCGCGGAGCTCAGAGGCTGGGACAGTTTTAGGCTGGAATGAATTCTGCCCGATTCCTGGCACGTCGCAGGCTACGAGTAGCCTTCTCCGGAGGCTGTGTCCTGGGGAACGCAGCCTTCGTGCCGAGGGCGGTGACGGAGCATCGCCCCTGTGGGATGGGCCGGGTGCGTGGTCCGGCACGCGTTGGAGCTGGAGCAGAACGAAACGATGCTGGAGGAGATGGGGGGTGGAGGGCAACGGATGCGCGGTGGGGTGTGGGCTGGGGGAAAACGGGGGAGATCTGGGTGCAGGAGGGATCCGGGACCTGGAGCGGAGCGTGGAAGTGCCGGGGCTGCATCTGCGGGTGGGCGTCTGGGCTTGAGTGGTCTCGTGGCAGCTCCATCGCCAGCCTGGAGCCATTCGGCATCGAGCGCCGTTGCAGCGGCCAAGGGGCATCACGGGTGGGTAAACAGCACGGAACGGGGTGGTTTGGGGGAGGCAGGAAAAAAGCCCCTCGCTCCGTGGAGGGGGCGGCACTACGGGCAGTGCCGTGGGTTGTTCCCGGCGAGCAGCGCTGCGTGTTTCGCGGCGGTGGAGGGGGTTTGCGGTATTGACTCCTTGCTGGCTGATTATAGTTGCTCACCAGCTCGTTAGGAGGATCAGCGGAGGGATGCTTGCGCGTCTCTTCTCTGGCGCTGACTCGGAGGCTGTGCCTGCGCTGGAGAGCACCGGGCTCTTGGTAATTAAACCGGTGGGTTTAATAAAAACGCCGGTGCTGCCACCTTCGCCGTGCCTGTGCCTGGGTTTAAATGTCACCTCGCTTCACGTTGCTGCTGCTTCAGCTCCCTCGTGAGCCCCGTCACGGCAGGGTGTCCCTCTTCAGCCCTGGGGGCTGAGCCTTGGGGGATGTGCTCGGTTTTCTGCCCCATGGCGGCACCGCGGGAGGATGTGCTGGGGCATGGAATGGTCCTGCATGGCCGGAGGGATGCCACCGTTCCTGTTGTGGGCGACAACAGGGGTGTTGGCAGCTTTTCGGGGTCTGAGGGTGGGCACCAGAGCCCTGGGGAGGGCACTTCTCCTTCCTGCTGGCTCCAGCAGAGGTGGGCACCCCCTGGGCATCGCTCTGCCGACGGTCCTGACGTGGTTTGGGATTAATTTGTTCCCGGCCACCGAGCTCATGTGGCCTCATGAAGGTGGGGAGAGATCAGCCTGAATTCCCGGGGGGTGTAATCCCCGTTTAACCCATCGCTTTTGCAGCTGTGGGTCTGGTGTCTCCTCTCACCGGTCAGGACTTGCAGAGCCCCTGGGCTGGCCTCGGGGCTGGGCTGCCCTCCTTCGCTGTTCCTGAGCCCGCGGCAGATGCTCGGGCTGGTCCTCCCCGAGCTGCTCGCCCGCGTGCCGCATCCCTGGTGTGAGTCGCTGTCTTCATCCCTCTTTCACTGGCGTCCTCCCGACGCGGGTACCGCATCTCGCTGGGGGCTCGGCATTCCCCTTCGGCACGGTCGTAGCTTCATGTGCCACCACGAGTGAGGTCCTGTCCCCTCCTCTCTCCACCTTCACCCTTCACCCAAGAGCAGGGCTGGGGTTTCCCCCCCCCCATTTTCGTTGTGGGCTCATTGGTTTGGTAGGGTTGGAGTTCCCTTTTTCCGTGGGGAGGGAGGGGATGGATGCGATGGTCCGGATGGACAAGGGTTTTGTTACGGAAGCGCTGCAGTGTTTCCCAGCCATGCAGATGGGCTCAGCGTAGCCAGACTGGATGCTGGAGAAGCTTTGTCCCTCTCCCTTCCCTCTGGATTCGGAGAGCTCGAAAGCATCCCGTGGAAGTTCAGAGATCAGGAGCAGCATCTCCCATCCAGCGCGGATTTTGCCGAGGGAATGGGAAGACAGGAGAGCAGATGGTCACCCTGGGGGGACATTTTTTGGAGCACCGAGCTAAATCCATCCGTCTCCTTTCCCATCGCTCCGGTTGTGGTTTGCTCCTCGGGGTACCTGGTGGGGAACCGTAGGCTCCGGCTGCGTTTGGTGTCGCCGAGGCTCCCTCGTGGGCACGGCTGCCCTCGCCAGCGTGTCCCCCGCGGCAGGGTGCCCTGTCCCCCCGAGGGGGAGGCTGGCCAAGGCGTCAGACCCTCGCAGGCGACACGGGGCCTGGGAAACCAAGCGACAGCTCCCGGGAGGCCCCGTGGGACACTTCCAGATTGAAAGCTTAAATGCTGCGCCTTTTTTTTTTTTTATTTTTATTTTTTTATCAAAAGATTTTTGGGGTTTGAGCTCAGAGGTGATTTTTTTTTTTTTTTTTTTTTTATTTTTGCTTGAGTATCATCATTTTTTCCAGTCCCCTCTGGTCCCAGCCAGCTCGCCTGTATCTCTAGCAGGGCTTTGCAGGCAGCCGGGCTTGGATGGGGAGGTGCAGGGCAGCAGGGACAAGCGCGGGGGGGGCTGAAGGGGACGGGCAGCCCCACAGAGGGCTGTATTTCAGTGGGACGCAGCTCCTGGCGATGGATGAATCACTCCCCACGTCTGCTCTGGAGCATCAGCTCGGTGGGAGAGGGGTTGGAAATAATACAGGATCCGTGCCCTGGGTCCCACCCGGCTGATGTGCTTGGGAACTCGGGCTGGGGCGCGTTGTTTCTCTTCTCGCTGGCTGAACGTGGGCACTTGGTGCCCTTTGGGGTCTGTTTTGGGGGGAAAAGAGAGAGAAGGGTCCTGAGGGTGCTCAGCTACCGCCGGAGGGTTCTCCCAAAGGAAGGAGTCTCAGCGCCGCTCCCCAGGAGCGCAGCGGAGTCAGACCCTGCCCGTGCACCCCTGTCGACAGGAGGGTGCTGTGAGCTCCTGGGCCGTGCTGCCGCCGTGCCCACTGCCGTGCCGACGCTCTTCGTTCCCGGAGAGCCCTCGCCCGCTGCTCGGGGGCCTTCATCCTCGCCTGGACACCTCTGGGACGGGGAGCAGAGCTGTGGCCGTAGCTGGAACCGGGCAGAGCGCACCGGGGCGTTTTCTGAGCGCCATCCCATCCCGGCAGTTTCTCTCCGGTGGCTCCATCCCTTCCGTACACATCTGCCTGATGGCCGGGACCGGCGTCCCACCCGACGTCTCCCTGCGGGACCCTTCCTGTTGAGCAGCCGGAGCTCACTGGGGCCGAGCATCCAGCTGGAGGGCAGGAGCTGGGGATTTCGGGAATCCCAGCGCTGATCCTTTTGTGGACGCTCCTGTGAACGTCCCCCACGCCTGCCGAGGGGCCTCGGGTGCTGGGCCGTGCTGGGTTTGTCCCCGGGTGACTGCTCTGGGAGCACACTGGGTGAGAGCGGAGAGCTTGCAGCGAGCGGCCGCGGAGGGGAGACTCGTTAGAAGCAATTAGGAGACGAGCGAGGGACATCTCTAACCACGTCGGAGGGTTTGGAAAGGGTCCAGAAAGCTGCAGGAGAAATCCCGGCTCCGAAGCCCAGCCAAAGAAAGGGGCTGTGTTCGGGGCGAGCGAGCTGCCTGCCCTCAGCCCGGAGGAGAGGAAGAGGAGGGAGGTGGGGAGGCAGCACTCCGCTGCCTGAAAGGCCCTCTGTGCTTCCCGGCGGAGGGGGGGGCGCCGAGGGGGTTTGTATGGCTGCAATAACGGGGAGACTCGCCTCCCCCCGGGGGGGCATTGCCCTGGTCTGTGCGCCAGGCGATGGGTGGGTGTTGGTCCCTGGCACCCGGGGTCTCACGGTTGGACTCGACGATCTCAAAGGTCCTTTCCAGCCATGAAGATTCTGTGATTCGATGATTCATCCCGAGGACGGCTCATTGTCTGGTGGCTGCCGCGACTCAGAGCTGGCTCCCGCCATGGCGTGCGTGGCTCCGGCCCCCTCCTCGTGCTGCTCTCAGAGCATCAGCGTCGCGCCCGCGCTTGCTGGGCATCCCTGCCCAGCATCCCCCCGGAATGCGGCCCCGGAGCGAGAGGTGCCTCGCTCGTCCCCCAGGCCCCCCCGTCCTCTCCCCCCGCCGCTGCCCACCTTTGCGCCGCTCTCTCTGGCCCTTGAGGCGGGGGCGAGGTGGGTCGGCAGAGTTGCTCGCTGCAGCCGCGCATCCCGGGGGGGCGGCGGGGGAGCAGCTGGGCTGGGCACGGCTCCCGAGCGGTCCCGGGGGGTACCGGGGGGATGCGCAGGAGGAAACCAAGGCGGGGGGGGGAAGCGAAACACTCCTCCCTCCCAGCGCTGCTTTCTCCCTCCTCCTCTTCTCCTATGCCCTGACCCGCTCCTCTCCTGCAGGGATGAGGTTCGGACAAAAGGGGCTCGATTTTTTTTGTGGGGGGAACAAAGTGCTGCTCAGTGGTGTAAGGTGCTGGCCTTCCCCTCCCCTTATCAAGGGGGGCATTTATTTCCAGCTCCCGCACAGGCTGATTAGCATTTGGGTGTTTGGCTAAGGCTGCCCTTGACTTTCCTATCCAATATTTAAATTGCGGGGGAATAAACACGGGCACAGAAGCCTGAAAGCCTTTTTCTGGGGCTCTGGGGGCACTTTTGCTCCTCCGGGGGTGCGGACGCCTCTCGGGGTGAGCACTTGCCTCCCCCCGCCCCGGCCCCGAGAAGGGAGAGGGTTTTGCCGAAGGCACAGGGGTTTTGAGCCTTGGCGTTGCTCGAGCCCTGGCAGAGCAGTGGTGGCCTTTCGTTTAGACGCAAAGCAGAGTAGGGAGCACCAGCCCTGTCCTGCTTGGGCTTGAGAGGGTCCCTGACGGGGATGGAGCTGGGTGACGGGGACGGAAAGCCAGTGGGGGCTTGAGGCTTTCAAGACCCAAAGCCTCCAAGGATGGAGCCCGTGCAGCCTCGCTGGGGGGAACATGTTGGGTATTTTTTCCCCGCTTTGCTCCAATTTACATCAAATAATCTCTCTCCAATTTCCCCAATGCCTTGTAGCAGGGCCCCAAGCCCGGGTGCGGTACCCAGGGGTGAGCAAGAGGGGCTGGGAGAAGGGGGGTGACCGTGTCCGGCCATCCCCTCGGGATGCAGCCCGGGCTGGCGGGGGCTCAGCTTTGCTCGGCAGCAGAAGCCCCTGGGGCGGGGGGGGTTAGTCCATCCCGGGGACAGGACTTGCAGCGTGGCACCCCCAGCCTGCAGCGCAAAGGGATGCTGAGCCGGCAGATCCCACGGGAGACAGGTTCATCTCCTCCAAGGCCAGGAGAGACGCCCTGCGTGGGTACCGCAGAGCCGGCCGCTGCTTCCCATCCCCTGGCAGGTCCCTTGGGAGCGCTGAACTCCTCCTCGTGGCTGTGATTAATCCACAGATCAGCGGGGGCCGGGGGAGGAATAATGCTGTCCCCAGTGCTCCGTGCCGGAGCAGCAGCATCTGCGGCCTCGGCACAGTGCGGATGGGCTTTATCCCCACCGCCCGTGCTGGCAGGAGCATCCCTGGGAGTGATGGGGGGTCTCGAGAGGATCTGCTGGATCCAGCCCTGCTCCTCCCCGCGTGGGGCTGCAGGAGGAAGGGTGTGGGGAGGAGGATGGGCGAGGGGAGGGCGGCGGGGGGAGGCAGGGAGCTGCCAGGAGGGAGCTGGAGCTGCCAGGGGCTGAAGAATGGCTGAGAGCAGAAGAAGGGGCTTTAGAGCTTAATTTCCTGTCCCCGCGGTGGGGATGGGATTTGCGCTGCCATCTCCAAGGAGACGCCGGCTGCGCGGCCGCTGGAATACTAATGGCAGGGGAGGCGTGCGGCGGGGGGTCGGGGGGCACCCCAAGCCCCTCCTTGGGCAGGGCGCAGGGTCTGGAGCCACCCCAGCGTCTCCCACTGAGGCCGTTTCACTCCGGGGGGGCAGGAGCCCCCCCAGGACTTGCTGTTGGGAGGAAGGAGGGTGTGGAGGGACTGGGGGGCATCTTGCCGTACCTTTGCGGGGGTGTCAGTGACCCCCTTGCGGTGATGCCCACGGCTGGGGGACGGGGCTGCGCCACTGCTCGCCACCTCTGGGGCTCCCCCTTATTGCGATACGGGGGGGGCTGGTTTTGGGGGGGACCTGCAGGGGTGGCTCTTGGGCACCTGCCTCTCCCAGCATCAAACTGAGCTTCCCTCGACGCTGGTTGGAACGGCAGAGCTGAGCCGTACACCAGACGTGACCGCTGAACCCCAAAATCCCTCCATCCCACCAGGTTTTGGGGTGCCTGTCTTAGAATTGCATTGGCACCCATCTGCTGCGGCGGAGAAAGGGGGTGTGCCCCTCCCAAAATAACTGGTTTTCCAAGTCTGCGCCGTTATTTTGGGGGAAGTCGGTTATTTTAATGCTGGGAATCGAGGGCAGTTTAAAATAAACGCCCTTCGCAGCTCGAGGAAGATGGGGGGGAGCTGCGGAAGGGAGTCCGTAGGTTGGGAATAATTAATGCAGCACACAGTAACGAAGTCGTCTGCGACGGGGCTGTTAGTGAGGTCTTTGCGATGGTGTCTTTAGCGGGTCGGGGGGGTGTGGGAAGGTGGGTTTGGGGAGAAGACGTCCCGGGGGGCAGAGCCGTGGGGGGCTGCGGGAGAGCGGGGACCGGCGGGGCAGGGGAGCAGGGATGATCCCCGAGGATGGATGTGGGGTGAGATCCTGCGGGAGCTTATCCCGGCCGTCTCTTATGTAAAGGGCCATGAGCTGGGCTGTGGGGGGTGTAATTAAACCTGATGCTGATGAGCTGCTGCAAGCTGCTTAGTGCAAATGTAATGAGGGGAGTTCACAGCCAGAGCCCCCGGCCGTCGTCGCCCGTGTCCCTCCCCGCCGGGAGCGGTGGCGATGGCAGCCCGTGCCGGGGCGAGGGAGCGTCCCCAGACGAGGAGGGTGTTGGGATGGGGAGGACGCGGGCGGTGGCTGTGGTCTCACTCCTCCTTCTGCTCCCCTGGCAGATGGCGAGCGGCTGGGGGAGGTGACTGATCCCGGCCGGCGGCCGGCGGCGGCCCAGGCATCGGCGCGGCAGAGGAAAGCCGAGGACTCCAGCGAGAGCCGCGAGGAGGAGCCG
Organism: Larus michahellis; assembly: GCF_964199755.1. Taxonomy (NCBI): domain Eukaryota; kingdom Metazoa; phylum Chordata; class Aves; order Charadriiformes; family Laridae; genus Larus; species Larus michahellis. The sequence continues at coordinate 94,293,027 of NC_133899.1, read as the reverse complement.
ATGGTAACGGGGGAGCCGGAGCGCGGTCCAGTGGGAAGGGACCCGCAGAGGTCACCGGTCCCAGTCCCCTACCCAGCACCCGGCCAGCTGGAGCAGGGGGCTCCAAGCCTCGTCCCGCGGAGCGGATCCAAGGCTGGAGAGGGCTCAGCCTCTCTGGGTCTGCCCAGCAGCACACGCGGTGGGCAAAAGAAATCCCTCCTGTCCCATTGACACTTCTGGTGGTGTGCCTCGTGCCGTCGCTGTGCCCCCCTGGGAAGAGGCTGGCATCACCTCTGCACCCCCTCTTGCGTAGCCGTCAGTGGCAATAAGGTCCTGCTTTGCTGGGCAAAGCCACCTTCTCCTGTGTCCTCCGCTCCATCTGGGTTGCCCTGGACTGGAGAGCCCCCAGCTGGACCCAGCGTACCCCGGGGGGGGTCTCCAGGCAGAAGCCGGAGAGGATGTCTCCTTGCCAAAAGACCAGGAGGCCCTTGGCATCGTAGCCACGAGGGCACCCTGCTGTCCCCTGTTCAACTTGTCACCCAGCCCGTGTCCAACACCCTGCTGTCCCCGAGCAGGGCAGGCGGGCGGGATGCCGGGAGAGGGAAGCCACGCGGTGTCCCCTGCCCCGTCCCCGCCAAACTGCTGCATGTCCCGGTGACAGCGAGCTTTTGGGCTGTTCCCAAGCCCTGGTACTTTGGGCGTGGGCGAGTGTGTTGTGTCTGGAGGGAGGGGAAGGCATCGAGCCCCTGCACCCGGAGCCTCTCGGTGCCCATCTCTTCGAGCCCAGCCCTGCCCGGTGTCTTGCGCAGCTGCTGGACGCCTGCAGCATCCCTGGCTCGGCAATTAAAAGGCCGGTTTGTCCCCACCTTCAGCGAATAACCCCCCCCCGCCCAGTTCCCGGGAGCTGGGCTGTGAATAGTCCCCTCTGTGGGGGCAGGCGGGGGAAAAGTTCACTCCAGTTTGAAAGCAAACAGCCCGGTTCAGAAGGACTCCGCAAACCGGAACAAAAAAATTGCTCCTTAAACAAAGGAGATGGAAATTTTTCCTCCTGGTGGTCTCTGGACTGCGGAGCTCACTGTTGGTGCCTCTGGTCCTTTATCTTTGGGGCAGGGCAGGGACGCTGGTGGCTTGTCCTCTCCACCCGCCTCACCCGAGGGATGGAGACCCATCCTGGTCCCTCTCCGTAGAGGGACAGGGAGGTTTTTCCAGGTGCTGGGGGTGGGGAGCCGGTGCCGGTAAGCAGAGCCGGCTTCAGGCCAGGCAGCAATTAGCGGTGAGGAATAGGGATGGGAGGAGGCGGATTGCGCCTGGCTGGCAGCGGGTGGGCCAGAAAGGACGACCCCAGCTCTCATCTCTCCCAGCTCCTCATAAATCAGGGACAGACAGAGAACGGAGAAAAACGAGGTGCCCAGAGAAAGCCGGGGCTGGTGCTGGGTGAGGACGGAGGGGGACAGCGGGAATTGTGTCTGGGCTTTCCCCGGGAGGAGGGCAAATCCTTCCAACAAGTGCGGCACAATTACGCCGCCTCCCTAATAACGTCTTCCAAGGGCACCGCTCCCCTCCTCCAGGATGCTAATGAGCTCATTTAGGCAAAGTTTGCTAATTATTTCCTTGGCGCTGTGCATCCTAACGGGCTGCGCTTTGTCGACGTGCGGTTCTCGCCGGGGCTTGGAGCTGGGCTCTGCTTTCGGAGAGCGTCGGCTCCGCTCCCGGGGGGTGGCACGGTGTCCCCTTGCTGGCTGAGGCCACTGGGGACGATGGCTGTGACTCCCCCTGGGACAGGGGGTGGGGATGTCCGTGCCCCCCTTGGTCCCATCCCCAATGCTGAGTGTGACGATGGGCTGTGACACCAGCCAGGTCCCTGGGTGACAGGCACAGCTTCCCGTCGCCCCAAGGGATGGGACGGAGTGGCAGCTCGGCAGGCGCTTTGGAGAGGGTTGGTGGCTCTTCCTTCCCCGTGTGCCAGCTGGTCCCTCGTCCCCGCTCCGCCCCCGCTCCCTGGGACGCGGTGGCAGCGTCGGGGCGATGCCCGCAGGGGTGGCACGGGCTGGCGCCGGCTCTGCCTGCTGCTGCCAGCGTGGTGGGAGAGGAGCGTGCCCTGGGTGGGCTCCAGAAGCGCCTGGCTCTTCCTTGCTACCCATCGCCTATTCGGCAGGTCGGGGGGCAGGTGAATGCTCACCTAATCCCTCTAAATTACACGCCACGATAGATGGGATTAACCTAATCCCTTTTAAAGGAAGAGGGGGAGAGGAGAAGCATCCCGCTTCCTCCGACGGTGAGTGGACGTGGAGATTGCTTGTGCTCTTCTGGAGACGGAGCCCAAAATACTCTGTTTCCTGTAGCCCGGCAGACTGGGCAAATATTTTGGACGAACAGAAAACTCACTGTTTGGGAGAAGTTTCTCTCCTTGGCAGAGGAAGGGAAATGAGTTTATCTAGGACATTTGGAAACCCTGCTCCCTGGGACACCTTGCCAATGTTTTTCTGCCTCCTCCTGCCGCTGTTTTCCTTTGCCTTGAAAGCTTTCGCCTTGGTTTGGCAACGCTCGATGGCCAAAATGAGACGTTTAGATCTAGGGAGACCTCCTGCGCGCGCAGCCGGGCTGGCCCCGATCCATCTCTAACCTCTCCCTCCCGCTTCCTCGCAGAACGACGGGCAGGACTTGGACGGCTGGTTTTCCAGAGGCCAACGGTCCGACCGAGCGCCCGCGCACCCCAACCTCAACCTGACCAAGCAGCCTTTGCCCTGGAGCGAGCAGGTGGGTGGGCAGGGAGCAGCGAGGGGTGATGGTGCAGGAGGAGGTCCCCAGAGGAGGTCCACCTTGCTGGGCAGCCCGCGTCCCCCCGGCACGCCAGGCTCCAACGCCACCTCCTGCCATCCTCCTCCCAGCCCTCCATCACCCGGCCCAGGGGCTCTGCCTGGTCCTGGGGCCAACGCGGTGCCCGTGAGGACGAGCTCCTCGGGTGTGAGCCGTGGGTGTGCGTCAGCCCCCTCGGCAGTCGGTGTGCAAGGGGACGTCTTGCTGTGTGTCTTCTCCGGATGGGTCCACGCTGTGCCCGTCTCGTGGTGCTGGGACGGGCTGAGGGATGGCGTCGGGCTTTTGGTGCCGTATCCAGACAACATCCCTTGTCCAAACGCGCTTGGGAGCCACAGGAGCCACAGCAGGAGGGTTATCTCCTGGGGGCTGGCGTTGTGACCCTGGGGCTGGCCCAGGGAGGGGACCTCGGCCCCCTCCTCAGTGTCACTGCAGAAGAGCTGAGGCCGGGCTGGTGACATCCCTAGGGCAGGTGACATCCCTAGGGCTTGACATCCACATTTCAGCCTGTGCTACCGCTGTCCTTGGGAGGCGATGGGGGACGTGAGGAGGACATCCAGCTCATCTCCACCCCCTCTTGTCCCCCAGTACAAAGGGAAGGCAAACTTGCACGTCTTCGAAGACTGGTGTGGAGGGGCCGTGAGGCACCTGAGGAAGAACCTCCATTTTCCGCTCTTTCCCCATGTGAGTCCCGGGCCTGATGGCAGTGGGTCGGAGGGAGGGTCTCCTTGTCCCTCTCTGGGTGCTGCTGGATCTCCACTGGCTGTGGGCTTGGTCCTCAAGACCTTTTCTTGCAGGCTTTCAGGTTTGGTTCGGGGCAGGTAATTCCCAGCAGAGCAGGGATGGAGGGAGGGGTGGGTGGTGGTGGGACCTCCACGTCCCCTCTGGTGCCAGGGTCATGAGACCGTGGGGTAACAAGGCGGAGGTGGGCTGGGTGATGTTGGTGCAAGGCACGAGCCTGGGCATGAACTGTTGATGCTTTCATGTCTGTGTCTCCCCTCGGCAGACCCGCACCACTGTGAAGAAGCTGGCTGTGTCGCCCAAGTGGAAGAACTATGGGCTGAGGATTTTTGGCTACATCCACCCCTTCAAGGATGGTGAGTGATGGAGTTTGGCCTCTTCTGCCCCTGCAGCAACAGGAGGAAGCTGCCTCCTTCCCCCTTCTTGGGCCACACGAGGTCCAAAAGGCTCTTAGAGATAGTCCCCAAGCCCCTGGCTTCCGGGCAGGGGGGTCTTCTTGGAGCAAAGACCCTTTTCCCTGGTTGCTTCGAAGGGACACAAAGCCCCGATCCCATCCAGGGCAGAGCCACGACCTGGGGTCCATGGTGGCCCCGTCACCTCTGTCCATCCACCCCCATTTCCCCGTCTCGCAACGAGGCACCAGGGCTGAGCCCGTGCCACCGGGGCTGCTCTGTCCCTCCGGGGTCACCTTCTCCTCTGCTCTCCACAGGGGATTTCCAGTTTTCTGTGGCATCAGATGACAATTCGGAGTTCTGGCTCAGCTCCGACGACAGTCCGTCCAACTCCCGGCTGGCTGCGTTCGTGGGCAAGGTATGTGCCGTCGTCCTCCACCCTCTGCCTTTCCCCACCCCAGGGGTGCGCCAACTCCCACCGAGAGCACAGAATCATAGAATCGTAGAACTGCCCAGGTTGGAAGGGACCTTTCAGATCATCGAGTCCAACCATCAGCCCAACGCTGACAAAACCCACCGCTAAACCATGTCTCTAAGCACCACGTCTGCCCGGCTTTTAAATCCCTCCCGGGATGGTGCCTCCACCGCTTCCCCGGGCATCTCGTCCCTCGGGGTGCCTCGCTCCCAGCATGCTGATAACCATCCCCAGATGCCTTCTGGGCATCAATTAATGATGCTTCAGACCCATGGGTGCTCTTTAGCCACGGCAAATTCTCCCTTCTACAAGCCCCTCTGCTGCAGCAGCTCTCCAAGGGAGCGTGCAGGGTCCGTGTGGGACTTTGCCAGAGGCAGCTCTCCTGCTTCTTTGCCCCCTTGGGAAATGCTGGACTATTTCAGCCTGGTCCCGTCTCTGCCCCTGGCCAGGCCTGGTTTGACTCCTGAAGGACCATCTGTCCCTTGGTCCCATCCTAGTTGTAGCTACCAAAGACCAGGTTATGTCCTGGAATAGGGGACTTAATATTTGCTCCTGTATTTTCTTGGCGTTAACTCCTATAACTGGAAACCCTGAGGTCCATTATTGCTCCCATGCGTTGTTGGGATCTTGGTGGTGTTGGTCTTGTGGCAGGAGTGCCACCAGCTGGGGACAGGCAGGCCTGGGGCAGAGCTCCCGGGATATCCTCCTGTTGAAGAGCCTTTCTGCAGCATGGCGCAGTGCCCGCGGGAGGCGGAGGAGAGATCTCACAGCCTAGTGGGGTTTGGGCCTGGTGGTGTCCCCAGTGCTCTCACACACTTCTTCTTCCTTCCCCCAGCTGGGCACCGAGTGGACGGCGCCGGGAGAGTTCACCAAATTCAGCTCACAAGTCTCCAAGCCTCTACGGTAGGTGTGTCCATGCTCCTGCTGCCCATCCCGGGTGGATGGAGTTGGGGAGATGGAGCTGCTGGCTCCACGCTGACTCTGACCAGTTGTTCCTCCCTGGGATGAGACCTCGGCCATGGTCCAGCCCAGACCCCACATGACCTTTGGGAAGAGACCAACCTTGCCCCCAGGGCCATGGCTTGAAGGTGTTGGAGGCCACAGGCACCTCTGCGGAGGACGAGGTGGGGATGGGGGGATCACCCGATCTCATGAAGCTTCTCAGCAGTGGGATGGGGGAGCAGATACCCACATCCCGCTGCCTGTCTCCATGCCCCAGGAAGGTTTAGCCACGTGTGAGCAAGGCAGAGAGGCTTTCCCGAGGTGGTTCCTCTGGCAGGGGAGCGCCCATCGCTCTGGCAGTGGTAGCAGTCGACTCAGCAATGATTTCTAACCGGCTTCTTCCCCTCTTGCGCAGCCTCATGTCCTCCAGACGCTACTACTTCGAGCTGCTCCACAAGCAAGACGACCGAGGTTCAGACCACGTGGAAGTCGGTGTGAGTAAATGCCCCTGCCCCGTGTGCCTTTCAAGGACTGTCCTGTCAAGAGCCGGCACCAAGGCTTTGCCCGCTGTGTGTTGAAGTGCTTTGTCCTGGCCCCAAAGCCGCAATTTCCCCATTTCTGTGGTTGCCAGCGGCTCAGAGGGGACAAGTCAGTATTGCTCCGATGGAGCTGGGGCTCATCTCCCCATGTCCCTGGGCAGGACGCTTGGCACAGGCTGCTCTTCTCTGTGCTCATCCAATCCTTTTGTGCCGATGGCCTTTCGGGAGCTGCAGACCCTGCCGTCCCTCCCTTGCGCTCCTGCCTTCCCAATCTGCTCCCGTAACGGATGCCAACGGAGCGGCCCTTCTGCTCCAGGCTCCAGCAGCGATGGGACACCCGGCTCCCTGTGGCCGGTCCCATCCCTTCTCCTTTCTCCTTGGCCTTCTGCAGAAGGGGAAGCGTTCCCTGTAGGCTTCTTCTGGGAGGAGCCCGTTGCCATGGGCAAGGAGAGCCCAGAGCGTGTAGGGTGGGAGCAGGCAGGTCTCAGGACTCCGTCGGCGAGCGGCAGCCCCCCTGGCTGGCCTGGGTCCCGGGGTCAGCAGTGGGAGAGGTGGCCGAGGTGATGGAGCGGGTCCCTTTTTTCCTTTTTCCCCTCGGAGATACCATGAGTTTCAAATCTGAACTTGCCTGCCTTGGCTGCGCAGCCCTGGCAAAGCCTGCAGCGTGTGCGTCGGGAGCTCGGGCCGTCTTTGTTGGGAGGGGAAGATGTTGGCTCGTTCGCAAAGGCTTCCTTTCTCCCAAGCACTCATTAATCACTGGAGTCCAACGTGTGCCAGGAAAGCGTCGGGGAGGCTGACGACACCCCTCCCTGGCTGCCTCTGCTCCCGTCGCTCAGCCTCGCCCGCCCAGGGCTCCATCCCCGTCCCTCCGATAAGATCTGCATTTCTGCTGAAAAACAAATAGATGGGGGAGACGTGTGTTTGCTGGAGGGCGGGAAGCCTTTCAGATGTTCAGAAAGAAACAACAACAACAACAGAAAAGCGGGACCCTAATGCGTCTCTGCCTGTGGGTATTTAAGGGCTTGTCCGGACAAAGGCTCAAGACGTGCTTCTAAAATATAGGGAGTTCAATCAGTGCAGGCAGCTCTGAAGACCCTCTGCAGTCCATGCAAACTGGAACGCACGCAGCACGGGCAGATGTTGCGGCACAGACGGATGTTGCAGGGCTCGGTGGGTGCCGGCTCTGGCTGAGGTCCTGGTCGGGTGCCGTGGGCTCCCTGCTCCGCTCCCCGAGGCTGAAGGGGGGAGCACGGAGACGCTGCCCCGCGCCCCGGCGCCCTCCCTCCCCTGCGAGGCGGGACGCGCGGCCGTGCTGCCTCCCGTGATGTGACTGATGCCGCTGCTGATGCGGGGCTGGATCGGGCCCAGAAGGAGCATGTGGCAGTGCCCAGAGGGAAGCAGCAGGAGCCTGTCCCACCTCCGGGAGCATTCCGCTCTCTGAGCGCGCAGGGAATGCCTGCTAATCCCAAATCACCTGGGGTCAAGGCGGGAGATGGGCCTGGGTCTGTGCCGGGGCAGGATCCGTCCTCTCCCCTGTTCCTCCCCTGCGGGGTTGGGCTGGGATCAGTGCGGGCGACTTGTGGGAGCTGGGGATGGGGAGGACCCATCCCAGGGTGCCGGGGGTCGAGGCAGCTGCATCCCGAACCCCCGACACCCTCCCATTCGTTCCCCCTCTCCTTTTTTCCCTAGTGGCGAGTTTTCCTCCCCAGCCTGAAGTTCGAAGTGATCGACTCCTCCTGCATCTCTCTGTACACAGGTAAGGGCCACACGATCCCGTGGCCATGGCAAGCGAGGTCTGGAGTGTTGGTGCAGCCGGGCAGAGGCAGCGCCAGAGCCCGGGAAGGAAACCAGGTCCTGGGAAATCGGATCCCGGGGGAAGATCTCAGCCTCTCACACCCACCAGAGCTGCTGCGGGGTGTAAGGGAGGGGGCGAGGGGCGGGGGTGGGCAGAGGCGACGCGGGGAGCGTGCTGTGAGCTGCCCGCGGGTGGGATGCGGAGGTGACAGGGAAACACAGCTCTCCTGGTGCTCCAGCCTCCCCCCTGCTCCCGAGAGCCCGGAGCGCTGGCTCCGCGGCCTGGCCCTGACGTATGAGGAGCTGTCGTGTAAGCGGGGATGGATGGCGCAAGGTTTAATTAAACCTATAGATCTTCTGCTTCCTGCCCCTTCCCTGGCAGCAAGAGAGGACTTGATGGATGGGTCCTGCCCCGGTGCTCAATGCGCTGGAGGGCTGGTCATCAAACATGCCCTGGAAGGTGTCGATAAGGCAGGAGGGGACAGGCAGCAGGCGGGGATCAATGGCGAGAAGAGGGATGGAGGGGTGTGCTGCTGGTACCCATGCAGGTGCCCGTGAGATGGATGACGTGCAGATAAATTCCTCCCCCCGACCGCTATCCATCAATGCCGGCGCTTTCCGCTTCTCTTTCCCACTTCCCGGCTCCCTCGGACCCCAGCAGCATCCCGGGGCCAAGCCGTGTCACCTGTGGGGAGCCCGTCACTGTGCCGTGGGGGACGCCAGCAGCGTGCAGAAGCATCCTCCTTCCTTCCTCTGGGCTTTTCCAGAGAAAAAAGCTGGGAAGCAGAGAAAAAAGCAGCCAGCTGCAGGGAGGCTCCTGGGGAGCCTCTCCCCGCCGGCAGCAGGAGGACGTGGGGGTCCCGTTGGTTTCGGGCCCTGCCCGTTTCCCCGCAGCAGGCAGGGCTGCCCGGCAAGGGAGCGCCCTTGGGTGCTCGGGGCAGGCAGCTCTCAGCGCGGACGAGGTGACCGGAGCAGGGTGACCTCCCGCCGGGAGGTCTGGGGGCTGGTCCGGTCCATAGCCAGGGACGACATGCCGCCCTCATCCCTGAAGAGGAGGCAAAAGCAGCTCGTGTTGCGTTTACCTGCAGCTCTGCAGGGAAGAACATTTGCGGTTTAATTCCTGTGTCCTTGGGAGTTAAAGCCCCCGAGTGTTCCCGCCCCTTGTCTTTGAGCGATGCCGTGATGGGCGCCAGGGCTGCCTGGCTGAGATCAGTTGTACCCGTGTCCTCTCGGTTCTCGTTAGTTGATGGCAATAATCATTAGGCTGATTAGTCACGGGGTCTGCGAGCGTGTGAGAGGGCTGGAAGGTTTGCCCTCATGCGAACACATCGGCTCCCCTTGTTCCCCTGGGAGCAGGAGCCCACAATCCTCCGAGCGCTCTCGGTGGGCGGGATGGAGAGGTTGGGAAGTGCCACCTTAGAGGATGCTCCTGGGACAATGCTCTGTGTGCGCATGCCGGTGGGGTTCAGCCCCTCTCCTCTCCTTCAGATGAATCGTCCCTGAAGATGAACCATGTGGAGCACATCCCGCAGACCTTGGCCAGCCACAGCGGGAGCTACCTCTGGGAGGCTCAGCAGGATGAGCACGGGGCTGACATGCTGAAGCCTGACCCCAGGGACACCTTCTTCCTCAGTGAGTGCCTGGGACCGGACCCTCGCAGATCTCCGTGGGGTTTCGGGGGGGGAAAATGGCAGGACCTGGCTGCCGTAGGCACCCAGAGCATCCCTCCTGCCTTCTGCCCATCTCCTGGGTGGCGGGCATGTCTGCTGGGGTCTGTAGCAGGGCAACGGCAGGAGCTTCAACAAGGCCAAGTGCCGGGTCCTGCACTTGGGCCACAACAACCCCATGGACACTCCAGGCCTGGGGCAGTGTGGCTGGAGAACTGCCCGGCAGAAAAGGACCTGGGGGTTCACATTGACAAGCGGCTGAACATGAGCCAGCAGTGTGCCCAGGTGGCCAAGAGGGCCAATGGCACCCTGGCTTGTATTAGAAATAGTGTGACCAGCAGAAGGAGGGAGGGGATTGTCCCCCTGTACTCAGCACTGGTGAGGCCACACCTGGAGTATTGTGTCCAGTTCTGGGCACCTCAACACGAGAGAGATCTCGAGGTGCTGGAGCGAGGGCAGAGGAGGGCAACGAAGCTGGTGAAGGGCCTGGAGAGTAAATCTGATGAGGAGCGATGGAAGGAGCTGGGACTGTTTAGTGTGAGGAAGAGGAGGCTGAGGGGAGACCTCGTCACTCTCTACAACCACTTGAAAGGACACTGTAGAGAGGTTGGTGCTGGTCTCTTCTCACAGGTCATTAGCGATAGAACGAGAGGGAATGGGTTCAAGCTGCAGCAGGGGAGGTTTAGGCTGGACATTAGGAACAAATTCTTCCCAGAAAGAGTGGTCAGACACTGGAATAGGCTGCCCAGGGAGGTGGTGGAGTCACCGTCCCTGGATGTGTTTAAGACTCGTTCAGATGTGGTGTTGGGGGATATGGTGTAGGGGAGAACCCTGTAGAGTGGGGTTGGTGGTTGGACTCCATGATCCCAAGGGTCTTTTCCAACCTAAATGATTCTATGATGCTAGGCTGGGATGGTTTGGGGTACAGGCTATAAGGTGGGTTGGGCTGTGGGGTTGGTGGGGCACGGCCTGGGGCTGAGCCACGGCTGCTTCTCCTCAGCCCCTGCGATCGAGGCCTCCCGAGTGGAGAACGTGCTGGTGCCCTGTGCCTACAGCCCCACCTACGTGGTGAAGGACTTCCCCATCGCCCGCTACCAGGGCCTGCAATTTGTAAGTGTCTCCCCGTGATGGGGATGGGGTCACGCTCCCATGGGAGACATGGCGAAGCAGCGCGCTTTGCCCTCACCCAGGGCAGGGATGTTTCCACCTGGTTAAAATCCAGGAGAAGATGTCCCTCGCTGGAGGATCAGGCTGAGCTTCCCATCTTGACCCAAAGAGGTCTGCGTTAAAAGCCCCATGGGGTGTTTGAGGTGCTGGGGGTCACCTTGCTGTTGGGGGGCCGTGCTGGTGGCCTTGGGTCCCCAGCTCCTCGCCCTGCCAGCCCCCGCTTCCTCGGAGCCATGGTGATGGCGGCGTGGTCGTCTCCCCAGGTCTACCTCTCGTTCGTGTACCCCAATGACTTCACGCGCCTCACTCACATGGAGACGGAGAACAAGTGCTTCTACAGGGAGTCCCCCCTCTACCTGGAGAAGTAAGTGCTGGGGGGCCGGTGTTCGTGGGTGGCACGTGGCAGGGAGGAAGGGGCTAATGCCAACAAGGTGCTCAAAGAGCTGGAGGAACGGCTGCGATGGCGCATCCTCAGCCGTGTGTCCCCAAGCTCTGCCCCCCATGGAAGGGCCACCTCCAGGCTGGCTCCGTCCCCATCTCTCGGGCATGCAGCAGCTTGAGACCTGGCAGTGCTCCTGGATTTTGGGAATCCCAGCTCCCTTTGGAGCCGGGCTGTGCCCGGGCGCCTGCGCTGCAGCTGGGGATGTTCCTCCCTGCGTGGGCTCACGTGTGTGCGAGCACGTCCCTCCGTTACACCCCTGCCTTATCTCCGGGACCTCATCTCTCCTCTCTGTCTCCCAGGTTTGGCTTCTATAAGTACATGAAGATGGATGAAGAGGAGGAGGATCCGCGCCAGCGAGCGTTTCTCTTCCTCAGCCCCGACAGTGAGTCACCGCTGGCAGCTTTCGGGCATCTCTCAGCAGCTCGGCACGGGCTGAGCCCCCGGCGCCCTCGCCACCGACCCACCCGTCCCTGGATGCAGCTCCTCGGGGGGCCTCCAGCCACGCCGGGGGGCTCGAGGAGGGCAGGGCTGCAGGGAGCCGCTTGTCTCCGAGCAGTCCCCTGTGCTCCACAGTCACGCATCCCGCTCGGCTCAGCCACAGAGCGCTGCGGGATACGGGAAGCAGGATGCTGGGGTTGGGATTCGCCTTCCCTGCCTCTTGAAGCCGTGCGCCTGCATCTCCTGGGTTGGCCTGGTCAGTGGGCAGCAGGATCCGTCTGGATACGGTGTGGAGTCTGGGGATGTCCATGGAGTCCGGGGATGCTCATGGGGACCTGCGCTGTTCCGAGCCTGCCTTGCTGTTGGTTTGCGGCTTGGCAAAGCCCTGGCAGGGAGGGTTTGCTCCCGGATGGAGTTAGAGTGGTGCCAAGATGGGACCAAGGCTCGGAGGGGTCAGTGGGCAGAGCCTGGAGCTGCCAGCCCCGGTGGGCATCCCTGAGTGCCCCCAGCGCGCTCTCCCTCGCCCAGCGGCCGCTCGCGGGTCGATCTCTTGCTGGAGACAAGCTTTGCCTCCTTGTCTGGGGCCAGCACGCTGCAGGGGGCGTGCTGAGCAGCTGGGACCCTCGGGGTATTTATCTCTGGCCTTGCTCCCTAGATTTCCTAGAGGATGAGGAGGAGGAGGAGGAGGAAGGAGTGGACAGCCCTGAGCCCACAGACCCGCTTCCCGAGGCCAAGGAGAAGAGCTTTGCGCCGGTACCCGGAGCCAAAGGGAAAGAGACCCCGCCAGTCACGGGGCATTACGGCGACGACCTGGACTATTACAGCTTTCGCCGCAGGCAGGGCCAGGCCCGGGAGGAGACGAGCACGCCGGGGCAGCCGGCAAGATGGAGCCAGGCCAGCGCCAGCCCGGCGGCCGTCCCCAAGGACCTCCACGGCCAGGAGGACGCAGGCCCCACGCCGGAGCAGGTCCGTGGGCGGATGCTCAGTTGGTTGCCCCAGGATCCCGGCGAGGGCGAGGAGGATGAGCTGGGGCTGCTGGCGTCTTCGAAGCATGGCGGGGCTCTGAGCCTCCAGCCCCACCTCTCTGCTCCCATCTTTGGTGGCAAAGCCAGAACGCCGGGTCCCAGCAAGGCTGGAGCAGCCAGGGAGGACAAAAAGCCCCGGAAAGCCCAGGAGAAGGTCTACGTGACCAGGCTGCAGCCGGGGAAGCGCAAAGCCCCAGCCCAGGAGCCCGTCTTCCCTGGCATCTTCCTTTACCCAAAACCTCTGAAGAAAGTCCATCTTCGCTCCAGGACCCCTCAGAAGCATCCCGTCGCCTCCAGCAAGCTCCGTGCCATCCCGGGCCGCCGGAGCCCCTGGTTCCTGAGCAACATCTCCAAGGAGAGGGACCCTCCCAGGCGGAAGAGCATGCGGGCGGGTGGCAGGAGGTGGGAACGTCCATCCAAGCCGGGGATGGAGCGGCGGGCGCTGCCCAGCCTCCTCTCCCTGGGCACCGAAGGGCTCTTCAGTAGGGAGACCCATGAGGACACGACCCCTGCCCCGGGCAGGACAGTGGCCACCACCGATTACAACTCCTCCGAGGCGACCCGCTCGGAGGGGACGCGGGTGACATCCTTTCTGAAGATGTCAGAAACGACGGCGTCCCAGCAGGAGGAGGGAAAGGGCCAGGAGGAGGAGGAGGAGGAGGAGGAAGAAGAGGTGTCGGACTACAGCTACGAGACTGGGGAGCTGCAGCAGAGCTGGCTGGAGGACTCCATCAACTGGCAGAGGACGTTCAGCGTCAGCTCGGTGGACTTCGAGCTCCTGCGCTCTGACTGGAACGACCTGCGCTGCAACGTGTCGGGCAACCTGCAGCTGAGCGAGAGCGAGGTGGTGGACGTGGTGGCGCAGTACATGGAGAAGCTCAACGAGAAGAATGGAGGGTAGGGAGGGAGCGGGGCGCGGGCGGGAGGTTGGGGGTACGTGCCTCCATCCCGCTTGGCTCCCTGGGGCCAGGTGAGCTGGATGGTGGGTTCAGGCCAACCCCTTGAGCTGTGGGGAGCAGAGCCCACGGTGGTGGTGCTTTCAAGTGCTTCTCTTTTACCTGTAGCATCTACACCCTTCTGAGGATCGTCAACGTGGAGAAGCGTCGGGACACGGCCCGGGGGAACCGCTACCTGCTGGAGCTGGAGCTGGCGGAGCGGGGCCAGCGGACGGTGCGGCTCTCCGAGTACGTCTACGTCCTCTTGCACCAGGGCAAGCAGGACGACAGTGCCGAGGCCAACCCCGAAGGGCCAGCGCTGGGGGCCACCGAGCCCCAGCCGAGCGCCTGGAGCATCCTCTATGGAAAACCCATCCTGTGCCGGCCCCTGCGGCTCAGCTGGAAGCAGGACGTCATGGTGCACTTCGTGGTACCCGGTAGGTGACAGCAGGACGCGTCTCTCCAGGGTCCCTGCTGCTCCCTCTGCCCTCAGCATCCTCCGGTGGGAGGAAGGCAACCCTGGTTGTATCCTCCAGGGTGGCCCAAGGGGAATGAGGTTCTCGCGTCTCATGAGATGCTGAGGTTCTCGCTTCTCATCAGAAGGGGCGTTGGTTTGGTTGGGGAAGGGGGTGCCCTTGGGACCCCCGTGGTGAGCCTGAGGGACGTTTGTGGCTGTGTCTGGCAGTGAAGAACCAAGCCCGCTGGGTCCAGCAGTTCATCTCGGACATGGCCCGCCTGTATGCGGCTACGAAGGACGCCAACTTCAATGTCATCCTGGTGGACTTTGACAGCGATGACATGGACGTGGAGAAAGCCCTGCGGGACGCCCAACTGCCCCGGTAACCCACCCCACCACCCCACACGAGCTCTGGGTCCCACCCTGCTCCCCCCGAGGCTGCCGAGGGGGGTCTGCGGGGCTCCTCGTGGTGGGACAGGCCATCCCAGTGGTGCTCACACCACCTGCTGCTCCTTCCCCAGCCTGGCGTGGGTCCCTGCCTCGCTGCCCCTCTCCTCCTCCTCCTTTTCGGGGGTTTGAACTTGTTTCCCACGCGGAGGAGTTGGGGATGGAGAAACCTCCTCTGCCTCCGCAGGGGGCCCGTTGGCATGAGTTGTAGGCACCTGACCCCCTTCCTGAGAAGGTCCCCTCTCCTCGCTGGTGGTTCCTGTCCCCCTCTTGGCTGCGTCCCTTTGGGTCACCAGCACCAACCGCCCTGTCCTCTCCTCAGCTACCAGTACCTGCGGCGCACGGGGAACTTCGAGCGCTCGGCGGGGCTGCAGGCCGGCGTGGACACGGTGGAGGTGAGCCGGGGGAGAGGAGCCGGCTCTCGCCTCGCTGCGCCTTTTCGCCCTGATCCTCCCGCTTGTGTCTGTCCCCTCCCGTAGGACGGGCACAGCATCGTGTTCCTCTGCGACCTGCACATCCATTTCCCCCCCAACATCCTGGACAGCATCCGGAAGCACTGCGTGGAGGGGAAGCTGGCCTACGCGCCCATCGTCATGCGGCTGAGCTGCGGCAGCTCCCCGCGGGAGCCCAACGGTAAGCGGGGTCCCCTCTGCCGCCATGCCTGTCCGGCAGGAAAACGTCCCCCGCCGGCCCCAGGAGAGCTGCGGCGCTGGGTTTGGGCTGCAGCCGGGCTCGGACGCGTGGGGAGGATGGGTTTGTTTTGCTCCAGCCAGAGGGGGTTCAAGCTCAAGGGCATTTGAGGCGCAGGGCGTGTGATGCCCCCCAAAACCGGGCTGTCAACTGGCACATCCCCATGGGAGGTGGCGGTGATTGCACAGACCCCTGGTGGGATGAGGGGTTGGGATGGGGCGTTCCCGCGGTGCCCGGTTTGGGCGGGGAGCACAGAAGTGGTGGCCGGGGGATTTGGGGTCCCCTCACCTCATGGCTCTCCCCCCTCCAGGCTACTGGGAGGTGAACGGCTTCGGCCTCTTCGGCATCTACAAGTCGGACTTCGACCGCGTGGGAGGGATGAACACGGAGGAGTTCAGAGACCGCTGGGGCGGGGAGGACTGGGAGCTCCTGGACAGGTGAGGCTGGGGGTGCCGGCCGCCCCCGGGGCAGGGCTGGCCACGCGGAGCTGGACACATCCCCTGGGAAACCCGCTCTCCCCTCCATCGAGCTGGCTAAAGGCCGGGGCCACGCGGTGGCCAAGCGGCAAAGCGTCCCCTTGGGAGGGCCGGATCCGTCCCCTGCCTTCCCTGAGCGTGTCCCTCATCCGGCTGCAGGGTCCTTCAGAGCGGGCTGGAGGTGGAGCGCTTGCGTCTCAGGAACTTTTACCATTACTACCACTCCAAGCGCGGCATGTGGAACGCCCGCAGCAAGAAGCCACCCAAGGACTAGCGCCCTGAGCCCGGCCCGCAGCCACCGACCCCCTCGTGCCCGCTGGAGGCCACCACCGGCGCCCGGTTGTCCCCGACCTCCGCCGACGCGCCTGGGTGCCGGCACGGAGGGCACCCCGTAACGAACCGTGGTTATTTTGGGGAAGGGGGGAGCGGGGAGGGTGAAAGCGGGTTGGTGATTTTTTTCTTAAGGGTCTAATTTCTTAGTCAGCGATGAATTTATTAACTCGTTAGCGCCGGGACAGTGGGCGTCCCGCTTCGGGAGGGGTGAAGCCCCCAGGGGATCCCCGGAGCCGGTGGGTCCTGGGGGCTGTGCCGGGCCGGTGACTCCGGAGGCAGAAACGCGGTACCCAAGCTCGCAGCCGGCGCTCGCTCTGCAGCCCCTTTGCTGGGTCGCCCCCCCTAAAACGCCCAGCACCGTGTCGCTGTGCCAGGCTGGAGAGCTGAGCTTTTGGGGGCACCCACAGGACTGAGCGGGGGGTATGAGCCCGCTGGGGCTGCCCAAACCCTCCTGCTCCCCCTCCCCGGGACCCCTGGAGCCACTTCGCAGTGGCTGGCAGAGCCCCTTGGCACCACGGGCTGGCACTGCCTGCGCCCGGGGGGGCTGGGTTGGGATGGGAAAGGGCAGAGCCCGGAGCAGGTGCGGGAGCAGGGGGAGAGCAAATGATGTTTCCAAGCTAATTTCTGTGAAATTATGAGGTAGGAAGCCGTTTTCAGGAAGTTTTGTCTGTTTTGTTTTGTTTGTTTTTTTTTTATTCTTAAAAAATAAAATCGATGTCTTGGCTGGGATTCCCTTCCCCTCCATCACCCTGGTGCCTTGGCAGGGATGCGGCCCCCAGCCGGGCGTAGGGCACGAAAAGCCGGGTTGACCTCTGTCCCTCGCCGCTCCCAAGTCCCCTCGCGGTGGCGGGTGGCCGTGTGGGCTGGGGGGACGCTTTTGCCCGCTGGAAATCACCTCTGCCGTTTGTAACTCCCGGGAGGGGCTCGGGAAGGCTTGGCCCCACGGCCCGTCCTGCAGGAGAGAGCAGCCTTGCCCTGTGCATGCAGGGAGCGCGCTGGCGGATGCGTTGGGCTGATCCTGGCTGAGGCTGGGAGGAGAGGTCAGGAAGCCGCAGGCAGGGCTCCCTGCGCTCCCGGCGGGACCGAGCAGGAGGAGGAGGACGGGCACGGAGCGAAGATTCGCTCTTTTCGGGGCCCCTTTGCTGTTTCGTGCGGTGAGGAGGAGGAGGAGGCAGCAGCTGTGCGTGTGGTGCCCGGACGCACGCCTGGGCTTGCAGGGAGCTGGTGGAGCCTCCGCCCCACACCTGGGCTCCACCCGGGCCACTGCCTGCGCCCCACACGGGGGGCTCAGCCCGGCGCCCCCGGGGCTGGCGAGCCCTGGGGAGAGCCCCCAGCTGCTCCGCGCGCTCCCGCGCGCCCTTGCACGCTCGTTCGCGGGACGGCCGTGTCTGCCTGTGCCGGAGCCCTTTGCTCGTCTCTTCCCCTCGCCCGTGGACGTGCCCGGTCGCACGCGGCGCCTCGCGGGCTCCGGCAAACCCGCTTGGCCCCGGGCCCGGCGGCCGCGAGCTCCTTCTGCTCCTCCGCCGGGTCACCCTGTCCCTGCAAATCCCCTGGGCTGTGACCACCGCGTCCTTGCTGCCCTCCACCGGGAGCTTCCAGCAGCCGGGAGCACCTCTGGGGGGGCTTAAATAGCCCCGGAGCTTCCCCCACCCCAGGTGTTTTATTCCCCCGGCTCTGTCTGAGCGTCTGCTGAGTTTTGGGGTGAGGATGGAGGCGGTAGGCTTGGCAACCTGCTTGCCATCAGAAAACAGCCACAATCTGGGTCTCTGGGGGATTTTTATCCCAAATTTGGCACTTCTGGCCCCGGGATTTGCCGGGAGGGGACAGTCTGGGCAGGCTGCGAGTTTTTCTCTCCGTGCTGGCACTCGCAGGCTCCTCTCCTCACCCCGCTGCCTGTTTTTTCCAGCGCTTTGGAAGTGCTTTGTTGTGGGCGAGGGCTCTGCCCGCTGCGCCGGGAGTTGGCCCGTGGGCTGAGGAGCACTGGGCAGGGCGGGTGGCCCCGCAGTCCCCCGGGGGCCAGCAGCGCCATCCCTAAAGCCGCCTTTCCTTAGGCACAACTTTTCCAGCAGCTTCCCAGCAAGCAGAGCTCACAAAGCCACCGGCGGCGGAGCAGGCACCGGGCTCAGCCACATCCAGAGCTGACGCTGGAAGGGACCGGTGCCACCAGCGCCATCCCCACTGGGGACGCTGGTCCAGCCCTGCTGGGGACAATTTGGAGCCAGCTGACGGTATTGGCTTGGGGTAGGGCCAGCAGCAAAACGCCGGAGGGTTTTGTTTCCGTGGCAGTGGCTGAGCCGTGGTCACGGGGACCACACGGGGACCTCAGGGAGCCTCTCCCGGGCCAGGCGATGGAGCCCCGAGTGACA
Source organism: Larus michahellis (assembly GCF_964199755.1). NCBI lineage: Eukaryota > Metazoa > Chordata > Aves > Charadriiformes > Laridae > Larus > Larus michahellis. The sequence continues at coordinate 94,274,908 of NC_133899.1, read as the reverse complement.
GCAGGGTGCGGGCAGGTCCCCGCTTTTAGAGGAGCAGCCCTGGTGCTGGGGCACGGCGTTGGCCGGGCGGCTCGCCCTGCCCCAGGGGGATGCTGCAAAGGCGTTGGGGCTTGTTTAGGGTGGTGGAGGCAAACAGCAGCCCGCAGCGGCCTCGCTGTAGGGCTGTCCTGGCCACGGGGCCGAGCGAGGGCTTGGAGGAGGGTGAGGGTGAGCAGAGAGTGTCCCCAACACCTCCAGGCTGAGAACGGGCCAAACGTGACAGCAGTGGCCAGATGGAGGGTCCTCCTGCCCTGCGCCGGGCTCTGCTGGGGGGTCGCCTCTCGGCAGCCCCCAGCGAGCGCTGGGTGCGTTGTGGAACCCCGCGCTGCCGTGCCGGTGGAAGCGATGGCCCCCAAACTGGTTTGGCCCGTTTGAAACGCTCCCTCTTGGCTTATCTGGCTTCAAAGGGCTCCTGCTCCATCCCACGCATACAAATACACTCCCTGTGAACCCCCGGGGGAGCCCCCCACCCCGCAAAAAGCATGTACCCCCCCGGCTCTACCTCCCCTCCATCTTCTCCTCTTGGCAGCCCCAAAACGCTCCTTGTAGCACCCATGGGTGCCTCGTGCTGGGGGGGTTCAAGGGGATGCAGTGGAAAGGACACGTTGGACCACGGCCATGGTGGCAGTGGGGACCAACGGTGATTTTTTGGAGCATCACAAAGAGGGCAGAGACGTGGCTGCGCTGTCCAGGATGGGGCAGGTGGGACCCCCGGACACCCCCCCGGCACCTCAGCCATGCCGAGGCTTTTTGTGGAGCTGCCGCAAACCCCAAAAGCGCAAACTTGGCTGCGAGGCGAGCGGGTTTCGAGCGCACATGCAAAACACGGGCGAAGAGACTGGTTGGGTAAGCTCCCGGGGCGGGCCCGCGCCGTGGCCCCACGCCCGCCGCACCGGCCCCGCCGCAGACGCCATCGCCCACCCCCTGCCGGGGCGCCCGGCACCCGCGCAGCACCCAGGGGTGCACCCGCCTGCCCGGGAGGATGCTGCAGGGCAACGGCCCGCCGGGGCCACCCAACAAGGTACGTGCCAGCCCGTCCTGCACCCATCGGTTGGCTGTCCCCGGTGCGGGTCCCCAGGGAACACCGGTGGCACCCGCCGTGCCACCCGTCCCCATGCACCGGGTGGGAAGGGACGGCGCGGATCAGGTCGCTGCTCCTGGCCAACTGTGGCCAAGAGGCTTCTGTCCTCCTTGCCCCGTGCCTCAGTTTCCCTGGCGTGGCTCTTGGCACACGTGCGCCGTGGCCAGGCTGCGCGGTGCCGCCTCGGCCACTCCCCGCTTCTAACGCCGATGGCACCGGCAGCCACAGGCTCCCCTGGGGACCCGGTTTTGGGGACAGGCGCTCAGCGGCGCTCAGGGGGTGGGAGAGGACAACGTGCACCCAGGGGCTGGGGTCTCCCTGGGGACGCGGCTCTGTCACCCTGCGGAGGAAGGCATAAGGGTGCCTCCAGGCTGGGGGGACAGTGACCGCTTTAGGGCCCCCCAGACCGAGTTTGTTTAACCCTGTGTCACCCTGACCATGGCCGCGTCCCCTCGGGAATCCCCCAATTTTGCTCTGAATGTGAGGGGTTTTGGTGCCGATGTGCTGCTTTTTAAGCATCCCAGTGCATCCCCGCTCCCGGGCAACACTTTCCCCCATTAATGAGCTGCTTTACGAGGCAAGCGCTGCCGGTTTTGGCTTAAAACCTGCCTCACCCCCCCGCCCCCCCCAACCTCCCCAAGACCCCTCAATTTCCATCTCTAAGCTGCAGGACAGTGTCAGGGCAGGGGGACGGGGGCTTGGAGTGGAGGCAGAGCCTGGGGGAGCGGGGCTGCCAGCACGCTTGGGGGTGGCCCAGGGAGGACCCCCCCGTCCCCCCAGCAGAGGGGCTCCCGGGGCCGTCCCCAAGCCCCTCGGTGCCTGGCACGGGGATGGCGGGCAAGCATCAGCTTGCACGGGGAGCGAACCGCCCTCCCCGCCTGCTCCCGGGGGGGAACCCGTGATTCATACGGGCTGGGAGGGTGGGGAGCGCCCCGCTGAGCTCTGCCAAACTCAGTGCACCCGCCGACGCTCCCTGTGTAGGTGGTGCCAAGGTGGGAGAAGGGGGGGGGCATGGGGTTATCCTGTACCCCAAAAGGGTCAGGTGTGACCCCAAAGCAAAGGGGGGGCTCCCAGTAAACCCATGAAGTCCCTGGACACCCCCTCCCAAGCTGGGGAGGTGGGGGTTCTTGCCCCCTGCGTCAGCCCCCAGGCACGATGTGGTGGTGGCACTGGGGTTTGCAGCCCACTGGGGCTTGGGGAGGCCGTTGGAGTTAGGGGCTGTCACCCCAAAACGCTCGCCTGCAGCTCTTGCCACCCCGCCCCAGCATCAGCCGCTGCTCCTGCTGACGGCGGCACATTCCTCTGGGACAGCCGCCCTTTTCACCCTCCTAACCAAGCACAAAAGCCATCCCAGCGCTGTCCTCAATGTCCCGGCCTTGTCATCACCAGGTGTCGTAAGCCTCGGCCGGCAAAGCCCATAACACTTCTGCCAGGCGGGTCTGGAGTGGTGACGCCGCTGAGCGCTGAGCCATGGCTCGCTGCGGAGCTGCGGCCGCGTCGCCACGCTCACCTTCAAACGGCCAAAGCCAGTGCCGGCTTCTCCAGCTGATGCGCTGTGCTGGAGCTGACGGGCAAAACACCCTGTGCCCACATGCAGGGGCAGAGCCCGAGTGCCCAGGCACGGCTGAGAACGGGCACAACTCGGTTCAGGAGTGAGCAGATCAGTCAGCGAGTCAGGGGCCAAGGGAGAGCAGCATGAAACACCACCATGGGGAGGGATTTTGGGAGCCATTCCCGAGCACACTGGGCTTGGGGGGTGCCTGGTGTCCCCCACCCCAGCCGTGCCGGGGTCGACCGGGGTGGCTCAGCGGGTGGGGTGAGCCTAATTAGTACCTGTGCGGTGGCACGGCTGAGTCACCCCACGTTCATTACTGCCGGGCCTGCCGGCGCTGAGCCGCCCCTTTTTTTTTTTTATTATTATTATTGTTGTTTTTTAATTCCCCGGCTGATTTGAAAAGCAAAGCAGGGAGGGCCTGGCCAGTAATTACTGCCAATTAGCCCCCGCTCTGGCCCTTTGGCGGGCCAGCCCCTGGCCCGGAGGGGTTTGCTGGCCGCAGTGGTGGGCAGCGGGGGGGGCTGGGGTCAGCGATGGGGCTGCCCAGGGCCCCGGGGCTCTCCTAGGAGGGGGCTCGGGGGTCTGGGGCTCTCTGGGCAGCTGCCTGGGGCTCACTGGTGGGGCCATGGCGGGGTCGGGGCTGGCTGAGGAACTTGCCCGGGGGTCCACGGCTCTCCAGGGAGGTTGCCTGGCGGTCTTCGGCTCACTGGAGTGACAACGTGGGGGTCTGGGACTTGCTGTCAGGGACATGCCGGGGTCTGGAGGCTCAATGGGGACACTGCCTGGGGTCCGGGGCTCTCCTGGGAGGCCATGCAGGGGTCCGGGGGTGGCTGAGGAGCTTGCCTGGGGGTCCGGGGCAGGTTGCCCGGGGGTCTTAGGCTCATTGGAGTGACAATGTGGGGGTCTGGGGCTCGCTGGCAGGGCCATGCGGGGCTCTGGGGGTCAATGGGGAGGCCATGTGGGGGTCTGGGGCTTGCCAGGGGGATAACATGGGGGTCTGGGGCTCGCTGGCAGGGCCATGCGGGGCCCTGGGGGTCAGTGGGGAGGCTGCCCAGGGCTGGCTGGTGGGGCCATGTGGGGGTCTGGGGCTGGCTGAGGAGCTTGCCCAGGGTTCTGCGGGTCTCCAGGGAGGCTACGGGGGGGTCCGGGGCCGGCCGAGGAGCCTGCCTGGGGGTCCGGGGCTCTCCAGGGAGGCCATGTGGGGGTCTGGGGCTTGCCAGAGGGTCAACGTGGGGGTCTGGGGCTCGTGTAGGTCTGGGGCTCGCTGGTGGGTTTGCCCGGGGGGGGTTTGGCTCTCCCCGCGGGGGCCGCAGGTATGACCCCCACCCCCCCCGGGCCCCATCCGCCGCCCTCGTCCCCGCGAGGCCGCCCCGGGCGCCTCCGCCTTTGGCAGCGAGGTGAGGGTGGCGGCGGGAGCCCGGTGCGGCCCCCTCCTTCCCGCCGAGGCGTGGCGGCGGCGGGGCGGGCCGGGTGCCTCCCTTGGGCTCCGGGAAGCCGCCGCCGCGCTCACCTGCGCAGGCCGGCCTGGCTCGCCTCGGCCTCCGCACCGCCGCCGCCATGCAGGAGACTAACACCTTCTTGCTCTCGGCCCTGCAGCCCGAGGCCGGCGTCTGCTCGCTGGCCTTGCCCTCGGACCGGCAGCTGGACGGCAGGAGCCGGGAGGCGGCCGAGGCCCAGCGGCTGCGCAGCGCCCGCGTCCAGGAGCAGGTCCGCATCCGCATGATGCTGCGGGGGCAGGCGGCCGCCCGCCCCGAGGGCCCCGACCACCCCGACGGCGGCGGCAGAGGTGGGAGATCCCCCGCGACCCCCGGGCGCACGCGGACGAGCCGGCGGCGGGAGCCCCTCGGCCGGCACCGGGTTTCGGCTCACGCCGTGGCGTGGGGCTGGGGGGTCACACCCCCCCCGGCCAAGCCCCCCGCTGAACCCCCGGCACCGGGGATGGAGGGGCACAGCCCCGGCCTGGGCTCACTGCGCCCTGCTCGGGGGTCGTGCCTCAGTTTCCCCACCCGCCCCCTGGGGGGATTGGCACTGTGGGGGGGCTCCCGCACCCTGCTTTGGGTTGGGATAAGGGGATTTTTCTCGCCCTGGCGGATCCCTCCCTGTCCCCGCCAGCCTTTGAGCGGTGCCGCTGGCCGGGCTCCAAGCTCCTCCATTTAACGTCTGCGCTCGCGGCCTCCGCCCTGCCGCTTCGCCCGGCACCGGCACGGGGTCTCACCGAGCCCCCTGATCCTGGGTGCCGGGGTCCCCGGTGGCGGCTGGGAGAGACACCCCCCCCCCCCCGGCACCCCAAGGGCTGCCCGGGCGTGGGTGTGAGTCACACTTCTGTCACTGCCGGGGCTGGCGGCGGCGTCCTTGTCCCCAGGGCGGTGGCAGGGCGGGAGGGCGGCGCGGGGTGCAGCGTGGCGGCCGGGTCCCTGCCGGGTTCCCGTCCCGCAGTGGCGGGGACAGGACTGGTTTTGGGGGGATGCCTGGGCTGCCGATCCGGCTGCGGCGGAGGGGACCAGGCCAAGCCGCCGTGACCCGCCAAGGTGGCAATTACTCCCCTCGCCGTCGGGGCACGATGAAAGGCGGGGAGGCTGCTGCTCGGCGCTGCCGCTCCTGCTCCCTGTTGCCGGCAGGCAGGCGAAGGCAGCCTCCTCCCGCTCCCTTGTCCCCCTCAGTGCCTCCGGCATGGCCGCGGCTCCCCAGGATGGTTCCCCCGGGATGAGCTGGGGGGATCTTTGGTCCCCTAGAGCACCCCTTTGCCCCCCGGGGCTCACGTTGACCTCTCCGTCTCTGTCCCGCAGGCGGTCAGTATAGCACGACCCTGCGCTCCTCCTTCAGCTCCCGCTCCCAGAGCAATGGCTTGGATGCCAAAGCCTCGGTACGTTCTGGGGGGGCTCATCCCCCACCCTGCGCTGGCGCCTGTCACCGTGGTGGCTGGGGATGCCAGCAGAGACCCAGCTGCGGGCTGTAGCCGTGGTTGTGCCAAGGGAGGTGCCTGGCTCCATCCTTCCCTCTCCCCGCAGTGGGGATGGAGGGACAGGCTCGCGGGCACCCCTGAACCCCGCGCTTTCCCCCCGCAGCTCTATCAGCCGCTGGCCAAGAAGGATTTCGGCACGCTGAAGGGCAGCGGCTGGTCCTCGCGCTCGGCGGTGGACCTCACGCCGCACAAGCGGATGGCGACCATCAGCAATGGGGGCCTGGCGAAGGGCCGGGGCTATGGCACCGGCTATGCCATGTCGCAGGCCGCCAACACCTCGCCGCGGCCCAGCTCCTTCCATGAACGCAACTACCGGTCCCGGCAGAACTTCGACACCCTGTCGCTGCGCTCCCTGCGGCTGGCTGACGGGCCGCTCCAGCCCACCGCCATGGCAGATGACCGCTATAGCATCATCTCGGAGCAGCTGGACCCCGTGGGTCACCGTCCCCTCTACAAAAGCCAAGGCAATGGCGGCTTCGCCCGCTCCTACACCTTCGAGAGGCAGATGAGCGCCGGCTCCACCGCCAAGGCCGCCTCCGACTGGCTGGAAGGTGGTGAGGTGACCCAGAGCCGCACCATCCGGGCGCCCGCCATGCGCACGCTCCAGCGCTTCCAGAGCAACAACCGGTCACGGCTGAGCACTGGCTCCTTCGGCAGCGTGCAGGCGGCCTCGCAGGCGGGCATCGGGAGCTCCTACATGGGCATGGTGGAGCACAGCTCTCGCGCGCCCTCCGTGCGCAGCCTGGCCGAGTCCAGCCACCACCTCCAGGACCAGCGCGCCATGGAGATGTACAACGGGCACAGCACGCTGCTCAGCCACCAGTCGGGGGGGTGAGTGCCCACCTTAGTCACTTGGCTGGTTGAGGGCAAAAGCCTCCACCGCTTGCTTGGCGTTACCTTGCTGCAAGGGATGCAGGAGGAGGGGAGCGATGGCGGGCACAATTTGGCCCCATAGTGATGGACCACAGCATGGGTTGACCTCCAAGTGTGTCCTGCATGTGGCCTTAGCTCCTCTCGTGGACACATCCTGAGACATGGGGTTAGGAGGATGGTCATTCAGCCGGTTCTGGAGTCCTGTGCCCCAAGAGCGCGGTGGGGAGGAAGATGGGTTGTTGGGTCTCCGAGATGTGGGACGTGGTGGGGTGCAGAGGTAGAGGACCCCTGTGGGATGCTCTGCCTGGGCCCTTCCTCACCTGCCTGTGGCCTCCAGGTTTGACGACATTGACCTGCCCTCTGCGGTGAAATACCTGATAGCGAGCGACCCCAACCTGCAGGTCCTGGGCGCTGCCTACCTTCAGCACAAATGCTACAGCGACAGCAACGCCAAGAAGCAGGTGAGCCCCCAGGAGCCAAAGGGGAAGGGAATGTCCCCAGCCCCCCTGCCGTGCTGGGGCACCCCTGGGAGGGTGGAGGAGATGGAGGGAGCCCCAGCCCCCAGCCGAACGGGCGAGCGGCTGGGCGTCTCAACCCGGCCGGGCTCTCCCCTCCCAGGCCCGCAGCCTCCAGGCCATGCCCAAGCTGGTGAAGCTGTTCAACAGCCCCAACCAGGAGGTGCAGCGCCATGCCACGGGCGCCATGCGCAACCTCATCTACGACAACGTTGAGAACAAGCTGGCGCTGGTGGAGGAGAACGGCATCTACGAGCTCATGCGGACGCTGCGGGAGCCCGACGACGAGCTCCGCAAGAATGTCACAGGTGGGGGGTGGTGGCAGGGGTGGGCAGGGGTTCTCCTCCGCCGGGGGCGGCAGGTGGTGCCCCCGCCCCATGAGTAAAGCTGGGGCGGCACTTCATGGGGATGATTTCTTTGCATCATTGTTACCCGCCCTGTCCCACGGCCACTCCCGGCTGCGGGCGGTCGGCGCGAGCCCCCTGGGGAGCTGGGTCGGGGTGGACGTACTCTCCAGCCGTCCCCGGGACTGAGGGTCCCCCTCCACGCAGGGATCCTGTGGAACCTCTCCTCCAGTGACAACCTGAAGGATCGCCTGGCCCGGGACACGCTGGAGCAGCTCACGGACCTGGTCCTGGTCCCCCTCTCCGGACTGGGGGGCTCAGGTGTCATCCAGCAGAACCCCTCGGAGGCAGAGATCTTCTACAACTCCACGGGTTTCCTCAGGTACTCGTTGTGGCCCTCCCACTGTGCATAAAGGTTTGGGTGGAGGAAGAGGCACCGTCTGCGCTGCGTACATAGGGAGCAAGGTCCCCAGGGCTCATGTCTGGGGTCCCCATCCCTTGCAGTGCTCGTGCATGAAGGCAAAGCCTGGACAACCCCGTGGGAGAGGTATCAGCTGCCCTCCCCACGGTGGCGCCCGGTGGCCGGAGGGAGGTGGCTGTGGGGAAGCCCCTTCTCGCCGTGACGGGCCCACGTTCCCCGTGCAGGAATCTCAGCTCTGCCAGCCAGCAGACCCGGCAGAAGATGCGCGAGTGCCACGGGCTGGTGGACTCCATGATCCACTACGTGAACAGCTCCCTGGAAGTGGGCAAGTCAGAGGACAAGGTGAGCCCCGGGAGCTGGGTGCTGGGAGGGTTTGGGTGCCCTGAGACTGGGTGCTGCTCCCTCCCTCTGGCGGCTGCCTGGCCACCGTGGTGCAAAGGCACGTCTTGATGTGATGGTTGGAAAACCAACTTGGATCCATCTGCCCTTATTTGGCGCAGTGGGGCACCGCTGGTGTCATCGGGGCGACTCTGGCCACAGAGCCCCAGGGGATCTTGCCCCAGGGGATGTGCCAGCTGGAGATGCCCTGGCTGGCGGCACAAGGACTTACCCCCCCCATGCACCATGTCCCCCCTCCAGAGCGTGGAGAATGCTGTCTGCGTCCTGCGCAACCTCTCCTACCGCCTCTACGACGAAATGCCCCCATCCTCCCTCCAGCGCCTGGAAGGCCACAGGAGGAACAACAGCAGCATGGTGACGGGGGAGCTGGTGGGCTGCTTCAGCCCCCAAAGCAAGAAAGCACGAGAGGTCAGCGGCTGGGAGGTGGTGGGCACCGTGACGGCTGTGTCACCTGGGGCGGGGCTGGCACTGGGAAGCGGCTGGCGGTGGAGGTGACGCTGGGGCGGAGGTGGACGCTGGCCTCGGCTGGTGGGTGGGACACACGGGTGAGCTCAGCGGAGGGTGAATCAGGGTGCCGAACCCCTGCTTTTCCACACCATGGGGCATGACGCAGCTGGGGTGACCTGCTGGGTCACTGCCAGCCTGGAGCTGCCCAGTGGTTGAGGCCAGGCACGCTGGGGAGAAGGGGACACCAGCAGCGAGGGATGCCACAGCGGGAACATCCCCTACGAGTCTAACAGTGCCGCCCCCATCCCCGCAGCACTACCTGAATGCGGACATCGTCACCTTCACGGAGGTCTCCAAGGACCCCAAGGGCATGGAGTGGCTCTGGAACCCGCAGATCGTGGGCATCTACAACCGGCTGCTGCAGCGCTGCGAGCTCAACAAGCACACGACGGAGGCGGCCTCGGGTGCCCTGCAGAACATCACCGCCGGGGACCGCAGGGTGAGAGCACGGGAGGGGAGCGTCTCCCGGCGCTCGCCCCGTCTTGCCTGGTTGTCCCCACGGCCTGGCCAGTCACGGCCGTGCCCGCGGAGGGGATGCACCTCCCTGCGGGTTGGTGCCAGCCTTTCCTGGATGGGGGACGTGGCCATCATGCTACTTGGCACCTAGACATGGGTCACCCTGACATGGCCCCGTTGAGCAGGAGGAGGAGGAGGATGGGGGGTGGGAGGAGGCAGCCGGTGGGTCCCGGCGGGTGTCTCCAAGCACGTGTTTGCCTCGGCAGTGGGCGGGCGTGCTGAGCCGGCTGGCCCTGGAGCAGGAGCGCATCCTGAACCCCGTGCTGGACCGCGTCCGCACCGCCGACCACCACCAGCTGCGCTCCCTGACCGGGCTCATCCGCAACCTGTCCCGCCATGCTCGCAACAAGGACGAGATGTGTGAGTGCCGGGGCGGGACGGGCAGGGCCGGGGCTGCAGGGAGGAGCCCCACAGATGCTCTCCACCCTTTTCCTTCTTGCTCTTGCCTCCAGTTACCTCCAGCCATGTCTCAGCACCGTCCTGCCTGCTGCATCCCCGCTCACAGCTGAGTGCGTGGTGGCTGGTCCATCCCCCCTCCCCAGTAACCAAACACCCGCCACGCGGCGTGCTCTGCCTCCAACCCCACCGTCTCACTTGGCTTTGTCCTTGTCCCCCAACTCCCCTCCCAGGTGCCAAGGAGTCTCAGAAGAGACTTCAGAGAGTAAAGGGTTTGAAGATGTCCTTGGTGCCGCCCCACATGCCCCACATGTCTTTGGCTGGACCCTCTGTCCCCTCATTGCCCCCAGGAGGTTGCAGGGTTCATCCCCAGACCGCCACGTGTCCCCTGGGTCTGGCCACCAGCCCTGATGTGATACTTTTGCCTGCCAGCGACCAAGGTGGTCAGCCACTTGATCGAGAAGCTACCAGGGAGCGTCGGGGACAAGTCGCCGCCCGCCGACGTCATCGTGAACATCATCGCGGTGCTCAACAACCTGGTGGTGGAGAGCCCTATGGCCGCCCGCGACATCGTCTACTTTGATGGCCTCAGGAAGCTCTTCTACATCAAGAAAAGAAGGGACAGGTGGGAGCTCCCTGTCTGCCCTGCTGTCCCAGCTTGGACTTGGGCTCCAGTCCTGCTCTCCCCTTCCTCCCTCGTTCAGCTCTCAGGTGTTGGGAGTCACCAAACCAGCTCAGAGTGGCCTCGTGGCCACCTTCCATCCCTTTGCCACCTCCTCAGGACACCCTACCACATGGTTGCCCATTGCTACAGCCACCTTCTTCCCATTTGGGTGCTTCTCACCTCTCCTGCCAGAAGCACTTGCCACCCTGCACATTGCGGTGGGCTCCAGCCTTTAGTCTTCTGCCTCTTCCCACCAGCACTAAGTCCTCAGCCCCTCCATGCCCTTCTGGGGTGGTATCCTTGGGCTGATGCGCACCATCCCGTGCCCAGTGGTACCCAAAGCTCATCACATCCTGTCTCTGTTGCAGCTCGGACAACGAGAAGTCCTCCAGAGCAGCAGCCAGCCTCCTGGGCAACATGTGGCAATACACCAAGCTCCACCGGGACTTCAAGATGGTACGTAGCACCCTGCGGTGCCTCCCCCAGACGGAGGGATGCTGGGATGGATCCTGAGGGTGCATCCCAAGGGAGTCAAGGCCAGGGGCTTCACCCCGGAAAGCCACGCCACCCAAATGCTTCCAGGAAGGGTTCCAACTCCACGCCTCGCCCTCCTGAAGGGCTGGGGACGTCCCCAGAACATTGTCCCTGTGGTGGCACTTGCACTAGTGGGGCGGGGACAGCCACGTGCCCAATGTGGGGTCAGCGTAGCCCTGCTGGGGCTGGGGGTGGGTTTGTGTTCGAGTTCCCAGTGAGGTGTGGGCAGGGGTGTCCTCGGGCAGGAAAAGTGACGGTGCTGGCGTCCCCCCTGTGTGACGGGTGGCCTGTCTCCTTGCAGAAGGGGTACCGGAAGGAGGACTTCCTCGGCCTGTGAGGACAACCCCCGGGAGCCTGGCTCTCCCCGCCGGGATGCTCCTTGCTGCCGGCCGTGCCCTGGGGATGCTGCTCGCCACCGGAACCCCGCTCCGTAGCGTAGTCCCCGCTGCGTCCCTCCTGCCTCCCCACTCCACCGCGTCCCCCTTCCTCGGGCGGGGGGGACGCTTGTCCTCCCTCCTGCCGCAGCCTCAAACCCAGCGACTGCTTTTGGCTCTGCTGCAGGGCCCCGCTGGGACCCCAGTTAGTGGGGGGCTGCCCCACGGCACCCAAGTGCCCTCAGCCCCTGGGGACCCTTCCTGCTCCTGGGCAGCCGCTGCAAAGCTCAGCTTGTCGCGTGGCTCGGCGGAGGGGCAGGAGCCGCAGGGCTTCGGGGAGGCTCCTGCAAAGCAATGCTGGTGGGGAGGGGGGGCTTCTGGGGGCACTCCATCCCAGCTCCCCGAATCGCGGCACAGCGGGTGCTGGGAGGGGGCCGGTGCTGCCAGGGATGGGGCTTCGCAGAGCTCGGGGCGGGGGGGTGTGTGGGAGGTCTGAGGTGGCCTCACAAATTTTTATGGGGTGGCCCCGCAGCTGTAAGGAGCTAGGCAGCGGCGTTGGCAACGCGGCGCTGAGTCCCCCCTTTGCCAGGGGTGTGGGGGGGGTTGTGATTGAGGCTGCCCACACTCTCACTGCAAGAAACCGGGGTGTCTCTGAGCCGCACCGTCCCCATCCGTGCGCCCCGCGGGGACTGTCCCTGTGCCGGCAGAGCCGCCACTGCTGCTCCGTGCCAGCTGCTCGGCTCAGGGCTGGGCCTGGCCGGTGCTGCACAGGCAGGATTCGGGCAGGGCCAGCCGGTGTGTGTTTGCCAGGTGGCGTCTCCCCGCGGGTGGGGAGATGCCCTCAGTGCCCGGCGCGGTCGGGGCAGGTTGGGCAGCGGATCCAAAGCTCTTTCTGCCATGGTGGCGGCCAGGCCGGGGCACGCGGGTGGGCTGGGGGGTGGCTTCGGGCTGCCGGCGGGTTTGGGGCTGGGTGGGGAGACCCTGCGCTTGGGGGGCATCGCGCAGCCCCTTTGGGAAACGAGGTAGAGTAGGTACAGGGGGTGGCAGGGTGGGGGAGACCAGGCGGCGCTGCCAGGAGGGGACACGTCCAGGGCTGGTGTCGCCCCCCTGGTGTGCCGGCACCCGGCACAGTCCGGGCTGGCATGTCGCGGTGCGTTTGTCTCCCCAGCTCTCCGTGTACAAACTCCCTGAGCCCTGTGTATCCCTGAAATAAAGGCCTTGAACGATGCCCACTTGCCCCCGCCCTTGGCTGGCACGCGGGAGGGGTGGAGAGCACCCGTGGGACGCTGGCGTGGGGGTGAGCTCACTCTGCGGTGACACCCCCCTCCCCGCGTCCGGGCGTTGCTCCGAGTCAGCATGGTGGGGACGCCGGCACAGGGACGGGATGTGGCACAGGGACAGGACAAGGCACGGCGTTGCCTACCCCGCTGCCCACAGTGGGGAGAGACCCACTGGTGGCACCCGTGTCCCCACAGAGGGACGAGACCCACTGGTGGCACCTGCATCCCCACAGACGGATGAGACCCGCTCGGAGCAGCAGCATTTTATTGCCACGGGACTTTCCATGGGAGAGAAGGTGCTGCAGCCGCTCCCATGGGGCATTTCCCAGCCACTGGGACTGGGACACGTTGCTTCTTGGAGAGCATCACCCATCCCAACGCTCATCCATCAGGCAGGAAAAATGTCCCTGCAGCCCACAGGGAGGGAGGGGGGCCCAGCACCCAAGGGTGCCCAGGCACTACAGCAGGGGTGTCCCCTGTTGATGGTTTTCCACCACAGAGCGTGCTGCCAGAAGGAGCCAGTCTTTCCCACTCAGACCTGGCCTTTGGTCCCATCATAAAGCCCAGGCTCCTCTGCCCATGATCTGGGTCCGTGTGGCCCCGCAGGGAAGGGGGATGCTGCCTTTGCCGACCCATGGCCCCACTCAGATGTCATCCTCTGTCACCAGGCAGTAGAAGTCCGTGCGGGCGCCGTAGTTGCGGGATCCCAGGTCTGAGATGTCGAGCTCGGGTCTCTGGCCGTCCCTCAGCTGTGTGTCCTCTGTTGTGCTGGCAGCCAAAGCCATGGGAGTGCCAGGGCCGGCGATGCGGGGAGGCGGGGGGCTTCCGAAAACGCACCCTCGGAGGCCTGGAACGAGGAGGGAGATGGATTTTTAATGGTGGGGAAGGGGCTAAACCTAGCCCGCCTGCCACGGGAGGGTGAGGCAAAGCTCAAAGGTGACCTCCAGTGCACATCTGTTCCCCCCAGGAGAAGAAGGAGGCAGGGGACAAGGACCTGTGCCGAGGTCCCCATCTGGGTGGAGGTCTCCATCGCTGTCCAGGTAGCTGCTGTGCAGGATCAGCATGGGGTCCTTGTCCTCCTGCAGCTGGGTCTGCGGGTCCCCCATGGTCCCCTGGAAGGACACTTTGCGGGGCAGGGCCAGGCACAGCTCCTTCCAGAAGTCTGATGATGGGGTCTGCGTGGGGCAGGGAGGAGATGAGCCGCATCGGGACCACCACGAAGCCAAGCCCGGCCCCGCACGGGGCTGGGGAAGGCTCTGTGGGGCTCGGCAAACTCTTCCTGGTGCTGGGAGCTGAGCCAAGGCGAGGGCTGTGCTCCCGGCATGGCAGTGTGCCCGTGCGCCGGTGGAGAAACCGGCCCAACCTGCTGAAATGCTCCCGAGGGCTCCAGCTCCCAGCCTGGCCCAAAATGGCCACAGCAGCCATGGGCCGAAGCTTCGCTCTGAGAGCAGAGGCTTCACCCCGTCGCCTCGGCCAGGGGAGACCCCAGAGCCACATAGGGCTCCTGATCGTGTAAGTTTGGGGAGTGAGCACCCAGAGCTGGGGCTGTTTCGGTTGTTTTTTTTTAAATTGCCTCTAAAAGACAAGTGCCCCAACCTGCTTTTTAGGAGCACTGAAGCATGTGGAGCAGCCCTGGAGCATGGCAGGGAGGCTGACACAAAACGGGGTGCTGGGGATGGAAATGGGGGTGATGGGGATGGAAATGGGGGTGCTGGCAGGACGGGGTCTCGCTGCGCTCACCATGGAGCCAGCTCGCCACACCAGCAAGGTCACCACGCTCCGGTGCTGCTTCAGCAGGCTGATGGCAGGGTGGGTGATCTCCCGGTACTGGCTCTCGAAGACGATGAAGATGGGTTTCTTGGAAAGCTCCAGCAGCCTCCAAAGCCCTTCCCTGTGGGACAGGCACGTGGCAGGAGGGTGAAGGACCCTCTGGCTCCCCTCTCCTGGCAGCAGGTAGGAGCCGCTCCTACCTGAAGCTGCTGTTGCACCAGTCTTGCTCCAGGTACGCGACAGAGAGGACCACGATGAGACGCCGGCACCGGCTCACGTTCATGATCAGGTCGGCCGAGGGCTCTGCAGACAAAGGGATTTCAAGCCCCCAGGTGCTGGCGTTGCCCCTCTGCCCGTCCCCACCGGGTTCAGTGCCTACCTGAGTTGGGCAGGATGGTTTGCTCGTCCAGGAAGAGCTTGTAGCCGTAGCGGTTCTCCAGCTGCGGCTTCATGATGAAGTGGACAAACTTTCGGTCATCCGGGGCGGTGGCGTGGGAAACGTAGGCGTCGTACAGCTTCCCGTCTGGGGAGAGCCATGGGGAGAGGGGGTGTAACGCCGGGGAGGGCTCTGTGTGTCAGCGAGCCCCCAGCTTGGGGGAGGCTTTTCCCCCAAGGGGGGGCACCACATCTGTGCCCTTCCCCGGTGGCTCACCGTTGATCTCAAGCTCGCCATACCGGTTCCGGTACCAGAGGAACATGCTCAGGCGGCATCGGACATAGAGGCCGGCCAGGAGCATCAGGAGCACCAGGACCAGGAGGGCTGCCAGCACCGCGGGCACGTGCCCTGCCGCCTCTGCAAGGACAGGGAAGGTCACGGTGAGCGTGGCCAGTGGCTCCTGGCCCAGGTTTTCTGGGTTTGGTGTAGGTTTGCGCCGCAATACACTGCCATGGGAGAGGCATCAATAATCCCCATGGGGCTGCCATTCCTGCCCTATGCAAGTGGGTCCTCCTTGGAGGTGTCCTGTCTCTGTCCCCGGTGTGTCCCTACCCACTCGCCGCAGGGTGAAGGTGGCCGTGGCATTGCTGACCCAGCAGGCAAACACCCCGAAGTCGGCATCGTGCGTGAGGTTGAGCTGCAGGACGCTGGCGAGGAGCCGCTCCGAGGCATTTTGGCCAAACCTGGGGTGAGATAGGGTCGCCGTGGTTTGGGCCATGTGGCACCGCCCCCGGCAGACAGACAGACAGAGGGATGGACGTGTCGCAGGGCAGGCTCCTTACCAGGCAGTGTCCTGGCTGCTCTCGCTGCCCAGCCACTGCCCGTCTTTGCTCCAGGCAGGGACAGGCTGGCAGTGCTCGGCGGCCGCCCAGCGCACGGTGCAGTTCAGCGCTACCTGGCTCCCCAGCGCCAGCTCCAGTGTCTCATTGGCAGCCGGGACGAGGATTTCGGGAGCCACGCTGCAAAGCTCTGGTGGGGGCACAGCGAGAAGGGGGTTTGGGATGGGAAAGCTGATCCAGCCCGTGGCTGGGCGGGCAGCTGCCATAGCCATCCTGGCTTCCCCAGAAAAACAAGCTCTGCCGTGGGGGTCTGGCACCAAGCGGCGCTTGCGGCTGTTTTGCAACAGGCTGAGCCGGTTTTGGGGGCTGGGATGGACCCTTGCCCGCCCTATGAGGCAAAGCTGGAGCAGCGAGCAGGACCCCTGGCCATGCCCGCTGGCGAGGGGTCCTTCCCAGCTGAAAACAGGTGAAAGTCTCCATTTCGCAGCCTACCTGCCATGGCGTGCTCAGGCGACGTGTGGGGGAGCTGCCGGCATCACCATCGGGCCACCGGCGGCAGGAGGGCCCTCGCGGCGCAGTGTCTTCCGGGGGGACAAAGTCCACCTGCCACTGCTGCAGGGCGGGCCGGGCCTGGAATAGGTCAGAAATGGCTCCATGAGCGCTGGCTGCTCCAGGCCAAGCCGGCACAGGGAGCGTCCCGGTGGTCCCCATCACTCCCCACATCAACTGGGCTCAGGGGACAACAGGTGCCGCTCCAGGGTGAAGCCAAAACCACGTTCCAGCCATGGCTTGGGGGCCACCATGTCACCACTTGGTGGCTTCCCTCCCCGCGCAGCGCCGACTCGCAGCCTGGGTTTCCCGACTGTGAATTTACAGGCGGGAGGTGATTAATGACCAACCGGGGTCTGCAGGGTGTTCAAAACGCAGCTTCGGCTCAAACCAGAGGCCAGCGAGGGGAAACGAGCTGCCGTCGTAGCTCAACTGCAGGGTGTGCAACACCTCCCCATGAAACCCCGGTGAGCTGGCCCTGCCGCTGTGTCTGGGGGGGCTCACGGGACCCCCTTCATGCTACCAACACCCTGTCTTGGCTGCAGCGCTGCTGGCAGCCTGGCCTGCCCATTGAGGTTGCTAATTAAACAGTGGGCGGTTTATTTATAGCAACACGGGCTTCCTACCGCGTGAGCTCTCACAGCGTTGAGCTAAGCCCAGTGGGCGCAGTGGTGGGAGGCTCAGCATGTCGCTACCCTGTGGCCGTGCCCAGGAGAGGAGTAGCCACACAGTGTGCCGTGCGTGGGGGCAAGCAGGGAGCGCGGGGACAGGGCGTGGGGTCAATCCCCTGGCTGGCACTGCACAATGGCCCCGCGGGAAGAGGGGGATGAGGAAAGACACCCCGCACCCTGCCGATACATCGCAGCGGTGCACCGGGGCACTGGGAGCAAACGACGAAGCAGAGCCTGGCGGCGGGGTCAGGCTCCTCTGTCCCCAAACACCTGCAGAGCCCTCAGTGCGGGCGGTGTGCCCGCTGGGGACGATGTGGGAATAACAAGGACGTCACGTTGCCGGTGATGCTGCAAGGCGGCACGACTGTAACCGCTGGGGCCAGGAGGGATAAACGTCTCTCTCGGCTGCCTCTTTGCCCCACAGCTTCATCGCTCTCGGTTGCAGCCCGGTTTTGGGCAACAGCGGGGCTGCTGAGGCCGGGCTCGCCCCTGCAGAGCCCGCAGTGCTGCTCTGCGTGAACAGGGATGGAGGGACATTGCTTCCCTTTGGCACAGCAGCCCTGGTGCCAGGGGTGAAACTGCAGGTCAAGGTACGCCCCGGATGCTTCTAACGTGTTCAGCTTGAGCAGCTGGAAAGCGACTTATACCTAAAATATTAACTGGGTTTCTCCACAGCTGATGGAAGAGCAAGGGGCAGAGATGAGCCAGCCCACCTGGCTTTTGCATGGGAAGGGGATGGGAGACGCTACACCAAGGTAGCATGGAGCTTTCTGTGCCCGGTGGGGATGCTCCGGCTCTCGGGAGCATCTCGGGCCGGATGGTCCAGCCCCTATGGGTCACTCGGAAATCGTTTCACTCTGATAGTCAGAAATAAGGAAGCCCCAATGAGACGCAGGCTGGCCAGAGATGCAGGCTGGCTGGAGAGCTCAAGATGCCCTAAATGCCAGCCAGCCAGGGCTCTGGGGCATGAAATGGCGATGGACGCCCAAAGGGCAGCTGGGTGTCAGGGCTGCCACCCGCAAGGGAGGGAGGAGCACGGATTAATGGGCAGCAGCGCAATCCCATTTCCTATGGCTCGGGGTTGGGGACACCCCGGTTTTGTAGCACGGCAGAGGACCCTGCGGTGGTGGGCGATGGGTGGGCTGCACATCCCCCCGGAGCAGGGCCACAGGGGAGCGAGGCGGGCAGGCGGCACAGCTCTGCATGTGCGGAGGGAGCGAGCGGGGCCGGAGGAGAGCAGCAGGGCTGGCGGGGAGAGGGCAAAACCCTCTGGCCCTGGCTGAGACGGCATTGACGCGGAAAGGGAAGCGGAGGAGAGCTGCATTTACCTTTGGAGTTTCCCCCGGTGCCCCAGCCACAGGCTTCCTGCCAGCCACCTCCCTCATGCGCTGCTCCAGACGACTGGACCTGCCAGATCAGTGCTTGTTTTTTATCTTTTTTTTTTTTTTTTTAATAATGTATTTATTTTCCCCCTCCCCGGTTCAGCCCCTGCCCTTCAACGGGCTCTCCTGCCGCCCCAATCGCCGGGCGCCAGGCCCGCAGGAGGGGTTGGCCGTCCCTCCCTCCCGCTGCTCCACCTCCGTCTCCACCTGAACCTGTGAGGGGAAAAAAAAATAAATAACTCTGGCTTTAGGGGAGGGGAAAGGAAGAAAAAAAGAAAGGAGAAAATTAAGGTAACCCACCCAACCTGACGGCCCAGCAGCCCCGGGGAGCCCGGCACACACAGGTTGCATGAGGATCCTGGTGCCAAAGAGGAAATTCTGTGGCTCTCTAGGGCTGGAAAAGCCCATGGAGGTGTCAGGGCAAGATGAAACCCGCACTGAGCACCCACCAGCACCAGTAATACCAGCTCCCCGGGCCACGGCGGCAGCCGGGGGCTTGCACTGGAGGTCTGGGGGTGTCTGCTCAACACAGAGCCCTGGGAAGAGCCTGGGCAGAGCCTGCATTTTGGGACACTGGTTTGCTGAGCACCGGCAAACTCGATACTCTTAGGCTTTGTTAAGGTGAGTTACTGACGGAGGGAGGTGGGGGAAGGCCAGGCAGACCCGGCTGTGCCCACGGGCATCTTGGGGTCTCCCGGCTGTTTCTTTCTCCTGTATGATTTTAAAAGCCTCTTTGAAGCCGGTACCGTGGAGTGGCTCCTCTAGCTGGTGCTGGCTGCAGGGAGCCGGTCCCCGCCGTGGCCACTCGGAACGGCAGGTGATGGCTTGCAATAGTGACCGAGGAGGCGACCGGAGCCCTCGCACGCCGGGGCATGGGCTGCGTCCATGGCGGTGGCACGGCCTGGCGCTGCCCCCAGCGAGAGAAACTCTGACCTGACCCGCAGCTGCTGCGCTGCACAAACATCGGCGTCTTCAGTGAGGTCATCACAGGGTTTGGGGCCAAAAAGGGAAGAAAAGAGGCTATTTTCCTCCCGCAAGGCCCCAGCTCAAGCAGGGTTAGAGGCTCGGGATGGCGTCAGGGCCCTGGCACCCCATCACACCTCCACGCTGGGGCCGGGCGGGTGAACGGCCGGCCGGGACGGGCTCTTTCAGCTTTCGCTCCTAATTATTAATTTATTTTTACTTATTTTTTACCGAATCCCGGCCGCCCGGCGGCTGAGCCCGGGCCGCGGCCGCCGCCCGTTGTTTCCATGGCAACGCCCCGCTGCCGGGCCGGAAGCGGGCCCCGCGCGGTGCACGCCGGGTGCTGTAGTCCCGCCCCCGGCACTGCAAGATGGCGGCGGCGCCCTCAGCCGCCCGACGCACCCTGCGGCCGGGGCCGGGCCTGGAAACGGGGGAACCGGGGGCTGAATGCGGCCGGGTCAGCGCGGCGACGGGCCTCCCCCGCCCCCGAGGGAAAAGCTGTCCCTGGGTAAAGGGTATATATGTATTTTTAACATAAATATATAGAAATAAACACACAGGTGGCAGGTTAGGTCTGTGGGCCTGTTTGCATGGAGAAACATCCCGTCTCGGACTGCGTCCCCAGCAGCGTGGGCAGCAGGGCCCGGGGGGGATTCTGCCCCTCTGCTCCGCTCTGTGAGACCCCCCTGCAGTGCTGCCCCCAGCGCTGGGACACCGACAGCAGAAGGACACGGAGCTGTTGGAGCGGGGCCAGAGGAGGCCCCGGAGATGCTGGGAGGGCTGGAGCCCCTCTGCTGTGGGGACAGGCTGAGAGAGCTGGGGGGGTTCAGCCTGGAGAAGAGAAGGCTCCGCGGAGACCTTCCAGCCCCTTCCAGGCCCTCAAGGGGCTCCAGGAAAGCTGGGGAGGGACTCTGGATCAGGGAGGGGAGCCATGGGACGAGGGGGAAGGGGTTTCCACTGCAAGAGGGGAGATTGAGGTGAGATATTGGGAAGAAATTCGTGGTGAGCCCCTGGCCCAGGTTGCCCAGAGAAGCTGTGGCTGCCCCATCCCTGGAGGGGTTCAAGGCCAGGTTGGACGGGGCTTGGAGCAACCTGGGCTGGTGGGAGGTGTCCCTGCCCAGGGCAGGGGGTGGCACTGGGTGGCCTTTAAGGTCCCTTCCCACCCAAACCATTCTATGATTCTATGGTTGTGTAAAGTACTGGTGCTGTTGACCTATTGTGGGGGGAAAAAAGGGATAGAGGGAACCCTGTTGGAGGGTTGGGGCCTTGGGAATGGCCCCTTGGTCCTCTGCCCTCCAGCGAGGCAGCTGTGTGCATGTTCAGGGTAGCAGTTACTTCAGCAGCTCTCTTGCCGAGTGCTGCTCTGTTGTTCCCAAAACCATGGTCACTTTGTGCGTGGGCTGTGAATGCCAGTGTAGACAGTTGTCTTTGTGGGATGATAAAGGATCCCCAGGAACAAGCCCAGATCCTGGGGATGGCAAGGGCGTGAGGAGGCTTGGTGGCAAATTGGGAGCTGATAAAATCTTTTTTTGTCCTTTAGGGTTATTCCTGTGGGTAGGTAAGTTAAAAGCAAGAAGGAGCGGAGGCGGTTTTGGTCGCAGTGGTGAAAGGACAAAACAAGCCGGAGGGCTGGAGCACGGCTCATTTCAGCTCCCTGCGAGATAGTTAGTGGCTTTCCATGCTCTTGGGAGTGAAGTTTTGAGGCTGAGTTAACCCTGGTGCCCTTCTCTGCAGTGCTGATTTGGGCATGTCACTGCCGGGAGAGTTGCCTGGTGTCTGTGGCTGGCCTCAGCCATGGGGCACAGCCCCACGGACCCACCGCCTGCGGGGAGCGCCTGTGGTGGGACCCCTGGGGGATGCTGACAGCGTGACGGGTTCAGCAGTGGAAAGGCTGTGCCCCTGCCCTCTGCTTCGGCAGAGCTGTGTCCTGCCAGGTGGGCAGCGGCGGGGGTCGGTGTGGCTGGGGAAGGAGGTGGCTCTCCCCGGCTCTGTGTCTGAGTCCCCCGGCAGAATCCTCTTGCGCTGAGGCTGTCGCCCTCAGACCCTGCGCCGTGCCGGGGCTTGTGACCCCGTCCTGCCTGCTGCCTGGGGTGAGTGCGCTGCTGAGGCACGGATGGCTCCCTGCGGACTAGCAGGTGAGTGGAAATTACTGTGTAACGTGAGCTCGCTAATAGCCAAATCTTGATGCATTTAACAGCTTGAAGCTAATTAAATTTAAGCTACTTAGAGCTGCCAGGCGACTGTGTTCTAAGACCATCAATACAATACGAAACCAGGGTTCGCTTCCAAGTCCCAGAAATGAGAATGTTGCTACAGGATGAGGTGCCACCTGGTGAGAGACCTTTAATCACAATCTCTGCTCCTCTCCGAGGAGGCACAGTGGGTGCTGGCTTTTTGCTCTTAAACTGGGGCTGTCCCGACCCTTCAAGCGAGCTGAAAGCGGTGTGGCTTCTCGCGACATGTGCAGTGCTCAGGGCGCTTTGTACAGTGAGAACTGGTCTAATTACGAGAGGAAACATCACTGCGCGGGTGTCTGTACAGCGGTATGGCTCTAGCCACAGCAGGGGCTTGGAGCAGTCTGGCTTTTATTTACAGAACGAGATAAATCAGCCCTAATGAAATAGTTGTTCATGACCTGTGGTGCTCACGTTTGCTTATCTGCATCTTTCTGTGTTCGCAGGGTGGCTATCACAGCTGTTACATGAGCGCACACACGTTCACGCTGCGGCACCCTTGTAGCTCCCACATTTCGTTCAGTTTATCCCCACAACTCACCTCCAACACAAGGAAGCACCTACTGCCTTTTTATAGAGGAGGGCATGAAAGGGTGGAGCTCGAGGTTAAGCTTACAAACCCATTAAAAGTTTCCAGTTCTTATGAAGAAAAAAGACTCTAAAGCTTTGAAACGCTCTAGTGGATTTGCCCTGGAGTTACCAGAACCATAAGAAAGCTGGAAACTGAGCTGCGGTCACCTGTCCCATGCTACTGCCTTTCTCATTAATTGCAATTAGGAAAAATTAAGAGAAAGGCTTTTTCCCCGTACGTTTGCAAACGCAGCTCGGTGAGTGCATGGGCCTGGCGTAACGGGCGTGGGGAATCTCGGGGCATCAAAGGGCTGTTTCTGCCCTCGATGCCAAGTGAAGAGTCACGTGTTTGAGGGCACGTTATCGTTCCTGGGCAGCGATGAACAAAGACTTTGTTCCTTGAGCATAAATAACTCTGCCTCGAGTCGGTAAACAAATTGTTAAAGCTAGGTGCGGCAGAGAGCAAGGCTAAGGGGCCAGGAACACGCGTGTCTAAGAGTGGCAGTGGTGGCTGTGAGACCAGTCCAGCCGCGGGATGTCACCCTGGCTCCCCTTCTCCCGCAGCTGTGGGGAGAAGGGGCAGCCCCAGCCAGCCCTGCAGGGCCGCAAGGGAAAAGCTGGAGGAACGTCAGGCTGGCTGGAGGTTGTGTTTTGGGGCAAGAGATAACCCTTGCTAGCCCTATCGCTCAGGATTTCCTGTGCAGCTCAGTATTTCTGTTACCCCAGCACGTTTACCAGGCTGTTTTCCCACTGCGCGTGGTCGAAGTGCCAACCTTTTAAGCGTCTCACCAGCCAGCACCCACACTCAGCCCTAGCCCCCGGCTATGCACGGATGCTTCAGCTCCGGCCTTTTTTGATTATCCAAGTTAAGACAAAAAAGGTTTAGGGGGGGGACAGTTTCTTCGGGTGATGTGGATGGCAAAGGAGGGAGGCAGGAGTGATACTCACGGTGTGAGTACAGTGACTCAACGGCAGCTGAAATGCGTCTGCTTGTGTCTGCGTGGGTGTTACCTTTATTTACCATTTTGCTCCTGGTAGTTGAGCCGGGCACAACTGCCGGGAGTGCTTAGGGCAGACGCAGAGGCTCGGCTGAGCCCGGAGCGAAACACAGCCAGGATAATAACTGCATTTTTCCAATGTCCCTGAAAACAGCAGGTGGGAGCTGCAGCCACGCGGAAGTTGTGTCGAGAGGAGACTTGTGGTGAAAGAGGAAGGACTCGAGTTTCTCAGTGGGGCAGGAGACAGGAGATCACTGAAGGCAGAGGAAAAAGGGGTCAAAGTGCAGAAAAAGAGCTGGAGAGGGAAGCTGGAACGAGGTAACTGGCTTTTCCTGCGATGCCGGGCACATTAAGGCCATGATTGTCGAGGAAGCCAGGTCATCTCCTGCCGACCAGCGTCGCGCTCGCCCGACGGCGGCTGGGTTCTGCACCGCACTTTGTCCCTAGTGCCAAAGCTCTTCCCCGGCTCCTCGGCGTGCTGGGAAGGCACCATCCCCGGCTCTGCCGCAGCTTCCTTCCTCCTCACGGCCTTGCAAGTGGGAAAGCATCCTGCTCCTGCGAAGCCACCGTCACGTCGTCACTTCCCAGTTCAAGTCCAAGCTCGGACACGTGGCCTGTCTCTGTGGTGGTTCCTCCGGCGCCCGCGGCACCGCTGCCAGGCTGGGGAGGGGGGCTCAAATCTGTGTTTCTCGTTCTCCTCGGTGAGCGGTGGCTACACCTCGGTGGAGTACTCCATCATGCTGGGGGAGAAAGGAGAGGGGCGTCGTGGAAGGGAACTGCCCAAGTCGGGAAGCAATGGGAGGTGTGGAAAAATGTTCAGAGTGGGAACGGGACCTTTTGACAAAAATAAATGGAGAAAGAATGATACCCAGCTTCTGGGAAATCCCTGTTTGTGGAAGTCCCTCCGTCAATGGGAGAGCCTGAAAGCTGAGCGGTGGCAGCATGGTGCTTCCTGAGCCCCGCTCGCCTCTGCTCTCGCCGGGATTTTGGGGTGGCAGCTGGGATGAGGTGGCCGTGGAGAGGAGCAGGCTGAGCCCTCCTCCAAAGCGGGGCTCAGTCCGTGAAGGGCAGCAGCACTGGGGCAGCCCAGCCTATGGCTCTTGGCTACAGTGCTTCTGTTTCCCGCTCAAATACTTGATTTTTATTTTTTTTTAAACAAAGTTTAAATGGAAAACTTGGGCAAAATTTTTCCTTGTTTTAACATGGAGCTTTTCTTTTTCTGAAGGAAAAGCCAAAGCCAAGCAGACCCTTTCTCTGGTGAGCTCCAGTATTGAATTGCCTCAGGTGGGACCCATCTCACTGGCCTCGAGTGCCTGCAAGCACCTGGGCTAGTGAGCGAGGCCTCGGGCATGGGGGGAGCTGGATCCTCGTTTACGGGTAATGCAGCTCATCTTAAAAGGAGCGGTGTCTGCTGGAGGCCCCAGGTAGTGGCTGGGCTGAGAGCTGGGGGAGAAGCTTCCCTGGAAAGGTGATGGAGGAGCTCCCCGAGGGCAGGAGCTCGCAGCCCCGCCGTCCCCACGCCTGTGGTGGCCATTGTTGGCCTGGCCGTGGGGCTCTGGAGGGATGGTCCTGCAGCCCGGCAGGTCTCCCGCTGGAGGAGCACCTCAGCACAGCGGCCCCGGCACCGCTGGGGCATCACCCACCTCAGTTCTTTACGAAGGTTGTTGTGTTTTCTGACTCGAAATTTATTCTTAACCGACTGGGGGACGTCGGGGACGTACCAGGCTGCAATCAGTTTGACGCACAGAGCCACGTGCTGCAGAGAGCAAAGGGAGCCGCCGCGGGCAGTGAGGACCTCCCTGCGCCAGTTAACGTGGCCCGTTCCCCCCTGCCGCCATCCCCCCGACTGCCCCAGCTCCTCCTGCCTCCCCGGGCGCTCACCTCGAAGAGGATGAGGAAGGCCAGCCGGGCTGCGAAGATGTGCCAGAACTGGACGGTGTAGCTGTAGTCGTCGGCGTTCCTGTAATCCCGGTACCTGCAGCACAGCCCCGTCGGTGCCAGCCCAGGCTAATTCCATGGGGGTCCGAGAGGAGCCCCGGTGGCCACCTCCGAGCCCTGCCCCACTGCTGCCAGGCGGCAGGCGGGATGGCACGGTGAGGGGCTTGGGGCAGGGGACGTTACTGAGCAATGGCTGCTGTTACCTGCACTCCTTGATCTCAAGGTCCGACAGCATTTCGGGCACCTTTGTGTGCGGCTCAAAGTCCTGGATGTGGAAGACGGAGAGGCTGTGGTTGATGTAGCCGGTCAAGCAGCTGCGGGGGGGGAAAGATCATGTCACTGGCCCGGCGGTGATGGGGGGCTGCTGGTTCCTGGCCAGGCTGGGGAACTGGGGCATGCCCTGACCAAAAGCTGCAGCTCCGGTGTCTTTCCAGCAGATGCAAAGTCCTCTGATTGCTACAAAGGCTCTCTGCCCGCAGCTTTTCTTTCTAAGGTTTCCCTGGTGCGTGCGTTCTCAGGTGATGGCTAGTACCGTTGAGCACAGGCTGTAGCCTTCCGTTCCGGGAGGCCAGCACCCAGCCGGGGCTCTCCCTCCCCTCCCTAGCTACCCACTTCCTCAAAGCCTGGGGGAAATGAAGGTCTCCGAGACTTGTGTCCAGTCCGACTGAACTTGGCCGGGGAGCCGAGGCTCGGAGGAAAAGGGGCAGAGAACATGGGCGGGCACCCAGGCAGCCCTCTGGTGCTCTCTCCACCCAGGGGCACCCGTTTACCCACCATGGGAGGATGTGAGGAGGTGGCCAGCTGGGATTCTGGAGATGGTGTCATCTGTAAAACCCTCCCCTGCTCCCCTTTCCCCCCACCCCGCCATGGGGGACTGCTCAGCTGCCTTGCGCTTCTGCACTGGCGGCACCGCGGCCGGCAGGGACACTGCAGGCGGGGCTGCGACAGCCGACCGACGCACTCACTCCACGCCTGTGCTGTTTTCCATCATGCAGGGGCTGTAGGTGTACTTGTAGACCTGCATGGGAATGAAGTCGGACGTGATGGCGATCACCAGTCCGTTCCCGATGACAGCCAGGATGCCGATGGCCTCCAGGACCTGCAGCCAGATCCCTGTGGGAGAGGAGCGGTCAGTGGGGCCCCGCTGACACTCGCTGCCACCGCTCGAGGGCTGCGGACCAAGCCCCAGCGCAGGGACGGGTTTGGCATGGCAGAAGAGCTCAAGGGAGGAGAACCTCCGAGCTGCCCCTCAGCCTCTGCAGGGTCTGAAATTGCTTCTCCTTCCCCAGCCCTGTGCTCTCCCACCTCCACGGTGAAGCGATGCCGGTCCCTGGCAAAGGGATGCTCAAGGGCTTCACACTGGGGGAAGGGCTTAACGCCGGCACCGTCCGCGCAAACAGCAGTGCAGGAAGGGGGGGCTCTGTGGGCCCCGTCTCACCGATGTCGTTGGCCTTCCTGGGCACGATGCGCCGGCGCAGACGCATCATCTTGATGGCATCCAGGCGGATCTCAAAGAGGTTGTTGCAGAACGCCAGCAGCGGGGCGAGGGGAAAGGCGGCGACGAAGATGGTGGTGAAGCTGTACTGGATCACTGCGCAAGGGCAAAATGCCGGTGTGAAACCACCGCAGAGGGGATGTCCCGCAGGGTCCTGACCGCTGTCTGGGTTCGTCCTGCTTTGTGGCTGGTGTCAGAGGGGCTTTGCAGGGGAGATAGACCTGTCTTGGGGACCCCACACCCCCCCAGGGGACAGCCACCCCTCACAGGGCTGTTGGAGAGGGGGGTCTGTGAGGGTCCCACAGGGCACTGGTTGAGCACCGCGGGGTTACAGCCAGCCCCTTACACTCCTGGGAGGAGAGGAAGGTCCCAGGCCAGCGCCGTTCCCTGCCCTCGCTTGTTGTGGGAACGATCTCGGTGCGCCAGCGCTCTTGGAGCGGGGCTGGGCATGGAGCTGGTCTCGGAGCTCCCCTGGCCCGCCGGTGGGCTCCCCAGCGCAGGCTCTGTCCAGCCACGGAGGGCGCGTGGCTCTGCACCCAGCATCCCTCCACCCCCTGCGTACCCATCTCCAGGAACTCGTCAAACAGGCTGAAGGCGTTGACCTCGCTGAGCTGGTAGTTGCTCAGCCACTGCCTTTTGCAGGGGTCCTCGGCCTCCTCCTCCTCGCCCAGCATCACCCTTCTCTTCTTGGGGCGCTGCCACTTCTTGTGCAGCTTGTGGCTTATCCAGCTGCAAGGGGAGGCAGTGACTTGTACCGCTGCCTGCAGAGGACAGCAGAGCGGAGCCGCTGCCAGCTCGGCCCTGGAGACCCGAGGCGGAGGAAAGGAGGAAAGGCGGCCCAAGGACCAGGGTTACTCTCTGTAAGAGCTGGGACGCTGCCCTGAGTGCGCAGGAGCACCGGCCAGCGCTCCGCGGGCTGGGGGAAAGCTTACGGGATGAGATACTCCATGACGTTGCTGATGGTCTGCTTGAGCAGCATGATGATGGCCATCTGGATGAAGAGGTCGGTGATGCAGCCGCTGGGGTGGCACTGCGGAGGGAGGAGAGGAGTTGTGCGCCGCAAGCTGGGCCGCCTGGCCCAGGGGCTGTTTGGCCAAGGCGGGTACCACAGGAGAACGCTGCGATCCCAGAGCCTTGCTGGGCAGCAGGGAAAGGAAGAGTAGGAGTTGGGGCATGGGGTCAGAGAGCCCCATGGCGAGTCCCTCACCTCCTCCAGCCTCCACCTGCCAGCGATGCGCACGTAGTTCCCTGGGTGGCCGTTGATCCTGAGCAAGGGAGCAACAACGGTGGTGTCTGTTGAGCCCCGCTGCTGACCCCCCTTGGATGAACATCCAGGTGCGGGACGGAGGGCACCATCCTCCAGGCACTAGTGCAGAGGCAAGGGGCTTCCCCCACCCGCCGTGCCCACGGGGAAAAGTCACGGCCCTCCCGAGGTCCCAAATGGGACCCCTGTGCCTGGCGGGGAGGGCAGAGGGACTGGGCTGTCCCTCGACCCTGGGGACAGTTGGGGATGTATGTCCCAAACCCAGGCTCCCCTCCGCTCCCCCCCTCTGGCCCCCAGCCACCGCTCACCGTCCCAGGAAAAAGGCGATGTAGATGAGTGAAGAGAAGTTTGTGAAGAACTGGAAGGTGAAGATCTTTATGGTGAAGCTGTTCTCATGCTGGGAGAAGGTCCGTGGTTTCTCTGGGGAAGGGAGCAAGGCCCAGGGGCTTGGTCACAGAGCGGTGGGACCTTGCCCTGCTCCCCCTCGGATGCCACCTGAGCTCTTTGAAGGTTGGAAGGGTGTCTCTGCCCCTCATGGGGCCTTCTCTGCCCTTCACCTGAGCCCTTGGATGGAGCTGAGCCCAGCTAAGCAGGGATGTCCCTCAGAGCCATGAGCTGGGGGAGAAGGGGCCCTTCGGCTGGGAGGAAAACCACGTTGTGAGCTCTGCTGCAGCTGTGGGGGCTTCCTGCTCACGCTGGGTCCCCGCCCCGTGGGGTGGCTACCCCTCCAAAGCATGACGTGGCTGTGGGACAGCCAGCTGGCAGCACGTGGGCCACGGGTGTTGGAGGGCTGCTGGCCTCCCACGGGGACCTGCCTGGCAAGAGCTGCCCGGTAGGCGCTTTGTGATGGTGGAGGAAGGGAAGGGGCCAGGACCTGCATTCAGGGACCAAGGCGGGGGCTGCGGTGAGGTCCCTGGGTACTGCTGGGCAGCTCGGCGCTGCGGGGTGCGGGTGGGAGACAGCCCCCCGTTTCCCTTACCCAGCTCACAGAGATAGAGGGCCACACGCCTGTTGACCTGCAGGACAGAGACATAAAATGAGAGGGGAGGGCTGATGGTGGAAAAGCAACAAGACCCTCTACCCACCCCATGTCTCACTCCGCACCTTGGTCATGATGACAATGGTGATGTAGTGCAACACGGCCCCCGTCATCACCGCCATC
Organism: Larus michahellis; assembly: GCF_964199755.1. NCBI lineage: Eukaryota > Metazoa > Chordata > Aves > Charadriiformes > Laridae > Larus > Larus michahellis. The sequence continues at coordinate 94,246,237 of NC_133899.1, read as the reverse complement.
GTGTTGGCCTGCTCGTGGAGGAACCCCAAGTCGCTCTGGGTGAAGAGAGCGGTTGCTACCACCCGGTAAATGACAAGCCCGTGGGCAATGCCGATCAGCACGGCGATCTGTGGAGAAGGAGGGCAGCAGAGTGGTGAGAAACCGGGCATGGTGGGCACCTGCTCCATCCCACCTGAGGACCACCAGCCCTTCAAACCCCGGCTTCCTTCACCACAGCTCACCTGGACGTGGCCTCAAATGCAAGCCCGTGCTCTTCAGTTAAGGGTGAGAGGTTCAGAAGGTGGATGTCTCCACCTGAACTAACCATCTAGACTCTCTCTAATGGCCCAGAGAGAAACAAGGGCATCAAGGGTTTGCCTCTTCCTACCCTCTGCGTTACTGCCTTGATCCTCCCTGCATCCCACCATGGAGCAGAGCCTTCAGCCCAGATCCCCAAAGGGTGGTCGGCCTCTCCCATCAGCACAGTGAGGTGTGAGCGTAGGGGGGCCCCTGGATCCTTGTGATGGGCACGGACCTGCCCTGACAACCTGGTTTCTGCCTTTGCTCCGGTAATAGGACACTTTGCTCTGAGGTGCCGTTTGTGTGCCCTTAAACCAGACCTTCCCGCATTCACCTCGGCACGTACCATCACCAGAACCAAGAGGAGTATGATGGTGCTGCGGAAGTAGGAGTGCTGGTACTGCTGGGGTTCGTGCTGCAAATTATTGATCAGCTCCATAGCCAGCTCCTCCTTAAAAAAAAAGAAAAAAAGAAAAAAAAGTCAAAAACTGGGAAAGAAAGGATCCAGCAGAGCCGTGCCCAGGTAGTAGAAAGTCCAGGGGTCGTTGTGTTAACGGACATATGGGATGAGCAGCAGCAGAGAAGGTCAGGGGTGAGCACCCAACCCACAACGGCATGGTCAGTCCTGTTTGAGTTCAAGCCCTTGTGCAGGAGGAGTGGTGACTAGCAATGCAGAGAGATGGCTAGCATCTGCTTCACTCTCTGGAGGGCTCCGTCTCTCCCAGGACATCATCCCAGATGTGGGATTTGCTGTTTGATTAGGTGTCTCCGTTAGGTGTTTACATCTACAGAGAATCAAGCTGGGCACGGGGGTCCCTGCGACGTGTCTTTTCTGTAGGTCCAGCTGAGTCCTGCCCCGACGAGGGAAGCACTAAGCAGGAATGGCGACATCCTCACCTCTTCCTCGTCCCACCTGTACAGGTCCCAGTCGGTGACCACAGTGGCTCTCTGCCTCTTCCACAGCTCCAGGAACACAGTGGCTGTGGGGGCAAGAGAGAGCGCGGTGACACTCGGGGGTGGCTCGGGAGACGAAGTCACCCCTCCGTCCCACAGAGCGGGACGGACGGTCGCGTTACCGCCCAACCTCGCGGCAAACCCCGTGAAGGACGGGCAGCCGCCCTGCACCGCCGCGACCGGGGAGGACCCGGACACGCAGCAGCGAGAGCTCGGCCCCGCGTGGGGATGGGGCTGGAGCGGTGCGGGGGGGTTTCACCGGGAGTCAGGCCGGCTCTAGCGTCTGTAGGGGATTTGGCGTAAACCAGGGTAAGCACCAGGGCTGTCCTGCTGTGGTGGGCACGTTTACGTGGCCCCAGCTGGGGGGGGCCCACGTTATTCTGGATTAATGAAAAATACAGCTTCCAAGTGGAACAGGTGTCCCACACTGCCCCCCAGCACGGCTACACCCCTGCAAATCCATTTACAACCACCCCTTAATTGATCCGGATTGCCTTTCCCGAGCTTGCCCCCGCGTAGAGCACCCCACGCGACACACAGCAGCGTGTCCGTGACCTGCTCAGACCCTGGTCCCGCGGGCGAAATGCCCGGCGCCTGCCTGCGGTGCTGTTTGTGACCGAGGGCTGTAGTAAAGCCAAGCGAGGTGTGTCGCTGACGTGGTGATGGGTCCCATCAGCTCAGCCCCGGCTCTGCCGCTCGTTCCACAGCAGCTGCGAGAGCTGGGAGGGTCGGTGAGGGGCCTGGGGTCCCTCCCTCCTGCAGCTGCGGCCACTTGTGGCAGCTGCTAGAAAAGCCCAGCGAGAGGCTGCGGGTGCTTTGCAGGGCTTGTGGTGGGTGCAGGGGTGGGAGCTCTTGGGTGGGAAGGTAAGGAGTGGCTGGGAGCTGAAGGAGATCGCTGGGGTGATTTTGTCCCTTGCTGGGAGGGGAGCTGGTGGCCCTGGAAGTGGAGGAGAGAAGGGCTAAAACGCCGCTGAATGGTGGAGCTGTGCTGGTGTCCCGCTTTCCTCCACCCGCTCTCCCCCTAAGCCGCAGCGGGCTGCTCCCCCTTCCGAGCCGGGTGTGTTCGGCACCGAGACATCGACACCTACCCCAGATCGCCATGAACATGGCAAACAAAACCGTCGCCTCGTTGTCAATCATGTGAGTGACCTGCGGAAGATGAAGGAAGAGGGTGGCGGGGGGCAGGGGCTGTGGCACGCGGGCTCTGGGAGAGGCTCAGTGGTCCTCTTGCCACCCTGGTGCCCCCCAGGCAGGTAGAGATGCTGCAGGAGGGCGAAATGCAGGAAGGGGATGGACACTGGGACTCGTTAGGGGTAAACTTGATAATGGCTGGACTTGACGATATTAACAGTCTTTTCCGAGCTAAACAATTCTATGATTCCAGCTCTTCCTTGGTGGCGATGGAGATCGCGACCTGGCCGTACCTCCTCCTCGCCGCAGAGTTAGCAGAGGTTTCCTGCGTCTGGTGGCCAGTTTGCGGGGGTGGCTCTTCCGCCCCGCGGTGTGGGACCAGCCCAGGCTGGGAGCGTCTCCCCATCCCCTGCCCCGAGCCCGTGCTGGGAAGGGGCTGCCTACCTTGGCGTAGGTGCAGGTGTCGGAGAGGACCCAGAACGGGCACTTCTGGTCACAGAGCGGGCACATGATGGTGTTGGTGGCTTCACAGATCTCCTTGCTGGAGAGAAAAGGGCAGGGGGAAGCAGAGGGGGATGACGGTGGCTCAAAGCCACGTGCATAGCAAAGGCTCCGGAACGGATTGCGCGTTCGGCATCGCCGAGTGCCTTACCTCACCTGGCTGGAGTTGAAAACGGTGATCCCAGTCACGAAGACCAGCAGCCCAGCCACTGCAGCGAAGCCCAGCAGGTAGGTGTACCAGCCCAGCCAGGCAAAGTACAGGGCCACCTTCTCGCCGAAATAGCACCTGGAAGGGAAGGTGTGGTGTGGTTTGTGGCCAGAGAAGAGGCCGCGTTGTTAGGGGACACCTGAAAACGCTCTTCCAGCCCCAAAGGGACGCTGGGTCCAGGAGGGGCCGCGCTGTCTGGTGCCTGGGGATGGAGAGCAGCAGGAAGCTCTTGGGGGTGGTGGCTCAGTCTACACTACGTGGTGTCCTGCAGGGGTCTGGAGAAGCCCGTGAGAAGGCTTCTCCTGCTCTCAGTCAGCCTGGTGACTAAGATTTTCTATTTTTTTCCTTTTTTTTTTTTTTCTTCCCCCCCTTGGTTAATGTGCCGCAGGGAGAGGCACCCTGGCCGATGCCCACTTCCACGGGAAGGTGAGAGCGTGGGAGCGGCTGAGAGACCAGGTTGCAACCGGTGCCTGCAGAACCGTTTGAGAAACACCGGGCTTGAAGGAGATGCGGGGGCTGCGGGGTCTCTCGGGCCAAAGGAATCTCTACTTCTGGGCTCAGCAACCTCCCTGCAGCACCCTCGTGTCCCCTTCTTATGGTGGCGATCTCTCGGGCTTTCTGGCGTGGGGAAGAGGGCTGGAGGCGTGGGTGAGAAACGATGGTAGCTTCTGCCTGATGGACCTGCCTCCCCTCCTACATTCCGGAGGAATTAACTTCCTACCAGCAGCCAAAGGTAGGTGTGCTCCCTGGCCTTTGTTTCAAACTAAGGAAAACCCCAACAGTGTTCCCCCTTCCCTCAATTTCACGCTCAGCCCCTTAATCCTGGCGTGGCAGCGACAAGGCACGATGCAGTGACCTTAGGGACGTGCACCGCCGGGAGTCCCGCGTGCCTCTGCTGGGCCCGCAGGCTGTACTAAACGTTAAAGGAAGGAGAGCACGTCTCCGTTCTAACGCTTCTTCTCCCCGGGAGCCCGGCGACGACTTTATGAAGTAGCACGTTCTCCTCCTCCTTCCCCTGAGCGCGCAGAGTTCGTTTTCTTCCCCTTTTTAGCGTAGGAGCCGCGCTCTTCCCCGAGGGTTACGGTGGCGGCAGGAGCCCCTCGCCGCCTCTGCCGCCCCAGGCCGGGTGTGCCGCACTCCGTCCCCACCTCCCCTTCCCCCCGAAGGTGGGAGCGCACACGCGCGCGTGCTCGAAAACGAAGCGGGCTAATTAAAACCCGTGCAGATGCGGGGGTTGTCTCATACGACAAAATTAGCAGATGGAGCTCGGTGCCGCAGGGATACCCCTCAGGCTAAGAACTCGGCAGGCTTCAGAGGAAGCCCAACGCCTGCGAGAAGAGCCAGGTTCAAACTAACGATCTAAAAGAAAAGAGGAGCCTGGCAAAGGGCACGAAGCTCCCCGGGTTTCGGGTCTCGGTTAGAAGGATGTGCCGTGCCTCTTCTGCCCGTGTTACCTGATCTTCTCAATTGGCTGTTGGGAAAATATATCTCTCCAGCGAGCCCATCTCTCCTTTAGGAATTCCCTTACCTCTTCTTTCTGCAGAGCAGAGAAGTCGGTCGGACACAGGAATATTCGGGCAGCCCTGACCCCCAGCCCAGCTCCTGCCCCTCATCCAGAGAGGTCTCGGCGCAGCCCCGGCTGCCCAAAGGTCTCCCCCACCCGGCCTCGCTCCTCCACCTCTCCTGGCGTTTCCTCCCAGGTCCTCGGCCTCACCTCGTGCAGGGGGAACGCTGCCTCGAAGACCCTCTTCTTCCTCAGGTCGTGCAGCTTCTCTGGGGGCAGAGCGGAGCAGAGGGGATTAGTGAAGCTCTGCTCTCTCCCCGCGCGCTCCGTGCCGGGCAGAGTCATCCCAAACCTCTCCTGGAGCCTTTGAGGGGGCAAAACCACCCCGCCTGGGAGCGGCTGAGCTATTCAAGCGGGATCAGCGCTAATCCTGCCCTTGTGCTGCGCTGCCGCGGGCTGCCTTGGGGCTGGCTCTGGGAGCGAGCCAGGCAGGCAGGGCCCCGGGGAGAGCAGAAAGCAGCACCCCACACTGCCCCGCTCCCCCTGGGGCGTCGGGGAGGGCTGAGCTCTGCCGGGGACGGGGGGGGCGGCGGGGGGTGGCCGAGGTCGGGGGCTTGGGGACGGGGAGCAGAGAGAGGGCTGTTGCTGGTTCCTGCAGCCCAAATCTCCCAGCCTCCGGAGGCAGCAGCGAATTTGCTTGTCTGAGCTGCCCCCTCCCGCACCCTCCCGGGGGTGGCGAGGCAGCGGGGGGGTGCCCATGCCACCCTGGGGCAGGAGCCTCGCGGCAGATCCAGGCTGAGCATCACCCCGGTCCCTTACCGAGGTCAGACGTCACCGTGTTCTGCAGGATGAAGTTCACGATCCGTATCCTGAGCAGGGAGAAACTGCGGTTAAAGGCCGCTCTGGGGACACAGACTCGTGTTGCGTGGCCCTGGAAAGCAGGGGAGCGCCGGGGGGAGGAGGCGTGCACCAAAATCCAGGGAAGGAAGCGGGGGCAGGAATGGGAGCTGGCTGTGGACACTGCGAAGCCGGTAACTTTGCACGTGGTGGGTGGAGGTGGCCCGACGTGGAAAATGAAAAGCCTGGCACGACTGCGAGCTGAGCTGGAAAATGGGCGCTGGTGCGGAGAAAGGGAGTGCAAGGTGCTGGAAGTCAGTAGCCCGGCTCAGCACCCACCTGGTGGTCACTGGTATGTCACGATGGGCGTTGGGGTTCTGCAGCTTGCTGTCGGGGTTCCTCAGGAGCCACTGGTATTTCTGGAAGATCTGTTTTGGGGCACGGACCCCATAAAATAGCTTCTTGTCCTCAATTTTCTGGTGGGTGGAAGAGAAGGGCTGTTAGAACAACGCTGGCAGAGCCAGAGGGGCAGGGGCTGTGAGTCCCGGGGCTGGGCTCTCCCCTGGCTGATGTGGTGATCGGCTCCATGGTTCTGGGTCTCTCCCATCTCCTGGGGTGCAGGAGCCCAAACCGGGCTCGGATCCTGGACACCACAAGCCAGCCAAGTATCCATGACCTTTCCCTCCTGTAGCCCCTCACCTTGATGGTGAACCCCTTCTTGCTCAGCTCGTCCAGGAACTTCTTCCTCTTGGTCTCCTTCTTGCTGCCCGCTTCATGGATGTCGCTCACCAGCACAAAATCCCACTTCTCTTCAGCCTGCCCAGGGGAAATGCCAGGGGGTTTATGGGGGTGGCGAGCCCGGAGCTCGTGCTCTCGGCTCCAGCTGCTCAGAGGTTTGGACCTTCGTCGAGAGCATGTAGAGGGTCCCTGGGAGCTGGGAGCGGGCAGCAGAGTGGGGATGGGGAAACTGAGGCAGCCGCTGCCCTCGCACTGCCCCGCTCCCCTCTTTGAGCTGTGCAGAACTCGCTGGGAGCGCGGAGGGGGTGAAGCTTACCAGGGGGGCAAAGGGGTCCGAGTCTTCCACAGGATAATCCCGCCAGGGAGTCAACAGAATTTCATCCTGCAGAAGAGGAAAGGAGCGAAGGCTTCGTTGGGCTCGCTGGGAGACCTGCCTCCGGGCGCGGGGCAAACCTCTCCCTCCGAAGGCTTGGGCGGCACCTCGCGGCCCGGGACTGGAGCCTGCGGGGGCACCGGCACCAGGCTGTCCCGGGGCGAGCGCGTGTGGGCAGAGCTCTGCTTGCGGCGCACAGAGACCTTCCCCCCAGCAGAGCCCGCCTGCCCTTCGGGTGCTCCGGGGTGTGTCGTGGGTCCTACTCGCGGTACCCCAGAACGGGCAGAGCCCGTGTCGATCGGATGGTGTTACAACACAGGACCCAGACCCGCCTGGCCCCGTTTTCCTGCCCGCAGCCGCGGGGGGATGCCCAGGGAGGAGGGTACGGGCAGGCTCCTCTGAAACCTCCCCCCACGCCCTCCCGCTCCCCGCTCGGGGTCTTCCTGAGCCGGCTACGGCTCGTGCTCAGGGCTCCTGGGGGGCCGCTGCTCCGGGGCAGCGCGCAGCCCCCTCTGGAACTCGTCACGGCCAACGCTTGTGGCACCCTGGGGTCGCAAGGGAGCCAGGCAGGAGGGGAAAAACCCACCCCTCCCTCTGCTCTGGAGTTTGCTGCTGCTTGTTTCACCTGACGCCCCAACGCTTGTGCTGGAAGAGAGTCAACGCCAAACTCTCCGTGCTACAGTGGTTTTTACAACCTTTCATCAACCTTTTCCCTGCTTTAGTTGTTCCTTTCAGACAGGGCGCCGTGAGCTTTTGGCGAGGGTGGGGAAGGTAGTTTTGAACTCTGATGAAGGGAGAGCGGGGCACAGACCATCGGAGGCTCGTGCAGCCCTGTGGGAAAGCGGGTGAGAAACTTGGAAAACACCTCGGATGCTCGGTCTGCGGCCAAGGGACGGAGAGGGGAAGAGGAGCTGCTGGTGTTTGGCTCCTGCCCGCTCCCTCCCCTGTGCTACCGGCGGCGCGGGGGCGAGGGCGGCTGCTCACCTTCGCTGTTCAAGCCTAATGACGCTCAGCCACCCGTGCGGTGCGGTGTGGCTCTGGGGCTGCATGGGGGAAATGGGGCGTCCCTGCGGCAGCAGCCACCCTCTGCCCAGCCTTGACTGCTGGTAGAAAGTAAATGCCTCAGGAACGTAGGAGGGGAGGCAGGTCCATCAGGCAGAAGCTACCATCGTTTCTCACCCATGCCTCCAGCCCTCTTCCCCACGCCAGAAAGCCCGAGAGATCGCCACCATAGGAACGGGACACGAGGGCACTGCTGGGAGGTTGCTGAGCCCAGAAGTAGAGATTCCTTTGGCCCGAGAGACCCCACAGCCCCCGCGTCTCCTTCGAACAGCTTTGTCCCTGTCCTCTGTGCCCGGCTGCCCCACACGTTCTCAGCCTGGTTTTGCAGCCATGGCTCTCTCTTGGGCAGGGGGGTGAGTCCAACCAGGCTTTCAATGGGCTGGCAAGAGCACGCCGCGCTTCAGGTTCCCGTGAATGCCGTGAGTTTGATAACAACACGCTCTGCGGGCCGTGCTGGGACGGGGCAGGGAATGGGTCCCGTCTTAGAAACAGCATTTTTGGGGTTTCTGCAGATCTCTGACGTGGCTCATGGTGCAGCGCCACGAACAGTTACACCGCCTGTGCCGGGGGCACGGTGACGCCGCACAGAAGCGGGAAGGAGCTGGCAGGGGATGGGGATATCGTCAGTCGGCATTGCCACCGGAGACCTGAAACAGCGCCCAGACGAGTTCCTCCAGCCGCGATCTCGGGAGCAGAGCGGTGGTGGTGCAACCCTGCCCTGATGCAAGACCTGGATCCCCAGCTTTCACTGCAGAATGAGGCCATGGGAGCAGGAGAGACCGGGATGAGGAAAGGGCTGTAACGCTCCGCCAAAGCCTCTCACGTGGAGCTGGGGCCATGGCTTTGCCCAGAGCAAGAGCCGAGAGGAGACTGACCAGCAGAAAGGCTTGAGAAGAGGGACATTGTCCCCCAGAGGTGCTGTTGGAGCGAGAACCAGAGCTTCTCACTGCTGAAAGGTACCCCAACTTAGGACAAGACACAGAGTGGGGGTTACGGTGCTGTCATCTGCTCTGCCAAAGCTCTGAGCAGGCTTTGGGGTGGGAGAATTGGGTTTTGGCTGGGGTTGGTGTCCCCAGGTGAGTGAGTTGTCCCCGGCCGTGAGCCCATCTCGGGGCACAGAGCGGGAGTCCTGTCGGGGCTCTGCCCCGCGGCTGGTGCTGGGATGCTGGCACAGATCTCGTCTGGCACCACCGCTGCGCAGGGCGCGCTGTCTCATTCCTGCCCCGGCTGGTTTCCCTCCGCCTCATCCTGCACAGATGGCCGGCTGGGGCTGCCGGCCCTCCCGCTCCAACTGGGTCCCCCCGGCGGCGAGGGGGGTGACCTTGGTGGGAAGGAGGGTCTCAAGGTGTTCCTAGGTGCCGGTGGGGTCAGCACCTCCACACAGTGTCCTGCTGGTGTTGACCCTAACAGCAGTGAGGAGGTGGTCAATGGAGCTGGTGGCATCCCAGCGTCTGTCCCCAGGCGGCTCCCGGCCCCGCTGGCCGCGGCCGTGGTCCCCGCTCGCAGATCAGAGCATCCTGACCAGCACGTGTGTTCCCTGGGGAAGCAGCTGATGAGATTCCCAAGGCAGGCTCACAAACGGGACGTATCCAGCCATGGGGCTTGGACTGCGTAGCCAGGCTGGGGGGCTGCAGCATCAGAACCCTTCCCCCCAGATCCCTGCTGTGCTACCGGCCCCTGCCTCGGGGCCTCCCCCATCGGGGCAGAGCCTGCAGAGCTTCAGCAGAGCATCCTTCCTCCATCGGCATTCCCAGCCGGAACGTTGATGGTCTCTCTGACCTGACACAGCCAGATCCTGCCCCTGCTTCTCCGTGCTCCCAAAATAGCAAGCACGGACTCTGACGCCATGAGGGACTCGTTGCTTTGAAATCTTCCAGTTAAACCCTGAGGACGGGTGGGGATGTTCCCAGGCGTACGGTGCTCCGGGCGATAGGGATGTGGTGGGAGCGGGCTCTGGCTGTTCTCCGCGTTCCCATAGCAACGTGATTTACCGCCTGGTACCCGCTCCACGGCACCGCCAGCGCCTCTGCGCAGGACTGAAAAACGGAGAGGAATCGGCGAATTCCTTGCAGATTAGCACAGGCAATTCCCAGCGCCCACCTGCGGGGCCGGAACAGGCGAAAACTGCATTCATGGCCCGAGGGGTTGTGTCCCCGCCATGAGCGGGGAGCCCTGGCTGCGGCACGCTCGCCAGGCGAAGGCTGCTGTAAGCCTTGGCTGCTTGTGGGGCCAGATGTGGCTTGTTCGCAGGGACGGTGCAGAGGCAGGGACTTGGCATCTCTCATTCTCCCAGACCTCGCCTTTTTGTCCCGGGGGACGAGCGATGCTGCCAGACGATGCTGTCTGATGACGGTGGCTTTTCTCCGGCAGCACAAGCAGCCACATCAGCCCCGTGCCGGCAAGGCCACCCCAGCTCCCAGGCGGCTGCATAAACCCTGGACTCTAATCCCTGCTATCAAGGAGGACGGTGCCCGTTTCGCTCTTTTCCCGCCCCGCGGTTGGAGCGGGGCTGGAGGCCCACTGGGCAAAGGTGGAGGAGAAGTAACCTGCACGGCGAGAAGCAGGGATTTCAGTGCGAAAAAGGGGTTGTGTGCCCTGGAGCGTGCCTGGATTCTCCCCAGCTGTGTCGGAGGGTCCTCGTCCCCTTGTCGCAGGCCGGGGAACCCGCTGCCCCCAGTGAGGTTGCGGGATCCTTTCGAGCCGGGGACAGGCACCCTGGGGCTGGGGCTGCAGTCACCCGTGCGAGTAACTCGGGCAGAGGACCTGGGCAGGATCCGGCATCCTTGTTTTCCTTTCGAATCGTGGATTGGTGAGGGCTGGGGTGGCTCCCATCACCCACGCTGAGATGATCAAATCGCTCTTATCTGGGGGATGGTTCGTACGAGCGCTTCCCTTAGAGCGCTTAAATCTTACTTCATGGATTCTGAAGAACTGTGACGCTCTTTAATGGGACAGGCAGGTAGTACGCCCGTACGTTTACTAGCTGTCCCAATCCAGAGAGTTTACCCGGCTTTTTGAGTAAAAGAAAGCCGCATCTTTTTTTCTAAGCTTGAAAAACGACACTTCTCGGCTCCCCTCTCCTCTCGCTTTATTCCAGGTGCTCCCGAAGCCCCTGGGGCTGTCCCCTCGCTGCTGTACGCGGTGCCTGTGCCGGGGTTTATACGAGACCTGGTCTCGCTCCAAACCAAACGGCCCCGCTCTGCCCTGTGCTCCGGCACCTCTGAACCCCGGTACCGACCCTGGGGCCACATGTCCCCCCAGCCCGACGCTCCCCGGGCTGGTGCGCGGGCTCAGCACTGCCCCGCTCCCCACCGCGGGAGCTGCGGAGGCGGCAGCGCGCCCCACTTTTGTGACCATGAGCGCGTGGCGGGGATGGCACAGCTCGCTGGGAAGAGGAACTGGAGTTTCGAGGTGCATTTTGAGGGCTTTAAAGGCTGAAAGCACGTGAGCGGCACAGCCCCGAGCTCGGAGTGCCCCGTGTTTCCAAGCTGCGGGTGGCCCAGGGGTGCTGAAAAGCAACTTCTCGGAAATAGGTGGGCAGTTTCTGTCTCCTACCTGCATGGTGGAGGGCAGAGCCTTCCTTATCCCCCCTCGCTCCTCTTGCTGCCCCGGGCAGGTCTCTGCGTCGCTGCCTGTCGGGTCGGGCAGAGGGGGAAGCGGCCGCCGGCGGGACGGGCTGCAAGGCTCCCGGGGCTTCTCGCCGAGCGTGGTGTCCTCCTTCCCCCGGCTCCTTCGCCCGAGGTCTCATGTGAAACCAGCAGCGAGTTGACTTCCGTGTGGGACTGCCCGCCTTGGGCGGGAGCAGCCGCCACCTGGCAGCGGGCAGATAGCGAGGAGGAGGCGAGAAAGCTGCCCTTCACCCTCGCTCCGAGGAGTGGCGAGCCCAGAACCGCCCAGCGGAGCCCGGCTCCTCTCGCCCGGGCTCTGCCAGCCCTGCCGCCTCCTCTGCCCCTCCGCGGCCAGCCCTGCGCCCTGCCACCGTCCCCAGAGTGGCGCCACAAACCGGGGCCGAAAGGAGGAAGGATGCGACCGTCCCCAGGAAGGAGGAAAGTGCTATTAGCAGAAGCTCTAGAAAGCGTTAAACTGTTTCTTACAAGGACGGGGAAACCCCATTAAACCTAAAAAGAGAAAATAAAGCTGAGCTGTGTGTAACCCGCCTCACTCTTGGGGTGACGCCTGGGCTCCGCAGAAGAGATTGGATGCGAGAGGCAGGGGATGGGAGCATCCAGGGCTTTGAGAGTGGATGGGATGGGGCCAGGGGTGAGTTTGTTACAGCCAGGACAAGGAAAAGAGGCAAAGCATGAGCTCCCAGAAAAGCGAGCAGCCTGCTCCACAGTTTTTTCTGCTTGAAAGCAGCCCTCTCCCTCCCTGCCTTGGACAGTGGCCTGGTTTGCTCTCCACCACTCTGGTTTCCCTCTGTGGCCTTCAGAAACCCTTCCGTGAACCTCAGAGAAACTCCGGCTTCCTGGAAGGATTGGCCAGAGACCGAGAAATCCTCTCTTCGCGCCTCGCCGGCTGGCAGAAACAGCCCTGGAAGCCGAGTGCTTTTGTTCCCCATGTCTAATAGTGCTGATGCAGGAGGGGCAGCAGGGTTTGGCATCAACGATTACGGGAACATCTGTAAGTATTTTAAGAGCCCTCAAGAGTAAGTATCCCCTCCCTCCTGGCTGAAGAGGAAAGCATCCCGGTGTGCTCTGAATGCTCCTCCAAACCGCAGAGCCCTCCTGCCTCCCTGCTGCTAAAACCTTCTCGCCCCTAAGCAGATATTTCCTAGAGTGCCACTGCCTCAGCCCCCGCTTTCCTGACGGGATTTGTGTCGGGATGCTCAGCCGGGGGCCACTGGAAATCTGAAACAAATCACGGAGTGCTTTTTTCATTCACAAAGGCTCCGTGCCTCTGGGACGATGGCTTGGAGCAGGGTATAACTCCCTTTTTACAAGAAGAGTGAGTGAAAAGGTTGTTACGCGTAAGCCAGGTCTGGCAGCTCTCCTTATATCTGTTTTCGGGGGGGTTTGGCTGCTTTAGTCCCCAAGGTAAGAAGAGCTGCCTTTTCTGGGGGTAACAGAAGGGCCGGTAACTGCTCTGGATGCCCCTGTGTCCCCAGCAGCGTTGCTGTGGGTGCTCCTCAATGAAGACAGTCCCGGGGGACAGCCCGGCTGTGTCCCGGCAGGACCGGCAGCCAGCCTTTCCGGAGGGTTGTTCCCCACCGAGCCAGCCTCATTCCGCGGCTTTGCCAAGTGCCTTGAGCAGAATCCTCATCGGACCTGCACATTTAAAAAAAAAAAAAGAAAAGAAAAAGTCATCTTCCAAATTCCCTGCGGTGCGTGAAATCAAGAGCAGAGCCCGGGGATGGCGGGCGGCCCTTCATCCTCCCAGAGGCGACCCGCAGGGCTGGCCGGGAGGGGAAAACCGCCGTTGTCACCAGCAGCTCCCTGTGGGCGCGGGAGAAGGCGTGCGTGTTTGCCTGGAGAGAGCGCGGAGCCTGGTGCGATAGGATCGGCGGTGCTTTCCACATCTCCTGAGGAGACCGGTGATCTCTGCCACCAGAGCTCGGCTGGGTTCAAGGGGAGCGGGGCTCCGCGTAGGCGGGACAGCCACGTCACTCCGCCGGCGCCTCTGTGCTTCCCCTGGCAAAGGGCCGGGTCGCACCGGGAGGACTTTGCTCTCCAGACAGGCCAGCGGGACACGGGCACCAGCCCCGGGAGCTCCCAGCGGGGAAGGGGAGGCTGTGCCTGCAGATTGGCTTTGTCCAAGGCATCCGACCCCCGCCGGACCCCTCATGGCGCTCCGAGCTTTTCTTCTTCTGTTTAGGAGGAATTTGGCTTTGTCTAGGCAGGATTTAGCTCCTTTTGCAGCAAGGCAGGCGGCCAAATTGATGGTGTTCCTCTTTCAGCACTGTCCTTCCCAGTTAACCCTCCTGCAACGCGCTGTCTCGGCATTTATCGCTCTTGGGGGACCGGTGCTGAGGGTGGGGACCGGTGCTGAGGGTGGCAGCGTGGAGAACTAAAATCGGGGGGGGAGGTGGTGTACCTTCCAGTTCATAGGTGAAAAATCTGCTTAAGACACAGAGTGTTGTGGAGCTGTGGCTCAGACACGTGCTGAGGTATCGCAACCGCGCCAGCCCTTTGCAAGCAGCTAGAATTATTGAAGATGTTATCGCCCTCCGCTGTTTGTTGCTGCTGGGGCCGGTCACGTTCTCCCGTCCTAATCCTAGTCCCGGTCTGACCCGCGCTAGAGAGGGCTGGAAGCTCTCCAGGAGCTCTCCCCTGACCTGCAAACCCTGGCGGGATGCGGGGATGGCAACTGCCACCTGGGAAGCGGTACCAAACCGCTGGAGGCTTTCCCGCGCGGGACGCCTGCAGCGAGACGGAGGATGCCTCTGCGCCCACCTGACGACGATGCTTTCTGACAGGGAGCTCCTCTTCTGAGTGCACGAGAGCTACCCAGCATGCAAGCATCCTTAATTTAGGATGGTACTAAAATATTTATTTGCTCTTTTCAGTCCCCAGGGTCTTGGATTTCTTTCTTTTTTTTTTTTTTCAGGAGAAGAGTTTAAAGGGTATTGCCTTCCTGTGTATCTGGCTAGAAGGACATGAAAGAAGCAGGATCCTTCAGAAGAGGTTGTTGAGGTGCTTTTCAGCACCAAACTGCAAGTTTCTGGTTAGTGGGGCTGTGCTTCCCTGAACTCAGGAACCGAGAGGTTCTTCATCCTGCCCAGGTGTGTTCTCGCTCCACCAAAGACAGGAGCTGGCTGCTCCGCTTGGTGTGAGCGCCCAGCACCAGAGGTACCTTAGCTACCCCAGGGAATGGCAATTCAGTTTGTGTGATGACCAGCACAAAGTGGGTGGGGAAAATAAAAAAAAAAAAAATTAAAATAAAAAAGGAATTTCTCTTTCTGTCTTCATTTTGAAGGCGTCAGTCAAAAGCAGATAAAGTGTCTGGGAAAAACTGCTAAATGAAGTGGGCTGGAGAAAATGAATGTAAGGCTTGAATCCCACCTGCTATTGGAGAAGGAGAGGGAAGAGAAGCTTCAAACGGAAGCCAGTGATGCTGAACCAGCGTACGAAGCCTGACTAACACTTGTTGAACCTGTTAGGCTTTGGGATTGCCTCTAGTGTCTATGTTTCTCATCAGCCAGTAAAAATCCTATCAGAAAACAGGGCTAATGAGCGAGCTGGCCAGAAACCCAGCCTGGCAAGAGCCATGTGTTGGGCTGCTGTCGTCTAGCACCACCAACCGTGCTTCGGGGATAGTTCAGCGGGAGTGCTTCTGCTTGGAAAAAAACCTTCCACTTTCCTGGCTAAAAGTTGTTTTGAAACCTGAGGCTCGGGCAGGCAGAGGAGCAGCCCATGTGCTGTGGAGTGGCTTGTCCGCGGCAGGTTCAGGGGGTGACGGGAGGTTGGGGCGGCCTTTCCCTGGCTGTGCGACGTGCTGCTGCTCTGGGTATGAGTACTGGCCCCACAAGTCACGGAAACGTAGACATGCTGTTGGGAGGACGCGGTCTGGTCCCACCTCCTGCTCAAAGCGGGTGAATTGAGCGCGGCCGCAGGTGGAGGGAGGTCATCCTCCCCCTCTGCTCTGCCCTGGGGAGGGCACATCTGCAGTACTGGGTCCAGTTCTGGGCCCCCCGGTTCAAGAAAGACAAAGAACTACTGGAAAGAGTCCAGCGCAGGCTACGAGGATGATCAAGGGGCTGGAGCAACTCTGTGCTGAGGAAGGGCTGAGCCCTGGGGCTGTTCAGCTGGAAAAGAGCAGGCTGAGAGGGGACCTCATCAACGCTCAGCAAGAGCTAAAGGGTGTGGGGCAAGAGGATGGGGCCAGGCGCTTCTCAGTGGTGCCCAGGGACAGGACAAGAGGCACAAACTGGAACATGGGAAATTCCATCTCGACATGAGGAAAAACTCCTTTCTTGTGAGAGTGGCAGAGCCCTGGCACAGGCTGCCCAGAGAGGTGGGGGAGTCTCCGTCTCTGGAGACATTCAAACCCGCCTGGAGGCGTTCCTGTGCCCCCTGCTCTGGGTGACCCTGCTCTGGCAGGGGGATGGACTGGGTCATCTCCAGAGGTCCCTTCCAACCCCTACCATTCTGTCATTCTGTGAGTTGCCAGATGAGCTCAGCAGGGCTCTCTCTAGCTGGGTCTCAAGAGCCCCCACTGACAGAGATTTCCCCCTTCCTTGGGTGACCTGCTGCAGCCCCACGCACCCTTCCTCAGAAAAAAGCTTCTCCAAAAGTCCAAACTGCGCTTTCCAACTGCAGTTTATGGCCTCTGCTGCAAAATCTGCTCTGCCGGTGCAATTTTGGCCTCTTGTGCCCCACTTCAGGCTGTGCCAGGCCAATGAGCGCCTCTGAAGAGCCAGGTCCCGTCATGCCAAAGGCCATTTTGCTGTTGAGTTGAGTGGCAGTACAGTTGCCTGCGTTCTCTTGTAAAACTGGGGCATTTTCACCCAAACCCTACTCTGTTTAGATGATGGGTATCCCTGGAGCTACAGCTGATAGGTTACAGCAGAGGACGTGGTTTGGGGTGAAGCTCTGCTTGTAATTAAAAATTACTGGGTGCTTAGGGGAGTAAACCTCCTCTCCAAGCATGAGGAAAGGGCTGCTGGTGCGGGAGGCTCAGAGAGCTCAGGGATGGCTTTTGTGTGCTGACACTGCTCAGCTGAAGCAGCTCCGCTGGACTCCCCTCAACACGTCACTCACGAGGTATCAGCGTTTCCCTCCCTTGGAGAATTTCTACTTGTCCTGCAGGACCAAAGCAACAGCGATGGGCCCATGTCAGCAGCCACAGGGAGACGAGAGGCCGGGAGTGACCAGGGGGTTCCCAGGACACCCGAAAGTGTTTACTCTCATTCCCTTGGTGGGATGTGGTGGATGCTCCCCACTGGGACAGAAAGCGGTGCCACTTCAGCCTTTGCTTTTGCAGCAGGAGGTGGCACCCCTTGGAAGAAGCCAAACGCCTCCAGGTCTCGTAAAACACGGCGAGGTGGCCGGGAGAGAGCCTCTCGGGTTGGCAGGGGGTTGTGCAGCAGCCAGAAGCGTCCTTAGAGAGCTGCAGAATGGCGTTCCGTTCCTCGAGGAGCAGGAGCGTTCACCTTCTCGGGGGATCCTGGGTTAAATCCTTCTCGCTCGGGCGTGGCAGCCGCACGGACCCGAGCTGTCTCTACCGAGGGAGAAGACCCGCAGGAGCGCGGCTTTGCCAGCACAGCAGAGCTCCCTTCCCGAGCGAGCTCCAGCAGCCCCCGGCCGGCGGTCCCGGGCAGCCCCAGCCGCCAGAGCCAGGGTGGCCACCGAGCCGCCCGGTGCCTGGCCCCAGCCCGGCTGGCTGCCGCCATCGCGTGGCCACCTCCGTCCGTTGCAGGCACGGGCACGTTTCATTTCTTCCCCGGTTTCCTTTCCCGGCTCCTGCGGGGCTTTCTCCTTTCTCCGTTGTCCTGCTTTGGGCGACACAGGGCTAATTTCTCTGTCGGTAATTTTGCTTTTCACTAAGGTCTCTTCTAATGCTTGGGAAAACTGCACTTTTAGAAGACTCTAGTGTCTGACCTGGTGAAAATACTTACTTTATAGCCAGCTGTGGTACGTGGGTTTCGAGGTCTCAGTGATTTCGAGCTCCCCAGGTGTGGGGATGAGGAGCAGCGAGACCCGGGCACTTGCCCCAAGCTGCCAACAGGGTTATTTCAGACCATGACCGTCACATTCCAGATAAATTAGAAACTTTGCTGAGGAGTTCTCTCTCTCCCTCCCGTGCTGGCTGCCATCCTGAGCCCTCCTCGCCCCGGTGCCGGAGCCCTGAGCCCTTCCCTTCCTCCCGCAGCCGCAGCGCTCGCAGGGTCCCACGATGGCTGTCCCTGCGGGGATGCACGGCTTCTGCTGGGGAAGGGGCTTTGGACAGTCCTCGTGTATTTTGTATTGGTGTCGGGATCAGTATTGGTTCTTTAGTGTTATTGATGTCAATTATTTAGTATTATTCTATTAAATCTTTTTATATTTCAACCCTCGGGTTTCCCCCGATTCCCCCTCTCAAGTGGGGAGGGCTCATCAGGTGAAAGAATAATTATCTAAATGACAATAAATTGTTGTGGGTCCCTCAAACTGTAACATCCATACAGCATCCTCCGACAATGCAGAAAGCACCAGGATGGCTCCAGCATCCACAAAGGTCTCCCCACAGGCCATGAGCAGTGGGTCGCGTTTGGTTTCATTCTGGTTGAAGAGCCGGTCCTTGATTCCAAAGAATAACTTGGAAAACTCTGCTGTAGGGGAGAGACCCCAGCAGTGGGGGGGTGAGGAATTATAGGAATACACAGGAGCACCCAGCACCCTGCGTTTGCCCTCGTCTCTCCAGCATGCACCTCGCGAGCGAGTCTGGAAACAAAAACCTCTGCCAGCAAAACACTCTCATCTTTTTGCAAACGCAAAAGTGATCAGTTAATGTTTGGCCACGCAAGGGGGAGTGGGACAGCCCCGGCACCAGGGATGGGACTAACTGGAAAGCCCAGCCTGGGGTACTTGAAAGCCAAACAGCCTGGCAAAGAGCGCTTGTCCCTGAATAATTCAAGTGAGTGCACATAGAATTAAGCTGTTTTCTTTAATTAGCATTCTTCGGTTACTTTCGCAAAAAGATACAGAATTTTAGCATCAAATATTGCTACAATGCCGCTACAGTTTGCAAATGCCACGTTTATGTACTCATAGCATAATGCTACCCTGTCACAGCTGAAAGGACTGTTCTCTTTAGTCTTTGGGGTTTTTTTTCCCCCTCCTTCATATTTTCTTTGAAAGAGAAAACACCATTCTCCTCTGCTTGTTTTTCCCCTCAGCCAAAGCAAATGCCTGCCACCTCCAACAAAGATATTTCCAGGTTTCGTGAGCTCAGGGCACATTCACCAAAGATGGTGTTAGCTCTTGGCAGTGGTGGGGACGCAGCTCCTTCCTCCTGGGCCAGGGGAAGCACAACAGGACAAGAGGTAATGGGCACAAACTTGACCATAGGAAGCTCCATCCCAAGACGAGGAGGAACTTCTTTGCTGTGAGGGTGGCAGAGCCCTGGCACAGGCTGCCCAGAGAGGTGGGGGAGTCTCCGTCTCTGGAGACATTCCAACCCCGCCTGGAGGCGTTCCTGTGCCACCTGCTCTGGGTGACCCTGCTCTGGCAGGGGTGGGACTGGGTGATCTCCAGAGGGCCCTGCCGACCCCCACCACTGATTCTGTGACTCTGTGAAGTGGTCACCTCGGTGTCAGGGCCAATGTCGCCGAAGCCCTGCTGTGTTCGGGTCAGCCGTGCATCCCTTCTGTCCTGCAGTGATGGTTTGTGTCATCAACACACTCCTTGAGCCGCCAGCTCCGGGGCTGCTGGGCTTTTGGCCGTGGGGATGCTCAGCAGACCAAGTCTTGAGGGGTGTTAATGCGTCTCAGAGCCCGGGCCCGGGTCCTGGGCTCAGCTCCCCCTGCCGCGGGCACCCACGGCCCCGCGGGGATGCTGTGGGTGCTCTTCCCCCGGGGACGGGGCCTTTGCTTCGGCCTCAGCCTGTACCTGGGGCGGCTCCTTCGCGGCAGCGGGGGAGCGCCGGGCTCGGGGGAGACATGGCTGCGGTGTGCCGTGAGGGAGCAGGCCGCGTCCCCTCAGCGAGGGAGCTATGGCGGCCGGCGGGGCTCCCGTCACCGGGGGGGATGGAACACGGGGGTGGTGAGGCTCCCTCCACTGAGGGTGGGACGGCGGGGCTCCCTCGGGTGAGGCGGGGGATACGGCGTGGTTCCCTCCCGTTAAACGCGGCGGGGGGCGGCGGGGCTCCCTCCGGTGAGGCGGCGCCTGGCGCGCTCCTGCCGACGGCCGCGCGGTTGCCACGGCAACGGGAGACGCCCCTGCTCCCGCCTCCCCCGCCCGCCCGTCCCTCTGCGCCTGCGCCGACGTGGGGTCGCGTCGGGGGCGTGCCCCGCGCGCGCGGCGGAGCGGCGCGAGCGCCCGCCTCCCCCCGGTGCCGCCATGAGGCGCGGCGAGCGGCGGGGCCCCGGCGCGGCCCTGGGCAAGGCCGCCCTGGAGGAGCAGCCGCCCCCGCAGCCCAACGGCGGCGCCAACCCCGCCGACGCGGCGGGAGAGCGGCCCCCGCCGCCCGGCGCCGAGAGGGACGGCCCCGGCCTGCGCCGCAGCACCGAGTCCGAGGTCTACGACGACGGCACCAACACCTTCTTCTGGTGAGAGCCGCCCCCTCACGGCCCGCTTCTCCCCCGGCTCCCCCCGGCCCGCTCCTCGTATTCGCCCCCGCCGGTTGTCCGGCCGGGCAGCGCGGCTCCGCCGGCCGCGGGGAGCTGCCGAGCGCGGCGGGCACCGGGCTGGGAAAGAGATCCGCGTTATCCGCGATTCACCTGGCTCTTGCTTCGCCGCCACGGCTACCGGCGCCGAGAAACCGCAGGCTGTGTCTAAGGGTGTTTCTCCTGGTACGGCGGTACTATTAATTATTGCTTCCTAATTATTTAACAGTGATTTAGAGCAGAGTCCTGGCAGCGGCGCCGCCTTTCGCAGCCCCTCGGTGAGCACTGCGGGTGGCCTGTCCCCCCGGCTGTCCCCGGGTGCTGGGGACGCCCCGTCTGGGCACAGCTCCTGCCGGATTCCGGGTGTTCTCTCAGCATCGCTTGTATGAGCTCCTCCACCTTCCTCCCCTCCATCAGCCTTGCAAGGGGCCTTTTCTCTCCGTGTTCTTTCCTGTTGGGAAGCCAGAGTTGCTATGCCCAAGTTCTGCTGGTCCGGTATTTCATAGAATAGAGTCTTGTAGGTTGGGAAAGGCCTTTGGGATCATCGAGTCCAACCGTTAACCTAGCGCTGACAAGTCCACCACTAAACCGGAATTTCATATGGTTTTGTGGCATGCTCAGTCCAGAAGATCGGTGCAGAAAGCCACGACTGTCTGTGTTAGGCCAGTAGGGCACATCGTTTTTTTGTCAAATTCAGTCCTTGCAAAAGAGATGCGTTTGTACCTAGAAAAGTGCTTCTAAATCCCATCTCTGATGGAGTTGTTCCAGAAACCCACTTCAGTGCACGTGTGTACATCCATGGTTTTTCTCTGTGTGTTAAATGCATGTCCCCCTTGATGAAGGAAACCACGCTGATGCTGGAGTCCCCTGTCTGGAACATGAGCCGAGGGTGATGTGATTTGGCTGGAGTTTGACATTAAGGAGTCAGAGGGGGAGGGCGCTTGGCTCTCACCCTGCCAGTCTGGGCAGCGGCAGAGCGGAGGGTGTTGATCTTGATGAAGCCGCCGATTCTGGGTGATATTTCTGCCGGTACCAACAGCAAAGAGACACGCCGATGCTGCCGGGCGGCAGGGTGGTCTCTGCAGAAGCCTGACACAGGCAAGCGTAGCCGAGGGAAGCCGTCGTCTTGAGGGCAAGAGGAACTTTCTTGGAGAGCACGTTGGTGTTGCCACATGTAGGCTGAGCGAGCGATTGAATAACTGGAGCCTGCTGAGGTCTGCAGAGTAGTGCCGTCTTATAAATGGAAAATGGGTAAAGCTGTCATTTTCTTACTGTCTACTTAAGGTGGCTCTTGCCAGGCGTTTTGTAATGCCTTAAAAACGCCCATTGCTGCTGTTATTGTATAATCTCACCCTGTTGCACCTTTTTCCTGTGGTGGGGGTGTGGGGCCAGCGTGCAGCCTGCCACTGGTACAGGATTGTTGTCGTCGTAAAACAAAGGCTGTAATTGCAGCTAATTTATCCACATGAATTCTTTTTTTGAAAGTCTGAATGTGCCACCATTCTTTAAGGAGCTTCCCTTTGTTGGCTAGTTGGCTACTCCCTTCCAGGAGGGCAGTCGAATTGTTCTTTAACTTATATATTTACTTTATTTTCCCTAGTAGTTAAGCTGCTTGCGCTGGCAGCCAGGAGTTTAAATGCTTGTAAAAGTTTCAAGGTTTTTCCTACTGTTCCGTTTGACCTGTGCATGACGGCGTGTTAGCATACCCTTTGGGAATGACTCGCTTCTTACAGCGGCTCAGAACAAAGATTATACAGAACGATTTTCTTCTTGTGACCCTTGGAACTCTTCTTGCCCTGTCTGTTATGGAGGTGGTCACAGAAAATGGAAATTTAGGAGCGTAGGTGCCCTCTGTCTTTGCCCATGTGGAAAAGTATGGAAAGTACCTTTTCTCCTTGAAGTTCAGAAGGTAGTGGACACGGTTACCCACCTGGCCTGCTCGGTTTGGAAAAATTCAAGAATTTGGGCCTTGTGGATACCATCAGAAATCATTCTAGAAGTAAAATAGTTCAGTTCGCAAAGTTAATTTTACTGCTCTAAATGTGATCCCTGGGAAAGGTGGTACTTTCTAGCTGGCTGCCTGCTCTTTTCAAATCTTTTTAAAACTTTGAAAAAAAAGTCACGTGCGGTATAATACTTCTATTCTTATTCAATCTTAACTTGAAACGGGGAAATACTGTATTTTAATTGCATTGTGGGAACCTGCTTGGTCTTGTCGTTGGAAAATGTCAAGGAAAGGAAACGGGAAGCAGCTTTACGAAACAGATTATCCCTGAGCGAATTTCAAACAGCCATTGCTGCTCGCAGAGAGCTGGGAATGTCAGGCCTGCCTGGCAAATGTGTTCGCTGTTGTTTCCAGTACCTTTGATTGTTTCTTGCCGGTCTGCTTACAGAATTAGCTTTCTGAATACAAACAAAGGAGCTCTTTGTGGCTGAGATTGACTTTTGTGTTTTGTACAGTGTGAAGCACTGTAGATCTGATATTTTTACTGAGCTAGCATGGAAAAACCACTGGGTTTGTTAGTTGTGTTTTTTTTTTTAAATAGCCCCATGTAGAGCTTTCTACATCTCTGGTGTCGTTTCTGTAACCTGTGGAAGAGCGAGTGCTGATGTGTCTTACAGGCTTGTGCTACTGGGACTTTGTTCTGTGCAGGAAAAGGTGAATCCCACAGAAACTGTTTTTTTGTTACCAGAGAGCAGTAACTGTGACAGATGCCTAAAGATGATTGGAGATGCGTGTCTTTCTGAGGGGGAGCAAAAAAGCTCAGTGAAATAGTAAATTGATTTATCTCCACCAAATAAAATAAATGATAAGAGTAGAGGTGTGCAGCAACTTTTTGGAAGAGAGAAGGAAACCTTCCTCCCCATCCTAGTAGATAGTGATGGGTGGTGGAAGGTGGTGCGGCGTTGAGTCTGTTCATGCCAGCCCAGCCTGGTTGTGGATTACCAGTTTGGGAGCATCTGATTAGAAAATGTGTATAACTGGCTCCTAAAATTTCAGCAATACCCCGATTTCTGTATCTATTTCATAACTTGCATTTAACCAAAGCATATCTTCCAGGAACGCTTCTTGATTTGAAGATGTTGAGAGGTGCCAGATACATCTTTGCCGCCACATTACATTGTGGCTTTATGGGTTAATTGCTTTTGCTAAGCCTTACTTTAATTTGAATTTAATTAGCTTTAATGTCCTCTGTTGGATATGGATGTTTTGTTTTTTTTTTTTCTCTCACACTAAATAGTTCTGTATCGCCATCATGTGGAGATGATATCAGTTACTAAGGTCATAGTGTAGCAGCAGATCTCTCAAGCTCAGGGAGCTTAGATATTAAAAAAAAAAAAAAAAAGAAAAAGAAAAAAAAAGGAAAAGAAGAAAAAAGAAGGAAGCGATGGGTAGAAGACTCTGTGGGCTAATACAGCTTTTGTAGGAATTAATTCAGCCTGTTTGGTGCAAAAAGCATAGAAATTGCAGCTCAGGAAAAGGTAGCCTGGAGATGCCTTTGCCTGGACGTTTCTCATTTTGCTCTGTATTGTGAGAAATCTTTGCCGGTGGCCAGCACGGGGCCAGCTCTGGGAAACGAGGATACGTGTGTGCAAACCAGCAGTTTTGGAGATACAGGGTCAGTATGCAAAACAAGGTGTAACGTAGCCCCTCCTTGCACATGGTTCCTATCTCTGCACAACCGACCTCACAGCAGGGTGAGACTTCTGACAGGCTGGCTGGAGGGAGGGTGATGGTTTATCGCAAAGAGAGATTAGGGAGAGGGAAGATCTGCAAATTGGCAGGAACTTTTTTCTGTGCCCTCTGGTGAGGGTTGGTGCGGCACTTGCAAGGCAACATTCCGCAAGCTCGTTGAAAACTTAATGTTTGCTGGATTTTTATGTTTTTGCCCTGTGAAATCTTGCTACCTTAAAGCGGGCCCAGGTGAGGTTCTGTATTTGCTGACCCACTCTTCCGATTCCCTGCCTGCTCAGAATTGACCACGTTTGAGCATATTATATTACTTGAGCAGAGAAATCTTGCATCAGGCCACTGAGGTGTCACCCCGCCCCTAGTTTTGGGTGTTGGGGTGTCCCTGGCAGTGTCCTTTGCTGGAACGTCCAGGAGGCCGCGGTGCCATGCGAGGCCGGGTGTGTTAACTCGTGTGGCAGAGGAGGAGGGCTGGCTCCCAAGAACTCCATTACGGGAACGTCATTGCCCTTTCCTGGAAGGAAGGGATGGCACAGATTGCGCAGGGCAAGTGTCTGGGGTGGCGAGCGCTCTGCATGCTGCTGCTGCCACCCTGGGGGTGGGACCCATCCGAGCACTGTCACAAACAGTTCACTGCAGTTCACAAAACAGGGCATCACCCCGAAAAATGAGCTCTGGGCTTTTATGCCATTAGACCTGGCATCAGGGCTCCTTCCTCCCATTCCTTTTTATTGCCTGTTTTTAAAAAGACCTGCTTAAAGTGTGTTTTATCTGTAATGCAAAGTCATGCTGGCTCAGTGGAACTGTCTTACACTAAAACCTGAGACAAAGATTTCAGTAGGTATAAACATACAAAAATGTTTAATATTTAAAATAGATGATCTTGGGAACCTTGATAAACTTGGGGACTCTGTAGAACAGATGAACGGAGACTGTCTTTTCTCTCTTTCCATTCAAAGGAAAACGACTAATTTGCTGAAGCGCACTTTGCTTTTTAATGCATCGTTGTGGTTCCTCTGTGAAGGTGTGTGCCTTCCCGCTTCTCTTCCCGAGCGATCGGTTCTGAGAGGCACCAGCTTATGGCAAGGAGAATGAAGGTTACTATTTTGGAGTGTCACAAGTATGTACAGAAATTTAATCAGTGTTGTGTACCTTTATAGATGTGCTGAAGACTTCTTACTGGTCTAAGAATAGGTACGTTTTTATTATCCCCGAGAGTTTAAACAGATTTTAAACCGCAGCCTACAGCTTCAAACCAACAGCCACCTTTCTGTTGTGTTACAGATGGAGGTGCTTGGACCCTTCAGGCAGTGGCACGTACAAAGTACCTACTTTGCTTTGGTTGCCACTGAGGATTTTTTTGTGGTTTAGGTGGATGAGAGAGATTCGTGTCACAAACTGGCAGTTAACTGCTTATTTTTGAAATGTTGAGGCCTGAGAGCTTGCTTCGTCCCTGTGCAACGTGAGCGTCTCTGTTTCATGTCTCTAATTTGGGATGTATTGCCGAGATTATGACCAAGGCTGGTTTTTTTTGGTGAAGGTTCCAAAAACCTCTCTATATCCAAACAGGATTATTTCCCTTTTAATTACGATTTTGATTTTGAAGGTAAAAATATTGGTCAGTTTTAGATTGTTACTAATTATTGCTGTATTTTCCTGTACCTTATTCTTCACAATAACTCTACTGCTGTTGAAGTAACAGCTTTGTTGTACTGTCTGTTTGTCATACTTTCCTAGAATTCCCAGCGTGCGTCAGATGATGGGTTGGTATATGGAGGGCAGAGAGCTTTGACGTTCTTTTAAAATCTCTTTTAGAAATGCTTTTATTTACCATTATTTACCATTATTTGGAATCAAGGAAAAAATTATTTCTTTGTGAAAAAGTTGATGATAGGCTAAGATGGGACTACCTGGTTTTGTTGACAGATCTTTCTCTAGCAGGAGCTGTTAATGTAACCCTTTAAACCAAAGGGGCAAACCATGCTGGGCGTTCTTCGGGATTTTGTTTTGCTTAGAGAATTGACAAAATGATTAATAAACACTCTGCAGGTTGTTCTCAATGATTGCTATTGTTTTCAATGCAGTTATTGCATCATTTCTGACAAACAAGAACCCTAGTGCACAGCAGCGGATAATTAGGGTGTGGCCCCCCCATTAAGCTAATTGTCCTTTGTGCTGGTGATGGAAGGAGGTCACTGCCACCCACTCTGCTCCACTGGGTATCGCTGCTCCTGTCCGCCCAGCGGCTCCTCCATCCCAGTCCCCCCTCAAAAGATACTTACAAATCGCCGTAGGTCATTTTTGTCATATACTTTATTTGGAAAATAAAAGCTCTGATAGTAATTTCCTTGAAAACGCTGCAGTTTCTAGATGCGAGAGGAGGAAAAGAGAAGTTAGACTTGAATTGAGTCCCATTCCCTGTAAAAGCCCACTCTGTGAGCTGTGGAGAGGTGGAGGGACTGCTGGAGACCCTGAATTGCTCTGGCTTGGTGTTTAACTAAGTCAGCAGGGCAAGTATTTTTATAAAAACAACTTGAATTATTTCCCTTAAATGCCCCAGTGTTTAAATAGGGAAAGAGCTAGGTGTAAGATACAGAAAGTCAGAAAAATGCTAGTGCAGAAAAATAAGCTACTTAAAGTTATGGCTTTTTAATAGTTTGGGATTTGTTGTGAATTCTCTGTGACCTTCCTGGCCTTGCGTATTTCTGTATGCATATGCTCTTAGGCACTGCTTTCTCAGATTTTTGGATGTAAAACCTCCTAGAACCGTCTGTGGCCTGTCCCCCCCTTGCTGCTGGTGCGTGGCCAAGCTCTGGTGTAATTGGGAGGGGAAGATGCTCAGCTTAGCTCCTGTCAGCCCCCCAGGCTCTGCTGAGGAGAACATAAGCCTTCCTGCATAATTCCTGCAGTGCTTACCTTGCTGGGATCTTCTTAGCTCTGCTGTCTTTCTCTGGCTGTATTATTTTAAAGAGTGTGTGGAGACTAAAATAATCCCTTGTTATGCAGTTTAATTAGTCCAGGCCGACTTCACCAGTACAAGTACGTCTGGTCTATGCTGTTCATTTTTCTGGACACTGTAAATGCTTCATATTTAGTCTTGTTCCACATGACTGTGAATTTCTATTTTCTTTTTTTAACTCTCAAGCTGTGGAAGGATATGGTGTATATCTGTGTGTGATTATTTGGTTTTTTGCGCTGACAGGGAGGTTTGCAGGATGCTCTGCTGCCTCTAGCAGCTGCCATCGCTTTGTCGCTACTCGGCAATTTTCTGGTCAAAGCTGCCAACTTGCTCTTTGCAGAAGACGACCCAATCTGAAAGCCTTCCATCCTGGTTTCTGGGTTTCGTGCTAGGCTGACAGTACGTTTACAGGACTAACCACCTTGAAAACTTGCTACAGGAAAATCTGGCTTCAGTCAGAGGGGAAAACGGAGCTGAAAGGGAACTGATGAGCTATACAGCCTCTTGGCTGTCATTACACAGGCGAGCGCGGGGAACTTCAGGTTGGAGGTTGTGGCACCAAAAATAAACCAAAAGCAGGTTTGTGCACGAAGCTCTCAGACGCTGACCGTTCGCTGCTGCAGGCTCCACGGGGTGAATGAAACCAGCCCATCCTTGTTCTAGCCGAGGAGTTTCTCGAGGAGTTTATCTGCATGAGGACATGCTAGTAACTGATTTTTTGGCAATTTACGTGACACTCAACACACGGAAAAAGTAATTGATGTCATAGAGATGTTCAGATGGTGAAATGGTAAGGCGGAAGACAGCATTTCCAGGTTTATTTTAATAGCCTCTTAGGTATTAGTTTCAAAAAAGTAAACAATAAAACAAGGTATAAAATACAATGCATAGCTTTGCAGTTAACGTAACCTTCTTCTATGATCAAAATATAAGTTGGTTTTGTGTTAATTATATACATATATAAATGCAGCGAACAAGACCGTGGTCTGATTTAAGTGAACTGGAGCATTTAATTCAGTCCCCTGCTGTACCGCCTCCTTTGAGAGGGCTGTATTTAGTTTTTTAACTACTGTAGGTTACAAAATTGGCCCGGGTCAGGTGAGCGCCAGCTGAATGTGAGGTATGTACTGTCTGAATCAGCCGGGGAGGCGAGGAGAAGGAAGATGCTGCTGTTGACAGGGAGCTTGCTGCTGCCAGCCTTTGCCTATTTTTCTTGACATGTTGATTCCCGGCTGATTTTGAAAATACTCCTGGGTCCTTCTCTTTATTATTTTTTTTTTCCTGGAGCTGGTTAGTCTGTGTCCTCTGGGCGGCAAGGAAGGATAGCGTTAAAGACTGAACACCATTTTAGCAGTGGCAGAAGAGGATTGCATCTGCTTATGAGGTATTGCATGTGTTTTCCAGTGGGATTAAAAGGATGCTGTGAGAAGTGGCTGTGTTTTGGATTAGGATGAGACTGTAGTTCAAAATAACGCCTACCTTAACTTTCAGAGCAATGTTCGGTAGGTTACTGGCTTTGATGTTTAAAGGTATGTCAGTGGACTTCATAGAAATCCATGGCGATCTCCGGTTTATCATGCACTGTGCGACTTGGATATATACCAACTTTGGTCTTTTGGCATAAAATGGAAATGTAATGCTAGCTTGTATTACAGTATAATGTAAAAAGAAAATGTAAAAAGAGCCAGTGTGTACAAATACTTGTCATGGTGTACTTTACGCATGTACACATACAGCATGTACATATACAGTCACTTCCACTCGGTTTTTCTGTTCTCTAAAGTTGGTGCTTTATACCTGCGTTATTTTAATTGTTTGTATTGAGAGCTGTTGTGTAGTCCTCTAAAACAGAACTTGTGTCTCTGTGGTTTGATCTTCAGTGGCCAGACTTCCCATGCTTCTGAGCTGAGGTCAGATAAGTTTTCCAGTGAAAACAATAAATGGTTTCTCACTAGGAAACGAATTTTCAACTTGAAAGAATGCAGCCAGTGCAATGTAGGAGTATTATATATCTCGTAACCAGTAGGTGTACGTGTATGGATGTCACCTCACTGCAGTATGTTCCTCTCCAGCTCCCGGCTCTGTCTGTGTGTTCTCAGCTCTCTTTTTCTTTCACACACAAGTGCTTTACCAAAATCGGCATAAGCCGACGGACCCTGATGGGTGGGGAAGCGAGAGCTTGTGACTACACATGCACCAGCAGTGCCCTGCCTGGACCAGCTCCTTACCCCAGCAAGGTCGCACGTTTCAGCAGCGTGGAGGAGCGCCCACCCAGCTGGACTGTGCGGCTCTGGCACGGCTGGTCCGGCAGAAAGCCCTCGTGTTGAGATGGCTGCGCATCGCTCTGCAGGCGCAAACCTCTGGCCGTCGCTCTGGACCTGCTCTGCAGATCTAGGATGAAATGAAACTGTGAGAATTACCGGGAGTAAGGTGTCTAGAGGAGCATCATAATTCTTACAATTGCAACTCTTCTCATTCAGAGATTTTTTTTTTTTAATGACTAGTTTTTCTGGTAATGTGTAATTCCCATGTCTGGAGTCAGTTCCCTTCTGTTTAGTCTTAAGAGACTGTTCTGTCTGCTGCAGTTTTTGTTAACAGGCTTTGAGACAGAGCTGGTGGCAGCACCGTCAAGTACGTACCCAACTAACCAGGAGGGAAATCAGGGAGTTTTTAGGTCTCAGTATTAGCACAGTTGGTGCTAATTTTTTCTCAAGTTGCTGCTGTTCACTTGGCAGTGTTTGTCCAAATCTTCCTTAACTCAAAGCTTGGGTGGGGAAACGAGCAAGACTTGTTCTTTGGCAGGCTTCTGTGGCATGCTAGCGCACAGCGGACTGACAGCTCAATGTAGTGCCATCGTGAATGCTGCTGTACAATGCGTAAAATGTCTTCAGCGTTATTGACCGCTGTCTGTGTATCAGACTCCTGAGGCTTCGCTGACAGGTGGAGATACAGGCTTTTCTGCTTTCTGATGTCAGTTTTCTCTCTTCTGAATTTTAGGAGAGCTCATACCTTGACAGTCTTGTTCATCCTCACCTGTGCGCTGGGCTACGTAACCTTGCTTGAAGAAACACCACAAGATACAGCCTACAATACAAAGAGGTAAATATTTGAGAGCGCCTTTCTGCAAGGTGTCTGTTAGAAAAGGGTAGCTGTATGACCAAGTTACTGTGTGCACTTTTACTGGTGAATAAGCTACCTCAAATGACCTTCTCATTAACTCCTTTAAATGCCCGAACCCTTAGAAAGTGACAAAACCAAGCCTAAGTCTGTGAGCTCCTCTGCTGGCCGCTGAATTTAATTTCTAATCGGTTTAGTGTCACTCACTGTCATACCGGGCGGCTGCTGTGTGTCTGATTTAAAACAAAATACAAAACTCTTTTAAAGCCTCGAAGTACTGGCTGTGTTTCTTTGGCAATGCTTCTGCCTCTTTTTCTTAAAATAACCTAACTGCTAAATTACTTGAGCTGTGACTACATTTTTCTGACTTAAGTGCTTTTTGTAAAATGATTTTCAAGGTTCCAATACAGATCGTTATTTGTTGTTGAAAATTAACACGGGAACTTGTAGCCCAAAGGGAAACCCTTGGAAAATAAGAATGAGATGAGTCTTACATGTGTGGTCCATTTCTACCACAATTTAAACTGATTAAATGTGGTTGAATTTCTCCTCTTTTTAAAGAACTACAGTAGGGAACAAAAAGAGGGAAGAAAAGTGATCTTTTAAAAATCTAAGTATATTTTAAAAATCAAGGAGGTGCTTACAGACTGCAAAGCATCCTTGCTAGATGTGTGAAAATCATTCCGGTTTCTACCGGTCTGGTTTCGTAAATATAATGCTATTTTTTCCCCCTTGCAATTGAAGGGTTTCTTCCTGTTTTTTTTACATTTTTTTTAAAAGTGACTCAGGACCTAGTATTCATTGTCATGGAGATGCAGGAATCAGGGTATTTCCTGAGATAATGGTGGTGGTTGTTTGGTCAGGTACACAATAGCTGTAGCTAATGTAATTCACTCGCACGTGGGGGTGAAATGGAACAAGTTGGAACACAGTGGCCTGTCTGGAGCTGGGAAAACTTCTGCAAGGCTTTGTTTCTGGTTATTATCTATATTTCTGGTTATTACGAGAGAGGCTAGGGAACGGATGGAGGCCTGACATCCCCTGGAATGGCAGCTCAAAATAGAGAAGGGGAAAAGCTGAAAAGAGAAGTGATGACACATCGTTAGGGAGTAATACAGATTTAAGGTGACTCAGTGGAATATCTTATTATTGAGATTAGAGCCTTTACTGCTTTAATATGAACAAACCCGAAGAAGATTAATCAGCAGATTAACCTTTCTTTCATGAAATAGAAGTTGCTTTCTGCATATTCAGTGCAGGGAATAATGTGACCAGTTGTTAAAAACAATTTAACAGCACCTTAGCGGGCAATGAGCAGCAAATGTTCTTTGATCACTTCTGCATCTCTGCTTGTGGAATACTGCCTGCAATATCTAGATGCAAAAATACGGGAAAAGCAGCATCCTGGGAATTGTATATGGTCTTCCAAATTGGCTCTTGTTACTGGTTTTGAAGGGTGCATCTCTGTTTCCACTCATGCTGCACCATTATGTTATTGCCATAGTCATCCAAGCTATGTGCCAAATTCTGCGACAGTAGTTAACTCCGCCAAATCATTACTTTTTCCAAGCTGAAGACGGATGCAGACAAAGTGCACGAGTCCTGTGGGCCTTTCCTAAGCTTCACCTCTGTTGCCTTGTCCCTGATTTCCAGAAGGGATGGAGGTGTCTGTGATGTTCAGCACGTTCCTTATGCTGAGTCAGTTTTCTGTGAGCTCCTCTCTGGTCTCAATTAAATCTCTTTTCAAAGGTCTTTGAGGTAAGTGCCATGCCAAGTTTAGCACCAGTAAGCATGAAGGATTCCAGCTCAATTCACGTCCCAGCCGTTCTTCTTAACCTTCTTTAGCATCCGTGTGCCTGCCGCTCTTGTACGTCTCATTGCTCCTGACCTTAAGCGTGTATTTGAACAAAAAGAGGCATTTCAGAGCAGGAGTAAGATAGTCACAACATGCTTCAGTATATCCGTATCCCAAATTTTCACAATTTTTTTTTTTCTTCCATAACTTAAAGTACCTTATCCTACCCTGAGATCTTTTTCAGTCTTAATATAGAGCTGTTGTGTGTTTTGGTCTGAAATTTTGGCCTGCATGAGGCTCTCACTGCGTGCAGGTTCTTCATGGGAACCCTTGCCTGCTTAATGAACAGCAGTAGTTTAGTTACCAATGAGCAGTGTCTCTAGCTGTCATGCTTTTTTATTTCCAACTGCTGCACAACGACAGTGGAGCAGTGTTTTGCTGCTTAGGTGCAAAAAGTTAAACCCTTTTGTTTTCAAGCTCTTGCTGAGAGGTGCCAGGCTGCCTGTGAAGGGTATGAGGTGCTTAGAGCAGAACTTTGAAGCAAAATAGTCAAGTTGCTGCATTAGCTGATGCTGCTGTGTTTCCTGCACTAACAAAGCAAGAGCAACCCATCTGAGGCTCCCTTGTCCCCTGTGAAAGTGCGTCCTTCATCCCATCCCTCAGAGAAGGCGCTCCGGGCAGGGCGAGGGGCTGGATTCGTGCAATAAGTCACCAGGAGAAACAATGGACAGAAAACAACATCACGAACCCATGAGATCATGGGGTGTGGTATCTATAGCTAAGATTTATATTTGCATCTGTTTAGATGCTGACATTTCAGTGCCATTTTCCTTCCTGCGACATGTTAGGGCAATAAAAGGAGGATTATTTTCTTTAAGGTAAGGCTTATAGAAATGTTCTATATGTAAATCTAGTTGAAGTTCATTAGGGTCATACACACAGATGTTGACGTGATCATGTGAGATCTGGGATCAGATTGCCTCTATTGTAAACGTTGAAAATTTACTTAGCCAAAGAGATGTTGCACTGCGAAGCCTGTCTGGTCAATGGGGCTCTTCATTCAGGGTTCCTACAGCATTCACAGCAGCCGTGAAATAGTCCATCCTGGCTGACAACTGGCCGTGAAGCCCCCAGGAGGAGCTGACAGGACCCAGCTCCAGCCCTGAGGGTAGCTAGAGACATATTCAGCGGCCTCCATTGTATGCAATGGCTGTGGAAAAAGTCCACATCTCCCGATTTGAATGCTGAGCAGGAGTTCTTGAGGGGGGGGAAAGTTAATATATTTTTCATACAAAGAACACATTCAGGTTTAAAAAATCCTGTATGCGTCAGGGTTGTACATTGACTTTCAAGCCATGAAACAGTCTCTCTTCTAAGATGCCTTTCTGCAGTAGTGTTTGGCAGTAGCTGATCACGGCTCAGCCATGGTGACAAGTCGGGGGGGGTGTTGGCAAGCTGATGGTCTTCAACTCCTGGGGCTGAACACCCGCAGGGAACACAAGGTAAGGAGGAGGCTCGACCTCCATCTGCCGGGTCTCGGCCTGGGATGGCAGCGAGGGGCTGGTACCAGTCACGCTGCTCAGATACAGCCGGGGAAGGGGCACGGCGTGGGAGCTGGCTCGCTCAAAGCCTGGCACAAAGGACGATACACAGACACTCACAGACAAGCTTCATTGTCTCGTGCCTCCAAATCGACTCTTCAAATGAGGCAAACAATAACTTGTTTGTACAAATGGAACAGTTGCCGTGTTCTCCCTATCTTATTTGGTTAAGTGCTAAAATCATTTTTGTAGGCACGCTTTGCCATTTGGTGTCTTCCTGATCTGCTGCTCAAGAAAATACGTTAGCTGAAGAAAATACATTAACCCTGGCCCGCCAGGCTGGCTGCTGGGGGGGTGGGTGGAAGAAGCCCCTCTCAAAGCCTAGAGAAGCTCTTACCTGGAGCCACGGTAGGGCAGCGGCCCAGCTGCTGGTTGGGCTTTGCAGGCTTCATACGGAGGGAGTGTGGTGGGGTTAAGGAGAGAAGTTTAGTTATTGCAGGAAAAAAAAATGGAGCTTGTATGGTTATTATGCAAATTTTTTATTTTCTTCAAAACTTCCCATGGTGAACTTGAAGTAAGATAATACAGCTGAAACTCCAGCTATTTCAGCCCAGCTCCTGCAGCTGCGGTTTGGCTGAGAGTGGATTTTAGGAAAAGGAACATAAGTGCAGGTTCCCGTGGTGACTTATCTTCAGGGCATCTCCAGCTTGGGAAAAATCACCATTCCATGGCCTAAATCAATGATCATGGACATCCTGGTTCATGGCTGAGCATAATGATAGCAAACAGAGGTGTGTATCATTACATGGTACAGAATGCGGACTATTTGGTGTAAATGTGAATTTGTAGTACTGGTGTTTCCAAATACAAACTAGTGACTCAAAATGCAGAATATTCTCATTTTAGATCAGTTGAGAACTTTTTTAGCATCTCCGTCCTTGAAAAGTGTGATGGAACTATCTATTCACTCTTTCATTCAGTAGCTAATTCTGGTGTGCTTCCCAGTGTCACAA
Organism: Larus michahellis; assembly: GCF_964199755.1. Classification (NCBI taxonomy): domain Eukaryota; kingdom Metazoa; phylum Chordata; class Aves; order Charadriiformes; family Laridae; genus Larus; species Larus michahellis. The sequence continues at coordinate 94,212,293 of NC_133899.1, read as the reverse complement.
AGCAAGCAAGACAACTGAGTTCCACCTGTTCGGTAAAACCCATTCGTATTTTCAGATGCACAAACGTTTTATACTCAGAGGTGAATGTCGCAAAACAGTTTGCATAAATCCTTCTGCTTTCTATTTTGAAAGAAGATTTTGAAATGTTTAAAGCACGAATAGTCTACTAATGCTTCTGGTATGTAACATTTTCTCAATAAAAGAAAAAAATTATTAGGTATTTTCTCTGGCTCCTGCAAACAGCCATTTTATTTACAGTCAGGGGTTGCATCATTTACTGCAAACATGGCCTGTGCTCACCCTGCAGTGCAGTGAGGGATTTCTCAATTATCTGTCTCTTCAGCCAGCTCTTAAGCAGGTAATGAAGGCTCTGTTGGGAGTTTGGATGTAGAAAAAAAGAGCATTTTGGGGCTGCATTGCACCATTCCATCCATTAAGAGTGAAGGAGCATGCCCAAGTACAGACCGTGGGCTCCCGTCTTCATGAAAAACAAGTTCCAACCCTGAAAAAGAAGTGCTGTTCTGTGCACGTGAGATGGTTAAAAGCTCAGGAGAATTTGAAGTCGATGTTCAGTACTTTGAAGTGAAATGCCAGCCCTCGCCCCCCAGCTGGCACCTCAGTCTTGGGTCTGGTCCGCCTGCTGGAGCGGTGTCCCCAGCAGGGAGGGTCTGGCATTCAGACACCAGGATGTGCATTTTCTCGTTTTTCTTTTACTTGTGAAACAAAATTTTCTTCAAAAACATACAGCATGGAATTGGTGGGCCTCAAATCATGGATCTTGACTGCTGCTTGCTTCACTTAGTGATGGTCAGTGGGGATCTCTTCCCGGAGTTGTCTGCCCGCCCTTAGGGGTCCGGTTCCACGTTGGCTTGAGCTGACGGCTCAGCCTTGAGTGGGGGCTGCCGCATCCCTCCCCGGGGAGAGCGGCGAGCTGAGCCAGCTCAATACGAGGTGAGTTTTCAGCCAGATCGGTCCTTGCACCGTTTTGGTCTGGGAACGTGCAGGAACGCTGCTCCTGCAAGGAGGCAGATGGCAGGACGGTGGCCGTCCTTAGTTAGGCCCTACCTTGCTGGGGATGAGAGGTACCGGGTGGGTCTTCAGTGTACTTGGGCTCGTGGTCTGATAATTCTTAGCATTTCTTTAATGTCTCTGTTAGGCTCTGTATTATAGTTCCAGCTTTTGAAATAGAACTGGTGCTGGTTTGGTCTTAAAAGCTCCTCCATGTCTTTAGTTGACTAAGAAAATGTTTTGGAGCGGTGGCAAGTTCAACAGTTCGTTTTTAAATGTCATTGAAATTTTACTGGAGCAATGGGAAGCCCTCTAACTTGGGAGCTTTCTCACTGCGAAATTTTAAGTGCCTTTCTGACAAAGTGGGCATAAAAGCTTCTCAAAGGCATAGGGAAGTGTTTGACTCATGGTGGATCTCATGATGACCTGGCGGCTGAGGCTCCTCGTGTGGGTCAAGGAGCTGCTCCGTTTGTCGTGGTTTTGCTGGATGAGTTCTCAGGCAGATCCGGCTCCTCGGCTGGCTGGAGCAAAGTGGGAGGACTGGCAGCATGTCGTTAGTGGGGAGGGCGGGGGAAGGATGGACGGGTAGACTTTGGGGTTTGAGAGCGTCTGTCATGAAACCATGCTTAAAAGTATAGGAATTCATACACGTTTCCCTGAAATATCTCCAAAAGGCATCTATTTACGATTGACATGTTAAGAAAGTAGTTAAGAAACGAAGATTGGATATTTTTTTACACCAAAGAATATAACTTACAAATTCATTAGGAAGATGAAGCAATATAAACCATTCTGCTTTTCACTTTCAGAGGTATCGTTGCCAGTATCCTGGTTTTCTTATGTTTTGGAGTTACACAAGCTAAAGATGGACCATTTTCAAGACCTCATCCAGGTAATTTCAGTTGTTTAAGTCACTCACGTATTTCTGGTAAATTACACGGTTTATGGTGAATGTAAATATCTGTGTTACTTCTAGAGAGGGTAAGTTGTAATTTAAATAATAACAATACGGGTTCGTTAGCACTGCACGCTTATCACATAGCTTCCCAGCTTCCAGCCAGCCTCCGAACAGCACAGTGATCCTTCCGTGCGTTCGATCTGCGGGTACCAGAGGATTTTTATTTCTTTTTTTAATCTCCCTGTTCTGGCTTCCCGTTGCTAGTAAAAAGCTTTGTGTGAACTGCCAGATTCTTGAAACCTTAAATTCCCTTGTTTATCCCTTCTTTTCCCCCTCCTTTCTGTAATGGGGCTGCACTCCTGACCACGAATCCGGGTGCTGGAGCACTACGCTCCCTTTGCTCTCCGTTAGCCACAGTAACTGCTGCATCAGTAGCCCTTCATTATGATTTTAAAGATTTCTCGTAAGACTGTAAGTCTTGAAAGCACAACACAAAACCTCTCCCATGTAGTGTTATATCAGGTGAAGTATGAAAATATTTTAATATCTTTGATTTTTTTGCCTATTTTTAGATGTGAATCACTGAGAAAGAATTAAGGGAATTTATATAGGCTTACATAATATTCCTGAAAGCATTAGGCTCTCTTACAGTCAAATAAAGCTATAAGTATGTCTTGTGCCAAAAAATTAATTTTCCAGTTTAGGAATGCTGTTCTATATGAGAAACAGCAGACGCGTTAAAAACCTCGATCAAAGCAGACTTTGTTCTAGAGCAGTGCCAACAGCACACCTCTGCAAACTTACGGTTTTATTCAGAACTCTGCATTTCTGAGATCTTCTTAAATAGCAGTTTTTAGTCTCTCTGTTACAGTTAATTCTGGTTCCTCCTATAAGACAAATTGCTCCTTTTAAGGACAGCAGTGATATTTGGGTGCTTTTAGTTTTAGAACATCCAGTGGCTTTGTCTGGCGGGGAAGTTGTTTTTCTTCCCTAGAACAAAGTGGTACAAATTGGTTGGGGAAAGTCCAAAGGTCAGAGACCTCCGCAGCCAACTGCTAGTGTAGATGGAGCCAACTTCTAGTGTAGAGACTGTGGCTTGAGCATCCCTCAGCAGAATCAAATCCATGATTCAAATCCATGTCTGTGAACAGGGTGATTGAAGAAGCTCCCATGTATGCAGTCACTTCGAACACTGAATGTATTCATGTCATCTTTTGTATTAACTTCACCTTTCCTCTAGCTTGTGTGATGGTTTGATCCTCTGAAGAGAGGTTTTCAGGGGCTAGAGGGGTTTGGTAGCACAGCGGACACGTGCAGAGTCGCAGCAGGACATCTGGGTGCCTGTTCAAAGGAGAATGGCAGTCCTTCTCCGCGCCTCTCCCGCGGGAAGGCTCCTGTGGCAGCAGAGGACGTGGCACTGCAACCCGGTGAGATTCCGTGTCAGCTCTCCAGTTACAGAGGGTGCACCGGGGAGTTCAGACGAGGCAGCCGAGTCTCTGACCTTAGCTTCGCCATGCTGTTCCTGGAGAAAGACCTCATCTCAAAGGAACTGACAGCACCGGCCGCCGCTGTGCACTGCTTCCATTTATAGGGCTGAAGGAAGCCCTGGGTCAGCCAGGGCACTACGGTCACAACAGCCACCGTCGAGCTGTCACACGAACTCTTCAAGCTGTACCTTAGCAGTAGCCAGGTTTCCTGCCCAGCTTCTGTCCGGTGATACTTGGAGCCCTATTATTCAGTTTGTGTCTACCTATTTATGGCCAGCTCGGAGATGCTTTGTTTTTTCGTCTGTTCTTTGTGCCTAATGTTGTCGTTCTGTTTAAATAGCTCTTCTTGGTCAGTGTTTATCCACCTGATTTATTTATACACAGCTCACCTATGCCAACTCACCATTGGTTTTGCTAAAGCAAACGAATTTTGCTAAAGCAATAAGTTTTGCTTTTAGTCTCCCCCCTCAGTGTAAGTTTTTTCTTTCCTTCGAATTTTGTTTCTTACTCGTTTAGCCTTTCGGGTGGCATAGGTCAGACTCAAGCCGCTGTTGATGGCTGGGGTAAGTGGTGGTTGTGTGCTCAGCCAGGCAGCGCGCTCTTGTGAAGTGTTGGTCTTGTGTTCTCCAGCCTCTCCGCAACGGCAGTGCTTCAGTGTTTGAGCATAGTAATTACTAAACTATCAGGTATGTAATGATTAGGTGAAGCCTACTTAATCAGGAAGATAGTCCTAATTTGAGGGAGGTTCACGGTGACAAGTGCATTTAAGGAAAACAAATATTAGGCATGCCAAAAATAACTTTATAGCTAAAGCTGAGGGCAGTCCAGGAAGAGAGAGAACACGATGTTTGTACAGCTTTGAAAACATCTTGTTTCTGGTGTACGTGTTCAGATGTAAAGTAGGCTTCAAAACCTCTTGGGCACTTATGTCAGCCGGGGAGAAAGCACAGTAAATTACAACCAGATCTTTTTTTATTATGAAGTATTGCTGAGTGTGTTCAGCAGCTGCAGATCATCTGCTGCCAGAGCCCTGTGTATATAGGAGAATAGAAGCTCAGCTAAGGATTTAGGTTGTTCTGCACTCTGAACTGTCTGTACATCAGCTTCAGAACTAGCCTGGGCAGAGGTTCCTCTCTTCCAGGTGACCCTTTGGCCACTGGAGGGTTTTTTTTTTGGCTTGTTTGGTTTTCCTAAGCTGCATTCTAGGAAGAAAAGAGGGTGTGCACGCACTCTCGGTCAGCCCTGCCAAGAGAAATGGGCCAGTGGATTTGAAAGTTAATCAAATGGGAAGGAAGGACAGAAGTCTCAAGTCCTGGTTTCTACAGCTTTTGTGTAAGGAAGCTGCACAAGGGGCACTGGCTGTTGCCTCGACCGGGAGAAGGTAGGCTGAACTCTGCTTCTCCTTCCCTCGAGGAGACCGAGGGGCAAAACCACCTCATAATGTTTTTTTTAATGACTGACCCCTAAGACGACACTTCTTCGTATTGCATAATTAAGAAATGACAATTATGTTTGTAGACTTTAAGTAAAAATCTTAAAAGTTCCAAATTTCCAGTGAAAGGTGTTACAGAGCTTCCTGTTCTCCAGGCCACACCTGCCTGTTTTATTTTTCCTTTTTTTTTTTTTTTCCCCTGGAAGTGTAAAGTAGGCTGTTTTGATGAAATTAATTTAGCAGTTTTGCTGAAAAAAGGCCACACCTTCTCACATTTCAGTCTATTTTAATGATGGTGTCAGAAACAGGCTGTTAGAGACTTCTTTTAAAAATGCATAAATTCCCCCCCCCTACTGAATTGGATAAAGACGGCATTTATTTTTGTTTCGGGGGCAGACGAGCCTCTCTGAAGCTCTGCCACACCATGGCTAGCTGATTGCAGCTTCTGAGCTGATAAAACAAGTCTGTTAGCAAGCCTGGAGTTTATGCTTAGTTCTTGCATTATTTATGTCACGATCCTGCTTTTAAGCATTAACATATCAAAGTTGCCTTGGACTTAATAGAGATAAATGCCCAAATCAGGCCTGAAGGTGGTTCTTGGTTTTTTCACTTGATGCAAACGATGTCCGTGCAGGTGGAACGGCTGCTGCCTCCGCTCGACCTTCGGAACAACTCTGTTGGCTCCTCTTTGTCCCAGTCCAATTCTGTCACCTAGACATAGCCATGGAGGGAGAGCGCTGGTTTATACGTGTAAACAGGAAGCACCTGAAGGAAAGTCTATTAAAACCATTCCAGAGTGATTAGTATGTGGCGTTACCGAGAGATTTAAATGTCCCCTTGGACTGAGTCAACTTTTGCTGAATTACCTTGTGTAAATTTTTGGATGTGGTTAGGAAAAAATACTGGAGTCTGTGCACGGCCTGGCTCTGCATTAACCTCCTTCCTCCCGTTCGGGAGTTAACAGAGTCGCCGGGTGAGATTTCGGAGCCCAGGAATCGCTTCAGAAGGCCCCTCTGGCTGGATTAGGCTGAGTTCGGGGCATGAATGCGGCCCGTGGACCACAAAGCTTGTACCCAGGGCAGTCAGAGAGCCCACTCCCTGGGGACTGAGTCCTTCAGGAGAACTGAGGTGAGGAGGATGGAGCTGGAAGCGGACAAGTACTGTAATTTGTGTGCCTTTTGGAGTCGGGTGTTACTTCAGTGTGGGAAGAGCTGTAATCACACCTCTTGGGAAGGTGAATAATGACTGCAGACTCTGAAGCAGGCGAGCTTTGTGTGGTGTTTCTCTTGTTATGAAGAGTTCAGATATCTCATAGGTCTTGCAGGTAGCACCTGCTAGACCTCTGGTACTCTTCTTTTTTTTTTTTTTTTAATTTAATTCCTAGTAAAAGTGAAAATGTATTTGGTATTTTGAAATGCTTTCTGCCCCTTGAGGAAAGAACCTTGCCTTCAGGGAAAAAGGTGGGCTTGCAGAAGGAAAGGCAGCGGTTCCTCCTGCCAGTCTCAGTCGTGCCGGTTCTAGCAGTTCACAGGCAGCAGCTGCAAAGCGCATTAGCGGGGATAGGGATGGGAAAACCAAAATTGGACAGGTTGGCTTATGTGAGGTGGTGAAGAAAGAAATTGGACTAGTTCAGGAAGGATATAGTCCTCTTCCAAGGACTCCTGGAAAGTATTGCGAGTGGCACGTACCTTTCCTTCTCACTCTTAAATATTTAGTTCATTGGGTTGAAGCGTTGTGATGGATCCTGGTCTGTTCTCACAGACGTGGGTCATCACCTGAGCAATGCTGGGAATGTCCATAGTGGCCAGGCTGGCAGCTGAGGAGCCTCTCTGGCCGGGCGCTTTGGGAAGCGTGGTGAGCACTTTACCCGAATGCTGGGCTTTATCGTTTCTTGGTGGGAGCGTCTCTTCTTGAAGTGTTTGCTTATATTACAGTAAACAAACAGTTGACTGCTGTTCTGCTTGAAAGCTTCCTAACATCCCGTTTTGTTTCTTTCTGTAGCTTACTGGAGATTTTGGCTGTGTGTCAGCGTTGTGTATGAGCTCTTCCTCATCTTCATACTCTTTCAGGTAAGTAACTGAGACCTCTAGTTACTAAACGCCAGTTTAATAGTCCTTTGTGGTGTTCTTTAGGTTTTGCACTGACTACAGGAGATGCACTTCGTTTCTGTGAAATCAAATCATTGTGCTATTTAACGAGACTTCTAGGTTGAGGAAAAATTATGATATTATAAAAAAATATTTCACCTTGTTGTCTAACTTCTGGTTCATCTCAGCCAAGGTTAGATACCGCAGCGAAGTGTTCTTAAATGAGCTGATAAGAAGTCAGAGTTCTTCTTGAGATCAACCCATCAGGAGTTGGTGCTTCTTGTGTTTAGTCTCTGCTCTGCTGGGCTTGGTGTGCCTTGCTGAAGTTGCGTTCCAGCCGTTAGTTTCTTAGATTCTACAGATTGTGGGGTGAATTCATCTTCTTTCGTCTTCTGAAATACTTTTTACCTGGAATGATAGGTGCTTTGAACTTTTTTTTTGCAGTAAACCAAAACTTCATACACAACTCTGTAGTGGCAGCAAAGTGAGGGTGCTGTTTGTTCTAGAAGAACGTGCTATTGGTACTTCCAAATAAAGCACGTTATTTTTTACCATATTCTTGTCTTCAGTACACTGAGAATTTTTCCCTGGCTCTTGCAATTCTGTAACTTCTCGGAAATGCAGCAGTTGAGGTAAAACATCTTGAGGTAGCAAGAGCAGTAAGGCTGACGCTGTTAACGAAGCCGTTGTGTTCCTGTATGTACCTGCACCACTGCAAATCCCGTCTGAGTGCCGGGAAAGAGCTCAAGATTTTGCCAGAGACTCGCTTTTGCTCCATTGTGCAATCCAATTATTGGTGTCATCTCCTCAGGCAACAGCATGGTTTGAAAGCACAAGCAAACGTGGAGTTACGGAGCCGTGAGGGGCAGCTCTCCTCTTGGGTCAGACGGCTGGCTGCCTCTCACGTTTAGATTCCAGTCAGTCCCCCGTTGCTCACGTTCAGATCCATCCTTCGTGCTGACATCTTAGTAGTGCTTGGCGCTCCGCAGTTTAAAAGCGTTGTGGAAGTACCACCACATACTTGTCAGGATGCTTGAAAAAAATCATTTTAGATGAGAGAAGGACGAGGAGCATGTTTTAAAAAAATGCTTTGCTTCTAGAGACCAGGTGAGCTGGAAGAAGTGGGGCTGGAATTGAGGTGTTGGGATCTGTCATCTCTCTTCTGTTGGAGTAGGGCATTTGCTTTGCAAACAAGTTTTTAATATTGATCGAACCCTTTCCAGCTAATCAAAGATTTCCTTTGGCTCCAGCAGTTCTTGTTCTGCTTGGCTTTCCTGGAGCCTTCCCAAAACTTGGTGCCAAGCTCTCTTAAGAACACAAAACTGGGCTTTTTTTTTTTTCCTTTTTTTTCTTTCCCTGGTTTGTTTTGGGGGGCAGCTGGAGCGTGTCTGCAGCAGGCCAGTAAGCAGCAATGTGAGTTTGTGCCATGGACATCACTTGGGGGTTCCGTGTGAACCCTTACGCAGGGCCCTGGTGTCTCAGGAGGGTTTCTTTCAGGCCGCCTGTCCCGCTGGGAGGGAGCGGAGTTCTGACCCCTTCACAGGCGTGAACAGCTCTGTCCTGCCTTGTTTGTTGTGCTCCTCACCGCTGAGGAGTACTTACTCACTTGCCGTTTATTCTTATATTCTTCCTGTTTCAGGTCACCCTGTTTTTTCTTCCAGGCGTCCTTGTAAACGATGCTCCTGACTGGCTGCAGTCAGGCTGAATAATGCGGTTCGTTTGTATTTGATAGTGCTGTTGGAGTTCTGAGCTCTGATAGGAAAGCCTGGAAATGGGCTGAAGCTGCGGCAGGGGAGGTTTAGGTTAGATATTAGGAAGAAATACTTTACTGCAAGAGTGGTCAGGCCCTGGGACAGCCTGCCCAGGGAGGGGGTTGAGTCACCATCCCTAGAGGTGTTTAAGGAACGTCTCGATGTGGCACTCCAGGGCATGCTCTAGTGGCAGAGATTGTAGGTTGTTGGGGTGGTCTTGGTTTTTTGGGGGTTTTTTTTGTGTGTGTGGGTCTATGGTTGGACTCGATGATTTCAAAGGTCCTTTCCAACTGTGAAGATCCTATGATTGTATGAAATGCTTTGCTTCCTCTGGCGGTGTGTTACGTTACCAGCTGGTTCGCTGTTAAGGACACTCACTAGCTGTTGCTCAGCTCTTTACTAAAAATACTTTGTTACTCTGCACAGGTTTAAATGAGGATAAAATTATGCTGAGTCTGTAGGGGACTAAGCTTACTTAAAAGCAAATACAAGCTCGCTTGTAGCTGAAACTTGTCTTACAGTTAATGTGACTTTAGTAGTTTTATTCTATAATTTTATTGTTATTGCGACTAACGAATTTCGCCCTTGCCCTGCTTTTACTGTCTGCCCGTCTGTCATAGACCTTACGTTGCTTCTGGTGTGAAACACTGCCCACAACAGTGAGCAACGTCATTGGGAAGTGCTTCCTCAGCAAATGCGTGCGTGAGTTACCAGTCAATTAGTTCAGGTTTTGCTCGCTGTTTGTAACTAATACTTTGATCATTTCTTCCTTGCTGTTTGCTTCAAGTTTATAACCCGTGCTGCTAGCGGGACCTTAGTTGAAGTGACGGTTTATTCCCTGAGCTGCACTCGGTTTTCCCTGCCATGAAGTGCAGGGCAGTTCCTGATTTGTGTGGCTGAAGCGAGCTGAGCCCGGGGGCACGACTGATCCGGGGCATGTCGTCCGTGGGCTCGGTCCGCCGGTGTCTGCACATGCCGTATTTCCTTCGAGCTGCTGGTTCCAGTGCTGCCGGCTCTTTCCCATTCTAGGAGACCTGAAGGCCATTGAGACGGGAGATGCAGAGTTAAATGAGCCTTTCCTGAGCCCCCGCCTGCTCTGGCTTTGCCCTGGCCATGCCAGGGGAGGGAGGGGAAGGGCTGGGGGAAGGACCGTGAGCCCGCTGGGGTGCTGAGCTCCTGGGAGGGAGGGGGCATCGAGGGGCGGCTGAGGAGGCAGAGCTAAAGAGCTCTGACTTTTCATCTTTAAGAAATCTTAAGTTCATGCTGTAGTCATTTTTTTCCTTAATATTTAGCATTAGAGGCCTGGAAGGTCATGTATATATGCTGTGTGATGCTCCGGGGTCTGGATATTATTTCAAGAGTTGTTCTGCAACACACGTTTAAAAACCACCCATTTGAGGATACAATGTTGATCTTAGTTATCTTTGTACTTTCCTGTGCATTACATACTTGTGAAGAGGGAGACGTGTTTTGTGTTCTTTTGCAGACTGTGCAGGACGGCAGGCAGTTCATGAAGTACATCGACCCACATCTAGGTGTTCCTTTGCCGGAAAGAGACTACGGTGGCAACTGCCTTATTTATGATCCTGGCAATGAAACGGATCCATTTCACAACATCTGGGTAAGGAACAAATAAAGTTACTTGCTAATGAGTATGACTGTTTTCTTTGGTGAAAGGTTGCTTAATTGAACTCTCCAAAGCACAGTCGTGAGTCTTTCTGAGTGTTGAATGGGAGAACAGGTCACGACTGACTCTTTAGCTTTCTTCTTTCTCTTCTCTTGACCTTTCCTGTCGATCAGAGGGAGATGTGTCTCGTTGTGCCTGATTACGTTGCCCAGGAGAGAGAGTAAACTGTTTAACAATCCTTGTTTCTCAGATTATTGATGTATACCTTTTCCACTAGGAGTTTGGGTTTATTTGTGTGCCTGAAGAGGCTTCTACTTGCAGTCACCTTGAGGCACAAAGTTCAAAAGTTGCATGTTGCCGAGCAAGCCATAAGTTGTGCTTTTCTGAATACCAGAAATGGTCAGGTTACTGTTCCTCATTGGCAAACAGAAGACTTGGGATTCAAGGGCAAAGGAGTTCTGGTTATTTACGGCTCCCTGGCTGGCTGGAGCTGTTGGCGCTTGGGTAGCGAGGGGCGCTGCATGCCTTGGGTCTGTCACGTGAGCCTTCGGTGCATCAGGAACCGGAATAACTGGGAGCCGTTGCAGCTGCCTTTCCTCATTCAGCCCCAAACCCGGGAGGAGGGAAGGCTCTCTGCCGGGGGTTGTGGGGGCAGGACTGGTGAGACTTAGGAAGCCCTGCTAGATACAACCTGGGGGGCTGATGAAGAAATGCATGCTCTTGCTCTGGCTTGAACCTGTTCTGCTTCTGTCCCCTCAGAAGGCAAGGAACGTGACATTTAGTGTTCAGAAGGTGGTCTCTGCTTTATCAATATCATCCGAATTCCAGTTTCTGCCCCTTAAAATTGTGACTGCGCTTTGAAGATACACTTATAAGATGCATCTAGTATTTATGTGGGAAACTACTGAAGTTTATTGCTGCAGTTTTCTTTTAAAAAAAGTACGCCTTAATGGGTTATTGTTTGTAGTGCAAAGTGACCTACACTCTCTTCTTGCTTTATAGGACAAACTGGATGGATTTGTTCCTGCTCACTTTTTTGGCTGGTACCTGAAAGTAAGAATGGGTCTTCTGTTACGTTTCTGTTACAGTGCTGTTCTGCTTTTAAAGCTTGACTGCTTCTGTGTCAGTGGTGCCAGTCTTCGTGATCAATTATATTAGGCAGTCATCTGTGAACTAGACAACTAGACCAACTGTTTGTAAGACATGAAAAGCTCTTTTCTTTTTTCTATTTTTTTTTTTTTTCTCCTGACCATGTCAGGTCACCTCATTTCTCTCCAAAGTAACACTACACTGGCAAGCTCCCTCCTCCACCATCATTCATTCTCAGGTCAGATCAATGAAAGGAAAAACCTTTACTCCTGTCGCAAGATAAATACTTGAATGAACTTTAATGCAGAGCATGGGGAAGACAGCGTTGAAAGAAGGCAGTGAAAGCGTGCTGCCGCCCAAGCATAGGTGCGTGAGGATACACTAGTGCTGTCCCACGGCAGGCTTTTCCCAGTGGCATCCAAATCAGGACTTTAAATCATTAAATGGGTGGTGGTTTAATTCCTGTTACTCTTTAGTCAACATCAACCCGCTGTGGAAGGAATTCCAGTTGTGCTTGTCTCTGGCAGAACACATTCAGCGTGTGTTTTGCTGATTATTTTGGTTTAAATATTAGCTTTTTTTAAACCTGAGCAAACTCACTAGCTAACTTTATTTTGCCCTGCAGACCTTGTTTGTTTTTATTTTTTTACCTGCAAGACCACCATATATATAATAAACCAAAAAAGCTCAGGCCGTTTTAAAAATAAGCTATAGCTGTTGTTTCGGTTTTCCTTTTCAAAAGTGCGGCTGTATTCCTATCAGTGTGTTATCGTCCTCTGTGTCTTTTCCCTGTAACCAAAAGATGAGTATGGTAGGCACAGGGAGACTTTGACTTCGGATCAACTTGTCTGTGGCTTGCTCTGTTAGCAAACAGAATTAAATTTGGAGAAACTTGGATCTTGCTCACCTAAGAGACTTGCATTAGATACTTAGATATCAAAATAGCATTTCAGTTACATTCTGTATTTATTTTTACAAGTAATGTCATACTGAGGACAAAATGCCTAAATAGTGAGAGCCTGGTACCAAGACCTAAGGGGAGTAGTACCGCGTTCCTGAGGAACTAGAATGGGATGGAAATCAATATGCCGGTTCGCTCAATCCAGCTATTCCCTGGCTTGGTCTGGAAGAAGCCTCCTGTTTATTAGAGGCTGTTTCTGCCGAGATGCCGGCCCATCCGTCAGCCTGCACGCTGCTTTGGAGCCCCGCACACGCCACGGGGCGTTTGTTCCTCTGCCGCTCAGCCTGAAGGAAACCGGCTGCTGTATTTCTTATTTGTCACTTAACATATTTTTCTATAAAAAGCTGGAAGTCAAATGTGTTGTCCTCATAGACAGAGATGAGCATGTGTTTGGGGTTTTCCCGTTTGGGTTTGGTGTTGATTGTTATTTTTGCGGTCTGGTTTGAGTAACAGACTCTTCAGCTGTATCTCAGATACTCAATATTGCTCAGAATGGCAGTATTGAAAACAAATGTGCCTCGGTCATCAGAAACTGTTGTGGGCCTCCCCGCTTGCCTTGGGGTCCTGTAGATCACGTGTTGCCAGACTAAGGTGTGATAACGCATGTCTGATATTTTTCCATCTTCTGGTTGAGGCAGTCAAGGCCAAGCTGCGTTTACTTTTCCGGAATCGGTACGAGCACATTTGGGGTTGCCACCTTCTGTCTAGGCACCGGATCAGGTGTACAGGCTCTTACCCACTTACAGATAGGAAATAAAGTGTTACTGCAAATCTCTTCCCTTGTTTGGACAGTAGGCTGAGCCGATGCCTGCGTTCCAGGACGGTGGCTCAGCCGACTCCTCTGCTGCCTGGGGGAGAAGATACGGCTCTCCATCGCTCTCCCGACAAGCTGCTGGCTGGTGTAAAGTAGACGCGGGTGCCCCCGCACAGCCAGGGCTGAGATTTAGTGCAGGCGACTTGGGAAAAGTTCACATTAAGCAGGCTGTGAAAAGCCTTTTTTGAGCAGTGTTAGAACGATGCCACCTGTGGTGGTGGAGCACCCAGGAATGCCGTTCCTTTACCTGACTGCCTTCCTTCTGAATCCCAGCTCCCTGCCGTTGTTCTCCCACGTGATGGCGTTAGTGGCGTCATCTGGACTCTTCAGTGTCTGTCTTGTCTGTTGTGCGGCATGCTTGATAGATTTAGAGACCCGTGAGCATTTGGCTTTACTGGAATATCACAGGAGAAAAATAAGGTTGTCATGAGTTTCCTCATCCTTTTATGGACACTGGAGACAAGATACTCCACTGCAGAAATAACTGGTGCACAAAGCACACCGTGTGTGTCCTCTGTGTTCAGAGTCCGTAAGGCATAATCTCTCATCCCTTAAGTGATGAGTTTTGAAATTAAAAAAAAAAAAAGGGAATAATTTTTCCATACACTGTTGCAAAGCTGTAAACCTGAGCAGTGTATTTATGGAGTTCTCCTTTATTTAGATTTCTAAGGGGCATTACGTAGGTGGTGTCTGGTTCTGCTCAGTTTGGTGTGCGAGCATTCATTTTTGTAATGGTTTTTAGTCTGTTGTGCAACTGCTGTGGATATTGGAAAGACTTTTTTTCTCCCTTTGCATAGACTTTGATGATTCGAGACTGGTGGATGTGTATGATCATCAGTGTAATGTTTGAGTTCCTGGAGTACAGCCTGGAGCACCAGCTTCCGAACTTCAGTGAATGTTGGTGGGATCACGTATGTACCGCTCTGCTCGTGCTGTATCTGTCGCAATGGGAGGTTGTATTTTGAAGGGAGGGGGCAGGAGGTGGTGAGAACTAACTGATGCCGTGTGCGTGTGGCCACGGGGGGGTGTGTGTAACTGCTGCGGCTCAGGAGCAGCGGTGCTTCTTCCTCTTGAGTTTGTAATAGGTTTGTCATAATTTTGTGGGTTTTCAAACTGGGTAAATATTTGTTTTGGCTCATTTCATACTAGAGGAAGTATCTGAAGCTTTACCTGATCACTTTCAAATATTTGGTGATGGTACAAACCGTACAATCTGAAATTCAGAGAAAAGTTAAAAACTTTGTGTGTAACGTTTCAGATGATGATTTTTCTGGCCTGTTAAAAAACGAAACAAAACAAACCAGGCTCAGTGCAATTTGCGTCCAGCTCTTCCTTCTGTGCAAACCTATCTTCGCTGTTTTCTGAAAACAGTAAATATTGCTGTGGTGAGAATTTCTGGTGTGGTTTATAAAAAGCTTTTAAAAGCTGCAAGTTTGGCCTTACTGAACAGCTGTATGGTCTCTGCAGGTGATAGTCTGTAACCGTTCTTGTCCGAACGGGCTGCTTGTCAGTATTTTTTCAAGCCAGAGGGACCACGGTGATCTAGTTTCTCTGTGGAAAAAACAAGATCTATAGCTTAAAATGGCACTCTTTTTTCTTTTTTTCTTTCTTCTTTTTTTTTTTTTTAATTTTCCTATGAAACGTAAATTGGTTACCAGAGCGATCAAAATTACCTACATTCAGGGCACACAGCTGTGGTTCTTTGGTTATTTTGGCTTATTTTATTCTTACAGTACAAGCTCTTTCCCAAGCTTGTAATGATTTGCTACATGGTTGTATTTATAAAAGTAAATGCATTATGTATAAAGACATCAAGCAAAGCTATTTTGACTTCAAAAAAACTTCTTATGAAGTTAACTCTGTGCCCGGCTCCTTTGAACGTGGAGGGCAGCCAGGAGCTGCATCTCCAGAATTAACGCTTGGCAGTAAGGCAGAGCATGGGGAGAAATCACCTCTTTGATTTCACATCTCGGGCCTGGAGACAAGTCCTTTCTGCGGGAGGCAGCCTGAAGCTTCGGGAGTATGTCAAGTGACGGGGCACAGTAAAATCCAGCCCATAGGAACAGGTTCAGAATTTTTGGGGTGTGTTTCTGAAGTTCTCGCATAACAGCGTGGAGTTGAGCTGATAGCGGGTGGGAAGAGGGCTGTTGCGTGGCAGAGTGAATACAGCGAAAGAGACACTACAGCCATGGTCTGTTGGACGCTCCTGCTTTATCTGAGTGGGCTTGGGCCGCCAAGATTCCTTCTCCTGGGAGTTCTTGCACCCCCCTTCTGTGGGGATGTGCAGTCCTGGTGACAGAGTGTGTCCGTGTGCCTGTACCTGTAATAGTTCCCTCTTGCAGCCTTTGGTGCTTCCTCTCCAGCGTCACTGTGGTTTTCTCCTTTCAGTGGATAATGGACGTGATCCTGTGTAATGGATTAGGAATTTACTGTGGAATGAAGACTCTGTCTTGGCTCTCTTTGAAGACATACAAATGGCAAGGGCTGTGGAACATTCCTACGTACAAGTAAGTTGGTGCAGAAGGTAACCCCACAAGCAGTTTGGGAACACCTTAAACATCTTGGCTGTTGAAGGGTTGCTCTGTTAGAGTTAATGTGAATTAAAGAGTTCGTGTGTGTTTAGATGATTCGAGTATCTAGTACCTTATTACCGCATGGAAGCTGCTTTATGAGATTTAACTTGCGAATGAAATTGTTGAAAATATACCTGTCTGTCATGAGCATCGCCCGATGTCTAGGAATGAGGGCATCTTGTGGAAATGGGCGTATTTACTGAAATTGGTAAGGGAGATGCAGGAATCCAAGTCAGGACCTTACTCTTTCATTCACAGCAGGGATCTCTTTGGTCCTTGTGCAAATAATGCATTGCCTAGTAATCAGAACTTCCTAGTAATTGGGACACTGAAACTTAAAATTTAATAAATCCCCTGTAGTCTTGTACCAGTAATGAGCTATCCTTTTCTGTAATGGGTCTTTGCTGAGCAAAGCAGAACTGAGGAACTGCTTACTACAATGGCTGTAGTATATTAAAGTTTAAAATGATAGTCCAAATAACAGGCTTCTCTTTAACTCAGCATGTTAATCTCATTAAGTAGTAATTTTAATGGAGTAAGTGGAGGTATTTTGCATATGTGAATTGGTGTCTCAAATGGAAGTGTTAGTTGATGTCTCTTATGTGCTGTTTCTTAATATTACAAGAATGTGTTCTGCTTTTTTTTCAGAGGTAAAATGAAGAGAATTGTCTTCCAGTTCACCCCGTATAGCTGGGTCAAATTTGAGTGGAAGCCAGCATCCAGCTTACGCAGATGGCTAGCAGTTTGCGGCATCATCTTTGTAGTAAGGAAACTTCTCTGGCTTTTCTTTTCTCTATTGTTTGATGTGATATTTTGTAGCGCTTAAGCAACTGTACCAACGGTAACTTAGGCTGGAACTCTGACGTGGTGGTGTTTCTGTAGTCGAGGCTGGAAGAGATCACTTGCGAATCCTGCAGGAAAGGTGTCTGTGTCTCTGGCGCAGTTTACACATTCATTGCATAAATATTTGTTCCCTCTTGCTGAACAAGGTTGATTGGCAGTGCCAGCAATATAAACTACCATCCATGCCTAACGCAGCAAGTAACTGCTGCTACCAAAAGCATTGGCTTTGGATGGAAGGGGCTTGTTTCTCTCAGCCATGATACGCATCACGTTACAGCTGTAACCGAAGCCTCAGGCTCCCATGTGTTAGCCTTGGGCAGCACGGCTCCTCAAGCGCACAGTTCTGCCTCATAATGTTTTTATACAGGCTTAAATAATTCAATTATCCTAGATTATTTTTTTCTTATGTTTCACTGAACACATAGCACGTGAGGGTGTCAACAGTGTCCAGCTTGACCAGTTCAGGTGAGGTAGCTCCCCCATTCAGAGAAAAGCGAAAGCTGGCTTCCCCAGCAGTCGCAGCAAAGTGCCCGTCTGCCTGCCCCACCGAGCCATCCCAGCGGCTGGGGCTGTGTTACGGGAGGCACCGTCTTCAGCTCGCAGCTCCCATGCCACAGTCGCAGGTTGCCCGGACACTGCTGGGGAGGGTAAACTTGGCAGTTTCAGTGGTTTTGCCCAACTCCTTCCTCTGGTCATCTGGGGGACTTTGGCGTTTGTGCCCTCTGTGGGGTGTCACTTGGCTCTGGTTTGAGCAACTCAAACTTACTTCAGTTCAGCAACTGTGAAGTTTAACTAAAAAACCCCTCATGACCCTGTAGTGAATCCAGAGATGATGGGCATTAGCCAGTTTCTGTGACTGCTGTGGGACAGGACACAACTGTTTTTCCAGGGTTGCTAGAACAGCATGCCTTTAAGCATCTTGAAATGCGGAATATGAAATCTGGTGGTGGTTTATTTTGGGGTCTGTCCGGCGAAGTTCCCCATTACGCTTTGCAGAGTGGGATGCATCAGTCAGGTTGGCAGCCCCCCCCCTCACAGTACCATTGCGTGTTACGCTGCTGTCGGATCGCAGGGCCGGCTGTGCTTCAGGAACAGCGTGCTGTCTGCGAGGGAGCAAGCGGCGGGCAGCCGCACCAGCAGCCGGGGCCAGGCAGTCTGCAGACTCAGTCGCTTGAATGCAAGTTCACATCACCTCATTTCTGGTACATAAAACGTTTTCCAGGTTCACACAGCACCGCAGGCTTGCTTGAGGTTCCCTTAGTTTATGGGAGAAGCAAAGTCGATGTGTCTGCGCAAATAAAATACCTGTTTCTCCAAATGGTTGTTGTGTGCGTGCTCCCGACTTTTTGCACCCTGGAGGATTTTGGGTGTTAGGTGCTGAGCAGATTTTGCAACTGAGAGACTCCATTGAATTTATACTAGTCTTCGGTATAATAATGTTTCTTTTGGCAAAGCCTAGCTTCAGCTGGCAGTTTATAAGCTCAGGTATTGGCTCACTCTTTTGGATTAAACAATGCTTAATGCCATTTGTTACCACTTCTTTTGAAGTGAGAAGCTTGTGTCTACTTGCTCACTTTATCCATTGCCAGGGCAGCTCACTCAAGAACATCTTGCTATAAACGTGTAAGCAATTCTCCTAAGTTGGCTTTGGCAGTGATGCTTGCATAATGGCGTAAAAAAACCAAAAATCAAAAAACAAAACCAAAAAAAAAACCCTGATGTACTGCTTGTGCCTCTTGTTATTTCGGGGTTCCCTCAGTCAGATTTTAAATGATAGTGAAAGGAGGAGTTGTTGCTTTTAGGATTTGTTATCAGTAGTTCTGCAAGTACTTTAAACTCCCGATAACCTTGTTCAGAATTCGAGGCAGCGCTTGTCCAGTTTTCTTTTGTGCTTGTTTAATACCTCTTCCAACGTGCAGAAAACATCTGAAAACCCAGCTGTTCTTGGTGATTATGGCAACTGATGATGGAGCACTCAGTAATACTGAGTAGGTCCTTGTGGCATTAGAGAAATGGGGGAGGAACACGTCATGCAGGGAGAGAGAGGGAGATTCTAGGCTTCATTCAGTGAAGTCATAGAATCTTCATGGTTGGAAAGGACCTTTGAGATCATCGAGCCCAACCATACACACAAAAAACCCCCCCTGCAATCTCTGTCTTCTGAATGTAATTAAAATGTCCTTTTTCTCAGTTTTTATTGGCAGAGCTGAACACATTTTACTTGAAGTTTGTCCTTTGGATGCCACCAGAACACTACTTGGTCCTGTTACGACTTGTCTTTTTTGTCAATGTGGGAGGTGTGGCTATGAGGGAGATCTACGACTTCATGGACGACCCGTAAGCCAGTCCTCTTCTGTATATACCATGTCAAGCTGCACTTGCTTTGTTTTGAATTTGCTCCAGCGTGTTGGCATCCATCTCAGGGCAATAGTTCAGCTTGTTGGGGACAAAAAGGCCTAATCCCAAAGCATCTGCTTTGTGTTCTTTTGTTTTGGAGGTAAAATGCTGGCTACATCTGGTTAGAGAACAGCTGTTGTTAAGGGCACTGTTTTTAACCTCAGTTTTTAATAAATGATCGCTCTTCTGAAAATGTAATGCGTAAACTGTGGGCAGAGGAGTACTGGACTCCACTTCCAGATTGGTAGCCAGGGACTACAGTCCTTAGACGTACCTTTTAAGGACAACAGGGCCCAAATGAAAAAAAAATGTGTTTCTTAAAGGCACTTCTTTTCTTGAGCTGTCTTCCAGCTGGTCCCCGGTCCTCCCGAGCTCTCGTGGCATCCTCTTGCAGGTCAGAGGACCCTTCAGAGCAAAGCGCGTTGGAGGTGGCGTGCACCCATACACAGCACTGCATGTACTTTCAGGCTGTTCCTCCTTAAGCATCGTATTTGTCCTTGCTGCTTTTGTTTCTGTAGACCATGTAAGGCCTGAAAAGCTTTGTTCTCAAAATCACGTTTTCTTTTAAGCTTTATTAGTAATGTCACAAGTTGCCTGAGCCCACATCTTAAGTCTAAGACAACGTCTGGCTTCAAGGGGTGTCCATTGTCTGTCACTGACCAACGCGAAAAGTGTCTGTGTTCAGAATTTAGGGTTCCAACATTCTGTGAAGATCAGTTTCCCTTGCAAGGCTTTGACTCCTAGAGCTGGGAAGAAGGGTCAACCCACATTGCTTAGTCGGATTTCAGGAATTCAGCAGTGGCAGGCTGCCCCTGCCTTTGGTGTCGGACCTGCTGGTTTGGGACGTGCCTCCAGCTCAAAGGTAAGAAGAGGTCTCTGCCTCTCACTGGTGAGCTCCTCTCCTTAGCACCATTCCCAATCTTCTGGTCCCTGTGTTTGGGTTGGAAAAACTCCTTTGCCCTCTGTTCAACCATGTGGCATAACATTGAAATTTAGGAGAATCATCAGTCACCGGCGCCTCATTGCTGATTCAGCTTGTTGCCATTCTTTCGATGATCTGGAGAAGTTCATCCAGCGAGCAGAGACTTTCATCCTGAACTGCATGTCTTCAGCATTGCTACCACCACCCGCTGCTGTGCTTCTCTTGCTGGGCAAGGTGACTGGTCCCCGCACTTCTGAGGTTCGTGGCTCTGCTTGATGCACCACAGAGCGGACCTCATCGGAGCGTTCCTGCAGAACGGCAGAACCTAGCGTCTGGTCTTACCTAATATCTTCTCTGCAGAGGTTTTTGCAACTGGACTTTGATTCCTCCATGCATTTCGGGTCATCCAAGCAGAGAGAATCTACCCCCATTTTATCAGCTCTATGTGGTGTATTTTCACTTGCATATCATTTTAGGCCAAGGAATCGTTTTGGATTCTTCCTGTTGTGTTGTAAGGAGAAGCTCCTGGGGAAAAGTGGGCTGCACCAGAGGCTCCCAGCTAACAGCACAGGAGAAGCCTTCCTGACCTCTTCCTTCTGGAAACTCGCTCAACTTTTTGATGGACAAAGGTTGGAATATTCCATTGACCTTCCTTCCTTGTCAGAAACATGGCGCATTGCCTTGTCTAGTAGTGACAGGTTTGTCTGAGATAAGCGACTAGATCTCTTTAGCCAACCTTGCAATATTTAGTCTGGAAAGTAGTGACGTTCAAATATGAAGACTCTCTTCTTCTCACTCAGGATTCTTCGTATCTGCAGACAGTTCCAGGGCTTTGCTTTCAGGAACTTGGTTGGAGGATGGTGACAATAAAGTATCTAGAATTGAAATAGTCCAAGAAGAAGAGGGGGGCGGTCTTGAAGCTTTCTCCAGCTCTTACATACCATGCTCCTGTTGTGGTCCACATGCTGCCTCGCAGTTCTTGAGGACTGGCTATGTGAAATGTTCCTGAGCAGAAATGTCTTGATGCAGACCTGTAGCATTTGACCTTGCTCTATCTTCCTGGTTTCTAGTCTTCAGGTCTCTTCCCAGGAGTCTGCAGTGGGGCCATGAATCTCATTCATCAAATAAAAGAAGGACTTTTCTGCAAAATCTTTCATGAGAAGAAGGGCAGGAAAGCAACTCTCTTCCTCAGCAGCGTTAGGTTCTGCACAGCTCTTCTGTTAGGGTTACCTTTAATTCTTTGCTCAGTGTGCTGTCAAGCTGGTGAGAGGAAACGGTGGCAGATCGGCAAAGCAGAAAGCTGACCTCGTCATCTGAACAGCTTGAGTTCACAGTGAGAGATTTGCTGTCTCTCTTTTTCTCTCTATCCATGTGTTAAGGCTCGTTTCTGCCCGTTTAATCTGTCGCACCAGATGAACCACCTGGAGCAGTTTCTGAAGTCCTTTCATCTGAGGTGGTCCAGGCAGCATAGTTCTTGAACTGGAATGCACTCATCCCATCTGCATCAGCATAACCTACACTGGATTCACTGCATCATATTTTTCTTTTTCCCCAGCGTATTTAGACAATTTTGTGTAGCTTGAACTTGTGCATTGGTGTCAAATATGACTCTCGGGCCTCATGTTCAATAAATTGTGTGCTTTGTGTGCCTGACTTGCAATGACTCCCCTGGATTCAGGAGAGGAAGGAGAAGCTGTTTGCTCTCCGTGCTTAGATCCCTTCCCAGATAGCAAGAATCCAAGGGCGTGCGGTGGAGCGGCTTTGTCTGAGCAACAGGAAAACACCTGCTAAAGGGAGGGTGCTCTCCCAGAGCCGCTGCTGGCCTCGGGTGAGAAGAGGGGAAGAGAAACTGGGACCAAATGCAGTCCCAGCTCCCTCTGCCCCAGCACCACCGGAGGTGCCCGGGGCCCGTTCTGAAGCGGGCACGTCCCTGCGGTGTGTTGGGCAGGCTTGTTTTTCCGCCTGGCAGAGGAAGGCATTAGCAGAGGAAATCCTAATTGGGGATTTGTAAGGTGGCTTCTGTTTCATCCCCTGCATGGTGAAACAGCCAAGAAAATACGGCTCAGCGAGCTCCCGTGCCCGCCGCATGTCACAGCGCTTGCTAAGCCGGTGCCGCAGCCAGGCAGGGCTGTACCTCACCGCACTCACAGGCCAGCCTAGGGCTGCCCACCGCTGCAATGCCCCAGAAGTGCTGCAGAGGTCAGCTTAACATCTCCATCCCGCTCCCCAGCCCTCTCTGGGCTTCTTGTATCACTTTGCTCCCCATCTCCTCTGTCCTGCCCCAGTAGTTCTGCCCCTTCACACGGAATTCTTCCTGGATGCGTCTCGCTTCACCTCTTAGGCTGTGGAAGGAGTGGAATAAGGCAGTAAGGTGGACAAAAGAGGAAGGACCTGGTAGGAAAATGTGCTTCAGAATGCACTGTGGTTCGGTGAGAGGGCAAGGGCCTCTGCAGAATAGATGTTCCCTGTGATTAAAGCAGAGACCTAGAGAACAAAGGCAGGATAAGGAATAACAAGGCAAGAAGACCAGCCACCTTTAAATTTAGTTGGTGGTGCTTCTGTTTGCACGGTTTGTCTCGGGCATCTTCAGAGACTTAGTGTCAGTTAAGGTAGTAGGTTTAGGGCTAACAGGAAAGTGCACCAAAATGCCCCTTCGTGCATTTTTTGGGGTAGAAGTTACCATCCAAAGGCTGTTGAGAAAAGTTAATTGTGTGTGCTTGCTAGTGAAACGGCGATCGTGGTGGTTGAGGGTGTCGCTTTTCTCAAGTTCAGTCTTCCTTGATTCAAATCACTTGGGTTTGAGGAAATGTTTGATTAAATCATGCCTCTGGAGAAAAAAAAAAACAAAATACGTACAACTTCTAGTGGCTTTTTCTTTCCCCTGATGGGAATAAAACCCCATTTTAGACACAGAAGATGGGTGACGGAAGAGCAAACTTTAGCCTACCAAGTGTTGAGTAGCAACATCCGCATGCCCCAGCGGTGCTGCGGTGGGCAGGATTTCAGTGCAGTCCAGTGCATAAAAAATGGGCTTGTTCTGTTGCCCAGACAGAACCCTGTTTGATTCTTGACGTCTGAGTCATCTGGTCTGTCAGGTCAGGAAGCTGTAAAAACATCAGGTCTGGAAAGGACGTGGCCAGACAAGGTCAAGAAGCGGGGGATCAAGCACTTACCCAGGTTTCTTGCAATAGGTGAGAAATGACCTGCGAGGGTAGTGAGGTTTCCTGCAAGGCAGCCTTGGAGGTGTTTCGGCTCTACGTGTTTCCCATGCAGGAACAGGTGACCCAAACGATGGTGTACTGCCAGTCTCTCCCTCTGAATAGGTGTCTTGATTCCATGGCAGTTTAATTTCTAGCACTGCTGATTGACGGGTCCGGAGCACTGCTGCTTCCCGTTGACTTGGCTGGTACAGTGTACAAAAAAACCCCGGGGATTAGGTATTAATCCCGTGTTTGCCCCAAGGTTGTGTTGTCCTAGAAGTGAAACGCTGTCCTTGTGTCTTCCAGGATCTTGCCTGTTTGTTTTTAAGCTTTCTTCTTTTAAAATCCGTTTGGAGATCAATAGTGGCAGCTCATTGAATACCTTTTTGGGAAGGGAGTTAAGTTTCAGAATGCAGTTATTTAGGGGTTAAATATATTTCCAGCTCTGTGGCTTGTCATTTGCAGAGGAAAGCTAGGAGTAGAGCTCCTATTTCTTACTGTACCCTGAACCTCAGCTGACCTCAACCTGGTCAGATAACTGTTTTATGTGGACTTACCAATGCCCTGAAAATGGGGCTAGTTCCTTGCATCACGTGATGATGAAATTTAACTTTTCGTGTGTTTTCAGAGCCTCTGAGAGGAAACCTAAGTCGTCAGCCTGCATAGGCTTGTACACGTGTAATCCAAATGAGACTTTTAGAACTTCAAAGCTGAATGAAAGTATTACCCCAGCTGTCTTCTTTTGAATATTTCTCTGAATGCTTAATTTTCTAGCAATAGCTTTGTTTTATCTGTGCCTTTATTTTGCAGGAAGTTCCATAAGAAGTTGGGTCAGCAGGCATGGCTGGTGGCTGCTATTACTGCCACGGAGTTTCTGATAGTCGTGAAGTACGATCCCTATACGCTCACGCTCTCTCTTCCTTTCTACATTACCCAGTGCTGGATCCTGGGAATCATACTCGTGCTCACCTGGACAGCCTGGCGCTTCTTCATCCGGTAAGCAGTGCTCCGTGTGCTGCGCTCGGCTCTGGCCCGGGTCTTACGGGGTGGGTTGTTCTGGACATCCATTCAACAGCGTGTCTTCAGGTGTACTTGGTGTCAGCCTTCGGTGCCCCCTGAAGGTGGATTACAGCTCTTCTGGATGGCTAGAGCCCCGGGGGTTTTGTGTAAGAATTGTTAAACAAACGGGGAGTTTTCTGTGCCTGATGCAGTTCTTCTTTCTGGATCCAGCCTCTGGTAGCTTTGGTCTTGGTGGGGCTGCTTGCGGTAGTGTTGCTGTAGAAGCAGGTGAACCGTTAAGTGCCTGACTGCGCCTGGTCTTCCCGGATGAGGGAGATGGCAGAGGAGAGCAGCGTTTTCAGAGGAGGGCGGCGGTTTGGTTTTCCTGTGCTCTGGGTTAAACAAGACTAGGATGTTTTAGGGCTTCATAGCAAGAAGAATCTGCTGTGTGGCAATTGGCCGGGCTGTCCCAGTGTCAGGGACAAGTGAGGCAAGTTAAAGGTGTTTGGTTTGGGTGCTGCTCCCAGCAAGTCAGTGAAAGGCAGCTACATAGGCTGGAAGAACCACGCTAATCCATGGAGGAGACCCTCCGCAACAGCAGCGCGTGCTCCTGTTGTGTTATGCCCCTGACGGAGGTGGTGACAGCCAGGCTACTAGCAAGAAACACCTTTCAAGTCAATCAGTGCCATCAGCAACTTTAGAAGCTTACAGCCAAAAGGCTGAAGTGGGTTGTTATCCCAAGGGCACTTGCATCCAGAGCAGACTGGTCGTATTCTTTTTAGTGCATATTGAAGTTGTTCCTTGACGTCTCTGGCTCACGTCTGTGTGTTTTTCTTTCTAGTGACATCACTCTACGGTATAAGGAGATAAGGCGACAGAAGCAAGAACACAAATACGAAAAGGACAAATGCTTGAGCAATGGTGATGGACACTCGTCAATGCTGGAGGAACAAAATGGGAACAAACTAAGGGAGAGGAAACTTTGAGCAACAGACAAAGGGCTAAAAGGAACTCGTAGTGCTCAAGGTGGCCCGGTGGACAGTTTCAACCTTATCCTACCTAACGTGTAGTTGTCATTGTTAGCTTTCCAGTGTGTGAAAATCCTCTCGGGGAAGAGATGTCCCTTTGGCGTACACACCCTTTCTCCTCATGTGCACCGGGGCAGGGTCGGAGAGAGTCTGTGCAGAGGGAAGTCAGAACCAACAGCGGTGCGACGAGGTGGGATCTCCGTTCCAGCGTGTTGTATGCCTTCCTTCAGAACAAGGGCTGGAGACAAGGGGCTCTAGAACAAAGCGCAAAGGGAATCTAGCTGATTATTATTTTCAGTAAACTGTGAGGTTTCGATGTCGACGTTTGGGCATTAGGAACACTTGTTTGGGAGTGTACAGGTACCAGACACAGGAAATGAATTCTTTTTTTTTTTTTTTTCCTGCTGAACCTACCTTGAGCTGTGGAGTAAGATTGTTTAAAGTGTGTGGCCACCGATTAACAGGACTGCAGTGAGACAAACGTAGATAAACCGAAGCTTGTGAACAAGTTGCGTAACTTGCACAGAATGTACTACAGAACACTACTGTTACAGCCCCTCTAACGCGGGGGCCGCCGCCTTTCGCTAAACTGACTTCTGACATCCTGCAATAGCCTACAGTAGCTTTGTGTTGTGTCACAGCTCTAGGGAGACAGACAGCTTCTCCTTAGTTCCTTTCTCTTTTTTTTTTTTTTCTTTTAATTTCTCTTTTAGTCTTGGTCATCTCTTAAATGTAAGGGAAGGCGAAATAAGAAAGGTCAGCCTGCCTTTCCTTCGCTTCGTGGAGTAAAATGTATTACAAGCAGAAAGCTGGGAGCTGCTCCATCAGTCTTAAGTTATTTGCCTTATTCTCAGCATTTTTACGTCGCTTACCAAGAGCGGTTCGTTCTTGGTGTCTGCAGGACGGGACGCGTCCGGCTCTGCCCCGTTCCTCCCAAGGCAGGTCCCGACTGAGCGACCCCCGGAGCGGGGCTGGGAACCGCGTTCTCTGTGCTCACGCACAAAACAGCTGTTACCGGCCCTGCCCAAACAGCAAACCCGGGCAAAGCGCGTGGTTCTCCCCCAGCGCGGCGGAGGTCTGCCGGCCAGGCTAGACAGCGCTTTTACTGGTGACTCAGCAGCTAGCAAAAGAAATTGGAAACCTGGGCTGCGTTTTTTTATTTGTTTTCCAGGTCATTATTCCAAAATGTAAGTGCTGCACTAAGCATCAGTTGTGTAACCTCTGCTCTAAGCCTTTGCACGGGCATCAGAGGCACTGACGTAACCATGTCACTTTTTCAACACTGGGCTCTAATCTGGCTGTTAAAGGGTGTTTTTCAGGGAAGCGTGTATCCGAAAGAAAATGACATAAACGCCACCAGTAAAATTTCACCAGTGCAACCCCAAACTCTTCAACTGGCAGGAGACTTGCGGAGCTGCAGGCTAGCAGGCATCCACATTTTTGATCCGTCTTGGTCTTGTACATGAACGACAACCAAAATCTGCATTTCTCCCGTGTTTAAGGAGTGACCCAAATACTTCCCCCCGCTAAAGAATGGGCATGTAGCAGTAGGGCAGTCTTAATCGATGCATTAATGGGGCGGTCTGGTTGCAGCTGAAGAGCTCAGCAGCGGAGGCGGAGTCGCTGTGCCGGGGCTGCCCCGTTGCTTGGCGTGCGGGGAGGAGGGTGACCGGCGGGAGAGCGTGTCCCTGGCGCTGTGCGTGGGCACCCAACGCTGCTCTGACACGGTGGTGTTTGCTGCGGCAGGGCGGTGAGGAGGCCAGGCTGTGTAATTAGATGTGATGAGTTTGTCAGTGGGCAGAGCGCTGAGCTGAGCAAGTATTTATTTCTGTGCCTGTCCACCCGGAGTCGTTCTGGTTCCGTCTTTAGGCCAGCCTTGGGAGCTGTAGCTGTTGGGTCGCTCGTGCCCCTGTGCTGTGCTTGTGTCGTCCCCCCTGAGCCACGCTCAGGCCCGTCTGTCCCCGTGCTGTTGTGCGGATTAACACTGTGCCCCCCCCCGCCCCGATCCCTTGGCAATACAGCCCCCAGGTCTGCCCCACGGCTTGGGGGCAGCAGGTGCCCCCAGGGGGCATCGGCTCTGTCCCCCCCCAGCTCCCCTCCCTGCCAAAGACCCCCTCAGGTACATTTGGAAGAGCTGCTGAGGAATGGCAGTGCCCTGCTCGTTCTGGAGCTTGGACCTGGTACACAAAACACTGACTTGTTTGTCTGCGTCCGTCTGAACGGCTTTTATGGTTAGTCTGGGTAACTGAACCGGTGTAATAAAGCGATGTGTGCTGGTGTGTTCTTTGGTACAAGGTGTGTGTGCTCCTGGTTTATCTTTCGCTGCGTGGGGGAGGACAGGGGGGCTGAGGGGGCTTGGTCCGGGTCCCTGATGCGTTGGCACTGTCTGTGGTGGATGCTGGGCCTTAACGTTGTGAACTTGTCCAGATTTTCAGAGAACTGGCTGTTACAAGCCCTTGGTGCACTGCCGTAATCCGGAAAGGCTCCTTACAGTGCATTTACCAGGGTGATCTCCCGCTGGGAGAGACCTGGGCTGTGCACAGCCCCCGGAGAAGGGCCCTCGGCCGTGCAGGTGGGCTCTCATCAGCGCAGTCCTCCCTGCTTTTAGGAGTCCTTTTGCGATCAGCTCTCAGAAGTCCTGCAGAGCAGCCTCGCGCAGGGAAGATGAAAGGACAGCTGATAAGCCTCACTTAAATAACGTTTAGGGTGGCACAGGAGGAGACCGTCCCCGTGGAGATGAAAGAGGCGTCAGCCTCCCCCTTCTACACCCATCTGTATCTCACCGCGCGTTTCCTACCTTACCTTCCTTGGCAGAAAACGGGAACAAGATGATCTTCCTGCTGTGGGCCTGCCCTAATGTTTGTGGTGAGATTTACCAAAGGTAAGTTGTTGGCTTTAAAAAGGAGAGATGCGGAGGGGGGTGGGGTGGGGGTCTGCTCGGCCGCCGCCGCTGTGACGGTGTTCTCGGAGTGGTTTCCCCCGGGGTTTGGAGATGGGCTGGCAGGGGGGACGCTGCCTTTGTGTACGTGGCTTTGGTGTCCCTCAAGCCCACTTGTGCGGATTAAGGCAGCATTTCAGGTGGCGGGGGGTGCCACCGTGGGTTCCAGGTACACCGTGCTGGAGGAATGTCAAGGGGGAGCGCTGCTCCAGAGCATCCTAAGGTAGTCAGCAATTGGCTTTGCTTAATTGCTGCAGAGAGGAGTGCCCGCAGAAACGGCTCCACGAGAGCAGCCTGCGGTCTCTAAAGCTCTGATTCTCCCCCATGTGGGGGTCCATCCTGCCCCCCGTCCCGCTGCCTGGGGTGCTGGGGAGGCAGCAAGAGCAGCCAGGGCTGCAGAGGGGCTTCTGGACCGCCTTTTTTGTTTCCTTGTGAATTTTTGGTCCTGTTGCTGGCCTTCAAGGGCCCGCATGATGCTTTTGCAATCATCGGCTTCTGACAAGTATCGTCAGGGAGCTTTTCCAGGAGTATTTTGACCAAGAATAAATAGCTTTTTCCTGCGCAGTGGGCTGGCTGAGTGTGCCCAGAAGCAGGAGCCAGACGAGGTACCTCTGCTGCATCCCTGGGGTAAAAAACCCCACCAAAAACCCAGCCATGAGCTGAACTGCTCCTGTGTTGGTCATTGGAAGGGTTTGTCTATCAGTCTGCATTGTCAAACCACTTAGATAACGCTGAGGATAATTAAATAAGGTCTGACCTAAGCACAAGGTGGTAATGAGCTCACGCCGTCTGTTGGCAACATGAAACTGGTGTTTAACAGGTTAGTTGGTACCTGTGGGAGGCTGCATAAATCTTCAGGTGCCAAACTTGGGCCGTCGGAGGTTACCCAAACTCGGCCAGCCCAGCCCCATTGAAAGCAGCCCCGTGGGGTGGCAGCCGGAGCCTTGAGGTGGCCCCGGGAGGCTGCGGTGGCCAGGCAGAGGGATGGGCTGGCATATCCCTCGGGGCACGATCAGCCTCTGCTGTGGGTGATGCTCCGGAGCTGGGGCGGAACCCGGGGGTCACTCTCTTTCCAGCCACGTTTTACACCCCTAGAGGAGGGGCTGCACTTGGGGAAAGCCCCGTCCTGGGGGGCGGGAAGCCCAGTGCTCTGGGAAGGGACCCTTGGCTGCCGGAGGAGGCTCCTCTCCCACCCCGGCAGCGGCTCTGGGTTACAGTCACCGCTTGGGCTGTTTTCTCCCTGAAAATTAATCTCCTGCCAGGAAAATCGTGGGCCCGTCTCCTGGTGCTGGCCCTCCCCAGCAGGAGGAGAGGGGTGAGCTGGCCCTGCTGCGGGATGTGTGGATGTGTTTTCCTGGGAATTAGAGGTCCTCTGGAGCATGCTGCTGCTCTGTGCCCGGCTGAGACCGCCTTTGCTTGGGGTGCGTGTTTTTTTTTTTTTTCCCCCCGCACAAAATTGCGATTATTCTGTTTTGTCCCCATTCAAGCAAAGCGAATCTCTTGCTGTTGGAATTCTCGGCGGCCTGGCCTCGGAGGAGGTGGCACCGGGGCCGGGTAAGAAAAGCAAAGCTCTCCCTCCCCCAGGCGTGACAGCACCTGTGGGAGGCTTTGGCTGGTGCCCCCTGTCACAGAAGGCTCCTGCCGGCGGGCGCTGAGCTTTTTTTGCTGAAAGGGCTTTTTGGGCCAAGTCCCGTGTAAATGCCACTTGGCGCTTCGCGAAGGAGCTTCGCCTTCTGCTGTGCGCGGGGAGAGGAGAAGGGATGGATCTTCCTCACCAAGAGGCAGAGCCAAGACCTCGCCGCCGGGGCCCCCGTTACCCCCCGTTCCCCCCAGGAGCTGCTGGGGGGGATGGAGGGGGCTGGCGTTCCCCTTCCCATCCCTGCGGGAGCGGGGAGCCTCCTGGGAGCCTGCGGCGCCGAGAGCTTGGATCTGGGGTGAGGAGCCACGGACCACAACTGGCTTTGGGGGAGGAGCAGCACCTCTGGGGGGACAAGAGGAGGGGACGCGGGTCCTGACGGAGAGAAATGGGTCCATGGGGTGGTCCTGGGTGAGGGGGGAAGAGTCCGAAGGCGCTGGGGTGCTGCGAGAGGCAGCAGGGGAGGTCAGAAGGGGGCGAGAGGGGGGTCCCTGGGCAGCAGGAGGTGGGATTTGGGGCAGTAACGGGTTGGGGCTGCGGGTGCCCTGAAGCTGGAGCGTGGCTGCGCTGGGCTTGGGGACCCCCGAGCTCACGGGAAGGGGGGGGGTGGGGGGGGCAGAAGCCGTGCCCGGTTCTCCCCAGCGGGCTTGGGGGGGGGGGGGGGCGGAGCTCCCCCCCTCAGCCCCGGTGGATCCCGGGCGGCCCCGCCCGCAGTCCCCGCTCCGGCGGCCGCGTCTCCCCCCCCACCCCCCGCCATCGACCGGAAAATGCACCTTTTTCTCCCAAAGGAGCGGTGAGTCGGAGGCTGCCAGCGCGGGGAGGGGGCGGGCGGCTCTGCCCAGGGGGGGCACGGGGGCGACGGGACAAGGGGTGGCGGTGCAGCCGCGGGGGATGCGACACGGGTGACGGCGCGGGGAGGGATGCGGGGGCGGTTCGCGTTCGCCTTTGTGTGCCCGGGGCTGCCCGCACCCAGCGGGGGCTCCGGGGGGGGCGGCAGCGGCCCTGCTCCGCCCTGGGGGGTTGGGTTTGGGGTGGGTTTTTTTTTTGGGGGGGGGCGGGGGGAGGGTTGGTTTACGGCAACTTCCCGCGGAAAGTTGGCAGCTTGCGGGGCCCCGCACTCCCCCCCGCAGTCCCCGGCCGCCCCGGCGGGCGAGCGGAGCCGCCCCCTCGCCAGCCCCGGGCCATGGCGGTGCCGGTGCCCGCCCGGCAGCGGCGGTAGGCGGGGAGCGGCGGCCGCTCTGTCCCTCCGCCGGCCCCCGGCGGCACAACCAGGTGGGAAACGCTTCCCGGGGGTGGGGGGGGACGCTTCTCCTCCCCGGCTTTGCCAGGGGCTTTGGGCTGGGATAGAGCAAAACCCCGGGGGGGGATCTGGCCAGCTCGGAGAGCCCGGGGGGTGCAGAGACCGGCCGGCTCATTGCAGCAGTGAGCGGGAGGCGCCGCCGCGGCTCCGGGGGGAAGGAGGGGGCAGAGCCTGGCAGCCGAGCCCGGATCCCCAGCCTCCTGCGGCGGAGCATCCCGGCCCGGCCCCCATCGCGGCGGGGGGGGGCGCTGCTGGGATCCAGGAGCCGCGCTCGGGCGCTGCGGGCCCCCCCCCCCCGCTCGGGACCGGCTGCCGCCCCCGGCCGGGGTCGCTCGGGGATCGCGGCGTTTCTCCCCCGTCGGGGCCGGCCCGGAGCGAAGGCGCTGCCGCTGCTCGGCCAATGCCGGGGGGCTCGGGGGGGGCCCCCTCCCGGTCGCCGCGTTTGTCGCCCGCCCAGGTAAAGCGCAGCCGGGAGCCTCGGGGAGCGTCCGGGGGGGGTGCGGGGGTTCCCCGGGCCCGGCCTCCGCCGTGGGAGGTGCGGGACGGTGCGGGGGCTTTGGGTGGAAATCGGGGGGGATCGGGGCATCGCTTAGTGCCCGCGCTGTGCGTCTGCGGGGGGGGGGGGGGGGCGGCCGCTTCGTCCCTGCGGCTCGGCTGGCAGGACGGGGAGGGCGAGGGGCGAGCGTAGATGGGGGACAGAGCCCCGACCCTCGTCTTCTGTCAAGTTTTGGATGTTTTATTTGGTTTGGGGTGGTTTTGGGGGGGCTTTTGAGCGTGGTTGGTGTTTTTTTTTTTGTTTTTTTTTTTTTGACGAAGCCGCCAGCAGCAAGCTCCATCCCGCCTCTCTGCCCGGCGGATGGAGGGGCTTTTCCCCTCCGGCAGGGAGGAGAGGGATGGGGAAGGCTGGGAAAGCCCCGCTGGGAGCCGGGATGGTGCGTGCCGGCGGCGGGGGAGCGGGGGGGTACTGCTGGAGGCCGGGCTCACCAGTGGGAAGAGTTGTGCCCGGTCTCAGGTACCTGGTGAATCCAGGCGTTGGTGTCCGGGTTAGGGCGAGAAGGAAGGGATGGACACGGAGATCGCTGCTGGGCTTTATGACTTGGACTGGGACATTTGGGGGTTGCAGCGTGCCCTGGGGGGGGGTCAGCATGGTGGGGGCCGTACCCGCGTCCGTCTGGGTGCCCTGGGACCGGCAGCCGGGGTTTCTGTGCGAGCTGCTTTGGGCCCCTGACGGTCACGATGCCAAAAGCAGCATTGAGGTGTCAACCCCCCCCTAAGCCTGGGGGGAGCCCCCCCTCTTCCAGAGGGGCTGCGGGGCTTCGTGGCTGTTTCTCTCCCCACATCGAGCTGTTTTATCCCCTCGGCAGGGGGACGCTGTGGGGGCGGAGGGGGCTCAGCACCCTCCGAGCGGGGCTCAGCCGGGCCTCCAGGTCTCCCTGGGGAAAAAGCAGCGTCCCTGTGTCACCGGTGCCTGTCCCCTCCTCATCCCTCACGTTTGACTTCCCAGGGAGGGATCTGACAGGCGGGTCGGGGGGATGACGGAGCATCCCAGCGGAACGCTGGCAGGGAAGAGCTTAGTTAACATCGAGTGCAAGAACTCCCTTCCCCGAGCGCCTCGCGCCTTCCCTGCTCGCTGGGGAAAGGCTGGTGTTATTTTGCTTGTAGGAAAACGCCGCCTAATTCCCTTCCTGCGCCGAGCACTGCGGTCGCTCCGTATCTCTCGGGGTGATGCCTTGGAGATCTGGGGAAGCTGCTGCTTAGAGCTCCTTGGAAAAGGATGTTTTGGGGGGGAAAAGCTTTGGAAGAAATGGAAAACTGGAAATTCCTTCTAATTTCCAAACAAGATTGGAAAGAAATGGAGGGTTTTTAAAAGGGACGTTTGCCCTGCTGCAGAGGAAGTTGGTCCTGAAAACTTCTCTATTTTCATCCTAAAAAACCCCAGCAGGAAACATGGAAAGAAATGGAGCCCCTCAGTCAGGCGGGTGTTTTTTCAGGACATGAAAAGAGGCTGGTTTGGGTAAATCTCTGTAATGTCGCGCTATTAAGATGTCAGTGGCGATTTCCAGCACTAAACAGCAAAGTGTCCCTTAAGCTGAGCTCAGTCCGTACATGACACGAGTTTAGCACGTTCTCAGCCAAGATTTTAGTGAGTGTTTCTGCGTTGCACGCAGAGGTTTATGTCTGCGGAAAGAGGCTGGGGCGAGATGGGCACCTCCCAGCCCCGTCACAGCCTTGCTGCCGTTTCGGGATAGTGACCCCATTACATTTAGGAAAAAACCTTCCTCCTGCAGTTCCCCCAAGGGTGGACCGTGTGGCCCTCGCAGAGGGGTCCCCCAGCCACATCGGGCCGGCGTGGCTGGTATTTTACGCTCTAACGCCCTGCGTTGTCCACCTCTGCCTATTAAAATCTGAGGCTGGATGGTTCTGGGGGGGTCGATCACCTCCACAGTGCCTGAGTCTGGGAGTGCCCGAGGTGAGCTGGAAGGTGGTACCCAAATATCCAGCGTCCGTCCAGCCCAGGCAAGTCCCGCTCTTCCTCCCCCGTCGCAGCTGGGCTCTGGGGGGCGCGAGTTTTGCTTTGGGGGGGTTTGGGGGAGCTCCCATGGGGACGGCGGGGCGTTTTCAGTGCGGCGCTGAAGACGTGTCTGTGGGATCCCAGCAGTGGAGTGTGGTCCGCGATCTCCCAGCACAGACGCCGGGTACCACGGAGGGGGTGCTGGCCCGTTTCCCATTGGATTTGCTCGCTGGGAGCTTGCGGGGGATCCCAGACCCCATCTGCACAGCGGGGACTACCTGGCTGGGATGAATCCCCTCTGGCATCGCGCGCCGGGAGGGCTGGGATGAGCAGCCTCCTCGCCTTGAGGATGGATCTTGCGTCCGACTCACCCGGGAAAAGCCCTGCAGGGAGGAGGGTGGCGGAGCTTCCCCGCGGCAGGAATCGATTCTCAGGGAGCGGCATCATCCAAACCCCGCAGCGACCCAGACACCGGGCTGCTCCGCAAGCCGCGGGCACCGAGCGGCCCCTGGGTCAGGCTGGGGGACGCCGCGGAAGGCAAAGGCACGATTTCAGCTGGAAAAGAGATTAGAAATGCAGCAAAGGGCTTAAAGGACTCCTGGAGGGGAGACGTCCACGCAGAGAGCGATAGAAAATGTCACCCCTTAAGTACTGCCGAGGTAAATCGTGCGGCTCTGTGTCTCGGCGTGGTGACTCTCCCGTGTCCCGGGGGGGCTCAGTCCCTGCTGCAGCCCCGCTGTCGGTGCCTGAGGTGCTTTAGTCAGGGGTTGGGATGCTGTGGCCACGTTTGCCCTGTGCCCGGGAGAGCAGCCGAGGCTGGGAGCCATGGAGGGGCAGCGGCTCTTCGGCGTCCCCGCTAAAACCATCAGAAGGCAGCTATTGTTTGAATGTTCCCCCTTCACCCTAACTCGCTGTCTCACGCGTTGCAGGCTGTCCCGCTAGCGGGGAGCGTTTGCCATGGACGACGGCCACGTCAGCAGGTACCGCGCGAGCGGTGAGTACCCCCGAGGGAGCTCGGGGACGGGTCTGGGGGGCTGAGCTGGTGGGGTCACGCCGAGCTGCTCTCAGGGGGGAGACGCCGATCTGAGCTGCTTTCTGCAGGAGCCCCCCTCTGCGGCACGGCCACGCGGGTTCGGTTTCCCAACACGAGGGTAAAACCCTTAAAAACCCCGGGCTTTCCAACAGTCTCCCCAGAAAATGGGCAGGTATGAGTTGGGTGCGGGTTTCCAGCAGAGCTGGGGTTTGTACCTGGAGTTGTTCAGAAGTAGGAGCCAGTAAAGGGCTATTTTGCCCCCATTTTGCCCCCCTGCTGCGGCAGGAGCGCGTGAACTCCTTGGAGCGGGATGCACCGAGAGCCTCCGTGTGCGGGAGCGCCCCGGAGAGCGGCAGCACCTCCCCGGTGCCCTTCGCTGGGGCTGCGGGGACGAATCGCCCAAATCGCAGCCCTTTGCTGACCGGGGACGAATCGCCCAAATCGCAGCCCTTTGCTGAATCGCCCAAATCGCAGCCCTTTGCTGACCGTCAGGGGTTGGGCTGGGGGGTGGAAGCAGGACCTGGCTCCTGCCCCGAGGCTTTAACCCTCGGGATCCCTCTGGGCTGCCGGTGGCCCTGGGAAGGGATTAAAATGAGGCGTTTTGGCTGCGAACGGTTGGTTCTGTCTGACGCGTCCCTTCGCTGGGTGCTGCCGGGGTGGGGGGCAGCGGGATGTCCCCCTGCTCCGATGGGTGGTCGGAGCTCTCCCGCCTTGGGCTGCTTCTGGCCTCCGGCGCCGCTGCTGAAGCGGGGAGCGCGGTGGCGTGACGAGGGGGGGCTCCCGGCGACGCGCTGCCATGAGAAACCTTTTTCTTTTTCGTTTGTTCTCCTCCCCTTTTCGGCGTGTTCCGCTGCGCGGCCGGTGCTGGGGCCGTGGCTGCTCGATGGAGGCTGGCGCAATGCAGCAGCCGCCGCTCACCGAACCATCGCGGGGCTGCGGCGTCCCCCCCGCTCCCCGGGCTCCCCCCACGCCGCACCGCCTCGGCAGCGCCCTTGGGGGGGTTCCCCTGTTTCCACAGGCTTTTGCTTTGGGTTTTGGGGTGGTTTGTTTTGGTTTTTTATTTCCTCCCTATTTCTGGGTTTTCCTGGCGTCCCCAGCCCGCGGGGAGCCCGGCGGCAGCGGGGGGTTCCGGGGGGTGGGAGAGGGCGATGCAGATGCACGGAGAGCCTCGGGGAGCGGGATGGATCTGCAGCTGGGGAAGGGACCCCCCAGCACCCCGGGGGTGACGCAGCCCCTCTCTGATTTTCCGTGTTTGCTGGGGAACAGGGGCTGAAATCCGTGCGCGCTTCACCCCCCAGGGCAGCAAAGCGAGGGCTCTCCTATTTTTTGTCTCGCAAAGCTGCTGCCTGATGCCGCTCGCCCCCCGCCCAAGTGGGACGCTGGGGTTATATCCATATCCCCCCCCTTTGGCCCATCCTCATCGCTTAGAGCTGAGGTTTTGGCAGCAGAGGATGGAGCCCGGGCCCTGGGCCCGCGGCCGGCTGACGGTGGCTCTCGTCCCCTCGCAGTGGCCACCAGCCCGCCGCGCTGGGAGATGGGCATCTACGCCGCCGGCGCCCTGGCGCTGCTGGGCATCGCCGCCGTCAACCTCTGGAAGCTCTGGCGCTCCGGCGGCTACCCTGCGCCTTCCCCCTTCCCCAACTACGACTACCGGTACCTGGAGCAAAAGTACGGGGCGGCGTATTCCGATGTCAAACACAAGGTAAAAGGGCAAAAGTTTGGCTCGCCTCCTTTCCCTTGGTGAAATGAGGGGCAAAAACGTCACCAGCATCCTCTCGCTGCGGGGGACAAGCCCCCGGTGGTGACCTGGTGCTGCGGGAGGGTTTGGGGGGATCCGTGCAGGGGGCTGGGGAGCGCGGGAGGCGCGGGGTTGGTGACAGAGCCCTGGAACAGGCTGCCCAGGGAGGGTGTGGAGTCCCCTTCTCCGGAGACTTTCAAGCCCCGCCTGGATGCAGCCCTGAGGGATGTGCTCTGGGCAATCCTGCTCTAGCAGGGGAGTGGGACTAGACGATCTCTAGAGGTCCCTTCCAACTCTGAAGTTTCTGTGATTCTGTGGGGTTTGCTGCCGCGGCAGCTCGAGGCCGAGCGGGGGCTCTACGGCGGCCAGAAAGGCGCCGGTGAATCCCAGCTGTCCCCCACGGAGCTCGGGGGCGGCACCACCTGGTTTTCCTTTCCCTGTTGGCAGCGGGGGCCGGCCGCGGGCTCGCAGAAGGCGCCGGATAAAACCTCACCCGTCCGCAAGAGCAGCCTGCGGGCGGACGAGACCTTCGAGAGCATCACGGAGCTGGGCAGCCTGGAGCTGATGGGCAGGGACCTGGGCCTGGCCCACTACGGCCCCTTGAAGAAATCCATCTCGGCCGACTCCCTCAGCTCCATCTCCTCCATCGGGAACAACTTCGGGCAGGATTTCACGGTGGGGCAGGTGGAGGTCTCCATGGAGTACGACGGGAAGGCGGCCACCCTGCACGTGACGCTGCTGCAGGGCAAGGACCTGCTGGAGAAGGAGGACGCTCGCTTCGAGTCCTGCTTCATGCGCATCAGCCTGCTCCCAGCCGAGCAGATCGTCGGCATCTCCCGGGTGAGCCCCTCGCACCCCCATGGCACGAAACCCCCGCGTGCTCCTGGCGTCGCTTTGGGCATCAGCGTCCCTTGGCCGAGCTCCCAGGGCAGCGGGGGGCTCCGGGAGTCGGGGGCTCCGCACGCGTCGGGGCGGGTGCTGTTGGCTCGGCATCTGTGGAGCCCTGGGCGGGGGGTTCAGCGTTCTGTGGTGTCGGGGGGGTCCCAGGTGGGTTTGTCCATCGGAGGCCCAGCAGAGGCAGAAATTTCTCCCTCTTGACTGGGACGTGTGATGGCTTTGTTGTCCCTGAGCGTGGCTTGAGGCAAGTTTTGCCCGGGTGGCCAAGACCAGCAGCACCCTGGCCTGTGTCGGGAAGTGTGGCCAGCAGGACTGGGGCAGGGACCGTCCCCCTGTACTGGGCACTGGGGAGGCCCCCTCTCGAGGGCTGTGCCCAGTTTTGGGCCCCTCACCACAAAAAAGGCATTGAGGGGCTGGAGCGTGTCCAGAGAAGGGCAGAGGAGCTGGTGAGGGGTCTGGAGCAGGAGTCTGGTGAGGAGCGGCTGAGGGAGCTGGGGGTGTTCAGCCTGGAGAAGAGGAGGCTGAGGGGAGACCTTCTCGCTCTCTACAGCTCCCCGAGAGGAGCGGGTAGCCAGAACGGGTCGGTCTCTTCTCCCAGGGAACAGGTGATGGGCCAAGAGGAGATGGCCTCAAGTTGCACCAGGGGAGGTTTAGGACGGATGTTAGGAACAATTTTGACACCGAAAGGGTTGTCGAGCATTGGAAGAGGCTGCCCAGGGCAGTGGTGGGGTCGCCGTCCCTGGAGGGATTTCAAAGCCGGGCAGACGCGGTGCTGAGGGACGTGGGGTCGTGGTGGGTTTGTCAGCGTTGGGTTGGTGGTTGGACCCGACGGTCTGAAAGGTCCCTCCCAGCCTGGGCAGCTCCATGACTCTCTGATTCCCGCTCTCTTCTCCCTGCGGCGGGGCCGGGGACGCTGCGGGAGGTGGAGGGAACGCTCTGGGGCAGGATTTGGGGAGAAGGCGGCGTTTTGGGCACAGGTTGCCGGCGTCAGGATGTGTCCCCACGCGCTCGACTCGCCCTAACGAAGCCTGACGGCAGCACCCACCGTCATCTCCCCCGCGGTGGCCGCCACGATTCCCCTCCCCACCAAAGGTGCAGGCGCTGCCCTGGCACCGGAGGGCCAGAACCAGGGGTGGTTTGGGGGAAAAACCTCCCTTTTTGAGCACCGCAAAAGCTGCTCTCGGAAAGCAGGAGCCTCAGTTTTCCTTCAGCAGCTGCTTTTTGCAAAGCTCGGGGGCAGCCGGGTTGATTTAATCAGGATATTCCAGAGAGGAGCAGGAAGCTTCATCCCACCGGGGAAACCTTTCCCCGGGGGCGCAGGTACCGCTCCAGCCAGCACAAAAGCCGCTGCCTTTACAGTATTTCCACAGCGCCCTTTTAAGACCATTTTTCTATCCAAAGATCAGGCTCTTCATTTATGCTCTGGAGATATCTATTATTTAGCATCATTATTTATAATTCACCAGCGCTATTTACCCTCTTTTGCTGTTCTGAGACGAGTCGTAAAGACCCATTCGCCTCTTTTCCTTTAGTGCTTTACAGCCCTTGCGCTGGTTTGGGGTTGTACCCAGCAGGTAGCGTTTCTGTTGTACCAGAGAGCCCCCAAAATCTGACGTCGGCTGCAGGTGGACAGACAGACTGGGGTGCTGTGAGGCAGAGAGCTGCAAATCCGCTTTTCCCATGGAGGTGCTCTGATCCCGTGGGGACTCGGGAGGTGGGAGGTGTCCGACGGCAGAGCCTGGGAAGGGGGTGATGGAAGGTCCCGCCGGGTGAGCGGCTTTGTCTCCTTCATGCCTTCGTCATCACCTGCTGTGGGTGACCTGCTCTGGCAGGGGGTTGGGTGGGATGATCTCCAGAGGGCCCTTCCAACCCCGGACAGTCTGGGATTCTGTGATGGAGCACGTGGGGGAGCGGACGGACAGATGTGAGAGGGATGAGACGAACCGTCTCCCCACCGCTCCCGGGGCGTCCGGGTGCTCTGGGGGTGCCGAAGCCCGTTGGGTTCAGGACTGAGCCCCGACTCCCGCCGCGGGGTCCCTTTCCCTCCGCCAGGATGGGGAGCGGGGAGCTGGCGGCTCCGCTTTGCCCCACGCCATCCAAGGCTGCGGCTTCCATCCCACGGGGGCACCAGGCTTCCTTGCAGGACACAACCCTGACTTGTGGGTGGTCCCTTGGATGCCGAAAGAAATGGGGCTGGAGTAGGAAAAATCCCGGTCTCTACAGCCGTGATTTCGGAGCAGTTCCCCTCACCGGCGCTTTGGGAGCGGGCAGCGACCGGCACCCTGCGGGATGGGCCCCGGGAGCTGCTCCCGCCTGGGCTCCCGGTGGATGGCGTGACGTGGAGACGGTGTCTGGCAAAAACCGTCGTCCCCGTTTGTCGCGCTGGGGGGCTGTGGAGCCCTTCGGCCCGGCACGGGGCTGGGGGCAACACCTTGGCCGAGTCCTGCAGCCCGCAGCGGCGGAGCTGGCGTCCGAGAGCACCGGACCAGCCTGAAATTTGGAATTAAAAGAATTAACGGGCAAAGTGCAGGTCGTGGCTCCTCTTTCCTGCCCCGGCTGCTGAGCGGCTGCTGCGCTCAGGTGGGAAACAACCTTCCTCCCCGCGGGGGCCGGGGGACGCCCTGCCCTCGCCACCCCAAAGCCACGCGCTCCCCGCAGTTCCCGCGAGAGGAACAGGGCCGATCTTGGACGTGGCCCCCAAAGCCCGGGGGGTACCGAGGCAATTCCCCCCCCTCTTTCCCGCGGCAGATTCAGCGGAGCGCCTACGCTGTGGCCTTCGACGAGCGCTTCTCCATCCCGCTGGACCCGGCGGCGCTGGAGGAGAACAGCCTGCGCTTCTCCGTCTTCGGCATCGACGAGGACGAGAGGAGCGTCAGCACCGGCGTGGCCGAGCTCAAGCTCTCCGACCTGGACCTGGCCACGCGTCCCTTCAACGCCTGGCTCTACCTGCAGGACACGAACAAGGTGAGCGGGGGGGGGTCCGTCTCCCACCCAGGTTTGTCGGGGTTTCTCCTCCCTCCGGGCTGGGGCCGATGGGTGACGGGAGGTTGTGTGCCGCAGGCGGTGGACACGGTGGGGGAGATCCTGCTCTCCCTGAGCTACCTGCCCACGGCCGAGCGCCTGACAGTGGTGGTGGTCAAAGCCAAGAACCTCGTGTGGACCAACGGCAAAGTGACGGCAGGTGAACGGGGGATGCCGGGCGGGCACAGGGGACTCCTGGTCTCCTGCAGGCTGGAGGTGGGCTTCCATCCCGGTTTACCCTACCACCCTACGCGGGTATTTGTTGGAGCGGCTCCCGTTGAGGACAGATCCTCCCGGGAAGGTCCCCACAGGTGGTTTCCCCCACTTTCTCCATGTCGCAGGGGAAACGCAGGACTGACCCCTGGTTTTTTCTCCCCCCCCACCCCGAGCAGATCCCTTTGTCAAGGTGTACCTGCTGCAGGACGGGAGGAAGATCAGCAAGAAGAAGACGGCGGTGAAGAGGGACGACACCAACCCCGTGTTCAACGAGGCCATGATTTTCTCGGTGCCGGCCATCGTGCTCCAGGTCTGTCCCGGCTTGGGGGGCACATCCCTGCCGGGGGGGCTGGCACATCCCATCGCTCCTCCAGGTCCCCAAGTCCCTGCGCTAGTGGGGGCTCCCTGGGTGTGAGGGGCTCTGGGGGACCGTAGGAGCTGTGGAGTGGGGGCCATATGTGTGTATGTATGGTTTGGGGGATGGGTGGGGGGTGCATGTACGGCGGGG
Source organism: Larus michahellis (assembly GCF_964199755.1). Classification (NCBI taxonomy): domain Eukaryota; kingdom Metazoa; phylum Chordata; class Aves; order Charadriiformes; family Laridae; genus Larus; species Larus michahellis. The sequence goes on along the minus strand of NC_133899.1, from coordinate 94,171,378 downwards.
TGCACGTACCGGGGATGGCTGTTGGGGGGGGGATGTGTACGCGTGGGTTGGGGGCTATGGGGGACGCATGCGCGTGGGGCGTGGTTGTGTGCGCAGACGGGTGCGTATGTGGGTTTGGGGGACGTGGGGAAAGCAGGGGCATGTGTAAGTACGGTGGGGGGTGTCGCAGACGTACGCGCACGGGGTATGGTTCTGTATGGGGGTGGGCGTGCAGAGTTTCCAAGTGCGGGGGCGGCTGTGGGGGGATGTGTATTTGTGGGGTGGGGGTATAGGGGATGTGTGCGTATGGGGCACAGCTGTTCTGGTGGGTGTGTATTGGGGGGGTGGGGGCTGTAGGGGGGGTGCAGTATGGGTTGGTACTGGGGGCACGTCTGTGTGCGCGTGGCTGGGCAGGGGGGGGCATATGTATATATGGGGGGTCGGCGCCAGCAGTGCAGCGACTGCTCTGAGCGGGACGGTCGTGACGGCCCCGCGCTCCCTGGCAGGACCTGTCCCTGCGGGTGACGGTGGCTGAGTGCGGCGAGGACGGCCGCGCCGACAACACGGGCCACGTCCTCATCGGCCCGGCGACCAGCGGGATGGGCATCACCCACTGGAACCAGATGCTGGCCACGCTGAGGAAGCCCGTCTCCATGTGGCACCCGCTCCGCAGAAACTGAGCTGCCGTCGGGGGGAGCCCGGGGTGCTGCGCCCCGGCACCGGCTCTGCCCCGGGGACAGCGGGGGCTCGGCCGAAGCAGCCACGACACGCGGCGTTGGCGGCCGGGTGGGGGCTGAGCCGGACTTCGCAGCGCGGGACGGGCACCGGCCGCAGCATCGTGCTGCCGAAACACGCGGCGGACGGAGCAGCTCCTCGGCCACGGCTCTGCCCACCCCGGGTCGCCCTCGCATGCGCTGGGGGCTGCAAAACGCGCCTTTCCCCCCCACCCCGAGAAAGGAGCCCTCCCCTCAAACGGACCAAAACCAGCAGCAACCTCCCCAAAACGCTGCCCGGCCGCCAGCCGTGCTCCCGAGCATCCCGCCCGCTCCCCGGCGGCACCCGGAGTGGGTGCTGCCTCCAACGGGGACCTGCAGAGCTCCCGGCGAGGGAGGGGGTGGGTTTCTTTGGAAGGCGGTTTTTGGTCAAACGGGGGTGGAAAATGGAGAGGGGGGACGATAAAATGCCGGGGTGGAAAATGGAGAGGGGGACGATAAAGTGCTGGCACGGCGCGGTTTCTCTCGGCGTGTGTGGTTTTTCTGTTGGGTTTCGGAGGGATTTTGGTTATATTGCACCGGGGCTGAAACGTTTCCGATGAGAAGGAAAAAGGGAGAAATAACAGGAGAAAAAGAAATTGTTATTATATATGGGTTTTTTCCTTCCATCTTTTTTCGCGCAGAGTAAATCTCTGCCCGTCTCTCTGCTGCCTGCGCAGGGGCCTGGACTGGGCGAGTGGTTTTTCAGCCAGGTCAGATCTGGGGTGAGAGTCCTCCCCGAAAGGTCCAACGTGGTCGGGGGCAGCTTCTCCCCGCCCCCCCCCCGGCCCCTTTGCCCAGCTGAAGGGACCCTCAGGGCTGCTGGTAACGGCGCGGCAAATTCCTGCTCCCTCGACACAAATCCCGCGCCTGGGGACTGGTTCTTACAGCCCCCGGCGTCACGCCGTGACCTGCTCACCCCAAAGCTCACTCGTTGTTTCCGAAATCCGGGCGCAGAAGGGAATGCCTTGGCCCCGTGGCCGAAGGCAGCCATGAACGAGCCCCAGTTTAATAATTTTTAAGCCCAACTCCTGTTTCAGGGGGAAGGGAGGGGAAGAAGCTCTTTGGCTCCTGTCAGCTCGTGGGAGCAAGGCCCAGCCCCCGGGGGAGGTTTGGGGTTTGTGGGGGAGCCGATGGCTCCTGGAGGGTGACGGAGGGCGGGTGCGATGGAGCTCCCCCGCGGCACGGGCTGCCGGGCAGAGGATGCCCCGGGGACGCATCCCTCGCTCGCACGGGAGCCTTGGCTTTCCTCTGCCCGCAGCGTGCTGGTGGAAAGCCAGGCAGGGAAATCTGGGGCTGGTTGGGGCCGGTTGGGTGTTTGCCGGAGCGCCGGTGCCACGGGGTGAGCACGGTCGGGGATGTGCTCGCTTGAAGGATTTGAGCAGGGAAAAAACCATGAACGAGCCGTTTACCCCTGAGGAAAGGTGGCGCCGTGGCGGTACCCCCAGCTGGGGTTCTCCTTTCTGCGCATCCGCCTTCTCTGCCCGGCCTTCGTTTGGGGAGGAAACCGCCATTTCTGGTGCGTCCCCCCCTCCGCAGCCCCCGCTCTGGCTCTTCCCCTGCAGACGCCCAGCCGCTCGCCCAGGCACAGGTTTTCTCCTCCCGTGTTCCATCTCCTCCTGCTCCCCACCTTCCCTCCAGGAGCCCTGACGTCCCATCTGCTGCGGTGCGAGCCGGTGCCATGGCTCCGCGGGCTGACGCGCGGCCGGCCCCGGGCCCGGAGGCAGGAGCCAAGCGATGCCGGGAGCGGTGGGAGCTGCAGACAGGCCGGGTTTGCCCGGGAGCGGGGCTGCAAATGGAGGGGTTTTGAAGGACGAGGTTTGCTGAAGGGCGAGGAAGGGTTTTTGTGAAGGTGTCCGCAGTCTGTACTGACACACGCTGAGACCTGGGGGAAAACTCGCTTCTTGGCTCCCTCATCTACTGTTTGGGAAGAGGTCGCTGGGCTGTCGTGCGGCCCCTGCAAACTGCTGAGGGGGGTGAGGAGGAGGAGGGTGAGGAGGAGGGGGGTGAGGAGGAGGGGGGTGAGGAGGAGGGGGGTGCCTTCCACTGCTGCTGGAATCACCGGTGGGCAAGGTCTGCGGCGCTCAGCCCCAGAACGATGGGCCATGTGTGGTTTGGGGCTTTTTACCGTGCCCCTCTCCAGCCATTCCCCTGTGGAGGCATCTCAGCACCTTTTCCTTCGTCCTGGGGCCTGCGTGTCCCACCCTGGGCACAAAACGTGGCTGCTTGAGGTATTGCTCGGGGGGTTACGGGTACTGTGCGATGCATCGGTGCCTCTTGGAGCCGGCAAGCGGAGGATGGGGCAGGGGGCTGGGGATGGCTGGGGAGGTGCTTTGGAGAGGAGCATCAGCAGGCAGAAGACACCGTGGGAGACGGATGAGCGGGGGGTATGGGAGCAGGGAGAGGCTCCAGGAGGGACGGGCGATGCTCAGCACCCACCTCCCCCTGCCTGGGGAGCTGCGCAAAGCTCGCACGGCCGTACCCTGTCCTCGCTGCTGTGGACACCGGCCTCCAAGGAGCTGGGCGGGATGGGAAGAGAGGGGCATCTCCTCGGCGGGATGGGAAGAGAGGAGCGTCTCCTCCGGGGATGGGGAGGAGAGGGGCATCTCCTCGGTGGGATGGGAAGAGAGGGGAGTCTCCTCGGTGGGATGGGAGGAGAGGAGCATCTCCTCGGGGGATGGGAAGAGAGGGGAGTCTCCTCGGCGGGATGGGAAGAGAGGGGAGTCTCCTCGGCGGGATGGGAAGAGAGGGGAGTCTCCTGGGGGGATGGGAAGAGATCTCCTCGGCGGGACGGGGAGGTGCCGGGGAAGGGAAGGGCACAGCGGAGCCCTCACCAGCGCTACCCAGCAGGGTGGTGACCAAGGCAGCGGATGCGGCTCTCCCAGAGAGCGGGTGGGTGTTCTGAGCAGCTCACCGGGGTATCAGCCAGGTGAGGACCCGAGGGCTCGCCCTCCCCACGACGCCCCGGAGCAGGGCCACGTCCTGCAGTGGGGCTGAGCCCACCCCCGGCAGCCCCTTTGCATGGTGGGGAGGGGACCCAGCCCAGGACTTTGGGTCTTGCTGGCTGCTGTGAGGACGTGCCAATCCACTCCAACTCCGAGCCGTGCCGGGAGGATTGCCGGACTGGGAAAACGGAGCTGGAGGCATCCATTTTCTTAGTCATCCTCCCTGGAGGAGAGGGTCACCCGGGGTTCTCGGTTCCTCCCACCTTCCTGCTCACAGACATTTATCTTTTTACTGGAGCAGGCAGAAATGTGACAGTGACAGCTGATGGCTTTAGGGGCTTTAATATCCGTCTGCTGGCGTTCTCCAGCCTCTCTGGGTACATCCATTACTCTGTCAATAAGGATAACCAGGACAAATAAAGCTGCTCTCCCGCCTCCCTCAGCTCTGTGGTTTAGGGAGCCCCAGCGACTATTTATTCAGGCACGCTGGCTCCAAGCTGTCTACCACCCAAAACCGAGAGCTCCCATGTTCCGCTCGGGCTCAGCACGGCCCGGTAGCTTTAACAGCATCTTTGGTTTACGTAGGCTGACCTGCGACTTCAAGGTTAAAAAAAGAAGTATTCAGATCCTTCATTTCTCCTTGTCTTTCTTTTTGCTCTTTCTCTGGCTGGTGAGTTCGCTGAGCTTCTTGTCCAGGCGCCGCTGGAGCTGGGCTCTCCTGGCGGCGTCCAGGGACTTGTCTTTGGAGCCGCTCCCGGGATAGAGAACCCCTTCCCGGCTGATCCTCTGCCGCGCCTGGGCCTTCGCCTTCTCCCCGCAGCCGTGAACCTGCCGAGAGAGAACGGACACCGGTGGCAGCCGGGAAACGGGGCAGCGATTGTGTGTACGGGAATCAGGTGATTTTACTCCCAGAGCCTGGAATTCCTCTTCCACCTGCTTTGCACCCCTCTAAAACCATCTCCCATTTATTTATAGCTCCTCTAGCAGGGAACAAAATATAATTTTTCTCCTCCTGGAATCCACACAGCAGGTAAATCATCCTTTTGGACGGTTTCAGTGCTTCCTTCCGAAACTTTAAACACCTGGGGGAAAGGCGGGTTCGGCGTGTGAAGAGCTGGATCTTACACGGCTCTCGCCTGAGTGAGAAATAAACCGGAGCTCCCGGTTCTGCTCTCTGCTAATACCGCGTGACGCGGGGGGAACGGCGTGAACAAGAAAGGTGACTTGGGAGGTAAGGAGAGACCTTTTTAGCCGTATTTCTGCTTCTTTAGTGTAATTAGATCTGTCTGCTGTATTGGAGTAAAAAAAGCTTCATAACGCTAATTTTGTGCAGGCAAACCTTTTCCAAAACCCATCTGCGGAGCTGACAGACCCTCCAGACCAACTTGAGACCGGGCAGTAGGTGCTGTGCTGTACGGGACAGAGGGGATTTCGGCAGCTGGGGGCTGTGAAGGGGGGGCACGAGCTCTTTCTGAACAGGGACCCTCCCTGCGCAGGGGCTCCAGCCACCCTGAGATGGCTCCAGGCATGTGCTGGCCCCTCTTAGGGCCAGGCACGGGCAGGAGGTCCCGGGCTATTTCACATCACGGCATAATCATATCTGGAAAAAAAACGAACTTTAAAAAACCAAGAAAAACTCGTTGATGTGCATTTTTATCCTTCTAATTGTTTCTCACTGGAGTTCTCATTACAATTCAGCAGGGAGAGGCGATTCTGCAGGAAATAAATTTATATCCCAACGGGATTGTGAATGACCATAAATACAACTATTCTTTGCCATGGAAACAGATAGGACTTGACAAGGGGAAAATCTGTGCTGAGGATTTATAGGTCAGCTCGCTAAACGTTGCTAAGCTCCGGGAGACTCCACGCAGCGAAGAGCGATGCCTGGGTGATGCAGGACGAGGGACGATGGGCGCAGGAGGCTGCGGCTGAATGGGAAATCGTCACCTCTCAGCCTGCGTACTCGTCACAGCCACCACCCCGCCACGTCAGCTCTGCCTGCAGGACTCCATCCCCGAGGCCAGCTTCCCATGAAGCGTCTCCCTGCCAGCCCTGGAGGCTTAAACTTACCTGCGTGCCTCCGCACACGAACAGAAAGATGAAGCCTGACACCGGTTTAAGCTTAGTTTCCTTCTTTCCCCGACCTGGGGAGGAAAGGGCTGCCAAGCGGCTACGACAAACAGCAAGGAAGAAGCTGTCGGTTCAGTGGCCACCGCACTGCCGCTCCCGCGGAGGCGCAGGACGGCACGGGGCTGCTGTGATGCCCGCTGGAGGGTCCTCTGCCGCAAGAAAGCAGAGCGGAGGAGGCCGCGGGACTGCTGTCCCCCAGGCATGCAGGGGACCGAAAGCTGGGGCTGCACAGAGTGGAGCAGCTCAGCTCCAAGCCAGCTTAAGGAAGCGCCTAATTGCTAACCAGGCACACAGCACTGCTCTGTGCGGGCTCCGGCCTTGACTTGTCCCCAGCTTCCAGAGGGAATCGAGTGGCCAGGCTCCCTCAAGTCACTGCCTTAAGCTCGTGCCTCTTCATTTCTCCTCTCCGCCTTGCTTTATCTGCACGACCCGGGAGCGTAAATGCCAGAGAACGGTAAAGAAGGGCACAAAGCGAGCGGGGAAGGAAGAAAAAGCTCTCAGGAGGAGGTGTGCAGAGCCCATGCGGTAACGCCTGGCAGCCCTTTCGACCCGCAGCCCCAGCAAAAGCTCTGACAGGGAGGGTTCTGCTTTAAACTCCTTGCAAGGAAATCCTGCCTGGGGAGCTCGATGGGGAAAATTCCCACGTTAGAGCCATGCTGCTTGGCACATCCTCCTCCTCTCCAGCCCCCACAGCGCTCAAACCCCTGGGCAGGCTGCCCGGCCCCACGCGTACCTCCGGGATGTGATGGCTGAGGCAGTAGCGCCTGTTGCAGTGGAGGCAAAGCTGTCCCAGGGTTGTAACGCTGGCTTTGCAACGGGGGAAGCCGCAGGTGTTGTCAGCTTTAATGGCAGCAGAAATCAGAGCATCGATATCTTCTTCTGCCACGCCGTCTGCTCCGCTCTTAACCGCTGGCTTTCCTGGGGAGAAGACAGGGGAAGAGACCCGGCCGTTTAACCCCCTGCTTAGAAGGGGAGAGCAAACCCCAGCAACCCGCGGCTACAGCCCCGGCTGGCGAGAAGTAGCACAGGGCCAGGGAGTCGCCGGTTGCAGCAACTGGGATTTCAGCTCCCACCAGCCCCATCGTGCCAGTAAACTCTGGCCCACGTTCAAAGAGGTCGAGGCTCCCCCCCGCAGCACGCCTGGGTGCCTCCCCCTGCTAGGAGAGGGCTGGGGAAGAGGAAGGGGCCGTGTCCGGCAGGGAGGACGGCTGCTCCCGCCGCTGTTTTCCCCTGCCTCCACGTTTAGGAGGCAGCCACGTCGTTCAGTGCCGGCCAGGTACCCCCCTCAGTCCCTCTGCCTACATTTGGGAGCCTACAATCTCACTCCTGAGCTCCTCTTCCTGGGAAAGGGTCCCCAGTGTTTTTCTTTCGACTTAAGAAACGTGCCTCCAGGCATCCAAACCCCCTCTCCCCCAGATGCCGCAGCCAACTGCCGCACGCTCCTGCACATCTCTGCAGCGCCGAGCATCAGAGAGCCCTCCAAGGGCCGCATCCCGTGCTCCACGCACACAGACAAATCCCAAGGCCTGGAGGCAAAAACATTGGGCTTGAAAAACATTCAGGGAAGACCATTAATTGTGCTGGTTACAAAGACAGCGACCTACCTTTGGCTTGGCTTTTGTCTTTTTTCCTGCTGCTGCCCTGGAGGCCGGCACTGGGCTCCTGAGCCTTCCTCGCTGCCTCCTCCCGTCTGGCTTTCTCCCTCTGAACTCTCTCCAGGTGCAGGGTTTTCAGGTCCACTTTCCCTGAGCCCTCGCTGCGTCCTTCGGGCTCAGCGGGGACGGGAGTTTCCCTGTGGGGATGCTGCGGCTGAGGAAGGGGGAGCTGCTTGCCGGGGGGGGCGGCGGCGGGGAGCGAAGGCTCGGCAGGCTCTTTCTTGCGAACGCTGATGTACCGGTCCCTCCCTTCCCCGGTGCTCAGGTGCTGCAGCCCGTACTCCTCCGCCATCAGGTGAACCAGCATCCGATCGTGAGAATTGAGGGATGGGGGGAAATCCAACTGCGTCTCGCTGCTCTCCAGGAAGGCCACCAGCGTGGCCTTGAATCTGTCGGCACCGTCTTTTGTCCCTGGGCGCTCTCTCCCAGGTCCGCTCGTGTTTGGGGAGAAACGCGCTTCTGCCTTCTGACACTCTGGTTTGGTTGCTGCTGCTTTGAGTTTCCTCCCCGGAGGCGGCTGCGTTTTGAGGCCAGATGCTGCGGCGAGCTTTGCACCCTGCTGCCGCTCGCTGCGGCTCTCCTGAGCGTAGTTTTCGGGCACGAGGTTGTCGAGGTACTCGAAGGCGGTGCGTACCTCCCCGTGCTGGCTGAAATAATCCACCAGCCGCTTCAGAAAGGCCTGGTTGCTGACGGTGCGGGTGTCGCAGATGACAGCCACGTGGCGCCGGGCGCGGGTCACCGCTACGTTTATCCGCCGGTCTTCTGCAAGGAAGCCCACCTCACCTGCGAGAAAGAAAGCAAGGGGCTGAGGACTGCCAGCGGGTTGGCCCCAGGTCTAGATTTGTCCCAAAGGACCGGAGGGTTGCTTAGCCGAAGGGTGGGAGTCAGCGCCTACTGTACTCTGGTCCCTGACTCACGCTGTCACCTTCCTCTTTCTGCCTCTGTTTCCCCCCCAAAGCCAGAGGGAGGGCTCCCCCCTGAGCTCCCAGGGTCCGGAGGGGGAGGGATGGCGCGTGGAGAGGAGAAACCTTTTCCTGGGTGGCCCACGACACAAGACCAGGCTGGGACCCGGGAGCAAACGCAATAGGGAGCAACACGGAGGAGGCTCACCTTGCGGCAGAAGAGGCACTGCAGGAAAAGCAATACCCCTGCCCTGCGCACCTGCCCCCAGACTCTCGAGGGGTTTAAAGTAACAGCCACTCAGGCAACGCTGCAGGGTTTGCTTCTGCTCTCTGGCTGTTTTCTCAAAGAAACGCAGTAAGAGCCAGCGAACGCCAGGATGACTCAGTGAGGATCAGCTAGCGAGACGGGCAGCGTGGGTGGCTTTTGAGTTTCCAGCTCCCGGGGATAAAGAAGAGGCCAGTCGGGAAGAAATTAACATCTCCGCCGGTGCGGTGACCAGCCTGCCTCTGCTTCTGCCTTGCCTGGCCGCAGCTGAGCAGTCTTAGCTTGAGCTGCCTTTGAGGAGCAGGGGGTGGGCGATCCCTTCCCTGTGCTCTGCAGCTTAAGGACAGATTTCCAGTTTCTCTGATGTGGTTTCGCCCGACGGCAGGGGCAAGTCCAACGCCTCTCGTCCGGCAAGAGGGTTATCTGCTAGAGCGGGACTGGCTGCAGAAGGGATGGGCGCTGCTGGTCGAGGTCCCTGGCCACCTCTGAGCCAAGAAATGCAGCCGTAAAAAGGGTATGGATTTCTCTCAAGGGTCTCTGAGGGCACTAACAACATCTCTCGTGCCCCGTGCAGAGCAGAGCTGTGCCCAGGCACCAGGAGCAGCCACCTTGTGCCCCCAGGAAGGCGAGTGGTTCCTGCACCGCGTCTGAGCTGTGGCTGCTGGCTGCGTGCAGGAAGGGGGCCGGGGGCCACCAGCTCCCACTCAGCCAGGGCGAGGTGAGTCACTCATGAATAGGGACTATTCTTAGTCCTGCCCCCCACCTCCATTCTCCCCCCAACGCTGCTTTTCTTGCTCTAGGCTTTCTTAAAAAAAAAGAAAAAAAGAGCACCTCCTCCTTCCATGCATCCTTTCCCCCTTTTTTTTTTTTCCTTCTAGATATCAGCGCTCCCGGCACACACAGTGTTCCATCTTCAGCAGCAAGGGATGTGTCTCACCACGGGTTTGAAAAGGGCAGAGATCCCCGCACGGAGAGAGGTGGTTCACGGAGGGTCCCACTCCGCTCGAGCTGGCTGCCACAAAACCCTTCAGCACGGGCCGGTGGCTCTGCCGAAGGAGCCTCGTGGCTCCAGGGCAGCAGCTTTTTTCCAGCTATTAACTTTTGCTGCAGCTGCTGATAGGAAAGAACTCGATTTTCCGCTCTAGATTTTGCTCCCAAAAGAGGCATTTTCTGTGCATGACTTGTAATGCCAGCTCCTGCTTGCTTTCTTTGGGGAAGTGACACAAAACAGGTTCCAAACCCAAGTAATAAACTCCCAAATTTTCGCCTTTTGCAGGAAGTGCTCGGCACGCCAGTTAACGTGGTGCTAACCTGACATGTGCCATTCTTAGGACCTCGCGTTAAATAACTTCTGAGACCTCGATAGCCAGGAAACCTTCAAACTAAGTGGTCCTGGCTTCCTTTGTACCCGCTGCCTAGCATGGGAGCCTTCCTCTGCAACCGTGACAGCAAGTGTATTCGGTCATTAAAAAAAAAAAAAAGGCTTAAAAGGAAGGTTCTTGCCAGTAAAATCATTCCGAGCAAAGTGCTAGAGACCATCAGAACTGCAATTAAACCACAGCACTTGGCAACACGACAAGCGACCTTTGCGCAATCAGACGGTTCCCATTTCTTTCTCATTCCCCAGGGAGTAACTCTCCAGCAGCGACCTCTCACCTTTCCTGTTGGATCTCACGAAGGACAGGATCACTGCCTCTTTCTCTCTTCCTTGGAAACCATCAACTGATTTAATTTCCAGCTCTGGGTACCTGTGGCACAGGTGCTCTCTTAGCATGTCCACCTGGAACACATGCGAGAGATATACCTTTTAAAGAAAAGTGCAAGGTGAAAAGCATTAAAATAGCACTATTTTGGTAAAGTCCCTTCCCCTCAAACCCACAAGGATGAACGCTCGCGTCTCCCGAAGCTCAAGCACTGACTCCGCAGGCTGGGAGTGGAAAATACCCAGCGAACAGCTCTTCCCCCCCAGCCTCAAGCTGCTTAGATGTGGAGAAGCTGGCCACAAATGCTGATGATACAGTTCAGCTCTGCTGATTTCCACCTTCATCTCTCCCAGGACGTTCTGGTAATTGCTCCTGGAGACGTCAAGGTTTGAATCCACGTCTGCGTGCATGAGGAAAGAGAGAGGAGAGGCCAGGCGCAGATCATCTCACCTGCAGGTTGTAGGGGGCTACAACAGCGATGTCTTGTGCCTTCACACCGGCTTCCACCAAGGCTTGGATGTGCAGAGCGGCCAGCTGCACCTCGCCTAGGGCAGAGAGCAGAAGGATGCTGGGAACAGGCTGCCGGAGGCCGAAGCCAACAGCTTGGACATGCTGCGGGTTGGAGAAATTTGCCCACCTCCCCTTAGGCAGCCTGGAAAGGCTAAGGGAAGTCCTGCCTGCAGTCCGGCGTGGCGCGGGGCTAACGATTCCCAACCCGGCTCGCTTGGCTCCCACTCCCAGAGCCACACAGCACTTGCTTCTTGCCGTTCCAAGTCACCAGCTCGCTTAAGCTTAAGAAGAGCTTTCTGACCAGCACTTGGCTTTCTCTGGCCTTCCCGCATTAATCCAAGAGATCAACGATAATCCAGGCAATAGATTATTCTCTCTCTGAAGCGAGACCCTCACTAAAAACTCAATTCTCTATCCTGCAAGGGAAAAAGCTCCACCTTTCCTTTTTAGTCTGCTTTTTCAAGTCCCTGCATTTCTAAATCCCCATGACCCGATAAACACGCTTCATGCTCAGATCTGTGTGCTCAGACCTTCCAGAGGCTGCAGCCACGAACAACGGGCTGCTCACGATGGTGCCTGGTTTGGAGAGATCTAATGAGGGCAAGTTAAATACAAACGTGAACTATTTCACTGGTTTATTGGCTGGACTGACTTTACCCTCTATTTTGCAGCAAAACGTAGGTTTAAAAATGCAGAATCTGCAGTACGCTGCTCCAAAAGGCTGCATCCCAAATTTTGGGAGACAAGCATTTAATCTCCTGCTCCACATCCCTGAGTTCTCTTAGACAAGTCTTTTTGGCTCTCCATTTGGGGACAAGAGCCTTTCTCTGTCCAGAAGGGCCACGGGGACTGGTGCATGGAAAAACGAGAGGCACTTAAATGCTGGTGTTCTTTTTTTTAAAAGCAAGAAGGCAAAAGATATTTAAACTGGTAAAAAACGTCCTTGTATTTTACAGTCCATTGTCCCCGCCTTGCCAGAGACAGACTTGAAGCCTCAGAAATCTGTTGCTGGCAGGAGACCTGTGCTGGTGAGCAAATTGACCCCTGAAGCAAGCAGCCGCGTTGCCAAATAAGCTCTTTGGCCACGTGAGAGCGAAGGGCTAGAAAAGCCTGTGGCTCGGCCATCAGGAAAAGTGCCGGCAGCAGGCAGGCGGTGGCCGCGGGCGAGGTGGCAGGGCACAGGCACCGCACACGGAGACCGGTCCCCCCCCGGGCGCTGCGGAGCCAAACTGGGCAGCGAATTTCCAGTCTAGGGGAAGATGTTGTCCTGAAAGAGGAGTCTCGCCTTCCCCAAAGCCAAGGCTCACTGTGACCTCCCAGCAAGCCTTCTGCCGACAGCTTGCTGGGCTAGAAGCTCTCCCTAATGCTTTCAGGAGCGCCAGCTCCAGAACAAGGTTGGGACATGTGGACTGTCAGAGGAAGCCCTGGATTTTGGAAGCCCATGTGCAGCACATCCTGGCAAAGGCCCTCTGTGAGCCTCTAAAGAGCCAGCTCGTGGGTGTGGAGATGCCAGGCTACATCTCGAGGAGCCCGAGCAGCACCCCTGGGCAGCAAACGACAGCCACCCGCCCTGCTGTGGAAGCGAGGACACAAGGGAGGTAGCATCACCAGTTTTGAAGTTTCCCCACTTTATTACAATGGCTGTGGCACCTGACTTTACACTCCATCTGTAATGAAACCGATTTTTTAAGTCAGAAAACCAGCAGGAAACAAAATGTCTTGAGAAAATTCATGGAGAGGAGCCATACAGGACTTCACGGAAGGAGCAGGGGACCGGGTTACAAATCTGAGCCCCGTCTACAGCCTCTCCAAGACAGGCTTGTGCCCTGCCTGATACCATTTGCCCCGCCAACTTGTGTAAAGCATCCGTCACGGGAATCCTCCACCCTGTCCCAGTCCACAGCACGGAGGAATGTCTCTGCAAGGGAACAAGGCAGCCAGCGTGGCCACCCACAAACTGCACACCATCATCATGGCCCCGTGGCCACTCTGCTCTCACTCCGAGTCCTTTGAGCTTGGGGATTTATGGAGGAAATGATCTCCCAAATAAGCAAGGCTCCCTGGGGACCCCACCTTCCCCCTGCTGCCTGCTCTGGACGGGACGTCTTCGGCTGTGGCTCAGCTGGCGCAGTGGCCAAGCCCGCGGGAGGCTGAGGACCTCAGATAATCAATTCCCGCCAACAAAATTTTCCCAACGACAGTACCTGGATTCCCCTTAGACTGTTCATCTTCCACTTCCAGCTCAAACAGGCCGCAGCCAGCAGTGTCTATAAGCAACAGGGGAACTGTAGTCTCTTCTGTAGAGGTGACGCCCGGCAGGTCCCTGCACAAGGGATTGGGAAAGGGCCAGTTAACAGGGCTGAAATGATGCCAAAGGGCCGCTCAGTTGTGCTGTTGCTTACTCCTCCCAGCAACGCTGCACGGACAGAGGGAGAACCCAGCTGGGTATTGCTCCCGAGGGACAAGGCTACGGACCAACAGCGGTGTCCCGCGGGGCCAAACGCAGGGAGATTGGCTCTGGAGGTGGTGAAGAACGACGGAAGCTGAGAACTGAGATTCCCACCTTTGGGCTCCACCCAGCTTCGGTCCCCTTCGCCTGCAGTGCCGCTGCTGCGGAGCGTGTCCTGCAGAGCGGTACCTAAGCAGGGCCCTTTGGCTCCGGTGGGCTCCTGCGGCTCTCAGCCCCAGGCTTCGGGGGTCAGTGCCAGGACGGCAGCCACGACCAGCGGCACAGCGGGTCCCCAGAGACCCAGGGGAGTTTGGCAGCGCCAGAAAGCCATAGCTGAAAAGCCGTTACTGCTCTGCGCCGTGGGATTGACACTTAAATGCTCTCCCAAAATGCAAACAAAGAGCTGAGAGCCCCGGAGGGTCCCAGAGGGTCAGCTAGCAGCGCGGAGAGCTTTCTCACCAACTACACAGCCCAGTTTCTGCAAGACAAGGGTACAGTGCGTGGGTGTCTCGCTTAAATGGTCTCAAACAGAAAAGCTATGCAGACCTAGGGAGATGTGGCAGCTGCTTTCTGTTTTTTACGGCGTTGAGCGGGAGAAGGAGTGCCTGAAGTATTACCAGAGATTTGACAGCGGTGCTGTCGGGCAAGAGAAGGAAGTGCAGCCCAAGGAACCACAGAGGAATTGGGTTTTCACATCATTCCTACATCTAAAGCTGCTGCGTTCAAAAGAAATATTAATAAACCGTATTTTAATACCCAAGGCAGTTGCCAGCCGAATTCACAGCCTAGGAAGAGGACGGGTGATGCAGGGCAGGAAGGGAAAGCCGGGAGATGGCAGGAGAGCTCTGAAACGACGACATATTACTGTACGTCACGTACAAATCACGGAGAGCTGTGTCTCCAGAGGGTCTGCACACAAACAAGGCAGACGGCAAGCCACCAAAAAGGAGGATTACCTCCAAATGACAGGCAGGGAAGTGGGGGCAGTTCCCAGTTCAAGACAAGCCCCGGCTGCAGCCTCTCCTGCCCAGCACTCCCGGCACTGCGTGTCTGTTCCTCAGCATCCGTATGCCACTGACCACCCTCGCTTCCCGGGCGCTGGACATTGCTCACTCCACTGACAACAGAACTCTCCTCTCTTGACTGAAACTCATTTTTCTCCTGTCTGAGGCTACTGCTGTTGTAATGATAGAATCATGGAATCTTCATGGTTGGAAAGGACCTTTGAGATCATCAAGTCCAACCATACACACACAAAAAACCCCCTGCAATCTCTGTCACTAGAGCATGCCCTGAAGCACCACATCTAGACGTTCCTTAAACACCTCTAGGGATGGTGACTCAACCCCCTCCCTGGGCAGGCTGTCCCAGGGCCTGACCACTCTTGCAGTAAAGTATTTCTTCCTAATATCTAACCTAAACCTCCCCTGCCGCAGCTTCAGCCCATTTCCTCTGGTCCTGTCATTATTCCCCTGGGAGAAGAGGCCAACACCCCCCTCTCTGCACCCTCCTTTCAGGGAGTTGTAGAGGGCAATGAGGTCTCCCCTCAGCCTCCTCTTCTCCAAGCTAAACATGCCCAGCTCCCTCAGCCTCTCCTCATGTGACCTGGTCTCCAGAGCCCTCACCAGCCTGGTCGCTCTCCTCTGGACACGCTCCAGCACCTCAATGTCCCTCTTGTTCAGAGGGGCCCAGAACTGAACACAGCACTCGAGGTAACGCACGGCTGGGAGGTTACGGAGATCAGTGCATCTAGGACAGGGAGCCACAGCCCCTGCGAAGAAGCCAAGGATGCACCTTCCCCAGTCCTATGGCCAAGCAGAGCCCAAGGGAAGAGCTCTTCCCCCAGCTTTGGGACTGGCTCCTTCAGCCTGGCAACTGCGTTCAGAGGCACAAGGTACCTGCCCCACTTCCAAGGACTGCAGGGACCAGCAACCAACTTTACCTTCCGTGATCTCCTCTGGAACGGGGCCACCTCGAGGTCCCCGTTAGAGTGTTTCCCTCCCCTGTGAAGGGTACGACAGGTTTATCTCCCTCTCTTTGTAACATCAAACCCAAGAGGCGTCCCATCTCCTTTATACCTGCCCGCATGCTCTCCTGCCACTGTCCACGTCTGCGCAGACAAAAGACTTTGAGCAAGAGCCAAGTTCTCCATGTAGATAATCCTGATTGTCTGACTGCTCGCAGTGGCCACGGAAAGCCCTTGCAGCATCTCCCAGTGCCAGGAAAAATCTCGTTCCCAGGAATGTTGCTTTAGAGGAGAAATTGTCTACATAAATCTTTCAGGTGAGAGAAGAATTCATGCTCTTCTAAGGCAGTGAGAGTGCAGCAGAACTGGCTGTTACCTTGGGGAAAAGCTGCCCCGTGCTTTGCTGTCCCTTCAGGATAAGGGGAAGGCAGTCCTCCCGCCTGCTGCAAACTAGCCCGAGCTGCAGAGGTGGATTTTTGGTCCTGCAGAGATTCTTGGTCCGTGATGACAAACCAGGTTGTTCCTGCAACCGGACACTGGATCCAGGCTCACCGCAATGCCCCGGGGCACCCGGGCACCCTGTGCTTCTCTGGGAGGCGGCGATCCCGGCTGGGTGAGCCGCACATCGCAACCGAGGGGCTATTCTGGCTTCTGAGCATCTCCCAGGTCTCACACAACTGGGGGAGTTCCCCCGCATCCCCCATCAGCAGGGGGGTGTTAGCCCAAAAAAAAAGGTGCTAAGAGAAGGGACACCTGGCTCCGTACTAAGGTAAAAACCGACAGCAGAAACGGCCGGTGATTTTCAAACCATCTTCTCACAGACTGAGTCACAAATTCTGAATGTGACAAGTACTGCTTGCAGCCTCCCCAGCTTAATTCTGGAGATGCGTGGGGGTTTCTGATGTGCTTCGTCACCCATTTCAGAAGGAAGGGAGATTTGGGAAGAAGGTTTTGCTCCCTTGGAAATCCTCTGGCCCTGAAAAGATATCGCAGGAAACCAAAGTTTCCTTTTTTTTGAGACAAGATGGTGCTGCAGATGTCTCTAACAGATCCCAGACCAAGCGTTTCTCAGTGCCTCCCAGGTCAGAGCAGAAGTGAGTAAGGAAATATGAAGTTGTTGGGAGCAGAACCGCACTTCTCCCAAAGACCAGTCTCTGTGCTTCAGGTAAGGGAGGTGAGACTTGCATCCGCAACCCTGTCAGGGAAAGGCCGTGGTGGGAGTGCAGCCTTACTGTCAGGCATTGGCGGCTATACCCTGGAGAGCTGTTCTGAAGGAAAGCCCACAGGTATCAGGCTTTACCTGGTCAGCTGGACCAAAAACTCCCTGCCACAGTTTGTAGCACAAGGTGTTTGTGCCTGCGCCTCTTCCCAGTCTCAAGATCGGGGCACGCTTCTTCAAGCTTTGCGCCTCAAAGCGGCATGGAGGTGACTGTAAATTGAAGGCCAGAATGCAACGGTGTGGGCTGGCTTTGCCTGTGCCGGGGCGTGGTGGGGGCCACGGTGCGGATCACTCCTGTCAGAGCTTTCTGCAAAGGAAGACCTCAAACTGCTTTCAGCAGAGATGGAGATCCCCCTCCTCGCACTGTGCTTTGGGGCTCCTCAGGTCCCTCGCCATCACCCACCAGCCGCCAGGAGGGAGGCAACAAACAGCTCCAGCCCCAGCGTTTGCCCAGTGCTGGGGCTGCAATTGCTTTGGCTGCTCTCCAGTAGGAGCAGGCGACTCCTGCGGGTGCTCGCCAGCCTTCCCCTTCCCTGGGACGCGTCGGTGCAGAGGAGAGCTTTCCCCACAGCTATCAGAGAATAAAACTTTCTTATTTCTTGCTCAGGTAAGGGATTCAGCAAATCATTTGGCCTAAGCCAAGAAAAGACACGAGATGCTGGCAAGTATCATGAAGGCATTTGCACTAGCGACCTGAACAGGAGAAGATCGTGGTCCTGTACCAAGCCCCTGCATTACCTGGTCTTCTACAGAGGCAGAGAAACTTCACGTGGTGCAGTGCCTGAACGGAGGGTCGCTGTATTCATGCGGTACGTCAGCAGGGCTGCGGACGGGCGGATTTGATTACTGGTTTAGACAGCGGTGTCTGCAGGAAGAAAGGCCCTGAGCAGGGGACTGAACTGCACTGGGGACTGGAGAGAAAAACATCCACTCCTTCAGCAGCTGTAAAAATAAACCAGCTCATCAGAATAACCAAGTCGCCCAGCTTCAGCTTTTCTGTTGGTTGCCTATTTTAATGATTTCAAACCATTTTGCCTGGGGTTCTTCACTGGTTGCTATTTCTAATTTGCAAATTTAGATGGGAAAAAAAAAGCGTGGCAAGGAACAAGAACAATTGAGAAGAGGGTTTTGTACAACACCGGTCCTGGAATTAGACCCGTATGGCGAAAACCTTGCTGAAGGAGTCCCATCCAGCCCAGCCGAGCTCCTCCTGGCACTGAGGAACCAGCCTTGCCTCCTCTCACCTACAGAGCCCACCACGGGCACCTGCAAAATTGCAGAGGTGTACACAAACGTGTATATAGAGCGGGACAGAGGCCAGCACAGCTTCACTGATGGACGTTGAACCGAAGCCTCGATAGCCCTGGAGCTGTAGGACAGAGCGTGCTGACACAAGCAGAAATCCCCGTGCTGGCTGCAGCAGGTGCAGAGGAGGGCGCCGGGGCTGTCTCGAGCACAAAGCTTGCCCTTCCCAGCCAGGCAGTAGCCACGCTGTTCACAAGTAAGATTATTTTGAAAAAAGTATGATAAAATGGCCTCTCTAGCTATCTCTGTCCAAACCTGCATGTACTGTGAAATGGAGAGATGATGGGGGAATATCAATTTTTCCAACTCCTAAATATTTGTGTTTAAAAAAGAAAAAGTATTGCTAAAAATACAAGAGCCCCATGCAGACAAGCACTGTGATATTTCACGCTTCTCCAAGTCCAACAGAGAGAATTAATGTTTTCCCACCCGCCTCCCAGAAGTGCACTGACTGCAATTTTTAAAAGCACCAATTATTGACAGTCACAGCGTGTGTTGGCAAACAACTGCCTGTCCCAGGCTGCAACGGAATGAAATGCTAGTCACTTCCTCTGAATCACAACGAAGGGGAAACCACTGCAGACAAGGAACGGATCCGATGCCATCAGACCTGCCTCAGGTGCTGCCCCGGCTGTAAGGGGAATCTCGCTTTCTGATCTTTCCGATGTCGATGCTGGGACCAAAGACGGGACACACGCTGGCCCTTGTAATCACGTGGACGTGTGGAAACACAATAAAAGACCGGTCCTACCCTCAGCGAGAGCCTGAGAGAGAGAAACACAGCTTGGGCTATGCCCGCTGGGCTTCAGATAGTCTCACCAGCTGCGAGGGGATTTTATTTTCTTGCTCGTCGTACCAAAGGAGGAAACAGAAGATAACTCTCCATGATTTCTTGTTACATAGGAAAAAGGACAACCCCCCCTAGTTAATGTTTCCTCGATGAAATAAAGGACAGAACAGAAACACTCTCACAGGGCCAGGAGGAATGGAAAACCCCATCATAGGGAAGGGAGAAACCCTGCACACAGCGGGAGGAAAAAGGCAGCTCTGCTCATACACCAGTGAAGAGCGAGGCACTTACCTGAGCAAATGCTGGGCCACTGACGGGTGAGCAGTGAGCCGGCCGCTGTACATCTCCGAGGAAGCCCACTGCATGATGGCCTGGTGCATTCGGTACTGCACCGTCAGCATCTTCACGATCTGCTCCCCGTACCTCTCGATGAGGCGCTCCATCAGGCTGAGCGCAAGGCCCTTGGCAGCAGCCCTGCGTGGGAACAGCAAGGCACAAGTGGAGTCTAGCAGTCTGGTCTGAAGGGATGACCTAAGGGACAGGTGTCACCCTCTTTGGAGTAAAGAATCGGTGAGCACCTCCCTGCAGACCCCTCCCGGCAGCGCGTTATCTCCCTGGCCTCCTGCTCGGCTTCACTCGGGTACCAGCAGGCGCTGGAAAGGCAGCAGGAGCAGGCTGCAGGCAGCCAAGCGTTCTCTCTCAGCGCAGGCTCCCCAAGAGGGTGAAGACCCTCAGGGACAGAGTTCTGCCCTGCAGGGAGATCAGATCAGCTGGAACACGTCAGGGTGGAGAGATGCCTGCTCCCCTTTCCCGCGGGGAAATGCCTAGGGGTGTTGCCCCCGCAATGCAAGAGGCGCAGACGGTACAGCCATCCCTGCCTGCAGCAGTCGCTTCTCCACCCAGGTGTGCTCAGTTGGAATGAGATGAGTGAGGATGCCCAGGACCTCGGCTTGGGGAAACACCTGCGGAACAAAACCCTCTTAACCTGCACGCTCACCCCCTCAACAGCCTTAGTCGCGCTGCTCACAGCGAGCTCTAGGTACCGCATCTGTCACCGTAACCTGCACTCACGTTACTGCAACCTCAGCAGCGGCATCGGAGTCACCCAACGCATTAGTGTCAGAGCTCGACCCCAAATCTTGGTGTCGACACAGCCAGACCTTGCTAATGTTTTACCGAGACACCCGCCGCTCCAGCATTCTCATTACTCCTCGGCCGCTCAGCCCGGACTAACGCCCTAATGCATTTCAGTGCTTATTATTACCCATTAAGGAAACCAACACTCCATCACTTCTGGCCAAGGTGCCGTGCTTACATCTGGGACACAAATTAATAAAGCTCCTAATGAAATAAGCCTTTCAGGAGCCTAATCGGTTTCTCTTCGCCATACAGAAAGGGTTTGTCAGCAGCATCGCCCAACGGTACCGTCTGAGGAAGAAGGACAAGAATCCTTGTACTTTGATTCTGTGTTTTGAGCATTTCAGAGCACAAAGAGGTTTTTTTATACTGTGCGTCCTGCGCCTTGTACAATACTGTGGTTCATGGTGAGGGGCTCTGGTGGCCACCAGAACACAAAGAACAAGCACAAAGGTGATGAAATGATGACAGAGAACAGCTCGGGCAAATTATTTCCGTGGATGCTAAGGGGCACAGCACGCCTCCAATTACTGCCCCGGGCAGCATTACACTGCTACACAGCACCACAGCGAGCGTCTCGTTTGCTGTCCTGGCCAGCCCTGTCGTCTTAACACCACCGCACTTGGTAAATAGAACAAGAGACTGCAAATTCATTAAAACTGCAGAAGAGAAAATTGAGGGTAGATCTTTCCAAGAAGCCGAGTCTCACTAGCCCTCCTTCTCCTAAATCCCTCCTTCCCGCTAAATCACAGAATGCAGCGCTCGGGGAAAAAAGGGGTCACAGACCGTGAAGGGAGGCAACAGCAGGACTTTGGCTGCTTCTTCACAGCCTGTTGTAACGCTAACGAGCGCTGAACACCACATACGGGGCGCAGGAGCCAGGGGAAGGGCCGGCAGGCTTGCAATAAGGATATTGCGCTCTACCCAACAGAGGTTTCCAGCTGTGCTGCGCGTTTTGCTGCTGACCATGAACCACCCTGAGGCTGGCCATGGAGCCGCGCAGCTCCACGTGTGCTTAGAGGTCCTTGTGTCCCCGCACGGGTGGCAGCAGCCTGTCAGAGCCGGGCTGGGGATTACCTGGGGCAAGGGGAAAGAGCAGGACGTGGGGCTGGGGAGTGCAATCCCATTATCAGGAATTATCTTTTCTCCTTCCAGGCTGACAGTGGAATGAGCAGGCGCTGACAGCCCGACCCTCCCAGCTCTGCTCTGCCCCACGGGTGTGCTGAAAGGCGGCCTCAGCCCCCGGGCAAGGAGGGAAGGAAGCGGCTTCACCGGGAGAGCTGGCTGCACGCCGGCACGAGCACCGACAGAACAGCCCTTCCCTTAGGAACAGCCCTTCCTCCTGCCTCACCGGGGAATCTGGGGACTCAGAGCCTGCCTCTGACTTGGTCTTTGCCCACAGCACGACCGCTATCGCCATGATAAAAACACTTCTGGTCCCTTGCACCAGCCACCTCCTCCCGACAGGCTAATGAAAAAGCAGATGACATGCTGAGGCGCCCATGGGTGATCTGGCTCTCGGGGCCAAGAAGGCCCCACGAGGCTTTAATTGCCCTGCCCAGCCTCACCTGGCACACACCCCCTCTGCCCGTGGGCCCTTTTAAGCTCAGCACTGGCCCCTCAGCCCCTGCCTGAGATATCCCCCGGCTCTGCCCCCTGGGTGGAGGGATCTATGGACCTCGGATCTACGTTGCAGGTCGCTTTGATCCTGTCTTTAGCTGTATCTTCTAGATGGATCCTGGACTAATGTCGTGGCTTTGTTTCTAGCCCCGCTCTGACGGGACCCCCGGGACGGACCCAGGAGCTGGTTCCTGGCTTGCTGGAGCTGTTGGTGGACCCCGTTGCCAGCCCTGTGCTCTGCTGGCTGGGCTCTGCCCCACCGGCCCGTGTCCTGGTGACGATGATGCTGCCAGAGGTGGGCTGTGGAAGTCGCATGGGGCAACTCAGGTGAGAAGCGAGGGATACCCACGGGAGAGGAACTCAAAGTCTTAAAGGGACGCAGCAGGCTCAGCAGCCTTACCCGCCAAAGGTCTCCCCTTTTGCTTTCGTCCTTCGCCTCCCTCGCCTCACAAATTCTTGCAAATCCAAGAGCAAGCCTAAAACTGATTTTCATGCAGAATTGGCAAGAAAAGCCTGGTGTTTTTAACAACAAATATTCTGAAGTGTTTCTTGTAATGATATACAATAAAGCACGGGGGAGGCATTAAACCTCACAGCAAGCCTCAGAAATAGTGCTCTTCTATACAGTAACAGCACAGTTTCCACCGCAGGGATCTACATGAGGTTACATGGTGAATTAATAATGAGGATATTAAACTGCTCGCGAATATTTCACCTGTTAATAAATGTCCTATTATTTTACCGCTCAATTAATTCCTACAATGGTTGATTTCTATGCCAACAAAGTCATAAGAGCACTGAGCAAAAGCTTTTTAAGTATCCATTGCTTTAGAGAAATTAAATTGGGATCGGAGGTTGGACAGACAGAATCACGCACCTGATGCTGAGGAGCATCTACTTTGAAGTAAAGCTAGGAAAGCTAAAATTACCCAAATAAGCCCACAGCAGCCAGCATTTGCTGCTAACCTGGGTTCACCTTGCTCCAGGCTGTACTTCGCTTGAATGCACCTTCCCGGGGCAGGTGCCGGGATGGATCCCAGTGAGGGAGGATGAGGCCCTGCTGCTCCTCACGGGTGATGCTCCCTCCTCCAGCCCTTGGAAGAAATGTATAGCACATACACGTTAACAGAGATAGCTGTAGCCAAGCGGAACCAAATATTTCAAAGGCTTTTGTGCCCACTGCGGTGTGAAATATCCTTTACGGGCTGGGTGTGAGAGTCAGCCTGCCGCGTAGCTGTCAAGAATGATCACTACAAGGGGGAACAAAAGGGAAGCGCTTCCCACGAGGGATGGAGCTGTGCCCGCAGGCATGGTATGGCTTTCCTTAGCCATCCTCTGGATAGCTGGTCTCCTCCCTAAGCGACAGAAGGAGACGTTGGTGTGACTCTGATCTCCGCTGTACACCCCGGAATTCGGAGAGCAGAGCCTGGAGGAGGATGTCGCTGTCTTTGCCCACCTCAGGAACCCCGCATGACGCTCCTGGATGGCAGAGCCAGGCTGAGCCTGACGTGGGCATGTAAAGTATTACTGTGCTTTGCTTCGTGCCCTGGACGGGTTGAAGAGGTTTCCCAAACAGGCACGTAGTGCGGCTGTGCAGAACTCCCCTTTCTCTGGAACTGCGGATTTGTTTAATCCTTGCAAACAGGGAGGAGGAGGGCAGCTTGTTCTTCCCAGCTGTGGAGGCTACCAAAGAAAAAACCAAGGCCTGACACTCGCTCTTCAGTGACAAAGCGAAAGCAACTCCATTTGGAGCTGACAGGCAAATCAGGGAGCTGCGGAGCAGGGAGGACCTGCGCGTGGATTTGGGATGGGGGAGACAGCCGGATGACTGCTGACAAACAGGGCAGCAAAATATTCCTGGGCTCGTCTAAGCACCTAGTTGAGAGCAAGAGGTCTGATAAGGATCTGCAGCTATCTGAAGCGCGCAAAAACAAATTAATAAATCAAAGCCCTGACGTGGAGACAAATTAATTAGGATGTCAGAAAAGGACGGAACGAGGACTAAAATGAAAACAGGGAAAATAAATGTTCCTGTCAGGCAGCAGAAAGCATCCTGGCGTTGAGATGCGCACTGGGATGGGGCCAACACCCAGCAGGAGGCTCGAAGCCGATGTCCGGGAGCTTTGGGGCGGGCTGCTGAGAGCAGAACGGCGCGGGGCTGGCATTGCCATCGCTGGGAGCCCTTCCACGAGAAACACATCAGCACAAACGAGACGTAGGTGAACGTGCTGTAAGGCGTGGGGGGGAATGCCCTCTGCATCCCGAGGCAACGCCGGGAATGTCAAAAAGCAAGAAAGAGGAGCACCCTTCAGAGTGGCCACCAAAACTCCCTTAGCCTCAAGTGGGTACGAGCTGATGATAATAACTGACAGAGGCTGAGCCCGTGGAGGAAAAAGCAGGTAAGATGAAGGCAGTTCTACCAGCCCGGGCCTGGCTCCCCGAGCGGAGCACAAGCTGCGTGGAAGCCTTTGTCTGCTCGTGCCTGCAGCATGGCTCCTACCAGGTGTCGAAGTATTGCTCTTTAACAGAGGCTTCCCGCTCCAGCAGGACTGACTTCCCGTACCGTAGTAACAGCCGATCCTTCTGGCAGCCCAGATTCATCCCAGCTAACTTTAGACCCTTCGCTGAGGCCCCAAAAATAGGAGTCCACCCACTTCAGGTCTGCTGCCATCAATGGAGGAGAAGGGGGAGGTAGGCGGAAGGGTTTGAGTCCTCCGCGTGAATCATCCCTGGAAATAGCTTATCGTTTTCCATTAACCAAAAAGGAGCCGGCAGGTGACTCAGTGCCGTAATGAGATCTCTGGAGATACCTAACAAGGTGGAGGTAAAGGATTCTGCCTTTGTGTTGCACCTCGCAGCCTGCAGGGACTGTGAGAAGCGCAAAGCGGTGCTCTCCAGCCCCGGCTTCATTTGCACGGTGCCGGGGACGGTGCTGTGGAGGGGAAACCCCTGTTATCTGCCGTCTTCGATAAAGCAAATGCTTTTACTGGGGCAGCAATTAAAAACAAGGCCAGAGTTCAGATCTGTAAGGAAAAGAGCTAATAATTTTTTTAAAAGCATTTATCTGAAATGTAATTGGATTTCTCAAAATAAGTTCTAATTGATCAAAAATTATTAGCTTTTGTATTTAATTAGGAGGCTATTGAGCCAAACGCTGTCAGCTGCTCCGGCTGGACCTCACCGCACGCCTTCTCCGGCACAAGCTGCCTGCGGGGCTCAACTAGACAACAAGAGAGCCTGAAAGAAAGGAACTCTTTTCTTTCAGCATCAGACAGTTTTGCTTTCTACCAGGATAAAACGTGTCATCCCGGATTTTTTCTACAGGACAAACGCTGTGCATTGTGCTATTTCAAGCCCCTGCAGATTCAAATGTCTGTCCAAGAGCCCTCTGCTCAATGGAGCTGCGGAGCTGAGGGACACGCTGGTCATCTGGAAAGAGGAGAGGGGATTTTTGCTGCTCCCAGCCGGAGGCGAGGACTGGAGGGGAAGGCTCCAGATCAGCGCCTGCCTGATGAGCACCCCATTCCGATTCCTGTATGTACCGCTAACGCCGACCAGTGTACCCGTCTGCCATTAATACCTGTGGGGCTGCTACCCAGGGCTCCCGCTGAGATGAAAGGTAAAGCCGTAAATAGCTCAAAAAGCTTTATTTTTCCACTTGTTTTTCTGCATGCTCAGTCTTGCAACAGGCATCCACCTGAGCAACGGGCAAAGCTTGAAAACACTCAATTTAGAATAACTTTGCGTAATAAGATGCCAGCCCTTAGCGGTGAGGGGAAAGACAGGAAAGACGGACTCGCAGACGAACGCCAGGCTGGGGTTCAAGACACCTCGCTCAGTCCCTGAAGCCATCACAGGTTTCCTGTATGACGCGGGGTGAGATGGGGACAATAATCCCTCTTGCCCCTTCACTCTGTTTATTGAGATGGTAACAGGGACCATCTCACACTATATACACCATGCCTTCCACAACGGGTATTAGCTGGAGTTTTCCAGTGCTAAACTAACATACCTCAATAACAAATACTGAAAGCGGGGCTTCCTCCGCTTCCCTCCTGTGCGGCTTCTGCTGTGGCCATCACGTGATGGCTTTCCCCGGGTTGCAGGAGCAAACTCAGCTCTTGGCTTTGTCATCTATTCTTACGGAGTTGCAGATTTCCCAGACTTTCCCACCGTGACGGATTTGCTTCACGGCAGCTAATAGGTTTCCAGAGTTAGTCGGGGAACTGGGAGCCGGGCTGGCACGGGCAGCAGCATCACGGCAGCTTTGCCTTGGGGGCGAACCCAGAGAGACTTGCCCGGCGAGCGGCAGCGTCGGAGAGCAGAGCCCATACTTCTCCCAAGGACGCTGAAGTCAGCTCGGCTTCTTGCACTTTGTCTTCCAAACGGCGACCGTCTGCGCGGCTGAGCTCTGGTGACTGGTGGCTTCTCTGACCAGCACCTGGGTCGTGGACGTGCTGATGCCTGGAGCAATAACTCTGTTTAATGGAGGAAGCTTTCGGATCATAATTTACTGGTAAGCCAGGCTGAGATATAAATCTGTTAACACTATTGATTCACTGCTCTATTTTATTTTAAATCTATTGAACTGTAGGGAGGGCACGGAGTGACACAGTGTTTAAATATCCCCAAGGTTTCTTGCCCAAAAGGGACCGCCCCACGAGAGATGGGAGCTGACCTCACGACTGACCTCCCTGCACAGCTGCTCGCCCTGCCGAGGCTGAAGATGTGACTCCCACCCACTCTCTCTCTTAATTTACAAAGACCAGTTCTTTGTGCAGCTGGGATTTTAAAGACACGGAAAGAAAACATGCAAAATGCACAACAAAACTGTCAAGCTCTTTTAAAAGAAAAACAATGGGAACGGCAAGGCCAAACAGCTTGGTCCAAGTCACGCCCATAGGGTCTAAGGAGCAAACCAGCGTTTCTGAGGGAGAAAGAGGACATTATGACCACCTGTGACCACAGCGGAGATGCAAACTAGTGGCAGTTTTCCACTGCAAAGTCAAACGAACTCAAAACCGAGGGAGAGAGAAGCGCAACTGCTCAAGCAGGGCCAGGAGGAGACCCAGGGGATCTGCAGCAGATGGGTCCTACCGACAAGGAGCTCTCTGCTGTCGTCTCCACGGTGCAGCACCCGCGAAGGTTCCCACCTCAGCCATCACGAGGGAGCAGCGGAAAGGAGCGGGGCAGGTGATGTAACGCTCTTCTGAAGAAAGTCTGCCTCATTCCAAAGAGGGGCCAAAACTGACACCAGCTGAGCGTTCACCCATAGTAACAGAGTTGGCGTTTCTACCACACTTTGCCCTCAATCTGACAGTCTTGGGACAGTAAGTCTCTAGGCTCTGTTCCTGGGGCTGGCCAGCCCTGTCTGCCTCACCAGGACGCCGCTGCTGGCTTAGGACCACGGCGACGGGTGAGCATCTTCATCCCCCTACAGCTGCTGATGGCGCAAATCAGCATTGCTGTGGGAAGGGCTCTGGGCCCCAGAGATGAGCAACTGTGCTTCCACAACCAGAAGCGTCTGCAGGGGAAGGGCATCCAGCTCCTCCTTCTCTGTTTATTCATAATTTGGAACAACTTACTGGCACGAGCAGAGAGAGGTGTGAAAATCTCAAACCAGTGCCACCGCTCAGAATGGCAGCCGGGATGAATCCTGCCGGCCGAGCACAGCACGAAGACGGGGGCATTATGCACCGACGACACAGTTTCCCTGGTGGAGACGACCAGCCTCACGCATCACTTAAGGAAAAGAACGATAACCTGAAATTAGAAGGACTGAACTGCAAATTTCTTCTTGCTAGTAACCAGGTGCTTACTCCAAAAAGTACCTTGCGCATCAGGCGAGGAGCTCTTCTCTCCTGGGAACGGCTTTGTTACCTGACTCCAGATTAAAGCAATTCCCTACCGGTGCAAGCAAGGGAGGCTCCAGCCCCCAGCTAGCCCGCCTGCCGCTTTTCCCCCCCGGCTAATAACATCTGCTGGCTCCGCAGACAGTACAGCCCCTCCAGCTCCCCAGCCACGGCCAGCCGCTTGGCTTCTGCGTGGAGATAAAATTATTTACTCACAATTTACAGATGGGGAAAACCTGGGCCCAGAGACACAGCCCGCACCTCCCAGGGAATAGCCAGCGAGACGGAAGGAAGGGGGTTGGGACGGGCTGCTCCTGCACTTCCCCAGCCCAGGCACAGCCGCCGGGCAGCGGAGGAGCGAGCGAGCTTATCACCTGCCCGGCTCCGCAACGCAACACGCGTTTGTGCATCTGATAAGGGTAAAACGAGGAGACGACACCGTGCCTTAACGTTATTTGCGCCGTCTCTCAGCCACCTGCCGTGAGCCGCTGCCTCCCCTGGATTTCTCATTTCCCTTGTTCAAAATTCAAGGGAGATTATAGATATGTACCTTGCTCATTATTTTTTTGGAAGCAGGAGAGAAAGATTATGAAGTCAGGCCTATTTCTCTGCTTCTGCACAATAACGGTTCAGGAATTGCCGCTCTAGAGCTAGATAAACATGCGCACATTTATATTTTAAACTACGGGCAGGCTCCCCGGTCCTACGCGGAGTATCCCCTCGAAGCCCAGGCAATTTCCACTAGCCACAGATTTCTGCCACAGACTAATTGCTCTTAATGAGCATGTTGTAGGTATTGTGAGGTTTTATAATCACTGTGGTGCGTGTGATAACGTGTTGCAGCATCTCAGTGGGCCAACTCCCACATTAATGTAATAAATAAATGTGGAACCACAGAAGCAGAATTTAATAAAGGGAAGACAAGCCTTGGATTAAACTAAGCGTAAGCCTGAACTCACTCTACAGAGCCTGCAGTCGGCCAAGAGGAGGTAAACCAGGCCACCCTTCTTGCCAGGCGCAAGGAAACCTCATGTAGAAAAACAGATTATCTTTCTTAAAAACAAACACTTAAAAGTTTATATATAAATACTGGTCAGAACATATAAACAGAACATATAACAGAATACATAAATACTGGTCAGACACAGAATTTGTGTCTCTGTTTTGTTCACCTTCACCTTGCTTACCGTTTTTCTAGCTGGAATGGCTGACGTGATTGTTTTAAACTGTTTTTTGAACAACCTTTCTAACCAGTCTGAAAATTACTTTGCATGACAGAGAGAAAACGAAGAATTCAAACCAAGTGCTGCTAAGCAAGCAGAATTGAACAAATATCTCTGCTGAAGATGCGTCTCTCAGGAAGAACATCTCTTAGAATATACACAATTTTGAGTAATCCAATAGAAGCGCGTAGCGTAAGTACTCCTTCTCACGTAAGAGAAAAAGCAGAGCACACAACACAAGCTCAGCACGTTGAATTCTCTGGAGCCGGGGCACGTTTCAGGCGATGGATGGAAGGATGCAGACAAGTCCACAGAGAGCGACTGCCAGTCCCCCAGCAGAAGCAGCAGCACCTGCCCCGGTACAGGGGCCGTGGCAGGCAGGGGAAGGCCCCACATCATTCCAGCGGCTTTTTGAGCAGAGCTGTCTCCCTGATGCTGCAGAGCTACCTCTGACCTTCCCAGTGTGCCACATCTCCCTGAAACACGGCTCGGTGTGAGCTCCTGCGCATTCCTCCTGCCTCGTTGCACCCCACCTCCCGCTCCGCCCTGCTTTTTCTGCAGAGGATCCTCTCCGCTGCAGGCACACAGCTCCTAAGAAAGTGTGGGACAAGGGCAAAAGGCAATCTCAGAGAAGGCTGGGAATTTGGCTACTGGACTGTGCCCCTGGTGCAGCTCAAAGGACCCATGCGGAGTGAGCGCAGCAGCGTTTGAAAGGCAGACAGCTCCCTGTCATGGTGTGAGCAAGTATTCCCGCTGCGAATGGCCAGGATCCCGTACGGAATCGCCTCTGTTTCTGGGGTTTGCTTTAGCAGCTCTACCAAGGTAACCCGCCTAAAGTTGCTCCCACAAAACTGGATGCAACGTGTGGACTCCTGCAGGCACCGTCTCCGCTCCCGCACGGATGAGAGCCCCACGGGCAAGCGCCACACGCCTTTGAGAATTCCCAGCAACTCCAGAGCGGGGCAAAGGCTGCCCGTCGGATTGCTCTCCCTCTCTGCGAACTCCAAACCCTGGCAAGCCCTGGAGCAGGCGCCCAGCAGGCGCTCAGCAGCACACGAGGCGACTCTCCAGCGCCGTGCTGATCACGTGCACTTCGCTATTACGTGGCTCGCTCAGCAGCAGGTAAAGCGACCGAGCGTCACGTCCTGGTGCGATAGGAAAGCCCGCTCAGACGGAGCGCGTTAAACTTGAAGCAGTGGCTATCAGCAAAACAGGTGTGAGGCAATTCTGGCAGTGTGACCAAACCCAGCTCACGGGACATACCGATAAATAATCCACATTAATGAAAAGTCTTGACACTTGAGGCATTGGGAAGCATTTGGCTGCATAAATAAGGGACGGCGAAGCGCTCCTTACTTGTGAGAGAGGATGGTGGGGGGAAGCTGCTTGTGATCCCCGGCCAGGACGCACTTGGGAGCCCTCAGCAGAGGCACCCAGCAGCCGGCTTCCAGCGCCTGCGCGCACTCGTCTATCACCACCAGGTCAAAGTGATCTTCAGGAAGCAGCTTCAGTGGGCCGTCGGAGGAAGCACCTGATTAAAGGAGAGGGTGCAGAGCTTAGCCGGGGAGCACAGAAGAGGAGCAACCTCTTTTTTAAAATAAACCGCACACACTTTAATTGTGACTGAGGGAGGCGGGTAAAATAATGTTTCTTTGCAGAGATTTAGAAATGCAGCTCTGTAGTCCATGCCAAACACTCATACATTGATATGTATACGTCAGAATTGGTTTTGCCAATTTCTGTTTGGCCTTCTTTCCCCCGGCATCTGGGCCCAAAAGCTTCCAAGTATCTTTGAAAACCACAGCAAAACCAAGATGGCAAACAGAACAATATGCTCCGATACTTCACCCAGAGCAGGAGCAGAGCAAAGGCACTAATGAACACCCACTCCCCTTCTGCCCTCAAACGCAAACACAACTTCTCACCGACTAAAACTGAACGGATGATGGACCGGGGATTCGCCTTGCCTGAGGCACCCAGGGGCACCCCCAGGGAACGATGAGCCGAGCCCCGGCTGTGCAGCTCTGTCCGTGCTGGTGGCAGCCGGAGAAGGGAAAGCACAGGAGACTTCCTCAGACAACCACCGCAAGGGCTATTTTTTTACATCAGACTCCCATCTGTAATGTCAGCCAAATAACCCTTACACAGGTCCTACCACAATCCAGACGTGAGCCGACAGTGACCCACGCACTGATCAGCACTCTGAGTTTCGGAGGCATCAAAAATCTCACTGCGCTTCATGAGAAAAGGGATGCAAAAGGAGGAGAGGAGGGTTAAGCATGCCAGACAAGGAGATTTTTCTTCATGGTGTTCACAGAAATGTTTTCTCAAGAGCTTCTGTGCTGTTGCAGCGCGGCTCCGAAAGCAGCTCTGATGAGGGGGGATTTGGCTTTGCCGCTGTAAATCCTGCTGCCTCTCCAGCTTTGCACCACTTCAGTCAACTGACACACCGTGTCTGCCTTTGAAAAATTTTTTGCCAGCCTATACGAACCCACTCTGGTAACAAGGGACGTACAGCTTGCAATTTTGCCGTGCCGAAGGTGAAAGGAAAAAGAAGTAGAAAGGTCCTCTCTATCTAAAAAGCCTGTGCCAAGGTGGCAGGCAGCGGGGCGGACGCTCTCCTTCCCTCACAGCCCTGCAGCTCGACTTGAGCTTATCGAGCGCCCATTAACTAAAGGTCACCGGTGCCCCTCTGTTGCCATGATTAAATTCTCTCGCAGCTGAACCTAGCAACAGAGCACTTTGGCTTGCATAAATACTAATTCCCATCAAACTACGCGGTTTCAGACAAATACCAAGATCGCTTAACTGGGAAAACCACAAAATCCCACCCCCTTGTTTGCCCGCCACCTCCCGCTGAAGCAGAACTGCTCAGAGCTCACGCTGGCTACCGAGCCCCAGAGCGCCGGGAGAAAATCACATCCGATCAACGCAACGGTCAGCAAAAAATATCAGTTTTACTGAAAAAAGGAAACCTCCCCCTGCTTTTCCAGGCAAAGTTAAAAGAAGTGAGGGGCCAATTCCCAGCAAATAATGCACTGGAAGGATTTACCTTTCCTTTAATGTTCACACAAGTAACTTGTGAATGCCCCATGAGATTCCTTTTTGTGACCTAAAATCATTGATGTTTCACTTCAGAAAACAATCCCTGAGCAACCAAATCTGAAGAATATAAGTGGGCCCTGGGGCATCACACATCTGATCTAGAAAAGTGCTTCAGCAGGTGTTAAACTCGAAGCACTTACGCTCCCCTTCGATCGCGAGGGTGTTACTTCCCCCTTGTAGCTGTGCCTACACGTGCTGCCTGACGGATACCGGGAACCGTTCCCTAAATCCCATGTCGCTTACACCACTTGGTGACTTACAGAACTAACCAAATACGTGCAGCCTGAGACCAGGCTATGGGAACATGTGCCGTATTCCATCACCCATGGAAATTATCCAAGCAGGAAAGCAATTCCATGTGACTTAGGAAATCAATAAGCAGATTGCACACCTCCGCTAGCACTTGTTTACTCACTGGAAGCTCAGCTCCTACGCAGAGCTAACGAAGGTGGGCCACGCTGGCTCACACCAAAGGCCATTCTAGACCTTCTTTGCCAAACAACAACATCACGTGCTGGAGTGCGAGCAGGGAGAATCCCACTGGGGATGCAGCAAAGCTCACCGAACTCCCAGGATCCTGGAGTGGGAAGACTAAGGCTCCCTCCTGTCCTGGCAGGATGCTGCACTGCGGGGCACAAGGTTCACCTGAGCCCTGGCAAGTGAGGTAAAATACAGCAAAGAAACAGAAGATCTCGCACCTGTATTAGTAGCAAGGACAACACTGGCATGGGTGAGGGCTGCAGCCATGGCACTTTCTTCTCGTTCTTTCAGCTCCTTTCTCAGCGCCTTAATCTCACCGAGAAAGTGGCTCCGCTCTCCCCTGTCTTGAGCCTTTTTGGATTTTGCCTATGAAATAGAAAAATCAAGATAGAACAAACTGTTTCTAGCCCTCGAGGTAAGTTCAGCTTCTCAGATAACCGAAGAACCCAGGTACAGCGTGGCTTTTCTGTGTCCACCATGAAACCTGGGCTCATCGTAATCGGCCCCGTGAAACGTTGGTTTCTCTTCCCTCTCCCTGCCAGAGCCCCTTCCTCCACCAGCGCTGCCTGAAGCATACGGAGTATTTCTGTCTGTGCAAGAGACGGACCGCATCGATACAGCCCCAGGCCCTGAGCATGACGCAGCACAATGAGAACACTGCTGCCCGTCAGGCCACCCGGGAGCACCAGGAGTAACACCAGGACTCAGGGCGCAGACAGCGATTTCTCAGACTCAGTCAGTCCACGCTTAACCTCCTCTGGCTGCACATTTCGATAGTCTTGAATTATGAGCATAAGGCGTTGCGGAGTTACTCGCTGCCCTTAAATCCTCTGTCCAGTCTTCCTGCTCTGCCCTGTGCTTTTTGGGCACTTTCCCGGTGCCCCAAAGACCAGCAGGGAGAAGGTCAGATGCTTCAGTCCATCTGACGTCCGAGTCTATGCACCAGCCAAAGCACCTGGGCACAACGCAGGGAGTAATGTCTGATGGTGATTAGGCTTAAGGGGAAGAAGGGTCTCGCGCCTTTGCTGGCTGAGGAACCTGGACTTCCTATCCCATTCTGCTCCGTCGCTCGGGGGAAGCAGGGACCCTCTGCCTCCCAGTGACCTTGAAGCAGCAGGGCTCCCCAAGCCGACTGCACCGCGTCCAGCCAAAGCAGCAGCTCTGCATTGCTAAAAAGGCGCCTCGGAGCCGCTCTAAATGATTCACAGCAATATCTAGACAGGCTCATGGCTTTTTTTAGCAACGCCTCTTAACTATATCTAACACATCAAATCATCACCACTCGTTGCTAGCGCTTCCCCAGCGACAGACCAGCAGCTACAGGAACAATGGCCAAGCTACTGTTCACCGCAAGTCACCTTGAGAAAGCTACCTGTGCTTTGGATTACGGAAATCTGGACTATTTCCTTGGAGGTAAGGCTGATGACTTGAGAAAGCTGAAACGGCTGCAGACAGAAGCTTTTCTAAGCAGCCAAACCAATAAGACCTGATGGTTCCTGTGATCATCCTCTGTATGGATGGATTCTCCGGTGTCTAATGTGGTTCAGCTCGTATTGCAGCCTTTTCCCTAGGAAAGACGTTCAAGCGTCTCGCCCCTCTACTCAGCCACCTGTCTGGGTTAAACCTGTAGGTATTTAACACCCGTGAAACCTCTGCATGTCTGCCAAGTGTAGTCAAAATGGGCTGACAGGCCCAGAAGTTAGCGGGGAGGGATCACAGACAGACGCACAGGTAACGGGATCCCATAGGCATCTTTTCCTGAGCCTGATCTAAAGGGCCAGGGCAGGCGCCAGTCCTGAGCGCCACTGAGCCGGGGGCCAGAGCAGACCGGCATCGACTCCCTCTCTGCCGGAAAGAGAGGAAGATTAGAGAGCAAAACTGATGGTGCCAGTAGGGCCAAGTTCAACGTCTGTTCTGCAAAGAGATCTAGTTAGCAAATTAACAACGGCAACTGCTCTCTGACGTTGGCTGGTGACATTAGGATCCAAACGCCCGTCCGACTCAGCTCCGAGAACCCTGCGGGCGCAGGGAGCCCTGTCCCCAGGGAATGGAGCAGGACGGCCAGCCCCGAGGATAGCGCTTGGCACACGGGGGCCTGGATCCCACCCACCCCTCGTTAGCACTCTGTGGGTGCCAGCAGGCTCTAATTGTCCTGACCTGCCTCATCTGAGCGCCTCCCCCCCGCCCCGCGTTGGTCTGGGAGCTGCATTTAAGGTGGGACCTTGCCCCTGCCCTGAGCTATAGGGTTGTGTCCTGACCCTGGTGGCCTGGCCACCTTCCAGAGTTGATGGTCTCATCACTCCGGACCTGTCTGGTGATCTGGACTGGATGTGCTGGCTGACCCTGCTCACCACCACTGCACCCGTGCTGCCTTTCTTGCTCAGGTGCTGGGGGACTGCACCCTTGTTGGTGCAAAGAGCAGCCAGAAGCTGATGTCCTGGAAAGCTTGAAGCCTGAACAGGTGAGAGAAGGAGACACAAAGGGGCAGAAAATGTGCAAAGAGAGCACAGGTTTCCATTTATATTACTAGGTCTCTTGTGGTTGGGGGTAGTGGTGAAGGAAAGGCGTGAGAAGAGTCAAAATGTGGAGTGGATGAAGAAATTATTACGGGGCAAGTAGGGGATGTTGCAGGGGAGAAACTGAGGCAGGATGAGGGGAAGATGGGCCAGGACCTCAGAGGAGGGCTCTCCGCAGCCCAGAAGGAAGGAGATACTAATGCATCAGGTGCATGTTCTGTGAAAGACCTGGTCATGGGCAGCTTAAAGCACCGCTATGCAAGCTGGACGGCAGCAGTACGTCAGCTCTTGGGGCTTTGCTTAGTATCTCGAGGCAGAACGAGCCTTGGTGGCCAGTCCCTACCTCCCATCACCACGCACCCCTTGCTCTACGGAGGCAGCAGATGGAGACCTCCGTGCTAAAGGCTCTGCTTTCTCCCTGATCTCTCTTCTCCTATGGAAATCAGCAGTGAAAAAACCTCCTCCCACCTTTCAAAGTGCCTCACAAGGAGAGGAAAGAGGAAAAATAACCATGGTTGGGAAAACTGGAGCCACTGCCTAGTGGTGGCTGCAGACTGATGTTCCTGGAGCTGAAAGCCACGTTTGCTCTGCATCGCTTCATACAGTGACTGTGCAGTGCCTTACTGAAGGGCAGGGCCAGCTACGTCCCAGCATGTGCAGGGGTACGAGATGCCCTCCTGCACCTCTGATGGAGACAGGCTCGCTCTTGAGCCAGATACATCTGCAAAACGGCTGCGGACGATGCTGCTACTGGAAGGGGAAGCAGGGGGGAAATCTAATTAGTACCAAAGCCTATCATCTCACATAAAAGAGCGACTTTGTAAATTAAGTTTAGGAAAATTAGGTTGGGAAGGAAGAAATTAAGGATGAATTTTTATAGTGCGTACTCTGCTTTCTACTTGAGGTGGCTGAGAGTGGGAGGGAGTGTCAGGACAGCCAGACATCTCGTTAGGAAGTGAATTAATGATGTGAATGTTTCTCTCGCTCTCTGGTGAAGAGGACTGCATGAACGATGCTAGACAGATAATCTGGAGAGCAGGGCACTGCAGCATCTCCCCACGCAGCAGCAATGACTATGATTTTGCCACTTCAGTGAGGAAATCGGATAGCAGGAGTTTTGCCCTCGGCTCTTTCTCCAGCAGACGAAGATGAGCCCTGGTGGCGAGTGCCCGAGGAGGCTCGGGCAGCCCCTGGCAGAGAGGTTTTCTCTGAGACACCTTCTCAGGCCAGAAGCCTTCCCCAGTTCCCTTCCTCCAAGGCCAGGTAAAATGCTTCCCAGCCAGAGCAAATGGGATTAATCAAGGCCGCGCGTATCTCCAGCTGTCACTGTTAGCCCCCTGCACTACGCTATTTGTCCTTTCCCCTGAAGCAGCCTTCCTCCTGCTGGCTGACCGCAGAGAGAGGCTCGTGCCCACCAGTGCTCCACCCCTGCCTGCAGGCAGCAAGATCCAGACTGGGAGCATCACTGCGGGCTCCGGGTGCCCTGAACCCACAGACACCAGGTTCAGCCAGGCTGCAGGCTGGCAGCACGCTGCCTGTGGCTCGCATGTGACTAGTCACTGTGACTTGCCTCTGGCCACTGATTTTTTTGGGGCAACCTGGCTGCAGTGATTGTCTTCTAAGAACATCCAAGAAGCGGCAGGGTTGTTGTTCCCTGGTTTTAGAGGCAAAGTAGCCTGCCTGGCTAGCAGATCGGGTATCGCTAATCTAGAGAGCTGGCACTCGGGTAACCCCCATGAGGTATGTTGCAGGGACACGTACAAAGGCCTGGTCGATGTCCTTCCTGATATCCGCCACTATCTGGGCATTGTCACCACGGGCCAAGACGGCATCCAAGGAATGCTGCTGGATGGGCTCCAGCAGGCGAGCAGGGTGCCCGAGCCGCAGGATGCGGGCTTTGTAGCCAGCCAGCCTTTCCACCAGGTTGTCCACAGCAACGTTGGAAGGGGCACAACACAGGACCTGCAGGGGAGAAACCAAGTGCTTGTTACGGCCAAGGACAGCAAAGCGCTGGCACAACAGTGTCCAGGCAGCAAGACCCTCAGCAGAGAGAGGGAGACCAACACTGATCCATGGGGAATAAATCACTGACATCTCCACAGGCTCCAGACACCAAAGGCAATTCTCACCCTGCTTTGAAGCACTAGTGCAGGGTCCTCAATAAAGAGCAAACCTGAGCTTTTGAAGCCCCTATTTGCACCTAATTTTAGCTGACAGGGGAAACTCCCGTGTCCTTGCAATCCCAGACAGACTCTGCAGTGTAACACAGCTATTGCTGGATCTGCTCCAGCTGCCTGGGAGCCCAATGCGTGTCCAAAATCAACCAAGGGGATCACTGTCACTACCGTCCGGCCACTGGTACTCACTTTCAGGCCTTGCTGTACAGCTTGCAAGATGATCTCCACTAGTGTTGTGGTCTTCCCTGTGCCAGGTGGTCCATGGACGATGGCAAGCTCCCTCTGCGCCAGTGAGAAGGAGACGGCCTCCCTCTGCGATGCATCCAGCGACTCATTGTAAAGCTTTAGAGGCTCTGAGGAGACAGCAGGAGATTCACTCGGACTCAGCCCTAACCCGGGGGCTTGCGGAGCAGCACAGACCCAGCAATACAAATAAGAAGCTCTCAGTAGCTGGCCCAAATCAATTCGATAATGAGAACAGCGTTCCTGGGGAGGAAGGTATGCTGTGTCCCACCCAGGTGGCTAAACGAGCCCAGGCTGGTAAAAGTAAGGCTTGTTCTGCTTTCAGACCGAGCAGGGGACCCATCCTGCAGCTGCATCTCCCACCCCGCTATTTCTCAGAAGGAGCGAGCATTTGTGAGCACAACTAGTCTGTATCGCAACTTCGCAGCATTTAGAGAGGCATTTACTTGCTGTAACATCAAACATGTAGGATCTCCTGGGTGTGGAGGGTGTCCGGGTTTATTTTAAAGGTGAGCCAACATATTTAGTAAACTTTCAATAAAAAGAGGGAAGTAATTGATCTTGCAAAGAAATCGCTCCCGTTGCAGTTAACAAACCCAACACAGCACTAGAGCCAAAGCAGCAGAAAAGAGCAGTCCTATATTGCTCAACAATGCCCGAAAAAGAAGGCGGGAAAAAGATACAAACCGGCGATATAAATGCTGAAAACTAAAATTAGTTTGGGCTTTAATGATCAGAAAGGAAAAAAGAGAAAAGATATGCAAATTGCATTACAAGAGAATTGGTTTCACTGCAGAAGAATGAATTCTCAAAAGCTGCTTTTTACCTCCCAGATTTATCTAATTTAAACCCATATTTATTCTCATCCCCCATAATCCTGCTGCTAATCTCCTTGTTCATTATGGAAGTTAATTACAGCAGGGATGATGACTCATTATTACACTGAGGTTTACTGAAAATAATGTTCCCACGAAAGCTTATGTAAGACCAATCTCTGGGCATCGTTCCCTGCTGGGCATCATGTGCTTTATCACTATCTTTGCGTTAAGAGCTGGATTACAAGCACGCAAGTTTCCCCTGGTCTCTGGCAGGTTAACTTGTGTGCAACTCCCGTGCAGCCTCTGGCTCTGACTTTTGAAGCAGCGCAACTAAATGAGGGGTCAGAGTTAAACAAATAACACTTGTTAAAAAGATGCTTGGCGAGGAGGAGAGAAACACCACTACGGGCACTTTTTCCTGTTAACCTGCCTCTCGCTTTATACGTAGCTTTTGAGTTAGTGTGCTAATGACTAAGAGAAGACTAGGAAGCATCCCGTGGGCCTGGGGAAAAAAGAAAGAATAGCTTAAAAACTGCAAGGCATTTCCCACAATGAGGAACAGCTGGGACGTAGGAGTCATTGATATTTCCTTGCCCAAGGAATGAGATCAGAAACAGGCTTCTCCACACGCACGCCCTCTTCCCTTTTAATCACAGGCTGCCGAGCGTCGCTGTGTGGGCAGGTGGGAGATGGGCTCTTCTGGGCTGGGCACCGCAGCGGGGAGGAGGGGGCAGAGCCTCTGGCGGGATGCTGTGGCTCCTCTCAACTCTTCTCCATCCACTAGCTGGGCTCTACGTCGGCTCACCTGAAGAAATGCAGTTTATCCACTCCAGCAGGGCTGGCCCGAGAGCTCTTTGTAAGCATCAGTTCGGGTTTGCACACACGCTCCCAGAAGACACCCGTTAACCCTGCTCTAGCCCTGTGGCGTCAGCTCTGCATCGCTGCCTCCTGCTCTGCGCAAGGGTCCCCATCTCAGCCCCCAGCAGAGAGCGCGGAGGGGATGAATGTCAATCTGCATCCTTGGGTCTCGTTGCTGGTCAGGTAATTCAGCCTCTGATGTGCAACTTGATTGAGGAGCGCAGCGTTGAAAAAATAAAAACCAATCACCCTGTCCATCAAGATTGTCCCTCCGGCAACAGTTCCAGGAATCGAGACACTTTTCTGCGTGGTACCGGCGGTCCAGGTGAAGAGGTGGGCTGGAGGGTGATATTCAAGTCCAGGAAAGGAACCAAACACAGCTCCTGGGAGGAAGAGCTCACGTTCTCCAGAGCTGGAGGCCTCTCACTTCTCCATGTACCTTCCAAAGCCTATTCCTCACCGTCAGCGTGTACGGGCACCAAGAGCAAAGCGGACCCCATGACCAGCTCCTCCACTGTACTACCTAACTGCAGCCAAACACGGATGGACAAAATCTAGGTGGGTAATTAAGCCTGAAGCAAGGAACTTTCCCTGCTCTCCCTGTGAAGGATGTGGCAGCCGAGTTGTCTGGACTGCTTAGTTTTCCCCATGGATCCCAAGGGCCTCTTCGTGGCCCCTGTGATGACAAGAGGTATCACGCAGCAGAGGGAGAAGGAGCATTTAAGATTTTTGCAAGTGACTTGTCACATGCACTCGACTCATGCCAAGAAGTCGAGGAAGTTTTGCTAGAAATCCCTGGTGCTTCCCCCGTGCTCTGCCTACTGGCTCAGCTTTTACTGGGGACAACCCTGCCTTTTAACTAGGCTTTTTTTTCTCCCTTCTTTTTCTTTTCCAATGTCTTTTTACAGCCATAGGCATAAGTAGATATAAGCCATGCCTTTTGAGCTCCACATGAGCCAGCTAACGTGTGGGTGCAGAAACGAGCACTCCCTTGCTTTTTCTAGACCAGGACTACAGGAGAGAGCGGGTGGCTATTGGCTATCTGCACAGGATTATGCCTACAATAAAGCATAACCTTATTTCTGAAAGCAAAGGGAATGGCCCAGCCGGCAAGCAGAGCAATGCTGGCCTCTGCTGGCAAGCAAAGCCTCTCTCTACATCCACCAGGATGGGCAGGGGGCCCTGCGGACGTGCTGTCAGCAGGGAAGGGGTTCTTGTAGGAGACCTCTGGTGTGAAAGCTCCAAATGCTTCTGGGCCATGAGCGGAGGTTAAAGTGGAAGAGAGCCAAGCAGAGCATTTCTTATGGATGGGCTTCTGGATTTTGCTTCCTGGAGAGCCTGAGAAGAGCAGAAATCCTGTTCAGTTCAGAGTCTGCCTTTTAGAGAACTCATTCTCCCACTTGGTTTGCTTTCTGGAGGCAGAAGGTTAGGGCTGGAAACACTTTGTGGTGGGAACCAGTCCCATTCTTAGCTGCAGATCCCATCTACCCACTGGTGATACCTTCACATGCTCCTTTCCACTACTCCATGGGTTATTCCTCCCAGAGCCTGTCTAGTGTTTTTGTGTTATGCCAAGGATATTTATTCTGAGTTGCATTTTTAAGCGTATTGAAAGGACTTAGGCTTTGGTGTGCAGTGCTATAGGTAACGCCTCAACCTATACACAACCCCAGCAGCTCAGGAGGAGAGATGAAAAGCACAGATTCAGCGCGCAACTTCAGCAAATACAATTCTTCTGGCCATGCAAGGGGAGGAGGCTTGTGAGAGTGCTCTGAGGTTTTTCGTGACCTCCACTAGCATTTCAGCTGTGCCCTTTGCGTAGGAGAGACAGCCTCCAACACACCCTGCCACGCACCAGCCACGGGGGAGCCACTTTCTGAACCACAGACAGCCCCCGGCTGTCCCTCACGGTTCAGATCCCAAAACGTCTATCAATCAGCCCTGGCCCTGCTCAACCCTGAGGCCAAACATGCTCCTGGCTACACCCAGAGGGACAACCCAAGCATCCTGCAGTAGCAATGGTGCGACATTTCCTCTTCCCTGTAGAGGCCATGGGATGAGAAGGCTGGTACAAATTAACTTCAGGCTTCTTAGGGTCGAAAGACTGGCGGTTTTTTTCCCCAATTACTGACAAACATCTTATACAAGCCCACCCCCAAAATCCGTGCTGCAGGACATTGCTGCAGTGGGAGCTGAGCCTGTACCCATTGCTACTGGGAGGGATTCATCCCCCACTACTGAGCAGGATTTTCCTGACAGCCTGGGAAATAGCAGTGTGCAAATTAGCGTAGGAGCAGCCATTCTGCCAGTCGTCGGGAGCTGGGTAAAAGGGCACTACATTGTTTTTGTCATTATTACCCTTCTGTGCATACTGGTGTTGTGTTTTTAACTAAGCCAGTATCATGCACTGGTCAGACGCCAGCAGCCACTAACTACTTCAAAACCATGTTTCCATTGGCTTTATCAGACTCCTTCTCAACCTAATCGGTTGGCAACTGGATTTAGGCACCCTCCTGGGATGACACAGACTTTAATATAGATGCTCCAGGCACAGCATTTGGCAGCCTGCTCTCCCAAGATAACCCCAGCAGCTGCGATCCGGTCAGGAGAAGATCACAACGCAGCACAGCAAAAAATAAGGAACTAAAAGCTATTTGCTAGATAGGCCAGAAGGCTAAGGTAAGTCTTTTTGGGTATGCCCTAAAGAGGCCCTGTATAACCAACCTTTTGGAAAATTAAAAAAAAAAAAAACCAACAAAAAAACCCAGCAAACAGATGCTTTTCCCTTTTCCCTCCAGGTTCCGAGGCTCCATGTTGGGAAAAAGCCACCAGCAGAACGCACGGAGGGAGCAGAGCGTGGCGCTGAGACTCCACTAGCTTTGCTGCTGGAAAGAACCACCGCGTCCCGCATCTTTCATCGGTACTGGTGAGTGCTGCGTTTGAACTCTGCAGGGTGTGCTGCAGCCCGGGTACCTACAGCCCGCCTTTTTGGGGACGCGAAGCTCACACAGCCTGCTGGCTGTCTGCTGCCCTTTCCGTTCACACCCCCGTAAAGCTTGAACTTGCTGACCAGTTTCTAAGCAGTTTGATATCAAGTCCCTACACGCTTTATGAAAATGCACAGCGGTATCAGAACCCACCTAAAGACTCCCACGGTTGAAAAATTAGGCTTCTAATTTTTTCCTCACACTTAAAAAAATCAGATTTAGCATTCTGCTGCTGCACGTATCACTTGCTGGAGCCTATTTTGCTCTTGTGAGAACACCCTTGAACATCCAGGCACAGAGCTGGGTGCTTATGATTTCCACTGACCCTCTACTTCTCAATCTCCTTGCAGTTTGGTTCTTCCCCACCTTTTGTACAGCAGACAGTGACAAATGCTCCCCCTCCAGGTACGGATCCGATCTGCTCTGGGCCTTCTTCTTCTGCAGACGTGTCAGGGCTAGCTTTTTCTCCGGTGGGTGTTCACGTGGTCTCACTCCTACCCCTGGCTTTCTGGGCTTCTGACTGGAGTGGAGCTTATATTACATCCTGGAATGGTGTTAATATAGATGTGTGTCTAGACAGCCAGTTTTATGAGATATACAGAACTTATTAACTCAGAGTCCTGACGGGTTTGTCTGAGATCAGATAATGGATGGGATGAGATAGATACAGGAAAGCATCTCCCTAAGAAACCCGGCTAAAAGATGCTTGGTCACGACAGGAGATGCTGCGCCATGGAGGAGAGGCAGCCTGAAATGCTGTGGGGTTTTTCTGTCCTTCCATCTCAGAGCACGCTCCTGGGAAACACTTGCTGCCTTTTGCAGACAGTCCACACATCTGTGAGTTTCTGTACTATTTGCAGAGACACGTTCCTGTGTCCTAAGACATGGGGTATCTGGGGAACTGCGCGTGCCATCGTGTAAGTGTAAGAGACAAGACTTATCCAGCCAGCTGCTGAGTGCCCTCCCCGTCAACCCAGTGGAGGCTGGCCGTTCAAGGCACCTTGCAGGACCT
Source organism: Larus michahellis (assembly GCF_964199755.1). Classification (NCBI taxonomy): domain Eukaryota; kingdom Metazoa; phylum Chordata; class Aves; order Charadriiformes; family Laridae; genus Larus; species Larus michahellis. Next base: position 94,128,777 of record NC_133899.1, on the reverse strand, counting down.
ATTTAAAGTTAAAGTCATTATTATTTAATTCCTGGCTAGTATAACATCTTTCTAGTTCGGGAGAAAGGAGCTATAAATTGAGAAGGTAAATGGAAGGCCTTTCCGCCCTGCCAGAGCGTTTTGCTGTTCTCAGGTTATATGCTGCCTTCTCATATTGCATCTCCTCTCTCTGGCTAATGTGGCTGAATGTTTCTATCTATCAATATTCCCAGTGCTGGGGAGATGTAAAATTCATCTCTCTGCTTAGTTTGGCACATCTGAGCAATTTGTGAAATGGAATTTTTCTTCATTAGAAAGGCACTTCTGCTACCATAAGGGAAAAAGCAGAGTTGAAGCTGCTAAGAAAGTTAGTTCATTAAAATTTAATTATTTTATCCAATATTAAAAACCTGAGTACAGAAGGTCCCTAGGTAGCCAAAAGGCTAAGAGGTTTGACTCAGACTAAGCACTGACTGGCACTAACATGAATTCTTGACCCTGGGTCGCAGTCTCAGGACCCAGCCTGAAGGTACACCGCGGGAATGGGAGTGGGTGTGTGAAAGAGGCGAACCGCTGTGGGCAACCAAAGCAAAGGGAGCGACAAGCCACGACAGCAAGCACAGAGCACACGGAGCTGTGGCGGGGAGGGAACCGAGCAGAGCCCCGGCCAGCACGGCGCCAGGCAGGGACGCATGGTGTCACCCATGTCACGCTGCTGAGTGGCGAGAGCTGAGCTCTCTGCATGGCTTAGAGACAGACTGCCAGCTCCATCCACCCTCCGCCTTCACTCCCCGATTTCTGCGGCCCGGATGATATTTCCTTTCTGCCAAGGGACAATACTCATTAGTAGCTGCCGAGCACTCAGATATCCTGCTGATCAGATGCTTTGGTTTCCCCGTGGTTTCTCTCAAAGGGTAAGCTGTGTAACTTTGTCTTTCACTTTTCCAAAGACTCACATCAAAAAAGATGTGAGTAAAAGGGGATTCTACTTATACGCAATTTTTTGACAGCTGTTCGTAAAACCAAGTTGCGAGGTTTTAAGTATTTGATAAAACCAAAGCAGCCTGCGCATCTCCAACTTGACTGAACACAATCAGAAGGCTGTAAAAATAAAAATACAAGTGTTCTCATGCCGTTTCAAACCGCAGTAGTTCCGCAGTCACTTAATTCCCATGAAGGCAGAGTTATTGGATTTTCAATATAGAAGTAGCACTGGCAGTTTCTGATCTTTGAAGTTTATGGATGGGATTGGAGCAGGAAGCAAATAAGAAATGCATCATAAACTAAACTGAATTTCAGATTCATGAATGTGTGCAAACAAATTCCCTCATCGCAAATCTTGCCTGTTTTATGCCAGAGTTCAGCTTTACTTGGTACACTCTGAGAGGTGAGCACTAGCTAGCTAAATAGTCTCTCCGCCAGCAATGACAAGTGTCTTTCCATGAGCAAAGTGTGTCCAGTGACCCATAAACCAGTATGGAAGGCGTTCAATGCTGCCAGTTGCAACCCCACTTATTGCTCACGTTCAATGCTCGGGTCTTTCCTGGAGCTAAGTAAGCTGCGTGTTTGGTGTGGATAAATCTTCACAAAGATCCAAGGTATTTGTGTTCCCATGGGCAATATCAAAGAACTGGTCCTGAAGTGAGAGACCACAAGCACCCTTCTCAGCTGGCCAGCCCCAGAGACAGGGCTGGGAGGACTGGAAGAGGAGTAATGGCAGCACAGTGTGGGAAGTGCCTGCGCAGCCATCACTCAGGGCTCTGGCTCTTTGCCTCTGTCAGATGTGACATCTGAAGAGGGAAGCGTCCTCCTAACTGGGCAGGGACAGAGTGCAGAGCCCTTATCCTGTAGGTTGGGAACTTCAGGCTTCACTGATTGCTCTGGAGAGGGAATATTTCCCCCCACTTTCCCTACAATAACTTTCTATATCTTTGCTTAAAACCAGCACGATAACAGCGACATCGCTGCTCTTGCCAGTCCATCTGAAAGAGCTCTCCACTGCCTAACTCCCCGCTTCACGCACCGAGGCAGACTAAAACCAGTAGCAGTCTCAGTGCAGGTGCTTGGCTGTGAAGCTCCAGGGGCTCTGATGCTAAGCGTGCAGAAAATTTCTCTAGAAAGATCAATTCAGCACCTGCCATCAGTCTGGCATACAATCTGACAAAGCAGCATCCTTACTTGTTTCACTGAATGCGCTCGGCTCAGAAGAAAAGAAGAGGACGTCGATCAGAGCAGAGGCTGGACCGCTGTGATACTGCTTTAGTGCATTTAAAGCTCTGTCAAAGAAAAAAACAGCCAGGTTACACGCACAGCATGAATTCCTTCAGAGATCCCTGCGCACCTTAGAGCCCAGTGACAGAAGACTTTGGGCACAGATGCAACTCTTCCAAAGCTGAAAAACGTAACTCCACAACAGACTAATCCTATCTAACTGCTGCATCCCCCAACCCTCACACGCACATCCCTTATGCTGGCCAGACTTCCACTTTCTACCCTCACTCCAGTTTGATACAGTCAGACCCTGTGCTGAGCCTTGTCGGCACACTAATTCAGCAAAGAGCTCTTCGCTTCTCCTGCCAGGATGGAAAAGGCTCTGCACAGAATCCTGTGAGTACCAGAGGTGATACAACACAGGACCAAAATACATCACTGAGTGTGGGATGAGGGGTGGGAGAGGAAGAGGGAAGAGCAGGACCAGCCAGCAGGCAGATACATTTAGGCTGTTGTGACGCTGTAGGATAACGTGTCCCATTGAGTTATTGCGGTGTGGCTTCCCTCAGTGGTGAGCAGAAAAAGAAAGGCACGTCCACCTGCCCTAGGTGGAGCTGCTCTAGGAGTAAGAGGAATGGGACAGGAAAGGAGAGAAACCAAACCGAGTGAAGTAAACCGGGATCTGTCTCAGAAGAGCTTTTCCAGAACAAACTGGACAATTTTCAACTGCCTTTTGCACTCCTGAGCAGAGTGACTGGAGGTGAACTGCAGCCCCGTGGCCCTTACTTTTTCAGCCTGTTGTAGGTGACATCGTTGGCTAATTTCAGCAGGCGGTAAGAGCTCTCTCGGTCCAAGCTCAGCATGCCATCTCGAGATTCCTCAAAGGCTACAGTCACGGCTTTGGAGGTGACCCGTGTTACAATGCCGGTGGAGAGCGGGTCACCCTGGCCAGCTGTCTCATAGAGGCCCACAATGTCCCCTGCAAAAACAAGTTTGAAGAGAGAGCATGAAGCAGGGCAAACATTTTGAAAAGAAGCTCTTTTGGGGAGACCAGCAACCAAGCGTGGTTCAGTGCAGACAGCAGGACCACCATCCCCAACCACAGCTTGTTTCCTGCCAAGGTCAGAATTTGTGTCCAGCCCACAACGAAGGAGAATATCCTTCCCTCAGCTGACAGCACGGAGCAAGAGGACAATTCGCAGTGAGAAGACACCAGACAGCAACTAACCAGCCACCTTCAGACCTCCACACACCGCAGGACTTGGGGTGGAGACCAGCAGTGCTCCCTACAGCCAGCGTGCTTCCACACAGACCTTGGGAGAACCTGACTTCTCCGAACTCTCAGACAAACCATTTTATATCCATTTTATTTTTTCATAGTAGCCAAGGAGTCTGCACGACAATACGTGCCTCCCAGGTGACTGCTATGTGCCAGTCAGCAGAACTAAGAAAGACCACGGGTTTTTAAGGACTTGCTACAGCTTTTCAGTCACTGTGAGATGATGAGACTGGAATTACACAGTGTCGTGGTGAAATAGAGATTCTGAGTAGGATGTCTGACTAAATTTGTAACTTAGCTGGGGCTCACGTTCATTGAGGATTAAATTTGAGATTTACGAATTATGGGAAGCTTTCCTCTGTAAGGTCCACCAGCTCTTACATTAAAGTGCTTACATCCCAGGAATAATTTACAGCTACAGCAATGTTATTTCTCTTTGAAGAGCCCTGGCAGATGCGGTCAAGGCGGGACCCCAATCTGCATTGAGTCATTTATTTCAAAGGTCAGCAGCTTGGAGGCCTGAGGGACAAAATGCATCAACGAACTGAACTTCAACACACTATGAAACAGTGCCATGGTGTGACCAGGGTCAGAAACAGTCTGGTTCCCCGTAATGCATCTGCTTAGCAAAGGACCTAGCAAACTAAACCAGAAAATCATCTGGTGCGGCCCGCTTCTCTCTCGTGGACCAGTGTTGGAGAGTACAAGGCAATACCCTCACTGCCTAAGGAAAAGAGAAGGGTCTCGGCAGGGAAAAAACAGAGAGCATACTGCAGACTCCCTTGGAACTACTTCACAGTCAAACCCAAGCCCTTCCGAGGGGCAAGCCCGCGCAGCTGCTTACGGCATGGCAGACAGCATCCTCACCTTGCTCAGACACCTGCACCAGAGGCAACAGCCCAGCTCTTATACTCCTGGTCAGGTTTTCATGGAAGTGATGGCAGAGGATGAGATAAAAAGGGCACTGGCTGATGTGCTGGTGAGCCTTTATTTCCAACAGAAATCCATGTGTGTCAACTAGTAATGGTACCTAATTCACTTCTTCCTCTTCCTTGCCAAAAATAACAGCAAAGGGAAGGGTGGAAATATGGCAACTCAGGAAGGAAAAGGAAAATCCACTTTCCGTTTTGCAATTAAAGCCTAAGTAACAAAAGCTCCTTACCTACTGCAAGACATAAGCGTGAACACTTTGGCTTGTACAAAGAATGTCGTGAAATCTTTAATGACAAGGGACCAGGGCTTTGTTTTTGATTCAGGAGGAAAACCAGCACTTTAATCACTGGCAGTATGACCTGCTGCAACATACATGTCTGTAACAAGCCAAGGGAAAAAGAGGCTGGTTTTCTCTAGATTCATCCTGTAGCCATAACATTTTCCCCCTTTCTTTTTTATATCAAATGCTCAGTCTTTATAAATATCACATTAGGAAGATGTTAGGAAGAAGACATTGGTCATCTCTTACTTTACCTACTTTACACCGACAGGAATATCACTTACCAGGCCCAAAACTGTTACAGGGCAGCTCGGCATCTGAATCGTATTTTCTAGGCTGAAAGGTGACGAGCAGCCGTCCGTAGAGGCCGGTTCTCTGGTTGGCAGCCTGGAGTTTCAGCAAGCAGACGCCTCTGCGCTGCAGTTCCTTCAGGGAGACGCTTTCCTGCCATGCCCTGGAAATCACACACAGGCGTGAAAACCACTTGCTGGACTGAAGCTGAGATTTAAAGCTTCAGAAGATGAAAAAGAGGGAGGAGATGGGCAGAGGATAATGGCAAAAGGGACATCAGATGGTTGAAGCGTTAGTTTATGCGATCACTTTGTAGTGACGTAACTAGATTGGCTTCCACAGACTCATTTTGGGAAACAGGGTGATGGTTGCAGAGCCTGGAGAAAAGGTAACATCTGGTTATGTGTATTTTCCTCTCTCCTGTCTGGATGTGAAAAGAAAGGACCTGCCCAGTTACCCACTCTCCTGGTTTCAGCTGGGACAGAGTTAATTTTCCTCCTAGTGGCTGCTGTGTTTTGGGTTTAGTATGAGAGGAGAAGGGGAGCCCCAAGGTGTTGCTGACCTTAGCTTGGATCCTACAGGTGACAGCACGCCCTAAAGGGTGCGTCCAAGAGGGATCCCTCCAGGGTGTGCTGGGCCTATAGGGGTGAGTCCAGTAGGGATTGCCATGGATTGGAGCAGGCCCTATAGCGTGGGGTTTCTATTGGGAGGTGCTGGTTATATAGCAGTGAGTATCACGATATTTCCTACAGGTGACAGGAGGTCCTATAGGAGTGAGTCAGCAGTGTTTCCTATAGGTGACAGCAAGTCCCTATATGGGTGACAGCAGGGTTTCCCATAGGTGACAGTAGGTCCCAAGGGAGGGCCTATCAGGGTTTCCTATAGGTGACAGAGGATTTCCTATAGGTGACAGTAGGTCCCAGGGGGATGGCCTGTTGGGGTTTCCCCATAGGTGACAGTACGTCCTGGGGGAGGGCCTGTCACGGTTTCCTATAGATGACAGCAGGGTTTCCCATAAGTGACAGTAGGTCCCGGGGGGGAGGGTCTATCAGGGTTTCCTATAGGTGATGGAGAGTTTCCTACAGGAGGTGACAGCAGGTCCCAGGGGAGGGTCCATCAGGGTTCCCCATAGGTGACAGCAGGTCCCAGGGGAGGGTCCATCAGGGTTTCCCATAGGTGACAGTAGATTCCACGGGGAGGGCCCATCAGGGTTTCCCACAGGTGACAGCAGGTCCCAGGGGAGGGTCCATCAGGGTTTCCCATAGGTGACAGTAGATTCCACGGGGAGGGCCCATCAGGGTTTCCCACAGGTGACAGCAGGTCCCAGGGGAGGGTCCATCAGGGTTTCCCACAGGTGACAGCAGGTCCCAGGGGAGGGTCCATCAGGGTTTCCCACAGGTGACAGCAGGTCCCACAGGGAGGGCCCATCAGGGTTCCCCATAGGTGACAGCAGGTCCCAGGGGAGGGTCCATCAGGGTTTCCCACAGGTGACAGCAGGTCCCAGGGGAGGGTCCATCAGGGTTTCCCACAGGTGACAGCAGGTCCCAGGGGAGGGTCCATCAGGGTTTCCCACAGGTGACAGCAGGCCCTACAGGGGTGAGTCCGGCAGCGTTTCCCATCGGTGACCCCAGGCCCCGCCAGGACGGGCGCGCCAGGGCCGCTACAGGCGACAGCAGGCTCTACAGGGGCAAGCCAGCAGGGAGTGCCCACCCCCGGCGGTACCTGCTCTGGGCGAGCTCGGCCTCCCGCTCCTCCCGCAGCAGCTCCAGGTGCCGCTCCGCCGCCTCCGCCGCCATCCACCCGCCCCCGCGCCCCGTCGGCCACTTCCGCTTCCGGGGCGGGGGTCGGGGTCACCGCGATGGCGGCGGCAGTGGCGGCGGCCCGGCGGCGGGTGACAGGTGAGGCGGGACGTGACGGCTCCGCTCCGGCCGGGGGAGGGAAGGAGCGGGGCGGCGGGGCAGGTCGCCGCCGCCGGCAGTTTGAACGGCGCGGCCCGGCCCCCCGGCGAGCCCCCGCGGCCTCCCCGCGCACGGCCCCTGGCATCCACGGCGGTGGGGGAAAGCTGTGAGAGGGGCACAGGAGGAGTGACTCGGGTCGTACCAGCGTCGGCCTCGGAGCAGCCAGAAAGCTGTTGGGAGGCGGGGGACACACGTTAACAAAAAGGAGAATCAACTTTACGCGCTTTTTTTTTTCTGTCCTGCCGTGAACCTTCCAACAAAATCCAGGGGCTGGGGGGTGTGTAGGGACCCGTCAGCCCCCTCCCCGGGCCGGGGAGCCGGCCGGGTGTTTGTCGTGGGCTCGGGGGCTCTGCACTCACAGCTGGGTTGGGTTCTGTGCCGGGCGAGCCTGGCCACGGTGAGCTGCGGCCGCAGCAGGGAGGTGGGTCAGTAGGACTGGCCTTCAGAGCTCCTTCCAGCCCCTTGAGTTGTCGTGCTTTGGCTGGTGGGTGGAAAAGGTAATGCTCCTGCAAAGAGGCTGTGCGCAATCTGTCTTTTAATTAAGCAAATTGCTCCAGAAAGTGTATCGTTATCCCTGAGATAACATAGGGATAAATCTCTGAACGTGTGGGTTTAGATCTTCATCTCTTTCTGCTAATTAACATTGCATGCAAGTCCAGCTCCTTTGCCAGAAATGCTGAAGCTACACTCAAAGTGTAATTTAAGTTGTAGTAAACCACTCATTCTTTGGAGATTTGTGTATCGTATGGTAACGCAGCCTCGCTGGGTGAATGTTAGCTCGTGTGTATGTAGCTCTGAAAAGCCTGAATGCATTTTTCTGATTCCCGCGTTCCATTGCTGTTACATGATTAGCTACGTAGCTCCTCCACTCCTCTTGCCTAGAAGGAACAGGCATGGCTGGGACAGTGATAACGCAGACACACGAGTCCTAAAACGAAATCTGCTAAATCTTCCAGTTCCCTGTGTTTCGCTGGCGTTGCGGTGTCAGCTTGGGAGCTCCAGGGCCAGTGAGTTACTGGCGCCTTGTCTTCCTGCTCTCTTTTCAGAGTGGAAACTCTGTAAGGCTTAGCAGAAGTCTCTGCGAATCACCTGGTAAATGTGTAATAGCTGCCCTCCCCTTTTTGGAGGGCCCGGAGGGCTGGAAGGGATCCTTCTAGCATCAGTGCTTAGAATTGAGCGTGCGCCACAGCGTTCTTCAGACCACCTGTTCCTCCCCTCTGCCTTTCAGTCACATTGTTTTCCAAGAGAGGTGGGATGCTCCGAGTGTATCTATATTAAATTGTTGAGTCTAGCTGGAAGTGTCACTTGAATTAAATGTGTTTGCAGTGGGAAGCCTTTCTCCTGCCCTCTGACAGCGCTGCACACAACTGATGGGTCCTTTCTCTTATTGCGTATCTTCTTTTGCTTCCCTCTCTAGCTTTGCCTGTCGTGATAAAGCTGAACAAAGCTTTTACAGGCAGAAAAATGGTACCACGAAGCTGACCAGCGCTGTGACGCTTCAGCATTGCAGTGATGCTGCCTCACCAGGAATAAAAGCCCAGCAGTTGCTACTTACTTTTAATTATTTTTCCTTCTCTCCCTTTTAGCCTTGTTCCTTTCATCTGCGGTTCGGCACCAGAGTTCCCAGAGCACGTCACTGCAGCAAGGGTAATGTCAAATGACTTTCTGCTTTGCTTTTCGCCCCTTGAAATGCTGACTGTCCTTGGTGGGGATGGGGAGGGCAGCTTGTTTTTCCTTTGGAAAGGAGACTTGTCTGACCCCTTTGTTGCTTCCCAATAAGTGTTGGATTCTGTGCTTACCTTCACCTTTGCCAGCAGGATGCTTCTGTTGATTTGTGGGGCAGAGTCTAGAGGCAGGTGGTTAGATCCTCCACGGAGGAAAGGGCTGCAGTGTGGGCTCAGCCTGTAGTAGACAGTAGAGAAGCCACTCAAGTCAGGACATTGAAATGCCTCAGCTGCAGAGTGGGCTTCAGCTGCCGCTCGTCTTTCTAGGTACAGGTGGTCTTCTGAGACAAGGTTTGTCTTCTGCCTGGAGTCTCCGATACCTGATAAATACTGAACTTGCACAGCAGTCTTCATAAAATATGAATATGAGCCAGCAGTGTGCCCGGGTGGCCAACAGCACCCTGGCCTGTGTTGGGAACAGTGTGGCCAGCAGGACTGGGGCAGCGACCGTCCCCCTGTACTGGGCACTGGGGAGGCCCCCTCTCGAGGGCTGTGTCCAGTTTTGGGCCCCTCACCACAAAAAACGACCTTGAGGGGCTGGAGCGTGTCCAGAGAAGGGCAGAGGAGCTGGTGAGGGGTCTGGAGCAGGAGTCTGGTGAGGAGCGGCTGAGGGGGCTGGGGGTGTTCAGCCTGGAGAAGAGGAGGCTGAGGGGAGACCTTCTCGCTCTCTACAGCTCCCCGAGAGGAGCGGGTAGCCAGGGGGAGTCGGTCTCTTCTCCCAAGGAACAGGTGATGGGCCAAGAGGAGACGGCCTCAAGTTGCACCAGGGGAGGTTTAGGATGGACATTAGGAACAATTTCTTCACTGAAAGGGTTATTAAGCATTGGAAGAGGCTGCCCAGGGCAGTGGTGGAGGCACTATTCCTGGAATGGTTTAAAAGACGGGTAGATGTGGCACTTAGGGACATGGTGCAGTGGTGGACTCGGCAGTGTCAGATTGATGGTTGGACTTGATGATCTTTTAAAGGTCTTTTCCAACCTAAACGAGTCTATGATTCTGTGAAATGTGGTTAACAGCCCAAGCACAGGACACCGAGCCAGGAGACTTCAGGCTTCATTTGCTTCAATCCTTTGAGAGCTACTTCTTTGCGCCTTTACTTTGTTTGCTGTGCTGGAATCTCCCGCAGAGGAACCTGGCAGAGCTGCAGGCTGTGCTGCTGCTTGCTTTAACCAGAAGGGGACACTGCGGAAAGAGAGAACTCCTGTGAGCGGCAGCGGGGAGAAATGGCAAGATCTGCTCATTCCGTCTGTGCTGCTGAAGGGTGCAGGGGGGTGGCCTCTTCCCGCTGCTCCTCAAGTGTGTGGGAACACAGTTTGGATCTCTGCCCTGGGACACGTTGCCCATCATTATTACTAAACCCTGCAACAGACCCACGGAGCCTTGGTCCTTGTGGTTATGTACTTGCTCGCAATTGCTTTGGGTTTCTGTTAAATTAAAGCCCTTTGAAGGGCATTGCTGGCTATTACAGAGTAAATTGATCCAACGCAACTACTGTTGTGTTAATTTTGCCTTCTTTCACTAGCATCTGATATTCTTCCCTGAATATTTTATGCAGTTTGTGCATCCTGTGTTATTTATAGGAAGTGTGGATCTCAGCGCGCAGGAAATTCTGGACTTCCCATTCGTGATGGAGTCAGTATTTACTGAGCAGCACGTTTCTCTTCCAGTTTCAGAAACCGGACACCTTTCTGGCCATCTCATCGAGATCCAGGGTGAATCTCCCTCCTCTTTAAGTCCGAGGTTGTCTTCGTGGTATTGTAGATTCCTGCTTAATAAGGAACTATAATCTGGTGCCTTTTGGTCATGTGTCTCTTTCTGAGTAAAGGCATTTGGCACCTCTCAGGATAATCCCTGAAAGCTGCAGGATGGGCTTGTGCCTCCTTTCCCTGCCCCCTGAAGCGTGTTCCGCAGCTCTAATGAAAGCACTGCATGTGCAAAGTACTGTCCCTCGTTAAAGTGCTGCTTTTCTCGCCAGTTCCTTGGGAACAAATCAACAGTTTGTGTAACTGGCTCTTACGCAGCGATGTAAACAGCTGCCTCTGGTCCTCCTTGTTGCTCCTTGTCCTAGAGATCTTGAAAAACAGCTAATTATAAGCAAGTGCTATTTGCATTTTTTCCGCTCAAACTCACACTGTGAGTTTTGCGTAGTGTTTCATTTTTGAATTAACACCCTGTGGCACATTTGAGCAGAGTTAATTGTCGTTCAGCTCTGATGTTTTAAGCAGGGTTCTCGTGGTTTGGTGCTGTCTGCACCACTGTCGGAAAGGCAGCGTAAATACCTGCGGTACTGATGGTACAGAGCGTGAGGCACTCACGAGTGAGTTCGGTTTTGAGGCAGAGGATCCCTCCAGTGATAAATTTGAGAAAAGCAGAAAGAATCCACCACGCCAGCTACTGAGAAGATGTTGCTGGCTGAAATGCCGCTGGCAGTTCGCAGTCTTTTGTTGTGCATCGATACTGTAGGCTGCTTGCCTTCAGACCCCTAGTTTATTCACTGAATGGAAGGCGTCGCGTGTTGCGACAGCCATGTACCATTCTCAGTAAGTAAGAAAGCAGCATCTAAGTGTAAAAAGTAGAGCAGGCTTCAGGTAGATGTCTTCTGCACAGAGTTTGTCTTTCAGGTGCTGGTGCAGTTTGAGCTGTGGTTGTTCTGTGATTGTGTTGGTGCCGAACGATCCTAAAGGGATGTGTCTGTGATGCTCAGGAGTCCCTGGGCTGGTCACCAGGAAGGTCTTTGGAGACTGATGCAACATTTTGAAATGGAGACGCTCTTGTCTCAGCGCCACAGTGGCAGAGTGTTTGAAGAGAGATGTTATTAAAGCAGTTCTCTGTCACAACAGTGGAAATTACCCTTTCAAGAAGAATAAGGATTTAATTTGCACCTTTTAGCACAATATCTTGGTGCTCAAAGTCATCACGAGGTGCGGTGCTTGTGCTTGGCTGGATGGCAGTGGGACGGTGCACGCTCCTGCTCCCTTCTGTGGTCAACCTGAACCCAGATAGGCACGCTCTGAGAAGTCCTGTTAGACGCCTCTGCTCGTCCCTCCCCTGGTGCTGTCGATTGTAGAGAGACGTGGTGATGGCACAGGAGAGGCTTTTGGGCTAAATGTTTGTGGTATTAAACGCTGAATCGCGGTGGGCGTGGGAGAAGCCGTTATCATTGCCATTCAGGGAATGCAGCTGTAAGTGACAAAAGAAGAGCAGCCTCATAACTCTCCTGTAAAGAACCCAGCTGTGGTCTTAAGGCCCTCTCTAAACTATCTATTTAACAGAGAAGCGCTTCAAAATGTAGAGGAAAAAAGGATGCCTGTGAGTCATTCATGTGTAGCACTCCAGGCTGGCTTAGGAATGCTCATTAGCCCTTCTTCCCCATCACAGGCACGTTTCCTCCTCCCGGATGCTCCCCGCTATCCGGGAACTTCAGGGTTTTGTACTTGGTGCTGAAGTGGGCTGCGGAGCGGAGCATTAGTGTGCAGCCTCTCAGCTGTGGGGGAGGTAGAACTCACGTGTAAACAAGGCTTAAGGTAGGTCTGTTCCCATTGCAGTTGGTGGCAAAATTCCAGTCTGTAAAAACAAGGCGGTGGGAAGTCACTGGCGGTCACTGAGCTTGAACACCACTAGCACGTCCGGCTGCAGATCTCCACATCAGGAACAAGTGATAGCCCAGCCTGGGCAAATTTTCAGTTAATTTTCAGTCTGCCATCCTCTGTCCCTAACACTTAAGACCGGAATAGAAAAACCTCTCCTCGCTCATGAGCTGCTACAAAGTGAAACGTGATCTGGGGGAAATTGCCTTCTGGCCCAAGTGGGCTTTGGGTTGAGCCCTTCACACTGACAGCCATGAAGTCTCCTGGACAACTTCTGCTCCCCCAGTGGAAAAGCACTTTTTACTTTATCTCCAGCTTCTTTTGCCTTTTTTCTTCTCTTCGTGTTTTATATCTCTTGACGATATCTGTTTGCTACGAGTGAATCTTATCTTATCATTCACAGACTTGTGGCCAAAACGTCTCTAACTTCACCGCCATGGCCTGAAGTGAAACTTCCAGATCCAGTAGAAGAAGCAAAGTATCATACAGGTAAAGGTCTCAAGCCTCGGGTGAAGCCCAGCACTCCAGTATTGCCATTGATGGTTTGATTGAGCATAAATAAGTATCTTCAGTGACTGGAGCTGGTTTTTGTTCTTTGCATTTTTGTTTTTGTTTCATTTCTGGCACGTGTTAGTGTCACTGGATTTGTGCTCCAGCTGCTGCTGTTGGAGGTTTGGGTAGAATATGAGGTTTTGGGTAGAATACAAGGTCTCCTTGGTTTCTGACAGCATGACAGGTTGTAAGTGCCCCTGAGGGATCTTACCTGCTGTCAGGTGTTGCTTTCTAAAGCATGAAACAAGCCTTTTGGAAAGGAGAAAACAATTATTTTTCGTTTAATGGATAAATCAAAAAGCTAAAGCCAGCACAAGCAGTTGGATGGTGGGCACGTCAGAGAGCTGGTGTATTTTAGTGCACAAAACGGAGCACTAGAGCCAGCATAAGCACTTGGATGGTGGGCACGTGACATTGCTGCAGAGGTGTGACATAAGGCAGTGAGCAGCTGGGAAGCAGAATAACGTTAGGGAAGGCATTTTGGGCCCCACATCTAGTCAGCACCGTTGAACGCAGGCAGTGGTCTCCTGAAAGGAGCACGTGGATCGTCCGGCGGTAGCCTCACCAGTCAGCGAGTGCCCATAGCTGTTTAGCAGCCACCCTCCCTGCTTAGCCTTACTAGGATGTGGCAGCCTTCCACAGGTACCCAGGCACAGGGTCCCCTGGCAGGTGGGGAGGTGAAAATCAAATGCAGAGAAGGTGTGTGCATCTAGCCTCCTGTTGCCCCGGTGGGGCTGTTGTCATCCGGAGCGGGCTAGGGATGGGAGTGGGGAAGCCGACACGGGCTCGGGGTGTTTCTCAGAACTAGACAGTAATGAGGCCCAGCGGGTGAATTTCCTTTACGCTTGCGGTGGCAATTAGCAGTTGTGTACTTCGTGCAAGCAACGAGCTCCTGTGTTTATTAAGAGGCAGTCTCACTGTCTCCTTGCCTTAGCCTCTGGGACATCTGGGAAGGGCACCTGACTTCTCTGCTTTAGGTGGAGGAGACCCAGGAAGTAAAGGAGAAGAGTCGCTTTACAAGGAGAGAGTGAGAGGGGAAGAGCTGAGTTGTGTCCACCTTGTTGCAGATAGTCAGTTCTCATCCGGCTGAGGGTGCCAATAACTCTGTGTGATGTGCTTTGGAGAGAGCCTTCTGCTCCGGCTCTCGGCTCTGGCTGGTTTTCATCCTGCTCTTTATCTCCTTCATGCTCCTGGGATTGCTGAAGTGACAGATGAGCGTTCTGTCCCTGAGCGTGATTTGACCCAGCAGTGAACCGAAAGCTGCGGGGTCTGCTTTGCCGAAGCCCTGTGGTGAGCAGGGTCCCATGTTGCCCTGTCTGATTCACTTGGGATCCTTGGGCCCGCTGTGATTTCCGTGCCTTGTACCCTCCTACTGTTTATGAGCCTGCATCATTATCTCCTGGCTGTGCTTATCCAAAGCAAACAGCAGCGAGAACATTTGAATTCTGCCTTCTGTTCTCCTGCTGGCAATGGAAACAGCCATGGATATTTTAGGAAGGGTCGCTCCACATGGTGCTGAGATACAAGCCATGCTAGCAATCAAACGCTAACATCGCTTGATGTTTGCTGTCGCTAGAGGTGTTTGGAAGAGTTATCAACAGCTTTCAGAGCCCAGAGCAAAGAAAATGTACCTTTTCTGGTTACAAAAAGATGAGAAAGCCCAGTGGGTAGAAAGTTGAAATTTGACAAGGAAGTAACCCTTGTTAGAGCGTGACTTTACACGGATTTTGTTAAGAGAAAATTGTAAGCCAGCACTTGGAAATTTTGGTTTTGAAACGTTGACCACAGGACTACTGATAGACCTAGATCGGCAGTGTAGAGCTGTGAGAAATTTATTGTAGCCGTTGTGCAGTCGAGGGCATACCAAAGAGAAGGGGGTTGTATTTTTTCTCTGGACTTTGTATTAGACCACTCTAAATCAGAGAGAAGAGCTCACAGTGGATTTTTCTTCTGGGACTGCAGTTGCAGCAACACAGAAGCTAAACTCTTCATTGTAGTGGGAACTGCAGCAACTAGTGCCTTGCGAATAATTTCTGTTCTTACCTCTACCTTTAATAGTTGGCATCTGCTGGCTTGAAACTTGGACACTTTCAGAGTGTTCCTGTAAGGGCTGGGTTTGGTTTGACTGGCTGCTAAATTCTTGTCTGTCCCAAATGGCTGTTGTTTTGTTTACATTCCAAGAAAAAAATGATTCAGACGCTTTTGAGGACAGTGAAAAAAAATATCTATTTTTCCAGTTATAGGAAAGTTGCTCTTTTTTCTGAACAGCTGAAGAGGGTGGAAAGCTACTATTTGGCAGGGGAATGGCACTCATTAAGCAATACCTTTTGATGTTCCCATCAAAATTGGGCTTGGCCTCGCTGCGCAGGAGGCTGGTCACAGAAAGCTGGGTTGGGTCACGTGTAGGACCTCGTCCCTGGGATCTGTACTGCTGCTGGCACCCGCGCTGCAGGCAGGTGCGTGTGGGAAGAGAGTTTCTGGAAAAGAATGAGGGAAAGGTCTGTCTTGTCTCTGCCACAGGTGGGGTTCTCAGGCCAGGCGTGGGTAGTTGGGAGCCCTTTTTCCTGTGCACGGTGCCAAACTGCTCCTGATGCTCTGCCTGCCTTAGGCGGCGTTCAGAGTCCTGCGCCTTCTGCGTGTTACTTGGAAATTGAGGGGAGCTGCCTTCCAAAAGTAGGATGCATGGACAAGCGGTCTTTTCTGGAACGCTTTATATCTGAATACAGTGCATGTTAGGATGCCTGAGAAACAGGCTGAGAAGTCAAGTCTTAGATTAGCTACACGATATATATATTAGGTGTTTACTTACGCATGGGTTTGCCAGCAACTAATATACAAATAGGCCATTAAGTTTACGAAAGGGAGGCTCACGTGTCGTAGGAAACAACATTGCTGTTGATCTTTGCTTAAAACTTCCCAGGAGAGCAGGGTTTTGGTGGGAGAGCAGCGTGGCTGAATGGCTTTTGAACAGCTCTTCACTGCTTGCTGGGTTTTCTCCCCTGATTCCTTCCCTGCTGTTTGCCAACAGAAGTGGTACAAAAGGTGAACAAGATGATCGCAACGGGGCAGTACGGAAGGCTCTTTGCTGTGGTCCACTTTGCCAGCAAGCAGTGGAAAATAACCAGCGAAGACTTGATTATGATGGACAACGTGCTGGAGGCTGAATGTGGAGACCGAATCCGGATGGAAAAGGTGACGCGCCTGTGATGCCATGCTGTGTATGGGGCCAGAGCAAATTGCCTGCGAACATTCCCTGAGGCAAAACCCATAACCGGTTTTTAAAAACAAGTCCTGCAGAGCTCCTGTTGGATCTCCCACTCCAGCTATGTGCTTTGCCTGAGTTTTGTTCCAATTTCAGCTACTCCGTTAGTGATAATGTTATTGTGATTTCTGTGAAACAGGGTTGGAATGAGTCGTGCCAGACTCTGTTAGGAGACAGATTTCTGTTGTACTAACTTCATCCAAAACCGAAAAATTACAGTTGTTGTTTCTAGAGACGGCAGCTAAAGACTGTGTTTACCTTAAGCCTCTAACACCCAAAATACTTGCAGTGCTCCCAGAGGGACTGTCGCTGCTCGTGCTTTGCAAGATCCTTATCGCACTGAGTGCGTTGGGTGGAGGGAGAGGGATGGTGCGTGAAGGGGAGACGTGCCAAGATGCGATTCCGTATCTTTGTCCTTAGCCTTGGTTAACTAGCAGGAACTTGTAGAGGCTCATTAATCCAAATCTTAAACGAAAGGTTATGAAGCGGGATTCTGTTGGCTAAATGTTGGTTGTTAGAGCCCAGTGAGCAGCAAAGGAGAGCTGGGCAGTTCTACTCAGCCATTGCTTTGAAGCCCAGTTTTGAGGCAACTTTTCTGGCATGCCTTCGGCTGTGTCCTGCATCCTTGTGCACAACAGAGAGAGCAGCGATTTGCACGGAGAGGCAGCTAGGAAGGCAAAGGTCTAGGTGGGAGTGAAGAAGGTGAAAAATTTGCCTAACCACCATAACCCTTCGGGGACTTCACTGGCAAGTATCTGTCTAAAACAAAAGTCAGAACATCTCATGGCCATTTGTGTGTTGCTTTTGACTGCTGCCATACAGTCAGCGTGGGGAAGGAGGCAGTCTGTAAGGGATGCTGCCTCTTCTCCCCATACCCTCTCTCTTACCCTGCCTGCTCCTTTAGATAGGCTGAAGTGCCCTGAAACAAAGGGGCTAGGACCTGGGGTGGTGGATCTCCCCCGATGTTCATTTATTGCCTGCCTTGAGGCCTCATGGAGGAGAATGAGGAAAGTGGGTTTTTTACTGGGATACATAGCAATTGCTATAAAAATCCAAGGATTCTAGGAGCTGCCATTCATCCGGATCCCACGCAAGGCATATTATTCTTCTGCCCTGTGTTGCCTGTCATATCCTTTACAACTGCTGGCGAGCCAGAACAGAGAGGTTCAGCGTGTTCTGATCAGCGTGAAAGATACTTGTAAAGCATGTTTCCGTAGGATAAGCTGTCCTGGAGACTGTCTGTTTAGTGAACCTTTTTCTCACTCGTTAGCTGCCTTTCCCCACCATTCCTCTCCAGTAACAGTGTCAGGTTTGAAACGTGTAAAGGCCTATTTTTAAGCAGTTTGACTCCTTTGTGGTGACTGTAGAATTTGGAAGATATTGCTTGCATTTCTCCTGGGACAATGAGCCATATGCCTGATTTATTTTCCATAGGTTTTGCTGGTTGGTGCTGATGACTTCACGCTTATTGGAAGGCCTCTCCTGGGGTAAGATGTCTCATACAGGAATTATTTTCAGGACAATTCTTGTACTTAATTGTAGCTTCAGGGCTCCTACAGTTCCTGAAACTGAACAGAAACCTGGATTTATCAGCACTAGCTTTTTTCGCAGCCCTGTGGCTTTTGAAAGCATCACCAGTAAACCAAGCTCGTCAGCCCCTGCTGACTCTAACCATTGCCACGGTGCCAGGACAGAGCAGCAGCACCCATTGCTAAGGTAACTGCAGGATATTCACCTCTGTTGGCTTCGATCTTTTTTTCATAAGTTTTGCACAAACTAGCAGTAAATCTTGCCCTTCGACATCTTTACTCCCGTAACCTAATTCCAGTGATAGTCATCTCAGAATAAGCCAGAAATCCTTGCCCATCCCTTAATCTCTTAATTTGACTTGGGTTTTTTAAGCGATTTCCTTCTGCCCTTGTCTTAACCCAGCAGGCCTTAGTCTTAATTTTAGAGTTCCTAATTTTCCCTTCCTCCTAGTCACATAGTCCAGCAGTCACAGAGCTGAGGAGAAGGAGTTTACCTGCTTGGCACCCTCTCCATCCCAGTGCTGTAGGAGCTGCTATGCACACTGGCAGAACACCTGTCCTTCCTTTTCTTTACCCAAAGGACGTGGTGCGTGGCCCAGGTGTTACTGCTCAGCTCTTAGCACTAGCCAGGAGCAAAGTCAGGGACTACTGTTCTCCCCAGGGCAAGAGGTTTTAGTGGTAAAACGCAAGTCAAGATAAGGTGGGTTGTGAGTGCCCGAAGTGTCCTGAAGCCCTGGCTGTGGGCTGGCTGCAGCCTAAGCCGCACCTTTAGGCCTTGGCTTCAACCGCAGCAACTTTGGCAGAGGGTGGTCAGGTAAAGAGGAGCTTGCGCATCTGAGACATTTCTTGGTGGCTTGTGGATTCAGGTTAGAAATACCACGTGGTGTGAGATTGGTCTTACTTCTGAGTGTTTTCTGTGGTACCAGGGGGCTGTTGGTATCTAAGAGTTACTTGGGACACGCTCGCCTGGTTGATAACATGTGCAGTTGTACCGGTGGTAACTGCCTCGGGTTCCCAGTGTTAGGCGGGATTTTGAGGGCCGCCAGTCCTTTCAACAGCACTGCAAAGAGATCTGGAATAGCAGATCGTCGGGAGTCTTTGAATTACTGCAGATACTGCACTTGTGGAAGATTTTAGGAAGGGGAATTTCACTATTAGGACTAGAAACGCCATCTTGCAGAAATTCAAATAAGAGCCCAAGTTCTGCAGACAGGGATGTGCCACGTCAGGCAGTTCAGGAGCACCGTCCTTCACCTGGCTCCCTTAACTAGCGGCCCTGGGGGGGT
Organism: Larus michahellis; assembly: GCF_964199755.1. Lineage (NCBI taxonomy): Eukaryota > Metazoa > Chordata > Aves > Charadriiformes > Laridae > Larus > Larus michahellis. The sequence goes on along the minus strand of NC_133899.1, from coordinate 94,109,906 downwards.
TCTTTGCAGCTCCCAGTTTGTGTGCGGGACATGGCGTGCGGCCTGAGAGCCAGGAGCTCTGGGGCAGGAAGAAAAACAGCCGCTTGGCTCCTGCAGGTGCTCCAAGTGCCTGGGAAGCGGTGGCACTTGTTTAAGGCCAACCAAACTGCACCTCTGCAGTGTTAGCCTGAACCCCGGTGACTTTGGCAGAGGAGGATCAGGAGGAGGAGGAGGCGGCTGCCCAGGCAGGATGAAGGGCTGGTGGGGAGGTGCCATCCTCCCTCCGAGCCACAGGGAACCCTCTGGTCCCAGCTCTCCGACACGGGCTGAGGAGAGGAAAGCAGAACACAGCGTGGCACAGGCAACGGGGACTGCAGTTCCTTCACATAGTTCCCAGTTGTGCCTAAACCACAAACATTTTGGAGGGGAGATAAGAGCTTGGATGCGAACAAAGGCGGTTTTGTTTTTTCTGTTGTTTTAAAAATAAACACATCAGTGAATGCTTGCACCAGTGTCTGCGTAAGTCCATTGCAGCTGCACTCCCTGTTCAGACTCGGAGGCCGGTAGGAACTTGGCCTGTTTTGGACAGATGGTCGTGTTTTAATTTTCTGTAGCAGTCAGATACCTCCCAAGATGACTCTCCTCTAAAGCCTTAAAAAAACCCCAACAGTGCAACAAAACATATCTGCGTGGCAGAGGCTATTCTGGGAACTTCGAGCTGGCTTCTGCTCTGGAGTCTGTTGGGGTTTGTGTTTGTTCAAGTAACTTGCTGCCTGGTCGGCTGGCAGAAGGGTATCGAGCAGTCTGCAGTCGGACTGTAGCCGTTAGTTTAGCCATATAATGCAGGAATTCTTGTGCGCTTTTAAAGCTGTGATTGGAAGTGAGCATAACCTGGGGCAGGTTTGCATTTCAGAGCACGGGTTGAGTGGCCTCAGCTGTTTTAGACCTGAGTGAAATGAATGGTGCCTCTGTGAGAAAGTTTAGCTTGTTTCTAGAGCAAGTACAACTGAGGGGAATTGTTTCCTCTGGCTGAACCCTGCTCTTTCTCCTGCCACCTGCCCGTTTTTGCAGTGGCTTCAGTGGAAATGACACCGAAGAAATGGCTGTTCCTTTCGCAGCCAGCCAGCCTGGGATTCGGTTACCTTCTGCAGGGAGCGAGCGAGCTTGGCAGTTGGAAGTTATTACCTCTAAGAGTTATGATGCTTTGGCGTTATAGGTTGTCTGGATCTTTTTCACTGCTTAATGACAATAGCTTTCAGCACAGCTTAGATCTATGAGATTTCAGTGTGAATTTTTCTTGCCTCCTGCAAAAATCTCATCGATGTGCTTTGTCATGAAACAGTTTGCTGCTGAAAGCAGCGGGCCTGGCTGTCTCTGTCAGACTCTGGGAAACGCGTGACCCCCTTTTTATTTTTATGGACATTCCAGTCATACCTAAAACATTTGATAAAGATGGTTGGTTGTTGTTTTTTTTTTTTTCTTGGGCTCTATTTTGCTGAGAACTTTTCTGTTCATGTGCACTTCAGCAGCAAGTTGGTTTGTGCTGGGCTTCAGCCCGTCAGCCAGCAGGTCCTGGCGCTCAGTCCAGCAGAGGAGGACTCACCAGAGCTCATTGACTTGCAATGTCATATGTCCAACTATGTCTCGACAACACCCTTTAAGATTTGCCTGAAAGCATGCCAACACCTACGAGCAATGTGGGGGGACACTTACCTACAGATCTGCGTCAGTGTTTCTCCCTCTGGCTGGGTGCTGCCCGAGGCCTCGGACAGCTGGTGTGGTCCAGTGGCGAGAGCTGTGTCAGGGACAGCTCGGCTGAGCTACTGCAAACCCCGGCTCTCCTGAGAGCGCACGGAGATTTCAGTGGCCGGGTCACTCTGTCTGGCCTGGCCGCTTTCCAGTTTTCCCATGTGATCGTCTTTACTGAGTTTCTGACGTGCCTTTACAGTCCCAGCCTGTGAGAAGTCAGTGGGAGTTGAGCTTTGCCTTCAGTGGGCCGGCATCAGCCCCAGAAAGTCTAGCTCCCTAATTAGAGAAAGTCTAGCTCCCTAATTGGAGTGGTAAAGCATGGCCAGCCCCTGGAGGGCAGCTCGCTTTTTGGGTTCTTCCCTAGCGTTGCAGGGCTTGCTGTGTATTCCAGTGGTGCTGCTGGGTCCTGTCACTGGGCTGAGTGTGGGCAACCGCCTGTAGCTGGGATGTCAGGGTCACCCAGTGGCCTCTTAAAAGCTAGATTATCTTACGTCTGTTTTCTTCTGGGCTAGTCGCTAAATGCAGATGTGTCCGTTTTCTCCTCTGGCTGTCCTTCCCTCCTCCCTCAAGGATTCAGTCTCTGACATATATATTGCACCCCAGAGAGTGGATGTTAAGAGAGATGGTAAATGTCTCCAAGCCTTTGGCCTCCTGGTGACCTTGCTGGAACAGTTGGGCTAGATGGGCTGCCCCCCTTAAGTGCAGACAGAGTCGTTTGTCAGGAAAATGTTCTTTAAATGTCTTCCGGCGGCGAAGTGAGCATGCTAATGAGTTTTTAATGGTATTCTGCAGTGATGCTGCATGAAAGAGTGTCTCTTCCTCCTCCATCGTGGCTGCTGATTAAAACCACACTTTCCAAAGCTTCAGTCTGGCTCTTGTCTGGAGGCACTTTCCGTCCCCAAGAGGAGTGGTGTGCAGACAGGTAGCCGGTCCTCCAGCGCCTGCTTCAGACCGCCTTGTTTTCCAGCTCTGGCATTTTTCACATAGCAGCTGGAAATCCCAGCGCTCTTTTTCTAACTTCATCAGGACTTCTTCTCTCGGAGCTCCGCAGAGTCGCTGGGTGGGCGGGCGGTGTGTTTGTGTGTGTCAGGAAGGTAATGTGGAAGGACAAGTCAACCTGTGATTTTACTCACCTGCGAAGGGACTACAGGCCATATTCTTCTCTTCATCTCATCTCCGCTCTCGGGGAGGGAGGATGTTTACTTGCTGAGAACTTCCCCGTGTAGAAATGAGATCTAGAAATAATTTGAGTCTTTGAGTGGTCTCACCGCTCAGCCTGAGCTCCCCCAGCTGCGGGGCGGGGAGCAGTCCCTGAAATCCTCGGTGAGTCGCCGTCTTCTCTGCCAGTTTGGGGTAAACAAGCAGGACAGACCAAGAATGGGAGGCAGGAGAAGCGCGTGTGGGAGGAGAAGTGACTTGCTGCAGCAGCCCATTAGCTGTGCTTCCTGCTACAGACAGTGGGCCAGAGCTCCTTTCACCGAGCCTTTGCCAGGACTTATCCAGCGGAGCAAGGTGAGAAGAGTTTCTTCCAGCTGCCTGTGATGCTTTAGGAGGAGGAAGGACTTCTGTGGTGACCAGCGTAGCACAGGAGAAGGGGCTACGGGGCGTTTAGCCTGTACTATGAGCAAAGACACGAGCACATAAGATCATGTGAACGTGCCAGGGAAATTTATCTTACTCTAATCCTACAAGTTCCTGCAGGTTCGTCATCCCCCGCTGCCTCCATAGCTGTTTCTGATCTTATCCCTCACCTGACAGAGAGGTGCCGCCCTGCAGACCCTCCCGTCGCTTGGCCGATGCACGTACAGCACCTTGAGGCTTTTGGTTTCGCACCAGGAAGCCAACAGCCTGGCAGGGTTCCCTCCTTCCTTCGTGACTTTGTCGGGTCTGGGCCCTGTGAGGCAGGATGTGTTCCTCTGCTTGAAACCTCCTCACCGATAGGAGGAGAATGTAAATAATTAAAAAGTGATACTTTTAAAATTTATTTTTAAGGAAAGATCTCGTCCGTGTGGAGGCTACTGTGATTGAAAAGACGGAGTCATGGCCAAAAATTAACATGCGCTTTTGGAGGAGGCACAACTATCAAAGGAAGAAAAGTAAGATGAAAGGAATCCAGGGCTTCCTTCCCTGCTGTGTTGTTGCTGGGTCCGGGAGGGGGATGTATCGTGACGCGAGGCAGCGCCTGGGGAGGGAGCCTCATTCGCCGTGTCCCCGGGGCCCCTCCTGGCACGGCACCCCTTCCCCAGCCCACTGTGTTCGGAGCACGGCGCCTTAATATTCCCCTGGGCCGGCACCCTTCGTTAGGTGGCCTCGCAAAAGACCTTGCTGAGAAAACAAAAATAGCCTGGGCAGAAAAGCAATCTTGTTCCCTTTCCAAAGCCTTAAATAATGGAAATGTCGTCACAGATATTAGCGTGTCTGAACAGTGTCCTGTGCCAGGCTCCTGGACTCCCCGCTGACTGCCCCTTCTCAGGTGCGACCGAGAGGCAGAATTGTGACCGCTTTTTTACAGAAGGGATGCTGAAACCTTGGCCAGCCTGACACAGTCCCACGGGAGCTCTGCCTGGCCCTCCCGTTCCTGCCACGGCAGTGGTGTCCCGCCGTCCCGCCAGCATCGCCGGCACCCCCGGGAGCCCTCCCGCCCGGGCATGCCTTAGGCTCACGGAGCTGAGCCAGCAGCAGCCTTCCGACAGGTACGCAACAGGATTTTGTGCTGTCATCTCATCTTTTGTTTCTTTTTTCTCTTTTCATTCTTTTTCAGTCATCGTGAACCCGCAGACTGTCCTCCGGATAAACACCATAGAAATTTTCCCCTGTTTGTCATGATTGATTGATCGGGTGTTGCGTGTCTCGCGTTTATTATTGCTTTAGGCAACTATGGAAATAAAACTGCCTTGTCATTGGAAAGTTCTGGACTTCTTGCTGTTGTCGGAAATGGAAATCTAGATGTAATTTCTTTTTTAAAAAAACAAAATGAAATATTTTTTTTAAACTATTATTCCAGCCTTGATGGTGTTTATTTCTCAGGGGTTTTAAACAGCCCAGGACCCACTAGCAGCTGTCAAGCTGTTCCGCCCCAGCTGGGTCTGCCTTCGCCTGCGCCTCTCTGTACTGTAGGAATCCGGGCTCTCGGCTGTGTCTTAGAAATACCTTGGGCTTTGCTGGTTGTGGAAGAAAAGGGCCGTCTGCCTGCCCGCTCCCAGAGGTAAGGCTCTGAGCTGCAAGGCACGACCTGTGTGTAGAATTAGTCGATGGAAAGAGCCCGTTGCTGTGCGTAGACATCGGTATCCTCGCGAGCGTCCCTACCCTGGGCCTGCGAGCACATGCGGTTCCAGCAGAGCGCCAGGCGGGTTCGGGGGAGCTGATGTGCCCTCTGGAAATGCTCATTGCTCTCCACAGACTGCAGTTACGTGGCTGTAAGTAGGTGAGGTGGTTTTAAGGGTGCTAAGTGTAATTTTGCCCCCTGCCCCTTCTCCTGTCCTGACAAAAGCCCTGCTGCTCTGTGCCTATAATTCCTGGCATCATATGGCTTCAGGGAATATCCTGGGGCACAGTGTGGCCCACTGAAGAGGGCAGTGAAACAAGGTGACTGCAGGATCCCAAATCTACTCCCAGCTCATGTTAGGTGGTGAAAATCCTTAAAGCTTAGCAACAGGAGATGCAGCTGAGAAGCTACCCTCCGAAAGGTGAGCCAGAGCGTCTACTGCATAGCAATAAATTGTGTGTATTAACACCATCAAAAGAACAGGTATCGGTGGCTCAGGAGTGATTTCATGCCTACTTGCTTGACCTACTGAGTATATTTTCATGGCTAGATCTTGGTATTTTCTCTCCACTTCGGCTGCGAGTGGAGCGCGGTGACTTGCTGAGCAGCGTGTGGAAGGCCAGATTGAGCAGGGTGGTTCGGCCAGCGGCTGCCTGTGTTCCTGGGCTGTCATCACCACCGGGAAGTTTCCTAGAGCTTTCGGCAGGCTCTCAGGGTAGCTATGAGATTCCCTACGGCTCCCATGGAAGCGATAAGTGGGCCCTGCTCACCTTGTGACTTGTAGGGAATGCCTTGCTGCGAATGAGTCGGGAGGGAAGGCCGCACATGGGCGTCCCTGCACGCCCCTGCTGTCACCCTTCACAGGAGCGAGCTTGCCCGCAGCCCTGTGCTCAGGGACACGCTGGTTTTGAACGCAACTCTAGCTGGGGCTTGGCCTGTCTCTCAAATCTCACAGGTGTGCCTAAAGCCTCAGGAGATGGCTCTAGGTGCCCTATGGCAAGCTTGGTGGCGCAGGCTGCCTTTCGTCTTGCCTGAGCAGCCGCAGACAGACACGGGTGCGCCTGGTTGAGGCAGTTCTCCAGTGGCTGGGAGATGGTCACCGGCAGCGGGGACTCGGCTCTTCCCCTCCGGGATCGCCCGGCACGAGCAGCCCCAGGGAGATGCTCGTCCTTCTCTGCTGACTCTACGAGGAGGCTGGACTCCTGGATTTTAAACAGCTGAGGGTAACATGAAGGCAGGGACCTTCCTGCGACCAGCTTTGATCCTTGCGTGCTTGGTTCCAAGCTCTCGCACGGGGACGGCAGCGGGGACACCTCTGCTCCCCTCTCCCAACGGTGGCTCCGGTGCTGCGCTGGGACCACAGGTCCCAGGAGTGGCGGTGGGTGGCAGAGCGGCGCGGGCTGGCACGAGGACTATCGCGGCGACCACCTTCCAGTTACAGCTTGTTCGGAGTCCGCAGCGGAAGCGGCGCTGCCAGCTGAAGCGGCTTTACTGGAAACCTCGCAGTCCCTCTGTTCCCCAAGCACGTGAGTGCTGGGCTGAGCGGCAGCGTGTGCGTCTTGGCTTCAGGAGGATGCAGGGGGAATTTTCTGTCCCTCCCGGTTCTGGAGAGACACTTGAAAATAACAAGAGAGACTCCGAGGCTCAGAAATGTGGAAGGAAGAGCCCAGCGTTGATCCAAAAGAAAAAAAATATGAAATGTCTTAAGGCAATCTGTAAAACTGGTCCCCTCAAAAAGAACCCTTGGGAAATGTAATTCTAATCCAAGTGAGATGGTACATGAGATTAGGAGGCTTTCACAGCATTTTGCGGGGAGGAAAATGCAGGAAGGTAAGATTCAACCAATAGTAGGAACTCCTAGGTTTTGTTTTGAAAACTTTATGGTATAAAATTAGAGCAAAATATTCAGTTGGGTTGTTGTTTTTTTTTAAGTAATGCATTCAGACTAAGGCAAAAGGGGATTACTTTTGACATTTTCTTCATGGGAATGTAAAAAAAAAAAAAAAAAAGCTTTCAGCATTCCAAGTGGGAGCAGAAATCCCCAGCTCTCTGTGGTGAAGTCGCAAGTCTCCGTTTGGCTTCACGTGTTGGGGGGCGGCCGCTTGTGATCCCCTTCCTGGCAGCTGAGTGTGGTTTGCCACGCTTAAATAGTTTAAGAGCAGAAATTTCTCAACAAAGCAGGCTGTTTTCTTCTTCCAGCCCCCCCCCCGGCCCCCCCCCACCCCAGCACTGATTCATCGTGGAAATTTATTTGTTAGGACAAAACATCTCGTCGGGTGGAATCTAGAGGTGCCTTGCCCAGGGATGGAAGATGAGGCATCCGCAGGGTTAGAGGAGAACCAGGCCCGAGCTGCTGCCGTGGCGGGGTTTGTCCCCCGCAGCGTCCCCCCGGGGCTGTCTGTCTGTCCGTGTGTCCGCACGGGGCCTGTGCCCGGGGAGGCGGCGGAGCGGAGCGAGGGGCAGCTCTGCTCTGAGTCAGACCCCGCTTCCAGCGCCCGCTCCCTGCCCGCGGCCTGTCCTGCCCGCTCTCTCCTGCTGTCGAAGAATGTCGGCAGGACTCCGCGTCGTTCCCTGGCAGAAGGACAACGGGCTTTGCAACGCTGACGTTTTTCCGCAGTCAGGAAGCGTTGTTTTCTCGCCAGCCGGGCTGCCGGGAGCTCTGCCGGGAGGGCGCTGTCGGCAGGTGCCACCGCTGCTCTGCCAGCCCCGCTTTGCCCTCGCCTCCCCCATTCCGAGCACCGACGCCTGGGTGCAGCAGTCAGGATTCCGGCTCTGCTGCTCTCCGGATCCCAGATGGACCGTCCATTCCCCCAGTCCCCCTTCCCGCTGCCTCCCGGCGGAGCGCAGGGAGGTGTTCAGCCAAGCCCAGTTAAGCGCGGGGTGCTGCCCGGGCGGTCGATGGGCTGCTGGCCTGGCCGAGCGTCGTCCTTCGCCCTCCGGAGAGCAATGGACCGTGGCACCTTACTGCACTTGTGGCTGCGTTGGTGTTTTGCTCCCCCGCAGATACAGATGCTTTCAAGGGTAGAATTGGTAGTAGGTCGAAGGAGGTCATTCTCCCCCTCTACTCTGCACTGGTGAGGCCACAACTGGAGTACTGTGTCCAGTTCTGGGCTCCCCAGTTCAAGAGGGACAGGGAACTACTGGAGCGAGTCCAGCGAAGGGCAACCAAGATGATTATGGGACTGGAGCACCTCCCTTATGAGGAAAGGCTGAAAGAGCTGGGAGTCTTTAGCCTGGAGAAGAGAAGGTTGAGGGGGGACCTGATTAATGTTTACAAGTATCTAAAGGGTGGGTTTAAGGAGGACGGAGCCAGGCTCTTTTCAATGGTTCCCAGCGACAGGACAAGGGGCAATGGGCACAAGCTGGAACATAGGAAGTTCCGTTCAAATACACGGAAAAACTTCTTTACGGTGAGGGTGACCAAGCACTGGAACAGGCTGCCCAGGGAGGGTGTGGAGTCCCCTTCTCTGGAGACTTTCAAGACCCGCCTGGATGCAGCCCTGAGGGATGTGCTCTGGGCAATCCTGCTCTAGCAGGGGAGTGGGACTAGATGATCTCTAGAGGTCCCTTCCAACTCTGAAGATTCCGTGATTCTGTGAAGGGCTGGTTTGGAGAGAGGTTTCAATCATTAAAAGGCTAACGCTGTTCTAAACCCTCCAGCGGGATGGGACGGTCACAGCTGCTCGGGTGCAAAGTCCGCAGCTTTGAGGAGCTTGAATTTGGGTTTCGCGTCCTGACAACAGTAAGATCATCATCACGATTGAAGGGGAAGCGGCCCGTGTTGGTCGTCCTACAGGGCAGCTTTCTGCAGCCTGCCTCCAGGGCCCTGTCTGGGCAAGTTTTAAATTACCTACGTGGTGGGGTTCCTCTTCCTTCCCTTGGCAAGTTGCTCTGTGTTCTAAAATAAGCTTCACAAGCCAAGCCGTTCCTCGCAGCGTGAAGGCTCCCCGTTGTGCGGATCCATTACTTGCGCAGCCTAATGAAGTGTGAGAGACGTGGTAAGCGCCGGCGTCCCGTCTTCCCCACGGCCGGCTTCTGCGGAGGAACAAAACTGCACGAACCTCTCTCTTTGGGAGCCGAGGGCCGGGAAAGGGGTTTAGCGACTCGGTTCTGATATTTGGGTGTGCTTAACGTTCACGTGCTCCGCCGTGTCGTGAGCTGCAGGTGTTTTTCCTGTGGAAGCCGCGAGGCAGCTTGAAAAGGTCTTGGGACCTCCGGGGTGGGAGGGAAATGCTGTTAATATGCCCCTTTGGTGTGTTTTTTTTCCCCTGTCAGCTTTGCAAAGGAGTCTTTGAACTCTTGCGTGGAGCCAGATTTATTTTCTCAGCATGATGTGGACACGTTTTGGCTGCGCGTCGAAATACGCTCTAGCGGTCAGAAATCAGCAACAGACAGAATGTGACACCAGGAAACTGCGCCGGTTTGCCTTCTCTTGCGCTAGAGGTTTTCTTTCAGGTCTCTTGTGACCTGAAAAACAGCCCCTTCACGAAGAAGAGAAAGGGAACGCTTCACCCCGGGTCCGGCCTGGCACAAAGCCCCCGCGGAGAAGTCAGAGAGCGGCCAGACCCGGGCTGAGCAGGCCCTGGGGGTGGGTGCCTTTCCTCTGCTTTCTCTCTCCCTGTTTATGGGACATGGAGAAGCCACCGGGCTCCATGTCCCCGCTCCTGCCGCCTCTCTGCCCGGCCGCCACCGCGGCGTTTGCAGGGCTCGAGCAAAGGCAGGGGCTGGTTTCGGTAGGAACGAAGCGAGTCCCCAAAGCCGCCGAGAAAGGAGAGGGCCCTGAAGCCTGAGAGCACGTTTTTAATTGCACGCTGGCTTTGCTATAGCAACCCCAAATATGTTTATTGACAGGGCGGCGTGGCTTTGGTTATGCTCTTGGAGAGCATTCCCCGGCGGCCCCGTGCGACGTTAACTCTCAAGAGGCGCGCTGGCAGCGGAGCTCGCTTGTCCCAGTTGGAACAACGTTGGTGCAGTCATTAATGAGGGACAATTAAATGTGACACGTGAGTTGGAAACATGGGGTTTGAGCCCTTCCAGCGGATGCTCAGGAGATGAGCTAAGCGTTGGGGGACCAAAGCTTTGAAATAAATAACCTTGGTCCTTTTTGAAAACGGGGTGCAGGCTTCAAAGCCGGCTTGGAATGGGCTTGGTTTCTGTGCAGGTCTTCGAGCATCCCCCACCTTCCGATCGTCCAATGGAGAGAAAGGGGACCGGCTTTTCCTTTACCTTCCTTTTCTAAATACAAACACACCACTCCTCCTCCTTTCAGAAGCAGCAAAATCCAGTTTTGGGGGGAGCTCTCAAAACCGGTGATGATCCGGACGGGGTTTAGTTTGGACCACGGTACGGGACTGCCGTGATCCAGGGCTACGGCCCGAGGGGATTTGGTTCTTTGTCTGCTTTAGGACAGCTTCTTATTTCTGCTGGATTTTTGTTTGCAGGGACATGATTCATGGGTGCTTTGGCCTCTTTCCCGGTGCAGGCTCCGCTTCTTTTTTTTAAAAAAAAAAAAAAAAAAAAAAAAAAAAAAGGCAAGTATGGAATAGCCTGACCACAAATATTTCAACAGAAAACAATATCTACTCCACCTACTTCCACCTGGCTCCGCCGCAGGTGCTCTGTTACACCGGAGGTGGCTTATTCAGCGATTGCCGATGATAAAGTCGTGTTCCCGTTGTCGTCCGGCTGAAAGGTCCCGGGGAGGTGGGACGGCGCGGGCGGCAGTGCCGGGGGCACGCCTGGGAGGACACGTGTGGCTTCCCCCACGCAAGGAGAGCTGGGAGGTGAGCAGACCTTGCTCCGGGCGTCCCCAGGTGTGCTGTCACGGATACAAACCCACCCGCTCCGGGGCCAAGCCAGCCCTGTCCGAAGGAAGTCAAGGGTGTGTTTTTCTGCGGCGTCTCTGCAGCAGCCGGTGTTGGAGTGGAGGGTCCCAGCGGCCCGATCCAGCCTGGCCGCGGGACATGGCTTTGGAGGGAGTTAGAGCTGTTTTCTCTCCGAGCGTGGCTTTCAGCTCCGTGCCTCAGCAGGAGGGTCCGCAGCGGTGCGGGGTTATCCCGGGATCCCCGTGGCCAGCCCTTCGCCGGCTGGAGGGGAGCGTGACACTGAACTGCAGCACCCGGAGGTTTGTGGACTTAGATCGTGGATGAAGAAGAAGCAAGTTTACCCAAGTGCTGGTCTAGGTCGGTCTACGCCTGTCTCTGCTTTTGAGAGGAGTGAAACACCACCGAGTTTCGGAGGGAGAGGAGGGAGCCGGATGCAGGCTGGCCAGGGACCTTTCTCCTTCAAAGCTCTGCCGTGGGCTGTCCAGCCATTTCATCACTCTACGTTGGCTGAATTTAAACACTTGCCACCAAAAAGAGTTTTAGGTGGATTCTGCTGAACGTTATAGTCTGTTCCCAGGTACAGGAGCTCATCTGAATGGAAATCCCACCTCTCCTGCGCCTCCTCCCCGGGCTCTGCTGGAGGAACAGCATCTGTCCCAATAACACTTCTGGCTCGCGGGGCTGGTTTGGTGAGAGCTGCCCTTGGGGCTCCGGGGAAGTGTCGACATGTGCCCTGGGGTCTCCAGCAGGAGCCTTTGGAGGTTTAGAGAAGGAGGTCAGCGAGGGTGGAAGGACAGAAGATCGGTTGTTGCCTCAGACTCTGTTTCTTGAGCTTGAGGGACTTTGCGTAAGGTCACCCCAGAGCTGAAGGGTGCCTTCTGCATGCTGGGAGATGTCCCGTGCGTCTCCTGTGTGCTTTCTCCTGTGTAGGGTAAGGCTGAGCCTTCTCTGCCTTCAGTCCGCTTCCCTGGAACCTTGTTGGGCTGTGGGATGGCTTTGGAATGCTTCATTGTGCCGCGGCTGGTCAGAAGTCACCAAAGATGGGACCTGGGTGGGCAAAGGAGGACGCCCGCTCCCTGACTGCTAAGGCCAGTCTAAAGGTGAGGGTCTCCCAGTCCAGGCTGGGATCCCATTGCTTGCTGGGCATCGTAGCGGGGCCACCTACGTTTTCCCTGGGGGTAGATCTTGGGTCTTTTCCTCGGCACTGGAAGAAGACGACGAGACAGCATCATTTCCTCTGCCATTGCTGAGGCCGCTCAGTGGAACAGCTCTGCGGGGGGGAGGGTTGGGGTTTGGGGGTTTTTGGAGTTCTGAATGCGTGCAACTGGAAACAGCTCTGGACTGTGAGGGACCTGCATCCCTCTCCCTACCCATGGAGACGTGTCCAGCTTTGGAGTCCTCGGCACAGGAAGGACATGGACCTGCTGGAGCAGGGCCAGAGGAGGCCCCGGAGATGCTGGGAGGGCTGGAGCCCCTCTGCTGTGGGGACAGGCTGAGAGAGCTGGGGGGGTTCAGCCTGGAGAAGAGAAGGCTCCGGGGAGACCTTCCAGGCCCTCAAGAGGCTCCAGGAAAGCTGGGGAGGGACTCTGGATCAGGGAGGGGAGCCATGGGACGAGGGGGAAGGGTTTCCCACTGCAAAAGGGGAGATTTGGATGAGATCTGAGGAAGATATTCTTGGCTGTGAGGGTGGTGAGCCCCTGGCCCAGGTTGCCCAGAGAAGCTGTGGCTGCCCCATCCCTGGAGGGGTTCAAGGCCAGGTTGGACGGGGCTTGGAGCAACCTGGGCTGGTGGGAGGTGTCCCTGCCCAGGGCAGGGGGTGCCACTGGGTGGGCTTTAAGGTCCCTTCCCACCCAAACCATTCTGTGATTCTATGTGTCTGGGAACTGACGGGCCACCGGAGTGGCGATGGTTCAACTCTGCAGAAGAACAGAGGAGGTGAAGTGTTTTTCCCAAGGTGATACTCGACGCCTGTGTCAGGGCTGGCACGCGAATACTGATGCTGCGCTTCAATTTGAAGTCCATCCTTCTTGTACGCTCGTTCCCACATCCCTGCCATTCCGTGCCACTCTCATAATCAGAATTAAGGCAGGTGGGACGTGTTGGCTGGCACCGCTCGGCTGCCGGCGTGGCACGGGGCCGCGGTGCCCGTTGCTGTACGTGAGGTGAGGGCAGCGCGGGGGTCCCTCCTGCTGCGAGGGACCTCCATAGCCCCCGGGAGCGGTGGAAATAGTCGTCCTGGATTCCTCCAGCCGGGAACCTGCCAGATGGATTCTGCCTTCCAAACTGCAAGGGTTGATTTTTCCATGAAATTTGACCATTTTTTGCCAGAAAACTTGCAGGAGAAGAATTTTCTCTGCGGTTTCTTCCTCGCTGTCAGATTTGGCTGAAATCAAGCAACGTATTCGCGAATGGTATTGAAGAGGGACAGGCAAGACAGAGGACTTGATTGCAGACATCTCATTTCCTTAGGAAATTGGACTAAAAATAGGAGAGGAACATAACGGAGACTTCTTTTTCTTGACACACACACCCCACACACACACCCCCCCGCCATTCCCAGCTGGGAATCAGCTTTTTTCCTGAAATCTGAGGTTTATTGCTCTTGCTGTTGTCTCTGGGCTCCAGATGTAGCCGAGCCGTGGATGTGCCTCTCGCCAGCTTTGGGGGAGCGACGCAGGAACACGGTGGTCACGTGTGATGGATGCACAGAAAGACACGGGGGGAAGCACACGCCGGCCTGCGATGGCAAGATGAGCCTCTGGGTGAGATCTGCCTGGTCTCCAAGGTGAACCCTCCGGCTCCCGCGGGACAATCCCTGTTTTATCTGGGGCCCCTTTCTCCAGCCAGAGCTTTGCCCTGGCGGCATTAACAGCTGTGGCTCTATCTAAGCTGTCGATAACCCTTCTCCCCGCCCAAGGTGAGACACCCACTTGGCGCTGGTTGTGTGCTGATGTCTCCTGGAGGCACCAGCGATGTTTGCTCTCGACACATGATGCTGTCTATAAATATCAGACGAGTTTCGTGTTACCCTGAGCACCGACCGAGGCAGCACGGAGGGGCTGTGCAAGCAAAGTCACGCGAGGTGATCTGGCAGAGAGGTCCCCGTGCCGGAGAAATGCCTAAAGCCTTTGGAAAAGAGAATGTGAGCCTTCGGCTGCTCCGCACCCTGGGTCCGGTCCCTTCTGCTGCAGTGGGCAGCGCTGGAGCCGTGCGTGCCTCTGCGCCGCGCGGGCAGGCTGCGTCCCGGAGGTTGCTGGAGACGGTCGAGATGTTGCGGGTCTTTTCCCTTCTTCCCGGGGCTCCGTGCACCCGCAACGCACATCCAGGGCCGCTCCGGCTGCTGCTCGGAGCACTTACGCGTTGCCTGTGCCAACCCTTGTGTAGACACACACACGTACACCCCTACGCTGTGATTTAACGGCCTGGCAGCGCTGCCGCGCCAAAGCACGTGCAAAGGCTGTTTCCCGGCCTGGTGCGAAGCCTCAGCTCTGCGACGCCGCTGGGGATCTGTCGATCTGCCGCTGGGGATCTGTCGATCTGCCGCTGGCGTGTGCGGGGCTGGGCCGGCTCCTCCGGGCCAGGGCTGGGCTGTGTCCGGCGAGGATCCTCCTGCGCCCGAAGGATGGGATGTGGGGAGGCTGGGGGCTAGGCCAGCTTCTCCCGTCTTTGGTAACGTGTCTTGCGCGCAGCAGGAGAAATCGTGATTTTTTTGTAGAGGTTTTGGGGGGGGAGGCAGCACCCTGCCCGTGTTCCCCGCCCGGGGCGGTGTTGCGTCGCTTCCCCGCTCTCTCCTCGCTTCGCCCCCCTCCAGGTGAGCAGCTCCCCGGGCCGGCACCCGCCTGGCCTCTGGCGGGGGGTCCCGGCGAGACCCCCCCCGGAGCCGCTCTGCGTGCGGGGAAACTGAGGCACGATGCCCGCGGCTCCTCCGGCTCCAGGTAGCGGCCGCCTCCGCTGCTGCCGGGGGCACCCCCTCTTCGGGGCGGAGGAGGAGGAGGAGGAGGAGGAGGAGGAGGAGGTGGGCATGGGCTGGGACCGCCCGCCCCGAGCCCGGGGCTGAGCCCGCCCGGCCCCCGGGGCGGAGCCGGCGGGGAGCGCCCGGCGGAGCGGGGAGCGCGGCGGAGCGCGGCGGGTCCCGGCCCCGGCCCCGGCCCCGGCATGAGCTTCCCGCGGCCCCTGCGCCGCTCCGTCAGCCTCAGCACGGCCCGCAGCCTGCGCCTCGTCGTGCTGGGGCAGAGCGCCGTGGGCAAGACAGGTAGGAGGCGGCATCCCCCCCGCATCACTCCGGCATCCCTCCTTCATCCCCCTCAGCATCATCCCCTTATCCCCCCTGGCATCCCCCCTGCATTCCCCCTCCGCCCCCCGGCATCACCCCTGCATCCCCCCAGCATCCCCGCTCCATCCCCCTGCACCCCTGGGTCTCCTTTCCCCGGCGGAGGGACTGAGCCCCCCAAGGTCCAGCCGGGGTGGGCAGCAGGCGGGGGCTCTTTCAGAAAGCCGGGGTGGGGAATGAGTTTCTCCGGGGCAGCTGCAGCATCGCCCAGGTGGACCCTGAGCCCGCTACGTTTAAGGGCACCCAGTTTCCCTCCCCTCGAGTGGTGGCGGTGGGCGCTTTGCAGCCCAAAACCGTCCCCAGCTGCGCGGCGAGCCCAGGGCAGTGGGTCAGGGTGGGAGGCTGCTGACCACGGGAGCTTCAGGACCGAACGCCGAGCTCAGGTTTGTGCTTTTTTGGGTACTTGGAGTTTGCTGCTCGTTTTCAGCAAATGGAGCGGGGTTTGCGGAGCCTCGTGGCGCAGCACTGGGCTCGGTTTGCCTTTGGGAAAACTCCTTTTCCCTGTACTTTGCTCAGTGCTCTCCCTCTGCGGCTGCCAGGGTGGGGATTGGGGACGTGGAGCTGGGAGCACCTGAGCTCTCTCCATCCCCCCGACTCCTGCCGGGGCATCGTCCTTTCCCCCCTTCCCACTCCTCTGGCCCAGGCTGCGAGCGCCCGGGGGCAAAGGTGGCCTCCCCTCCATTCCTGCGCAGCACCCAGCGTGCCAGGAGCGGGGCCGGGAGGTGCCGGGTGCTGGCGAGGAAAAGTGCGTGTCCACCTTGGTTTTATCACAGCAGGGCAGGGGAGCAGCGATCCACACAGAGCCGGGGGGGACACCCGTGTCCTTGGGGCCAGGGCAGCGTCCCGCTGGCTGGTGGCTCCAGAAAAGGCATAACCTTTAAATGTGCGGCATCGGCGGCACC
Organism: Larus michahellis; assembly: GCF_964199755.1. Classification (NCBI taxonomy): domain Eukaryota; kingdom Metazoa; phylum Chordata; class Aves; order Charadriiformes; family Laridae; genus Larus; species Larus michahellis. The sequence goes on along the minus strand of NC_133899.1, from coordinate 94,093,856 downwards.
TCCGCCTGGCTGGTGGCCAGCAGCGGGGGCTGTTGGTGCCGGTGAGGTTGCGTTTCCATATACAGTAACCGGCGAGCCTCTCGCCGTGCTGCCCGGCGAGTTCCTCTTGCCCGGCATTAGTGAAAAATAGTGATTTCCCTGGTGAAAGTAAAGGAGGCAACTCCCTGGTCTCAATTACCAGCCTGGCATGGGGGAATGGGAGCAGGGGAACGGGGCTCAGCTCCGGGCACCCCCAGAGAACCAGGGGGGGTCCATGTGCGGTGTTTGGCCTCGAAGTCCCTGCAAGCAGCTGGAGCGGCGAGCGATGGCTGTACAGAGCGTACAGAGCGCCTTGGCTCGCCCCCACCCCGCTGGCACATACGCGCTCCCCCCGCCAGCATTCATCCCACCCAGCGCGGAGCGAGTGCCTGGGGGCTTTGGGCCCCTCCTGTGGGCAAGCGAGAGGCTGCCGTGCCTCCTCCGTGGGGTGGGAGCATGCCGAGGGGCTTCGAAGCTTCCTCCGGCTGCCACGGTGGGGCCGGGTACCTGCAGGGTCTGCCTGGCACCGGCTCAGCTCCGCGGGTGCCTCCAACCACCCAGACCCTTCAGCAGGGCTCTTTTGCCGTCCTCTTGAGCTGTGGCAGTGACACAGGCCATGAAATCAGGGCGGAGGGAGGCAATCAATACATGGAGGAGAGCAGGAGTGTTCCAGGAACCGGCAGCAGCCCCTGGAGCAGGCACGCGATGCCCCGTGGGATGGCAGCTGCCCTGGTGCAGGTCTCTCCCCGTCCCTGTCCCCTCGGGTGCTGCCCTGCACGTCCTCTCCCGCGAAGGGACAGCGTGTCGCCTTTACCGGGTGCCGTGCCCGAGCTGCCGGGTCCTGCGGCGAGGAAACCTGTAGGTGCTTTCCCCTGCCCGGCGGGACGGTTACAGCCTGGGTGATGGACGGGAGCATCTGGCCTGAGGGACCCGTGTGCGCAGCACGAGGAAGGCGGCAAAAGCATCGGTGGCGGCGCTGAGCTCCCACGGGGCTGGGGAGGACGGGCTGGGGGAGGCGGCTGGTCCCCGGGGCCAGGGGGAGCCGGGGCTGCCCGAGGGGGCTGGGAGAGAAGGGGTGCCACACGCGGGGGTCCCGGGTTTGGGGAGGGAAGGGGAGGATGAAGGTGGGCTTCATCCAAACCTGTCCCCAAGCCACCAAGCTCCGGGTCCCAGCAGGAAGCGAGGGGACCCCACGCCGGAGCATCCCCCGGCGCTGCTGGCTGGGCTGGGAGAGCTGGGGGGGCCGAGGAGTGGGAACGGTCTAAAGGGCGGTTGAAACAGCTGCAAAAGATGGGAAAACCCCGCAGTTCTCAGCAGAAGAGTTTGATTTTTTTGCAGCAGTTTGGAAATCTTCGCGATCCAGTGACCCGCGGCCCCAGATCCCCCGAGCGGGGTCGGGTTCGGGCACAGACCCACGGCTGGGCCCTGCCGGGAGCCGAAAGGTTTGGCCGGGGCTGCGTAAATCACCTGCGGGAGGCTGTAAATCCAGCCTGGCCAGAGCCTGCCTTATCCGCGGCTGCCGCCAGCCCGTGTAAACTTCGCCGTACTTCAGAGGGGAGCTCTGCTTCCACAGCCCGCGCCGCATTGATGCCGGGAGCCGCTGCGCTCGCAGGAGGGACGTGCTCGGCGCGGCACACGCAGAGCGGCACGTGGGCGCGGGGCTCGATGCCGGCCGGGAGGCAACCAGCCCGTCCCCGCGCCGGCAGATTAATCCTGCGGCGAACCCTCCCGTAGTCATTCCTAGAGGCCAAACTGAATATAAAATTAACCCTTTCGGCTTTGGGGCTGCCCAAGCAGAGCCCTTTCTGAGGTTACTGATGTTCAAGATGGGGAGAAAAAACTCCATATAAGGCTGCGTGGACGTGCCGAGGCCTCTCTGCCGCATCCGCTCCTTCCCATTGGCAGCTCCGCTTGTGTTCTTGCTCTCCGGCCAATTTTTAATCAATTTAATTGGCTCCTCTTCTCATACAACACCACGCGCTCCGGCTTTGGGTGCCTGCCGAACGTATGACACAGAATCAGGTGCTTTCCAAAAATCGCCCCTGACTCCTCTCGCTCTCCGGCTGATAATTTGGTCGTCCCTTTGAAGCCGCCGAGACGTGCCTCCCGCCGGATCCTCGGTTATCCCCGCGGAGCAGTTCTGCTAAATTACACGATTCTTCCGTCAAACCCCTTCTCTGGCGGGCAGGGTGGGAGACCGGGGGGCGGTTGGAAGGCTGGAGGATGGCGATGCCCCACGCAGGAGCCGGGCAGGCGGCGGGGCAGGGGATGCTGCTCGGGGCAGAGATGCCGGGGCTGGGGAAGCAGAAAGGCCGGCTCCGGTGGGGAGCCATGTCCCCGGGGCAAAGGCAGAGATCCTGGGGTGACGGTGCGGGTGTGCAGGGGCAGGACGTGGGGGGTGTCTGCCCACGGCCAGCGGCGACAAACTGCCCCCCGGTTTGCATGGGGAAAGCGAGCGCGGTGTGGGACTGCACCCGTCCTGCGCTGTGCGAGCTTTCCATCCCTGCCTTGTTTTCTGGGGAAGGATTTAATCCCGTATCCCAGTTTCGGTGAGGGTTATTCTCCCTTCACACTCCTGCTCCGTCTCCTTCCTCCTGCTGCGTGGCCGCCTGGTGCGCAGCGTCTCCGTCTGGCCCCCCCCGGGCTCTGTACTCCTGCTTTGCTCTTGCTGTTATTTTTTTTTCCCCTGTTCCCACTCATTTTCCACCAATTTCACTTTCCGGCCCTGTTGCCTTTCCGAGCCAGCTCTCAGCCTCTCCACTGCCTTTGACTCCTGTCCCCGCGCGGCCTGTGCGCACCCATTACCCTCATTAACGCCTTGAAGGGCTTAAGCGTCCCTTCCATTAGCCCTGCTCCCGCGCTCCCTCCCAACCACGGCTTCCGCCAGAAAATCGCACCCAGGCATCGACGCTGCGTTTCCCAGCAGCTGCCTCGAAAAGGTGGAGGGTTGCGCCTGGGAGCAGCGCATCTGGGGCAGCCTGGAAGGGCGTTTGGATCGGCTTAGACCCGGAGGGCCACGCGTGGAGATTAGTTGTGTCACCTCACCCTTCCCAAAGCCAGCCCCTGAGCGGGTGTTTGCACTGCTGCCGGCTTTTTGGCCCCAGGCACGGCTCCCCTTCGTGCTCCGGAGGGAAGAGCTGAGAGGCAGAGGAGAGCTCGCTGGCGCTGCCAGGGGAGAGCTGCCTCCGGAGATGCCGGGGCTTTCCGTGTCCTCCCTGTTGCATCCTAAAGGCAATTAATTCCCTGCAGGAAGATATTCTGGAGGGCGGGATGGAGATGAAAGTGAATAGAAAAACAAGCCCTTGGGCTTGGCCGGGGGGTCCTTTGCCAGCAGAAGGGACCTCAGGAGATGCGGTTGGGCTCCTGCGGCGATCTCTTCTCAAGCCTGGTTGCTCTCCCGCTGATCAAAGGCTCCTCCAGCACCGGGGGCTCTCAGGGGCTGGACCCTGCGCCGCCTCCTCTGGTGTTTCCCGAGCAGAGGAGGGATGGCATTTGCATTCGCTCGGTTGCTTTGTCAGCTCCACGGCCCACAGCCGGGCTCCCACAGCGTGGCCGTCACGGGGCTGCTCCCGAAATATCCCCTCGGTGCGAGCCGAGCTGCCGACCGCAGCCCCAGGCGTGTGGACACGCTCCCACACATCCCCACATCCCACCCATCCCCACCACCCGCCTCCTCTGCGCGCCCGCCGGTCTCCGCCAAACCACCCGTGATTATCTCAATTATCCCCCCCCGGACAGGACGGCCCGTGTCAGCGAGCCGCCGCGGGCTCCGCGTGCCGTGCCCTCGCTGCGGGCGCCCCAGCAGCACCTTGGCTTTGCCGTCGCTCCTCCCTCCCTGCGACAGCCAGGGGGGACCGCGCGCTGCCCGCAGTGCCCGGCCCCCCAAGCCGTGGCTTTCCCTTGCCGGGCAACGCAGTTGTCTTGCCGTGAGCCCCCGGTAGCCTTGCAGGCAAGTTCTGGGCTGCTGGGACACTGATGGCAGCCAAGCACCACCCGCTCCCCGGCGCCTCCCCGGTGCTTCCCCTTCAGCCCGAGCATCCCGGCTCCTCCCAGCGCGCCCGGGCCTTTCTTGTGGGGTCCTTCAGGCTGCAGGTGGGAGAAGTCAGGCAAAAAGCAGGTTGGCTTTGCTTCAAGGCAAAACCGCGTCCCCAGCTCTTCAGCGCCGGGTTCCTGCATCCCCCATTGGGGTGCTGCGAGCCTCGCCGCGTTCTTCCCGAAATGAGCCGGCTTGGCGGCGTCTCACCAACGGCTTGGCGGCGTCTCACCTGCTTCTGCCCATTTTCACAGGCGCCAGTTTCCCCTTGTCACCTCCCCGTGCCACCCAGGGAGCCGGCGTGGGGCCCGCGATGGCCCTGCCGTGCCGGGGGGCTGCTGCAGTGCCGGGGGGAGGCTCCGGAGCAGGAGACCGGGATAAAGCCCAGCACTTACCAGGGCAGGGACAGATGCGGTTTTGTGGCCCTTTGGCCACTTTGAGGACGTTTAGCCAAGCCGGACGCCGTGTTAGCAGGAGGGACGGGTAAGCTCTGGCTCCCTCCCTGCCCCCTTCAGTCCAGCAGGATTTCTGGCACCTCCAAATCGCTTCGTTACATAGAAAGCCTCTGCTTTTTCCCCCTGTTTCTCCTTCTGGCCCTTCGCCGGCTGAGCCCCAGCCCTGTCTGCTGGCCCCGTTGCTGGAAATACCCGTCCAGGGACCTTGCACCACGGCAAAGCTTGTGCTGCCCCTTAGGGAGAAGCATAAGGAGTCTCTCCGATTATTTTCTTTGCAGTCCCCCGGGAGCTTGCCCACCTCAAACAAGCCCTTGCTCTGGAGCCGCGCTCTGGCTCCTCCAGCCTGGCCGGGCGGGGGGAGACGATGAGAGGCAGAGCTTTTCCCCAGCGAGGAGCAAGCCCTCGCGGTGTCGATGGAGCTGTCGGGCAAGGCTCCAGCGCCAGCAGACCTCCACCCAGCCGGGCATTAGCCTCTAATTTGGGCTTCGCGTCTCCCGGTCTCTGGTGCAGGGAGATGTGGTAATTGGATAAGAGGGGTTTAATTGCCCGCGCTGCTGTGCCCAGGCTGTTCCTGCCGTTCCTCGCCCTTGCAAGGAGGAGAAATCGCGGCCGAAGGATTTGGTCTCCGCGCTGGTGCTGTGCCAGCAGGGGGAAGGGCAGGGTGTTTCCCAGCTTCGTGCCCCCGCGCGCCGGGGAGCTGCAGGGAGCCGGACCCCGTGCGGGGCTGGAACAGAGACAGCGGCCCCCGCCTGTCCCCAGCATCCCCGCGCTGGGGGTGCGCATCGCTCAGCTCTCCCCCCCCGGCTCCTAACGCCTTCCCTGCCTGGTTTCGCTGCAAGCCACGGCTGGCGTAAGGGAGAACCTCCTGCTGCGCCGTGCCCCGCGTTCCTCCGGCTTTGGCCTTTTGATGAGTTTCATGAGAAATGCCCGGGGCCTTTCCCTTCTCCCTGTGCCCGGGTCAGGTTAAACAAACAGCGCTGAAATTCATGGGACGCGTCCGGGCGGTCCTACCCTCAGCGCCGGCGATGGAGAGGGAGAGCCCGGCCTGGCACCGGCTTTCCCCCACGCCGAGCTCGCCCTTGGGCAGCGGTTGGCTGCAGGCCACCGAGGGGATCGCTCACCCGCCATAAAACTTAAGCACGTGCATAAATCTTGGCAGGATCAGGGCCAGAAAATGCAATTTATCGACCCGGACCCTGCAGGGAGGTGGATTGCCCGTGCGAGGAGCCGCCTTCCCTGTGCGCCGGGCTGGGCTCGGGGCAGCGGCTCTGCCGGCGATTTGCCGAGCGCGGTGAAACACTGGCCGCCTCGGCCACCTCCTGTGGCGCCTGGCCACCTTGGCCACCTCAGCTGCTGCTTTCGGGGCTCCTGCGAGCAGGACGGGTGTTTCTGGCAGCAGCAGGAGCGGTTGCTGTCCCGGGCGAGGGGGGGATGGGGTTTGCCAGTCCCGGGGGGCTGTCGGTGCCTCCCACTGCCGTCGGGCTGGATCTCCTTGGCGTGACGGGCGTCTTGCTGCTGCGGCGAGCGGGCAGCTCTGGGCAGAAGTGCAGAGACCTCCCCCTCTGCCTGCAGCATCCCGTCGCGCGGTGGGTTTCGGTCCCTGATGCGAGCGTTTGCAAAGAACATGCGAAAACGATCCATTCCTGGGGCGGCGACGAGGTTATTTTGAAATGCCTGTGAGCTCTGGAAGCGTTTCAGGAGAGGCGAGGTGCGAGCTGCCCTCCCGGGTGGGCTCCTGCCCGTCCTGACGCGCTTTTCCGGCGTTGTACCCGGGGTGAAACAAGGCGGAGGACAGCCTGCACGGGGCTGTGCCGTCGGCTGGGGACTTTGCGGGGAGAAAAGAGGGCTCGTAACCATCTTGGTCCAAGGCGTCCACCCGGGCAACCGCGATCCGTTCCCAGCCGGCTTCACCCTCGCCTTTTGCCGCCGGGATCTGGCAATTTGCTGCTTTACCGTAGTCCCTGGTTGTCACAGGGCAGCCCCGGCAGTGTGCAGCCGGGTCCCAGCCTCTCTGGGCACCTTCGAAGATGCTTTTCCCAGCCCTGCGATACCCTGGGCCGGGCTCGCGGCGTCGCTGCTGGGGTGTCTTCTCCTGGCGCCCCGGGCACCGTCCCGCGAGGCCGGGCAGAACCTTGCTCCGTCCCTCCTGCCTCCGTCAGCCGATGGTCCTCCGCAGTTTGATCTCCCCACCCTAACTGGGCCCGTTGTTGTTGTTTTACAGCGTTGACCGTGAGATTCATCACCAGGAGATTCATTGGAGACTATGACCCGACCCTCGGTAGGTTTCTCTTGTTGCTTTCTCTGCTGCCCCTGGCTCAGCCCGGAGGCCCCGGTGCTCCCAGCTCACCGTACTCCCTCCTCTTCCTCCTCGACCAGGCTGGCAGCGGTCGGAGCCACCAGCCGTCGTGGCACCTCCCTGGCTCCTGCGTCCCTTTTCCCTTTTCTGTTGTTTCATTAAGGCAAAATCCGTTGGGACGAGCCGGCGGCGTGGCAGAAGGAAGCGCATGGGGCTTAGTCATCCTCCTGCTGGGAGGTGGCTTTTGAGGGCAAGGCGGTATCCGAGCCACGGGAGCAGTGACCGGAGCTTTCCTGTCTTGCAGGGCTTCTTTTTTTGCACTCGGGTTTGAGGTTTTTGGGGCGCTGAGGTCACGTCCCTGCCGAAGTATCCCAGATACCGCTGGCTGTGCATCCTCCTGCCCAGCGCCTGCTGTCACCCGCCGGGCTGGGAAATCTGGGAAGTCTCAGTGTTGCTCTAACCCGGCGGGGTCACAGGGGACCCGAGGGAAAGGCTCGGTTTGAGAAACCACCCCGCCGCTGTCCCGTCTGTGCTCTCCATCCCCGCTCCTCGCTGCTGTGCTGAGCCACGCTTTCTTTCCCCCGGAGCGCGGTCTGGATTTCCTCTCTGCCTGCGGCTGCTTCCTCCGCTTGGGCTCGCTCCGTGCGCTGTGATAAAATACAGGCACCGCACGGTGAGCGTACCGGCGGCTTCCCGTGCCGGAGGAGGGGGACGGTGCCTGCCTTATCCCGTAGTTGGCCAAGCCAAGCGGGATTCTGCCCCGTGGCGTGGTGGCACGGCGTGACCGAGCTGCTCCGTCCGCGGGGAGCGAGGCGTCCCGTGGAGCAGGCTGCGCCCGCAGCCGTTGCTAAGCAGAGCGAGGGCCGGTTTTATTGCCTGCTGGTGTTAGTGGAGCTCGGAGCGGTTTCTGCGCTGGAAGAGCTGCCCAGACGCACGACTCGCAGCCGCTTTTATCGCTCGGAGTCGCTCCCCGCTGCTTTGGAGCCGGAGTTCGGCCCCAGCAGGGTTGGGGCTGGGTTAGGGCTGCGTTAGGGCAGGATTTGGGATGGGTTTGGGATGGGTGAGGGATGGGTTGGGGCAGGGTTGGGGCTGGGTGAGGGCAGGATTTGGGATAGGTTGGGGCTGGGTTAGGGCTGGGTTAGGGATGGGTTGGGGCAGGTTTAGGGCTGGGTTGGGGCTGGGTTAGGGATAGATTAGGGCTGGGTTAGGGCAGGATTTGGGATGGGTTAGGGCTGGTTTAGGGATAGATTGGGGCAGGGTTAGGGCTGGGTTAGGGATAGATTGGGGCTGGGTTGGGGCTGGGTGAGGGCAGGATTTGGGATGGGTTGGGGCTGGGTTAGGGATAGATTAGGGCAGGGTTTGGGATGGGTTGGGGCTGGGTTAGGGATAGATTAGGGCTGGGTTAGGGATGGATTGGAGCTGGGTTAGGGTTGGGTTGGGGCTGGGTTGGGGCTGGGTTAGGGATAGATTAGGGCAGGGTTTGGGATGGGTTGGGGCTGGGTTAGGGATAGATTAGGGCTGGGTTAGGGATGGATTGGAGCTGGGTTAGGGTTGGGTTGGGGCTGGGTTGGGGCTGGGTTAGGGCAGGGTTAGGACCATGAGCAGGGTCTCGAAACAAACCCAGCTTTTCCTACCCTCCTGCTGAGCCCCTCTCCCTTTGCAGAAGCATCTCTCCATGACCCCCTTTCTCCTCCAGCTCTTCAGTCACCGCTGCCCTTTTATTTCCAGCAAGGCAAAAGCCGGCCGGGCGCTGGCTGGGTCTCTGCTGCCCCATGGAGATGCCGGGCTCGATGCCGTGGGCACAGGGCTGCCCTTCGGGCACGGGGACAGGCTGGGGACCAGCTCAAGATGTGGCTGCAAAACGGAGGCCACCCGGGCTGTGGGGTGCAGCAGGTGAAAACTGACTTCTCCCCATAGCTTGCGTTGAGGGCACCTTGGCTGTTATTTGCCACCCAGGGGCTTCTCTCAGTCACGCTTTTCTGTCTGTCCTCCTCCAGAAATGATTTATAGGCACATGGCCGTCATCGACGGGGAGATGGTGCACTTTGAGATCCTGGACACGGCAGGGCAGGTGAGCTCACGCCGTTTCACACCTGGCTGACCCTGGAAAACATCATTGGGGCAGTGATGCACAGGAGCCCCTCTGCTGCGAGGACAGGCTGAGAGAGCTGGGGGGGTTCAGCCTGGAGAAGAGAAGGCTCCGGGGAGACCTTCCAGCCCCTTCCAGGCCCTCAAGGGGCTCCAGGAAAGCTGGGGAGGGACTCTGGATCAGGGAGGGGAGCCATGGGACGAGGGGGAAGGGTTTTACACTGAGAGAGGGGAGATTTGGATGAGATCAGAGGGAGAAATTGTTTGCTGTGAGGGGGGTGAGCCCCTGGCCCAGGTTGCCCAGAGAAGCTGTGGCTGCCCCATCCCTGGAGGGGTTCAAGGCCAGGTTGGACGGGGCTTGGAGCAACCTGGGCTGGTGGGAGGTGTCCCTGCCCAGGGCAGGGGGTGGAATGAGATGATCTCTAAGGTCCCTTCCCACCCAAACCATTCTGTGATTCTATGTTAAGTGTGACTTGCCGTTGAAGGCAATCCCTGCTTTTCCACCAGCTTCAATCTGTTGTATCTGAAATATTGATCACATGTTTATCTTGGAAAAAGGGTGTTTTGAAGAGTTTATGTGTCTCTAACAAGTTACAGTGTGCTTTCAGCTGAATATTTCCCCACTCCCCTGACCTGTGCGGCACAGCTCTGCTCCCCGCGTCGGAGGAGCATCCCGACGGCAGGAGACGGCTCGAGGGAGCGGGAGGGCGCTGGGTCCGAGGAGCCACCACCAGCAGGTTGCGGGCAGTGGAGAGCCCTGTCCTGGCTTCCCATCCAGCAGCAGCTGCCTTTAGCGGCGCTAACCCTCCCCTCGCCCGCGTCAGGATGGAGCTGATTTGCTGTCCCCATCCATCGGTTTGCCCAACCCATGGGATTCCTGCCCTGGGCTACCCGTGTTGCTTTGCACCTCACTGCTGTGCGCGAGCCCGGGGCCAAAACCTGCAGGGGATGGTGACGGGCCCCCTTGGGAGGTTTTCTAGGTTGCAGCCAGCGGTGTTGGTATTTAGGAGATGTTGGGGCTTCTGCTGTTAATATGAGCTGGTCTGCCCCGGCAGGAGGAGGATTCCCTGCAGATAGAGGAGAAGATCAAGTGGGGCGATGGCTTCGCGGTGGTCTACTCGGTGACGGACAGGTGCAGCTTCGACGAGGTGATGCGGCTGTGTTTCCTCATCAACCACATCCACTCCAGCCCCAAGCGGAGCGGCGGGAGCGAGCAGCCCCCCGTGGTCATCGTGGGCAACAAGAAGGACTTGCAGTTCGACAGGATGGTGTCCACAGAGGACGGCGAAAACCTCTCCAAAGCCTTGAAGCTTCCTTTCTACGAGATCTCCACCCGCGACAGCTATGAAGAGACCGTGGCGGTGTTCAACACCCTCTACCAGGAGCTCATGAGACAGGGGCATTTCTCCCCGGGCTCCTTCAAGAGGAGGACAGTGTCGAAGCTGATGGAGAAGATCCCCAAGATGCAAGCCAGCTCCACCTTGAACTCAGCAGGCCGGAGCCTCAGCTTTAACTCCTTCAGGGACTACATCCCCGAGTGAGCGTCCCTGCTGCGGGGTCGAGAGGGACGGCCCAGCCGGGACTGAGGGACGGGCCATCCTGCTGCGACGGTGCCCGCGCTTCAGCCCCAGGCTTGAGGAGCAGCTCCTGGGGCTGTGCCGGCTCCCAGGAGGGGAAGGTTAAGAGGTGGGGAGGGTGGGATTGGGGTCCAACAGCCTTCTAAAGCCCATAGGCTTCTACAAATGGGCTTTGTGTCGGCAGGGAAGACGTTCTTTGTCCACCTTACCCCTTTGCCCCCTCTTCCTCCTCCTGCACGGCTGAAGTCAGTAGTGAAGGTGGGTCGTGGTGACTTCAGTGGTGTTGGGTCAACCCCTGGGGGCTCAGAAGTGTTTCTGAGGGATCCGACCCAGCAGAGACATGTACATATGGGTTTTCCCGCTCCCCTAAAAAGGCTTGCTGGGTCTGTTTGTGCCCTGAGACGTGCACCCGCAACGCCGGGGTGACCCCCGAGGGTCGCGCTGGCTCCGGGGCTGTCGCCAGCCATCCCTGTCCCGGGGAGGATGGATGTTACTTTTCCTGCTCAGTGCTGCTGGTGGGTAAAATCCCCTGGGCTGCTCAGAACCTTCCCCGCCTGGCTGGCTGCTCCGAGGGGGCGGTCGCTGCCCACATCCCTCCCTCGGTGCCCCCAGACCCACCCGCCGCGTGGGTCGGTGGGTGGCGGGGGGCTGTGTCCCCCTCTGCCTCCGCTGTGGCCCTCCCCGAAGAGCCAGGCCAGCGGGTTCCCCCATCCGCAGCCACCAGCGTCCGTCTGTCGGAGCCCGGAGCTGCGTTTTGTCCCGGTTTTCCCCTGGGTTTGTGAAGCGAAGCGGCTGCAGAGAGCGGGGCAGACCCCCGTGTCCCCCCGCCGGCTCCCACAGCCCTTCTCCCTCCCTGGCTGCCCACGGGCTGGCACCAAGGGCATGGTTAAAAGCAAAACAGAGATGTGTTTACAGTGTGGAGGGGGAAAAAAAAGCCTCTTAATCCCTGGCTTTTCTGAAAAGCCATTTTTTAACATCTCGGGCTGCTCGGCGCGCTCTCCTTTAATAACACTGTAAATAAAGTCCCGGGCAAAGGGCAGCGACGGCAGCAGATGTGGCTGCTCCATCTCGGGCTGAATCTCCATGCCCGGTGCTTTGCTGGGGTGTCTGCCCCCGCCGAGTCTGACCCCTATTTCGTGTCTCTGCCTGGGCTGGGGCAGCGTCCCCGTCTCCGGGGGGAGGCAAACGGAACAGACGGCCTTTCTCATGCACACGGAAGCCTCCGGCTAAGATCAGGCTTCTCCAGCCCAGAGGAACCGAGTTCCCGGGGCAGCCCCTTCCGTTAACGCCTTTGCCCCGCGACTGCCGAGCGCAGGGCGAGCAAAACCCCTGGCTGGCAGTTTGCGGCATGGATGCAGCGGAGCCGGTACCGGGAGGTGGAAAGCATGCTCCTTGCAGGGACACCCCCCCCACCCCCCACCTTGTCTGCTTATTAATTGCTCCGTCCCCAAGGGGAAAATCGCCGTGGCCTGAGAATTTGTCTTTTTGCAGAGCCGGGGCAGCAGAGGCGCGGGCAGGAGCAGGGCCCGCAGCGAGCGGCATCTTCTCCCCGCAGCATCGTTTCTCCCCCTCCCTCCCGCTGCCGAGCGCTGTGCTGCCGCTCGAGGTGACTGTGCTGGAAGACCTGCGGTGTCCCCCCGTGTCCCCCCTGTAGTGACCGGTCCCATCGTCTGCTGCCGTGTCCTGTGACAATAAAAGCCAAGTTAACAACTGCCTGCGATGCTCTCCTGCCTGCGAGTGTCGGGAGGGGGTTATTTTATCACGCTGCTTCCCTTTTGGGAGACTGCAGCAAAGGGGTGCACTGGGAGGGGGGGGGATACGGACTTTAATTAGGGCTGGGCACCCCCCTTACCTTCTGCCCGAGCCCCAGCACCACGCGCCTCCCTGGCTGCGCCGTCCCTCGGCAGCGGGGAAGGGCAGGCGGAGATGGGTGCTGGGGGAGCGGATACAGCCGGGCTTCCTCCGGAGCATCGCAGCCCGGGGAAAACCCCTTATCCCACCTCCCCTCCGGCCCCAAAACCCCCTCGGACACCCCGTCCCCTCTCACGGCTCCCGGGGGTGCGTCCTGCAGCTGCCCGGGTCTCGCCAAGGGCTTGTTTCTCCAAGGGTTTCATTAAATCCCGCCTGCGTTCACGTACCCGCGTCCCTCCCGTGGGGCGAAAACGAACCCCGTCGAGGGGCCGGGCCAAGAGAGCAGTTCGGGACGGCTCTTTTCCAGCGTCTTAATTAAAATCCTGAATGCCAGCAGTGGGAAATGCCGCCGGGAATGCTGCTCCGCTCGCGGCTCTGCTGAGCAAAACTGGGCTTTAAAGCCTCGGGGAGCTGGTGGAAGGGAAGCGAGGGCTGGGGGGTTTTTTGTTTGTTTTAGGGTTTTTTTTTTTGTGGCATTCCCAGGAGAGCTGAACACTGCGAGCCGGGCTTGGGGTTTTGTGGTCTGGCAGCCGGAGCTGGAATTTGCTGCTCGGGTTTGGCTGGGAAAGAGCGGCTTTGGGGAGGTGCGGAGTGGGGGACCCGGCCAGCGAGAGCCAGCCCGGGGCCACCAGGATGGGGAGAGACGAGCCCGGTGGCTACTCAGACACAGCCTTCAGCCTCACTCGCCCACCAGCGGCTCGGGGCTGCACTAACAGCTTGGGAGGGACTAAAATCCCATTGGGATGCTGGACATCTGCTCCAGCCTTCCGCTGTGCCACCGAGGCTTTGGGTGTCCTGGAGCGTGTCCCTGAAGTCCCTGATGTCCCCAAGGGACTGTATTTCCTCGCTGGCTCCAGCTCCGGGTTGGTGCAATGCCGGGCGCCGCAGAAACCCACGTTATTCGGCATGAATTATTCAAAATGATGAACGAGCGAGGACCAGCTTGTGAGCAGAGAGCCCGGCCAGGCGCCGGAACAGCATCCTGCGCGCTCCCGGGGGAGAGGAGCGCTGGGCACAGCGGGGAGCCCTGTCCTGAGCTGACCCTGCGCGTTTTTCACAGCCCCAGGAATTTGGAAGGTTTCCAGCCCAAAGCTCGGTGTGGGCCCCCCCCCCCCCCCGCCGAGGCCAGGAGGCAGCGTGGCCCTGCTCACCTGCTATAATTAGCAAGGAACCTCATTAGCATCAGGCTCAGCTGCTGTCAGGGAGGCCAGGGGGAGCCTGTCAGGGCTGCTAATTGCTAATTACTGAGAGGCTTTAGTGGCTCTCCTGGGGGCTTCCCTTCTCAGGTACAAAGTCTTGAGGGTGTTGCGTGCACCACGGGGGGGAGAAGGGGGGGGGTCCCCTTGGGGTTACGGGTGCCCTCGAGGGGGATGCACTGGGGTAGCCCCATACATCCAAAATCCCTGTGGTGGGAGCTCTGCAGGGCTCAGCAAGAGGGGAGGAGGAGGAGGAAAAAGAAGAGGAGGAGGGATCATAGCATTGCGCAGGTTGGAAGGGACCTTTCAGATCATCGAGTCCAACCGTCAACCCCATGCTGGCAAAACCCGTCACTAAACCATATCTCTAAGCACTGTGTCTGCCCGGCTTTTACATCCCTCCAGGGATGGTAAGGAAGAAGGTCTCTGCCTTCCTCGGAGCAGAGCCTGCAGCTTCAGAGGCTCGGGGAGGCGGGTTAAACCGGGCCCCTGGAGCGGAGGTGCCCAGACCTCCGTTTTGCAGCCCCTTGGAGGTGCTCGGTTCTGTGGGGACGCGTGACCTGCAGCCGCCTCCTTGCTGAGATGGGCAAATGCCACTAGAATAACATTTAAGGGGATTTTGGGGTGGAAGCCAGGAGTGCGTGGTGTGAGGGCTGTGGTTTGGTTTGCCTTGGAGACCTCCAAAAACCCCCAAGCACCCTCGCGGAGGACCAGGGACGCTTCATAACCCGCACAGGGAGGAGAGACTGATGGAGCTGGGGTGTCCCGTACTCATCCTCTGGGCAAAGGTTCCTGTGCGCTGCTGGAAAATGCCACCCCACTGGGGACACGTGGGGATCTGGAGGGTTGTCCTGCACCTGGACGCCATCAGTCCCTTGAGCCCGACGCCTGGGCTGTGGTGGCTCCGCTCCACGGAGAGAAGTGGAAGAGCTCTGGTCTCATCATCCCAAAGGCATCTCCAGGGCAGTGATTTAATTTGGCGAGCATGCCGGCTGCAAATCTGCTTGCCAGACTTCTGGGAAGCTTGGAAAAGGCAAATGGAACAGAAACATCCTCCCCAAAAGCTCCCTCGCCTGCCGGTCACCACCAGCAGCTCCTGGCACACCGAGCCTCCTTATATGTCCCCTTAACCCCGGCTGCAAATGTCTTCGCCGAAAAAACAAGGTGTTTGTGCACGGCGCGGGCTGAGCTCGGGACGTGTGGCTGTTTTCCCCCTTCGTCGGACTCGGGTTGAGTGCTCCGGAGGGAGCCGGGGCGGTTGCTCTCTGGGCCGATGCTCCGGCCCTCCTGGTCCCTGCTCCGCTGCTCACACTCCCCGCGCGGCTCTGGGGAGCGTCCCCCAAGACGAAGCCCGTTACAGGGGCTGGGGCTCGGCTCCAGCAGCCAAAGGCTTTTCCCAGAGGGAAAACCCGGCCTCGGGTGGGGTGGGAAGGCTGGTTTCGGTGGGAGCTGGGATCGCCTCTTATCAAGGGGCACAGAATAAGCCCTCGAGGCGCGATGGAGCTGCTCCCTCTTTGCCACGGCAGCCTTTATCATTGGTCTTCTGTGGTTTTTTGTTTTTTGTTTTTTTTTTAAATTAAAAAATAGAGGTTTGGGGCTTTTGGAAGGCTTTTGAGGAGCAGTGTATGGATCTGGCCCTGCCCCAGCCCAGTTCCTGGGGAGCGGAGCTGCTGGTGGCATCCTCGGAGCAGGTCCTGGTTTTACAGACCCAAAAGGAGCGCGAGCTCTGCTCCCGTGCGCCGCTTTGCTGCGAGCCCAGAGCAGAAACACGGAGGTTCTGCGGGCGTTGCCAAGTTTCCTGGCTTTACGATGCCCGACCCGGGGGCGTCTGGGCCTGGGGGTGCGGGAGGGCAAGCCCCATACAGGGGGCTACCCCCGGCACGGCGGGCTCCTCTCTCCCACATCAGCAATTTTAGGCGAGTCCTGTGCCACGAGTGTGCTGGAGTCACGGGCTCGGTCCCCGCCACCCTGGGTGTCCCGTGGCTGTGGGGCTTTGCCTGGGGCGAGAGGTGGAGACCTTCTGGCATCTGGGGGCTCCTGGCCCAGGCGGACACGGTGCGGGGAGCGGGGGCGGGGGGAAGAGACAATAGTCCCGTGCGGTCGTTTCCAAATGCCGCTACTATTTATATGCCCACGTCCTCAATGCGAGTCCCGCTGCTCGGTTTACTGCCGTTATAAATAGCTGCGAAGTTGCCTGGGAGTTCATGGAAATTCGGGATTGCTTTCCAGGGGGGAGTTTGGGGGCTGAGATTTCAGGAGCTATATTGTCCTTTTTTCTTTATTTTTTTTTTCCCCTTTTTCTTTTGGGGGCTCCGCTCTGCTAGCGAGCACAAGGCTCCCTGAGGCACGGAGGATCCCAGCCCAAGCCGAAGGCGTTTGCTGGCCCTGAATGGAAAGGCTGGGAACTGCAACGGGGAGACAAGCACAGGGCAAACAGCCCCGCGGAGCATCAGCTGGCTTCTGCCCGGCTTGGATTTTTTTTTTTCTTTTTTTTTTTTTTTTTTTTTTTCAGGTATCCCCTACAGGTCAGGAAAGAGCAGATAAAGCAGGGGTAGGTCCCGCGGTGGAGGGGATGGCAGGACGGGTACGTCCCTGCTGGCAGGCTTCGGGCAATCTGCTTTGGCCCGTCACTCAATCTCCTGGGTATTGTATATAATGGAAAAAACGGGGGTTTTGGGTGTAGGCTTTTAAGGTGTTGAAGGAACCGTCGCCCCGGTGAGAGCTTGGCCAGAGCCCGGGGGATGAGGCTGCTCCCCCCCGGGGGAAAATCGAGGAGAGACGCCAAGTCCTGGAGGCGCTTCGCTGCTCCCACCCGGTTCCTTTTGTTCTTGGCCAACCCACACATCGCTCTTTTCTTTTTTTTTTTTTTCTTTCTTTCTTTCTTTTCTTTTTGTTTAATTTAATAATAATATTAAAAATAAAGTAAACAAGCGTCCCCAGTACAGCCCGGGCGTACCGCTGGGAAGCTGCGGCTCTGATCACTGGTGCTTTGAGGCCGTAGAAAAATATTGATGGTCGGGGCTGGTCCCCTCCCAGCGCGGCCCCCGCTCCTCGCCTCTCGTGGAAAATCCCTGCGGCTCCTTGTGCTCTCTGTTTTTCCAGCCAGCCCAAAAGGTAACAACCGGATTTTCATAAGGTTGCGGTGTGCGACGTACGGGGCGTACTGCAAACACAGCTTCTCTCGCGATCCGAAATCCCGACGGGATGAAGCCTTAGCCCCTGTTTTCTGGGTGTTTCACCAAAAAGCTTTGGTTCTCCATCTCTGCTCGTTGGTGCTGGTGGGTTACGCGTATTTCCAGCCGCCCAGCCCAGCCCTGCCCTGGGCACCAGCGGCCCCAGCAGCTCCATCCCACCCATCCCAGCAAAACCCCTCCGGGGTTTGTAACCCGGAGCCCTTCGGAGGTGGCACAAACACCCCTCGGCATCCATCAGGCTCGGAAAGCCCCTGCGGGCGTAAAATGGGAAACTCAGGGTCTTCTCAGACCGGCAAAGTCAGGAAGGGGGAAAAGATGCCCCGTTTTGCAGAGGAGGAGACTTGAAACCATTAAAAACCCCTCTGGAAGAAGAGGGGCGGGTCGGCTCGCTGGGAACCAGGCAAACCACACCAAAACGGTTTTTTGTCTCCTGCGACAGGTCGGGAGAAGTGGTGGCTGTTGGCGGTTTGAGGAAGCCCAGCCGGGGGGAAGCGGGGCTTCGAGCTCTTCGTGGGAGCCGGGTCGAGCTACGATTTGTGATGGGCAGGAAAAATGGTAAAACTATTCCTCCACCCCCAAAGAGCAAAGGAACCGGGGAGGGGGTTCAGCCCAGACCCCCCCGCACGGCCGCCTCTCTGCAGCGCTGGTGGGGAGCGGGAGCTAATTCGGCAAAATATTGAGTTGCTGAAACCTGCGGCAGGATTTTTCCCCGGAGTGCGAGGAAGAGATTTGAGCTGCTTTTTAAGAAAAGCTTTGAAAAAAATCCCCCCGTTTCCCTGGGATCCCACCCGGGGGCAGCCCCCCCCCAGCCCGTGATAATAGCATCGTTCGGACTCGCCATCCTGGGGTTTCTGTAATCCCGTCCCGGAGCGACTGGCGGCCCCTCGGCCATCCCGCAGCTGGGGTTTAATCCTGCGCCGTGTGACAGGGCTTTGCCTGGAGCAGCTGCCAAAGAATCCCATCGTCTGCCCCCCTCCCCGGCCCGTTTTGGGGTGAGAAACGGGGAATTGCTGATCCCTGTGCAGCTTTTCTGACTGTTTAGGGCTACCCCTGCACCCCCGTCCATCCCTCCCCACCCTGGACCGGAGGGTTAAAGCCTCCTGGTGCGCCGGGCACCGCAGCCCCAGCCCAAGGATCGGTTTTCTCATCTCCTCTGCCCTGTTTCTGCGTGGGTTTTAGCCAAACTGTGCTTTTGCTAGGGCAGATAGGTTTATAAAAACCCATTTTAAAAAGTGGCAAATCCCACTATTATTATATATTATAATATATTATATATACGTTATAAATGATCCCAGTAGTTTGGTCGGGTTTGTGTCGTAGCTGAAGAGCTTTGAATCCCTGTGGGATTTTATTAACTTCCACTTGTTGCCTTTTTCCAGGTGGTGGGGTGCGCGGAGCAGCGCGGGTCCCGTGGCCTTGCCCGTGAATCTCGGGTGGCAGAAGCACCCCTTCTTCCTTCTTCCTTAATGGTTTTCCCTTTATTTTGACTAGCCTTCGGTCCGTAGCCCTGACAGCTTTTTTGGGGGGTCCCGCGGGAGTTGTGCCCCCTCTTTCTGCAGCGCTTCGCCCCCGGCCCTGTCTCCATCCCCTGCTGTTCGCTGCCGTCTCCTCTGGCCTGGCAGCTGGGAGCGTTTTCCCGGGTGATCCCCGCTCCCTTTGGGGACGGACGGCGCTGCCCCCGCCTCATCCTTCGCCTTTCGGTGAATCCTGCCGCCTCCTCTCTCCTCATCCCGCATCCCACCTTTCCCCCCCGCCAGCAGCTGGGCGATGCCTGTCCCGATAGGACCGACCTATTTTTCCCCCTCCACCCCATACTGGATGCTGCCCCAGCTGAAATGAGAAATTAATCCTGGAGGCGCCTGTGGGAAAGGCCCCTCCAGGGGCTTATTTGGGCCACGGCCAAGGATTTTCCGGGTGGATTCGTCCGCGCCAAGACCCTCCCAAAGAGCAGCATCTCCTGGGGTGAGTAGTGCTTTTGTCTTTGGGTTCAGGGCTTGGGCTTGTCGGGGTTTCGCCCGGATGCAGGATGGCGAAACTCATTAAAATCTCTATTATTATTATTTTTTTACAGCCTGGCAGCCGTCGGGTTGTGGTATTGGTCACACAATGTGGGTCTTCCCCAGTCACCCGCAGGCAGGGGGAAGGACTGGCGCGATGAGTGCGTGGGGCATAGAAAGGGGGTGGAAATCCTAGATTTCCAGAGTTTTCCGCTCCGTTAGGGATGGCAACAGCCCCAGGGAGCCGCTTGCCCCTGCACGGGAGCTCAGCCCCCGGGTGCGGGCAGCACCCTGTCCCGCAGCCCTGGGGGTGACGCACAGGGAGCCCCCGCAGCTCATTGGGAGCGAGAAAATCCCCCAGAATGCAATAATAACAAACCAAAACAGCCAAAGCGGCGGAATGGGGAGGCTTAGCACTGCCACGGCGCTCTCGTGTGTGGATTCGCAGGTGTGTAGTAAGGGCTCAGCCGGAGCCAACTCACTAGCTTTGCAAAAACTCCCTTTAAAATTATTCCCATATAAATACATGCTTCTTAAAATGATTTTTTTTTGATTTCCTGCCTCTGTTGCTGATGTGCCTACCTGAGGATAGGCGCAGGGTGGGAGGGAGCAGGCCGTGTCTCCTCTCGGGTGACGCTGCTGGGTTGGTGTGGATCAGGTTGCCTCGGCTGGGCAGGTCTCGGACGCGGCCGGGAGGAAAAACGACTCCCGGGGAAAGAGGAGGAAAAACCCGACGCGAGGGCGGAAAAAATAATCGGGGCGTGAGTGCTCGGCCACCGACGACCACTTTTGGGGGCTGCTGAAGCATCTCTTCACCTGCCTTTAGGTAACAGCCGCGGGGTGGTGGGAGGGGGTGGCAGGGGGACGCGATGGGTGGCCGCGCTGGGCCGGGGAGAGGTGGCACACGGGTGGCTCCTTCTCCCTGCTCTGGGCATTATCAAACACTTCTACAGGCGAGACGGAAGGGGGATGGAAACCCGGCGCTGATTAACCCCCTGCCTTTCTCTAACCGCCCCTGCGATATTTTCTCTGCCCCCCCCGGCTACTCACTGCTGCTCTGCAAACCGAGAAGGAACATCCCAAAGCGCCGCGGAGGCTCCGGCGCTGCCCCCTCTCCCCTCCCTGGCCTTCGCCCGCACGTGTTCGTCCCTGTCGGGTCGGTGTTTGGTGACACTGACCGGGTGTCACCGGCCGTGCCCGGGGTTGAGCTGACCCCCGCCGTGGGGGCTTTGCTGCCGCAGCCAGCGCCGAGCCCAACAGCGGGACTTGCCGGCGGCTGTGAGCAGAGGGAGGCTGCGAAAGGGAGTTCTCTTACCTTCGGGTTACTGCGAGGAGAAAAGAGCTGAGGCTTCATTTTTTTTTTTTTTTTAACCTCTTCCTTTTTTTTTTTTTTTTTAACCTCTTCTTTTTTTTTTTTTTTTTTTTTCCTTTTTTTCTTAATATTCTTTCGGAGCAGTCCAAGAGGAGGGCTTTCTTCCTTGTGCTGCTGCAGGAGGGGAGAGGGAGAGGAGCCGGAGCATCCCCCCGCCATCGCACCATGCCCCTCGCCCGCCCCACCGGCCAGATCCCCGAAGCCACCTGGACCTTGGGCTTCAGGGAGATGACGGAGCCCTGGAAAGGTGCCCTGGGCTGCCTCGGCGTGGCCGTCTTCTTCGCCATGACCATCGGCATCATCTCCTGGCAGGCGCTGGAGCAGCCCCCGGAGGAGTGGGTGCTGCGGGGCCGCGCCGGGGGGGTGCTGTGGGAGCGCCGGCGGGGGGCCCTGCTGCTGCGGGCGCTGCCGGCAGGGCGGACGGCGGCGGTGGTGGCGGTGGGCGGTGTGCCGGCTGCCGAGCCGCCTCCGCCGCGGGACCGCTGCTGGCACGACGGTGGGCAGTTCTGCTACGCCTGGGAGGAGGACGCCGAGCTGCGGGTCTCCCTCGAGCCCCCGCCAGCCCCTGGCACCGAGTGCTACGGCGTCCGCTGGACCCCGCTGCGCCCTGACGTGGCGCTGAAGGTAACGGGGACCCCCGCGCCCTGCTCCGCGCCGCGGCCTTTGGGGTAAAACCAGCCAAAGCGGGGGGAGGATCTGGCCTGAACACACAATGTCCCCGCAGGGTTGTGGGGTCGCACCATGCTCGGGGTCTGCCAAAGCCTCCGGTAGCTGGAAGGTCCTGGGTGGGAAAAGCCCCCTTGGAAGCCTCGTGCCATGATGCTGAGCCCCCAAAACACCGAGGGGCCGCGGCCGCCGCCTGCCGGTGCCGCAGTGCTGACCCCGGGGTGGCAGAGCCCTGTTTATATAGAGACCGAATAAATAACGGCTTAAGATCACAATGCTGGCGAGGGACGCGAGGAGCTCGGAAAGGTCCCTTCCGACCACAGGCACAATGTGGCAGCTCTCTCGGGACGGGCCTCAGCCACGTCTGCGGCTGCAAAAATTTATGGTGGCTTTTTTCTTTTTGTGTATCCTTCCCGGTTTTCTCCCTCGGTTAAATAAAAGCAGACTCTGAAAACCAGCCTTGGGCAGGGGAAGGAAAAACCCCACCGGAGCGTGGTCTGGGAGCCCTCGGGACAAGCGAGGCAGCGGGGTGGGATCCTGCGGGGATGGGGAATTTTCCCCATTAGCCGTAAATCGCCTGTTGGCATCGCGTTGGGCCGGTGGAAGCTGTTGCCTGAACTCAAGCGCTGCGCGTGGGGCTGGTTTCCTTCGCTGGCATCGGTTTGGGGCGGTTGGGAGGATGCGCAAGCTAGAATAGAGCTTTTCCCACTTTTCAAAAAAAAAAAAACCAAAACCCAAAACAAAAAAAAGCCCTAAACCAAACTATTGGAAAATATGACCCAGTGAAATTTAAGAGTTAACAATGGGGTTTTATTCCCCCCCCCGTTCCCAGCTGGTGTAACTCGCTCAGCTGACACCTGGTACAGCTCTTCTCAGCCTCCAGGGTTTCCACTTCAATAATTTACGTCTCCTCTCCCCATCCCGGTGAGACGGAGCCTCTCGCTGCCCCCGTGGCGGGATGGGGCTCGGGGATCCGTTGGACTCGGCTGAGCTGGGGGTGCCGGGGTCCGTCCCCCCAGGCCCGAGCCCCCGGGCTTTCGGAGAGGCCCGTCCCCGGCCGTGGAGTCACGCGGGAGGCTAAAGCCTGCTGATCCCCCGCGCTGGCAGAAAGGGGAAAGCCTCGGAGGCCTGGAAGCGAGAAGGGATGGTTTCCCGACGGAGGCGGGTGAAGGACAGGGATGTGCCCCGGGACCGGTGGCTTTCAGAGACGGCTCGTTGCTCCGCTGCCCCGTCAGCCCTAGGAGTGCCCCAAATACCCAAATTGCTTTGGGTCTCACGAGGGAAATACTTTTCATTATCCGCCCCGCGGGAACAGCAGGGCTTTGCCTTGGGAGACAGCGGGAAACCCACCGTTTACCCCGGGGAGGCTGCGGTGCCGTGGAGATGGGCCCTCATGGAGGGTAAACACCTCCCTGCGTGCACGCAACTGGGGAGGGCAGCACGGTCACCCAGGAACGCTGCGGAAGGCAGCTAGGAGAGCTTTTCCCCCCTTTTCCCCCCTTTTCCCCCCTTTTCCCCCCTTTTCCCCCCCTTTTCCCCCCCTTTTCCCCCCTTTTTCCCCCTTTTCCCCCTTTTTCCTTTTTTTTCCCCCTTTTTTTTGGGTTGGTTTTGTTGTTTTGTTTTTGTTTTTTTTTTTAATTTTAAAGGAAACTGATTTTTAAGCCACAGAGTTTTCATTCCTGCGGTGGGATTTTCATATTCCTCCACCCGCATGTTGAACTCAGGGGCTTAAGGGGAAAAGGAAGAAAAAATGTTGTCTTTGACTTTAATTAGCAAGTTAAGACTCTTTTTTTGTTATTCGAGGTAAACAAAGTGTATAACTTGCACCACTGACTCTTGCTGCAATTTATTTTTTTTCTCTTCCTACTCTTACACCATTTGACAACTTTACTAAACCGCAGGCTGAGAAATCAAGCCATTGGGCAGAATTTCTGCATTTTTTGGTACCTGGAAGTCCAGCTCTTGTTCTGGTGCAGGAAAAGTTTTAAACCCAAGCACCTTCTACCAGTTTAGATGCGGAAAGCAAAGAGCGAGCGCCCACTTTCTGCAGAAAACCCCCAAATCTCATGGGGTTGGGATTCTTCTCCCTGGGAAAAGACCCGTCCTGTGACCGCTCTGACAACACTGGAGCAACAGGCGGGGGTTTTCCCCTCTCCAAATGCAATTATTCGCGCGTCCATCCTCCCCTGAGGCGTTTCTCGTCACCTGACGCCGCTCTCTTGGCTGCAGGACTGCTTCTCCATGGCCAACGTCTCCTGGTACGGAGGGGCGAGCGTCCGTGCCCAGCGCTGGCCGCTCAATGGTGCCGAGAGCCCAGCGCAGCCCTTCGTCAGCGGCGACTTCAGCGAGAGCCCCCACGGCTACGGGCCAGTCCTGGAGAGGTACTTCTTAGGCTCCACAGGTAACTAACTGCAACCTTCCCCGTCCAACGCCCTTCTGCTTTAGCCCCGTGGCTCTCCATCCCTCCCCTCGTCTATAAAACAACTGGTTTAAGAGCAGGGCGGGCGCCTCCGAGATTGAACTATCCCACAAACGCTGTGACGCCTGGCAGCGGGGGAGGAGGGACGGGTCCCACGCTGCCCCATCCCTGTGGAAAAGGCCGTGACATTAAACCTCAGCTGTGTTTACGAGTCGGTGCCCGAGAGGATGGGGGTGGCCCGAGTCCCCCCAGGGAAATCCCACGCTCTTGGTGTGTCTGGTTCTCTCTTTTTTAAGCAGAGATCCGTGTCCAGCGCCACATCCTCCAGCGCCGCTTGGGTGGCTTCACCCCGAGCTCCCAGGTCCCCGGCACTCCCATGGGATGCTGGATGTGGCTGTGAATTCAGCTGCCGCTGCCATTTTTGGGTGGATATTTGGATTATTCTGCAGAACGCCAAACTTCTTCCCCCAAATTAATCAGTTGACCTGCAGCCACCCTGCACTGAGGAAGCTGAAGCCGCTGCCTAAGCTGAATGCAGAGCAAAAAGGCAAGAAATGGAGCAAATCCAGCCCTTGAAAGGCATTTTGGAGGTTAAAAGGGAAGAGTGGAGGTAGAGAGTGGAGATTTGCTTGTGTGCCGGGATCATTCCGGGAGGTCCCAGCACCAGTTAGGCTCTGCCCCGCGCACCCCTGTCCCCATGGCCACCGGAGCGAGGACCGAGAGGAGCCAGGCGCTTTGCTGAGACACGTTTTCCTCTTCTCTCCCCAAAGGGGTGACGGTGACGGCGGCGCCCGACGTGCCCCTCTTCCTCTCGCTGGAGAGCAATCGGCATTTCTGCCTGGAGTCGCCGGCGGGGAGAGCGGCGGTGCCGCTGGGCTACCGGCTCTGCCTCAGCCCCGACATGGCGGCCGCCCACCGGCATGTGGGCACCCAGCTGGCGGGGACGGCGCGGGCCATGCCAGACACGGCCCTCCTGGGGTGAGATGTCCCTTCCCTCTGCTCCTCGTCCCGGTCACTGCCCTGAGCATCTTGTGCCGGCACAAGGTACGACCCCCCCTCCGGGCTCTTTCCCCCCCACAGGTCTCCCATCTGGCGGTACCACGGCCCAGAGGGTTCGGCCGCCAAAATAAAGCGAGGTTTGAGGTCACTGGCCAAGAGACTGAAGCGGCATGGCCTTCAGGAGGGGGTCCTGGCCCTGGGCGAGCGCTGCACCGCCGTCCTCGCCGCCGCGGTACGTCCCGTCCTGCCGGCCTCGGGCTGGAGAGGCGGACGGAGAGCTGCCATCGGCCCGCGACACCCCTCCATGTGAAACGCGAACGCGCCCGCTTGTGCTCCCCTCCCCGAGGAGGGACGCTCGGTTCAGAGTGTCACCCCGCGCAGGCGGTGACACCGAGCGCGCGGTGGCTTTGCCGCTCACACCAAACCCCTTCTCCTGCCCGTCCCTCCCCTGCAGGACCACGTCCCCCCGGAGCCGAGGAAGCGGCAGGACTCGGCCGGCACCTGGGACCCGTCCCTGGTCGCGCCGCTGCAGCTCTCCATCACGCTGTCGCCGTACACCAGCATTGCCTCCCCGCTCTTCCTGCGCTCCCTGCGGCACGGGCAGACGGACGGCTACTGGCTGAGCCTGCAGCCCCCGGTACCGCACCCCCCTCCACCCCCCGGGCCTCCTGCTCCACCCAAAACCAAAATTAAAGCTGAACAAATGCCCGCAGAGAGGGACAGCCCGGTCCTCCTGCGCTGGGGGCAAAGTGATGCCTGGGGGAGCCGCTTTTCTCCCGTTCCATAAAGAAGCAGCTTTCGAATTTCCACTTCTAAAAGATATTCTTAAAAGCTGCTGTTATTCAGAAAGTCGCCCCCAATTCCCTTTTTCGCAATCATTTCGATGATATTTAAAAGGCGGGTAGACACAGTGCTTAGAGATATGGTTTAGTGATGGGTTTTCTCAGTGTTGGGTTGATGGTCGGACTCGATGATCAGAAGGTCCCTTCTCTTCCAACCGGGCAGTTCTATGGCTCTGTGCCAGTCTGCCATCGGCTGGGGGGTTTTGAGGGGGGTGAGAGAGGGCTTACACCTTTATGCGCTGCACCGTGATGCTGCAAATCGCGGTACGGCGGGATTTGAGCCGCGCAGGCATCCTCCGGCCTCACGCACCAGCGCTGGGGGATGTTTTTTGGGTCTAACAGCTGTTTTTCCCCCCTCCTGCCGCAGATCCCTCTGCTGACCATGTGGAAGGGGCAGCTTTGTGCCCGCCTGAACGTCACCAGCGAGGCGGCGCTGGGCTGGTTCCTGGCACGTGCCCGGCGGCTGCGGCAGGCGCTGGGGGCCGCGTACGTGGTGTTCGAGGGCGCCGAGGGCAATGCCCTCCTGGATCGAGCCGTGCCGCCTCCCGCGGAGCTGGTGGGCGACCGGTACACCGCGGCGCTGGCGGCGGCACTGGCGACACTGGGGAACACCACCATCATCAGCGCCGGCGCCAGGTGGGTATCGCGGAGGAGATGCTGCGCTGGCGCCGACAGCTGCAGGAGATGGTTGATAACCTGAGATACCCTGCTCTGGCCGGGGGCGGACGTAATGATCTCCAGAGGTCACTTCCAACCCCTGCCATTCTGTGATTCTGTGGTTGAGGTGATGCTTTAACCGTGCCCTTGGGATGCTCAGCACCCAGGGGAGCAGCGCGGAGGTGGTCCGGGGGGATATGTAAGGAGGGGTCACTCTCGCATCTCCTCTTCCTCTCTCGGAGCATTTTAATATTTTTTTTTTAATGTCTCGGAGCATAAAAACGCCTAAATGCGTTAACGCCAGGTGCAGTAAAAATGCATCTTGTCACTTACGGCCATTCAAGCCTGGGGTCGCTGCCCCTTCTGCAGAAGGGAGAGGGTCAGCCCTGGAGCCCTGCCCAAACCCCTGTGCCCGTAGTTGCTCGTAGTGTCAGACGACTGCAGTGTTCTGACCTTTCATGCTTGCATAGCCCACAACAGGGTTAACGCTAATTAGAGTTGTAACGTGCCTCGAAACCCTTTGGTTCAAGGCACCAAAAACTATTACTGTTCTTTTTCCCCCATTATTCTTATGCCTGGCAGATGCAAAGCGATACGCGGGCTGTTTCCAAAATGACTTATTTCATGTTGTGGATGAGGCACTGATGGTAAATTGCATGAGAAAGCAACTTCAAAATAGTTCATTTCCAAAGAAAAAGCAAAGTTTCGCATGCCGAGGCAGTGACGGGCTCTTACTCAGCCATCTGCAAAACCAGAGTACTGGAAATAGCCCCTTTTCTGACCATTTTTCAGTCTGTCTGGGATCATACCTTTCCTGGTGGGCAGTTTCCATGCCAGAAGTGTCATAAACAACGCATTGGCCTTAGCACCTCCTGAGATGAAGTGTCCCTGGGAGACCTTTGGGGAGTCAGCGGATGGGTGGGAAGTTGAGGAGGAACCCAAACTCCAGGAGTAAGAAGACTCGGACCAAAAACCCCCCTCGGTTAGATGAGCTCCAGACCATTTTTCAAGCCAAAGCTCATCACGAAGGTCCAGATTTGACCATTTTTGGCCACCAGAAACACTGCCTCCAGCAGCGGGCTGCTTGATGACATGACCCCCTGCCCTCCCGAGTAAACCCAAGGCATAGAAATGCTACAGGGAAAAAAAATTAAAAAAAAAAAAAAAAAACACGGGGAAAATAATGTTTTCCTCCGGATAGAACCGCTGTCAGGAATAAGAGCTGCTCAATGTGAAACAGATGAGCACAAATGAAAGCCAGGAGGAGAAATCCTCCCCGCAGGACTCGTCCCCCAGGCCATCCCTGTCACAAGGAGGTTCGTGCTTTGGGTCTGGGGAACCGCGTGGACCCGGGGCTGAGGGTGCCGTTGGGACACCCCAGCCGGTGCCGCGGGTGTGTTTTCTGTGAGCGTTTTCCCACCAGGGTCAGTGTGGCCACATGAGAAGCAGCAAGAAGGCGGCCACAACCCAGAGCATGGCTGTGCTGCCACCAAATTGTGGCCCTCGTGGGATCAGGCCAGGAGAAGGAAAGCTTTGAGTAGGGGATCTGGGGAGAGGGAGGAGGACTGGGGGTGCCAAACTCGGTAGGGTGGGAGTGCTGTTGAGGAGCACCGATCCCCCTCCAAGGGAGATGCCAAGTGGTTGGAGAAACCCCTATCTGACCACAGCCGGGGAGCTCTGGCTCCTGCGAGCCATCTGAAGACGCTGGGTTTGTGCTTGTCTCCCCCAGATCCAGTCACCTCCCGCTCTTCGTCCAGATGAGCCCCCTGCGCTCCGACTGGAGCCACGCGGGGCTGAAGGGGGTCATTCCCTCCGTGCTGCACTACAGCCTCTTGGGCTACAACTTCTTCATCCCCGACGCAGTAGGTAATAACTTCTTTCCTGCTTTTTCCACTACCTCTGGCTTTTCTGCAGAGACTTTGGCAGCGGCCGCTCGGGCGGGAGGAGCGCGGGAGGTGTGTGCACGCTCCGGCTCGGCTGTGCTGTAGGGAGGCATGAAGCACTTCGTTCCCAGTACCCAAATTTTTGCCGTGTCGACTTGACTGGGTTGAATGTCACTAGGGCATCGGCTGAGGAATTGAAAACAAACAAAAAAAAAAGATGTTTTAAATTTTAGTAGGCAGCCGGGTCGCTGGGGATGCCCTTGGCAGAGCTGGTTGCCCGCAGGCGGAGGGCAGCGGCCACCTCCCGCGGCTCTGCCTGAGCCAAATCCCACCCGGCGAAGGCAGGGAGGGAGCCCGCGGCTGGGAAACCGCCTGTCCGGGCTCCTGGCTGGGAAATGGATATTCCTAAAACACCAGCAGCCCTGCTCCAAGTTTGCCTTTCTGCTCCAAAGAACAATGGCTTGAGAAATCCTTAAAAAAAAAAGAAAAATTATAAAAGTTGAGAAACAATCTTTTAACGGGGGCCAAGCAGCTCATTTTTCCCCTCTTCTTGGAGGTGACCGGGTTCTTTGTGTTTAAAACATGCCCCGAGCAGGCAGAGGCTGCACATGAGGCATCAGACCCAGAGAGCGGAGCTGCAAAGACAGCCCTGAAAAAGGGGGTCGTTGAGCAATTTTTCAATTTGGACTCTCTTTTTAGCCAGTTTTTCCTAGAAAACAAGGCTTAGGCAACCACAGCCTGCCAGTTCCCTCCCGGAGGAGATGCTGAACCCATGGGCTTGTTGCAGCGGGGCCGGATGAGGGAGCAGATCCCCTGCGTGGGGCGGGTTGTGGGATGTGCTGCTGGGACGTGTGGTCCATCGGGTTGTGTCACCACAGCTTTGGAGACACAAGGGAGGGGAAAAGCCTCTGGGGGAAACAGGGTTTCGTGGATGGTTTGGGTGAGCCCTCGGCGTTGGGGTGTTCTGTGCCGTTTCTAGGGGAAGCTCTGCCAGATTCTCAGAGCGATGGGTCCTGGGGACGCTCCAGCCCTGGGGGCTTCGTTTCCCTTTCCCTGTCCCATCCCATCCTCTCCTGTCCTTCCCAAGCCCCTCTGTGGTGTTTTGGAGGGGAACTGGAATCCCCTTCCTGTCCATGTTTCTGGTTAATTAGCAATACTCTGCTTCTCCACCAATTTTTTCTCTATGAATTTAGAGGGATCCAAATTACAGGAGTATTTTCCCCGTAATGCTTCGTCTTTGCCCATCAAAGTGGCAGGAAAGTCCAGCGTTTTCCCAATGCTTTTCTTTGCAGGAGAGAAATCCCTTTTTACGATGTTCTGCTAAAATTTAAGAACTCCTGAGACATTACCCCCAGTACGCCCGGTCCTAAAAGGGCCGGAGAGGGATGGCTGATTGACGTTTGCTGGCTCCGGGGAGACCTTCCAGCCCCTTCCAGTTCCTCAAGGGGCTCCAGCAAAGCTGGGGAGGGACTCTGGAGCAGGGAGGGGAGCCATGGGATGGGGGGGAAGGGTTTTAAACCAAAAGAGGGGAGACTGAGATGAGATGTGAGGAAGAAATTCTTGGCTGTGAGGGTGGTGAGCCCCTGGCCCAGGGTGCCCAGAGAAGCTGTGGCTGCCCCATCCCTGGAGGGGTTCAAGGCCAGGTTGGACGGGGCTTGGAGCAACCTGGGCTGGTGGGAGGTGTCCCTGCTCAGGGCAGGGGGTGGCACTGGATGATCTCTAAGGTCCCTTCTCACCCAAACCATTCTGTGATTCTATGAAGAAAAACATGGGAGGGGAGAACGGGGCTCCTTTTGCAATGGGGTACCGTGTCCTGTCCACATGGAGAGTGGGTCCTTTGGGACTCATCCCGCCATCACTTGTCCCCGGCAGGAGGGAGCCTGGCCGGTGACACCCCAGGGGACCTGGAGCTCTATGTGCGGTGGCTGCAGCTGGTGACGTTCCTCCCCGTGATGGCCTTCAGCACGCCGCCCTGGCTCTGCTGCGACGCCTGGGTGCGTACCCCCGGCCCTTACGTGACAAACACCCCCAAAAGCCACAGAGGTCCCTACTGGGGAAAGCTGAGCCTAAAAATCACTGTCCTCTTCTTGCTGCCCACAAACCCTGCCCTCTGCCCCAGCCACCAGACCGCCGCGGGCTCGCAGCAGTGGTTTTGCTGCAAAATTAATGTGAGTTTCCCTGGCTTTATTCTTCAGCTACGAGCAACCGTGGGGCTGGTGTCCACAACGCCTGTGGAAATGACAGCAACTGCCATGTCTTTCCCCCTCCCTTTCGCTGCCGGAGTTGTTTAATTCCAGTGTGATCAAATAGTTAATATCTACAGTAGAGTGAAGGCTCAGATTCACATTCAAGATCTTTTTAAACAGTTGGAGGCATTTTCCCAGGGATGTCACCTTTAGGGCAATAGAGGGGAGAGTAATTCTTAAAACTGGGGAATGGGGGGAGAAGTCATTAAATTAAAAACGCAGCAAAAGCGTTCGTTGCTGTGGTTAGAGATGTTAGCACCCCAGGTGGTATCACCTGCCAGCCGCGATCCCCAGCTTCCACATCTAAATGGGAATAAAGCCATTCTATCAACCCTGTTTCTGCCTTGTTGGCTGCCATGACTCGACCAGGACGTCGCAATTCAGTGTTCTCTCTTCCCAAGGGAATATATACGTTTATTTTTATTTTATATTTCATCTTGCTTTGCTGTTTATTGGATGAAGGCCTTGTCATGGGTTTTTTTTTCCTTCTGCCCCCGCAGGTCTTGAATCTTACCCGGCAATGCATACAGAGGCACCGGGACTTCGTTGTGCCACTCATCATAAAATACAGCGAGGAATGGCTTCGGTTGGGGTACCCCATCTTCCGGCCAGCGTGGTGGCTCAGTCCCACAGATCCAACCGCTTTCACCATAGAGGACGAATTTCTCATTGGAGATGAGGTAGGAAATGCAGAGGCTGAACTCCCTCAAAGGGTAACTGGGGGCAATAAGGTGCCCCCTGCGCTCACCCACCCACCTCTCTGCATCCTACCTGAATACACAGCTCAAAGGCTGCTTGAAACCAAAGGGTGGATGGACCCTGTTGGTTCCTTCAGGTTGATGATTTATTCAAAATGAAGAGTCGACAAGCCTTCTTTTCCTTTCTTTTTTACTTTTGGGGTATTTTTCAGTCCTTTCTGCCAGAGGATGCCTCCTGATGGCCAATATTGCTCAATTTTGCCCTCTTTTCACGGTGTTAATCCCGCTCCTTGGAGCTACAGCCTGGTTCTTCATCCAAGGTTGCCCACCTGCATTAGCCAAGGGGCAGCCCAACGTGCAGCTCCCCGGCCCTCTCGGGGAGCTCCTCCAGCCACTTTTTGGGGTTTTTCAATCCTAATCAACTGCAACAGATACAAAGCATTGGAGACGACAGAACCTTGGGCCCAAATTCAGGCTGGCATCAATGTCCTGGTTGCATTTGCCCATCCATGTATTGCCTATGGGATTTATTGACTTAAATCTCTACTTTACCCCCCCGGCAGTTATAGTCAGGGTTTATTCCGCCCATATGAGTGTTTTGAATGGAGCCCAGCAAATTTACAAGGCCACCGCAAGTTAGGTGAATATTATCAAGACACCTGTGGCTTGTTTAAGATGGATTGATGTTTTTAACCATTTTCCGAGTAGACATTTAAACATGGCTGGCATCTCTTTCCCTGCAGTTTTCTTTTCTCCTCCTCCTTCAGATTTCAGTGTTTCATGCTGTAAATACTCCTTGCAAGTCTGGCGTTTTCATGCTTTGGTTGTGGTTTGTGTAGGGGGGAGTCTCTTGTCGCCCTCATTGCAAACACATCCCCCTCCTCCCATTACAGCTTGGGAAGTGTTCCTTTGGCACGTACGTGGCATGACATATCACGTGATTTATGGCTGCTTTAAATCAAAAAGGTCTTGGAAAGACAACTCGGGTCTTCTGAAAAAGACCTTTCTTAAAACAAATCGTGTCTCATCCTCCCATTTTTGTAAGGAGGGTTTTTATTTTTCGTGGTGGCATCACTTCATCTTTGTCCCTCCTACTTAGCCTGGGTGCAGCATCCCAGCAGCTCAAGATCTTGGCAGTTCCTACAGGGTGTTTTGTTTTTTTTTTTTTTTTTTTTTTTATTAAAAGCATAATCCTCTGTTCATACTACTGCGTTCACCTTGCAGCAACGCGTCGGGCTGTCTCCACGTGGGGATGCTGCCTAATAATAAGGACAGCATCATCCTAAAAAACATCCAAAACCCAAAAGCAAAGCTCAGTGGGAGTTTTTCTTGTTTTAATAAAAAAGCATCTTGTGCTCAGAATTATCTATTCGGGCTCTGCTTGTGCCCTCCAAGAGATGCTGCAATACCTGACTTCCAAGCTTGAGTTTCTTACCACAAATTCTGCAGTTTCAATTTATAGACTCATAGAATCATTTAGGTTGGAAAAATCCCTTGGGATCATGGAGTCCAACCACCAACCCCACTCTACAGAGTTCTCCCCTACACCATATCCCCCAACACCACATCTGAACGAGTCTTAAACACATCCAGGGACGGTGACTCCACCACCT
This sequence comes from Larus michahellis, assembly GCF_964199755.1. NCBI lineage: Eukaryota > Metazoa > Chordata > Aves > Charadriiformes > Laridae > Larus > Larus michahellis. The sequence goes on along the minus strand of NC_133899.1, from coordinate 94,061,696 downwards.
CCCTGGGCAGCCTATTCCAGTGTCTGACCACTCTTTCTGGGAAGAATTTGTTCCTAATGTCCAGCCTAAACCTCCCCTGCTGCAGCTTGAACCCATTCCCTCTCGTTCTATCGCTAATGACCTGTGAGAAGAGACCAGCCCCAACCTCTCTACAGTGTCCTTTCAAGTGGTTGTAGAGAGTGACGAGGTCTCCCCTCAGCCTCCTCTTCCTCAAACTAAGGAATAGGTTGGTTTATTTTTTTAGAGGATACTTTCACTGCAGACAATTGCTAAAATAAAATGTCCTTCTGCTGCTTCTTAAAAGGCAAAGAGCTCAAATAACCAGGTGGGATGTTTTTAAAAATACAGATCCTCGGCACAAATGGATTTTAGAGGGATGTTGTGCAAGCGCAGAGGCTGGAGGGAGCCGCGGGGTTTCCCCTGTCCCAACGCACTGCAGAGCCCCCGTTCCAGCAGGAATGGTGGGAATTGGGACTCGGCTGTTACTGCGAGCAAGCTAAAACTTACTTTTTTCCCCCAAAATCACTCGAGCTGAAAAATCCCCGATGTAGTTGTATCGGCCAAGGCAGAAATGTGGTCTGCGTTAGTGAGACCAGCTTCCCAGTAAGATATTGCAAACTCGGAGGGGGGAAAAAAAAAGGCCGGAGCAGCTTCAATCCCATCTCCCAGGAGGTGTGAACTCATGGCTTGGCTGAAAGCTCCTAAAATAGGGTAAAATGTGGCGTCTGCTCCATAAACTTGTCAGGGCCAAGCATTTCTGATAAAGCATGATATGAGGCTGGCCAAAAGCTTGTCTGACTTGTTTTTTTTAATCCTCCCCCACCTCCAAAAGTGCCTGAGCTTGTGGCGGGAGAGCCCAGACAGGGGAAGTTCTGAGTTCCAAGCTGGCTTTTGGAAGCTGGACGAATAGAAACACACTCCAAAAATGGCTTTGGTGCAATTTGGAGCATCATTAATACGAAATTACTGGAAAATACACAGGGCGATTCTGCCCCAGTATGATCCGAGGACACTGGGCTAGACCTTTTGAGCCTCCTCCCCCAGCGCAAGCAGGGGCTGTGGGGTGCAGTGAACGTGCTTTGGGCCACGGCTGAAGCCTCTCCACCCCTGAGTTGTGCCCCAGGCTTTTTTGGGGGGTAAACTCTGGGCTGGGAGGATAGCCCTGCTTTGGAACCTGACTTTTCAGGCTGTCGTTTGTACACCCATTACTCCCAGATCTCCTTAACCCAGATCTCTTGGCAGCAGACATTCGACCTTGGCAGCAGACAGCAAATTATCCATGAGCCAGCAGTGTGCCCTTGTCGCCAAGAAGGCCAATGGCATCCTGGGCTGCACAGGAAAGACTGTGGCCAGTAGGTCGAGGGAGGTCATTCTCCCCCTCTGCTCTGCACTGGTGAGGCCACAACTGGAGTACTGTGTCCACTTTTGGGCTCCCCAGTTCAAGAGGGACAGGGAACTACTGGAGCGAGTCCAGCGTAGGGCAACCAAGATGATTATGGGACTGGAGCACCTCCCTTATGAGGAAAGGCTGAGAGAGCTGGGACTCTTTAGCCTGGAGAAGAGAAGGTTGAGGGGGGACCTGATTAATGTTTACAAGTATCTAAAGGGTGGGTTTAAGGAGGACGGAGCCAGGCTCTTTTCAATGGTTCCCAGCGACAGGACAAGGGGCAACGGGCACAAGCTGGAACATAGGAAGTTCCGTTCAAATACACGGAAAAACTTCTTTACGGTGAGGGTGACCGAGCACTGGAACAGGCTGCCCAGGGAGGGTGTGGAGTCCCCTTCTCTGGAGATTTTCAAGACCCGCCTGGATGCAGCCCTGAGGGATGTGCTCTGGGCAATCCTGCTCTAGCAGGGGAGTGGGACTAGATGATCTCTAGAGGTCCCTTCCAACTCTGAAGATTCCGTGACCTGAATCCAGACGGATGACATATCCGTCAAATTAGCAGGAGGGCTCAGTAAATGGGTTTTATGTCAGATTTTTGGCTACAAAGGGAAGCCAAAGAGTTTCTGATCCCTTACTAGAGGTCTTGAAACTGGATTTGACGCTGCACGACCGTATTCCAGCATCATGAGCAAATTTCCACTCCGGGGCAAGGGAAGTGGAGCTGGGCACTATTGGCTGCTTCCAGCAAAGCGTGCCGAAATAGAAGAGCAAAGAGACAAGTTGCAGTGATTCAGCAAAACATACTGGCTGTTTTGTGACGGTGACGCAGCGTCACTGCTTGTCACTGCCGACCGCCTGGCGAGCGCGGATGCTGGGAGGGGCAGGGGAGCCAGGACCTGCTGCCGAATACATTCATAAAGGCCAGGAGGGTCTGGAAGTGTCCCCCGGGTTGTGTGGGACACCACGCTGTCCCCCGTGACAACGCTGCCGGGTGGCCCAAGGAGCATCGCTCGGGGATGGGAGGATGAGTCCCAAGCACTTACTCTTTGCTGTCACAGGACCTCCAAAAGTGAGCTTTAGGAGTGACTGATTCATAAACTTCATACTCCGGTTTTGCTGTTTAGCCTTTTTTTTTTGGCTTTAGTGGCCTTTCTAGAGTTTTAATTTATTTTCCTATCGTCTCCTCTTTCTTCATCGTGTGAACCCTGTTCTGCACACACACAAATCAAAGCCTCAGCGTTCAAGCAGATTTAAATTTAAGCCAAAGCAGCTGGGTTTGTGGTTTGGGTTTTTCTTTTCCTTTTCAGCAAATCTCTGCTTTCCTTGTAAAACTCTTAATTTAGGGCTCTGAAAACCTCTTTCTTTTTCTGAAGTTAAATAATTTATTAGGAATAAATATTCTTGGAATACTGGAAACTGCTTTTTCTTTTGAGTCAGGTGAGAAAAGACCTCAGGGACCCCTCTCCCCACCCCACCATCACCAGGCAGAGGACCTCAGTAATGTAAAAGGCCGCTTTTCCCATAAACCAAGAAAAAAAAAAATATCTCTAACGTTCTTTGGAGACTGGATTACCTTGGCTGAGTTGCTGGGGAGGAGCGAGCAGAACACACTTCTCCTCATGCCCCATGTCCAAATGGGGCTCACTGAGTTGTGACCAAAAAGCAAGTTTTTTTGTGCTTTTATTTTTATATGCTCTTTAAAAAAATGCAATTACTCATATGCCAAGGCCACCAGCTGAGATTTCCATGAAGACTGGAGGGCACTGGGCAGCTAAATCCCTTGAATCTCCAAAGGAGCCTTGAGTCCGTAGAATGATAAATGTGAATATGTTGCTTGAGAACGTATACATCATCTTGTAGAGTTTGAACTTGAGCTTCTCCTAGGGTTTACATCACCTGCAACACTGAATTAGTCCGAGAGGCTAAAATACAAATCTTTCTCCTAAGATTTGTGGGGTGAAGGGGGTTGAGTCCCCTGGAGAGTTCCCCAGGGCAGCCTGGAGCTAAAACTCTTCTCCCACTCCTGTAACATCTTCGTTTCCAATTGAAATACAAGTTTCGGCTTGGTTTTATACCGGATCATATTTGACTTCGTTGATTAAGTTGTATCAAAGGGTCTGCCTGAACCCGGCCCTCCCAAGCACAGGGTCATGGGAGGAAGGAGAAATTCCCAATTCCTCCACAAATCCCAAAATCTGCCGCGTGGCACAGGGATGTCTCTCGCCATGACTCTGTGCCATCAGTTCCCTCCTCAGAAGTTGCTTTGGGTGAGCCTGAACCCACCCGTGGCGGCCGGGAGCGACTGGCCAGCCTGAGCTCCTGCCCAGCCTAGGAGGAGGAGCTTTGCTTTGTAGGAAACATGCATTTCTGATGGATTTTCTTAGTGCAGGTCTTCCAAAATAGGAGTTAGATAGACTCGAGGGGCTACCTCAGGCAGGAATGATCCCAATCCCGGTCAAATGAATGCCTTTGCATCATTTTTTCCTCGCTGCAATTCAGGAAATCTTGAACTTACCAACTTTGGCCCCTGCAGCTTGCGTGGATGGACGCTCGTGAGCTTCCTGAGCTCTGGGGTTGCTCGTGTCTCCCTTCAGCCTCGTGGCTTCCTTGGGGCAGCCAGGGGTACATCCTGGCTAATCCTCTGTGTGCTAAATGTCTTTTTTTTTTTCTCTGTTTTTCCACACTGCAGGTCCTGGTTGCCCCCATAACAGAAAAAGGGCAAATGTGGAGAGATATCTACCTGCCCGGGGAAGGGCAGCTGTGGCTGGACACCAACAGCGCCCGCGTGTTTGACGGGGGCACCGTCCTCAGGAACTACTCTGCCAGCCTTGCAGAGGTGCCGGTTTTTGTAAAAACCTCCTAAATTCACAGCCTGCCGCAGCTTTGGGACAGTTGACCTCTTTCAGAGCAGCACTGGCCAAATGCGGTTGCTCTTCCTTGAGGCTATTTCAGCCTATTTGCACTTTCCCAAGAATTTTTTTTTTTTTCCCAGCAGAAACTGTTTGAATCTTTTATCATTTGTTGTTATTCTACAATAGAGGAAATGTAGCTTTGGTACAAATATCCATCCACGCAGAACGTCGACCTCCATCCTTCCAGGTTTTTCCCAGCGAAATGTTAGCGTGCGCGTGTTCAGGTGGCACATCCAGCATCTCCAGGTCCCTGACACCCTGCTCAAAGGTGCTGCCTTGGCCAGAGAGTGGATTTTCCAGAACAGGAGATGAACGAACATCAGCTTCTGCTCGGATGGGATTTTTTTGCATTTAAAGAAAATAAAAAAGTCCATACAGGGAAACTGAAATATGTGATAGCTCTATTCGTGTGCATGGACATCACACGTGCTAAGTGCTACCTGCTTCTCCCATCTGATGCTGCGTGTGTGCTCCCCCAGGAGAGTCCGTGGGGGTAAGGGACTGACTTTGAGGGTAATGGGAAAACTGGGTGAATTCCAGGTCTGTTGGAAGTGGGTTTCTGTGTAAGAAAAACAACTCGATCAAGAAAGGAGTGGCTCTAACAGCGCGTGATGTGGACAGACAGGGTGATTGCCCACCTTGGGACAAAAACTCCAGAGCTCAGCATCCCTTCCCCAACTCCGGCGTGCCCCAGCCAGTGCTTTTCACCATTTGTTGAACTTCATCTTTTTTTTTTCCAATTCTTTCTTGCACTACAAGTGGGATCCAGTGTGATCAGTCCTTCCTCCATCCAGCCAAAAATGTATCCATGGGCAACACAGACGTCCCACATGCTGAATTCCCATTTAGGGAAGTTATATTAGCTACTCAGATGTGGATTAATAGGACGCTGACCTGTTCACTAACGGGCTGATTTCAAAGGCTGGCATTTGAGGTTTGTCTTGGTGGATAAATCACACTCCTTGGGAGCCAAAGGCTCTGCTTCGATTCGCTCACTTGGCCTGAAAGGAATCCCCGGGAGCTGGATCTCGATTTAGAGTAAACCCCCAAATCCTGCTGTCTTCGGCTGGGCACAGAGGGGACGGAGCGATGACTCTGCCTGGAGAGATTAAACCGCTCCAAATCCCGCACGGTGCTGGCGTTTTCCTCCCGCTTCTCCCTGAAGTCAGACCGATAGCAGGAGCAGGTTTTGCTGTTCTTGGCTTCCAGAAGTCTCTAACTTTAACCCAGGTTTAACCACTGGCTGAAGATTAAAAAAAGACAACAAGCCCATGCTTGTTCATGGTGAATCTTTAGGAAAATAATAATAATAACTAACACTAAATGATGTAAAAACAATAAGAGGTGGCGGCCTCATTTTTCTGTCTTCGTCCACTTCTGAGTGATATTTTGTGTACGTGACAGCTCTGTAGGGATTCCAGCAGGATCCTCTTCACCATTCTAGACAACTGCCTCCCCGCAAACACATTAAACAAGGTCTAGCCCATGTTTTGTTATTTGTCTCATCTAATCTTTAGGAAAGAACAATTTCCAAGCGTAAAGGACGGTGGTAGTAGGGTTGTATATGGTAAGGATGGGAGCTGGGCCCGCTGCAAATGGATCTTTTCCCTTGGGAATTCCTGTTTGAGAGCTGGCTGCTGGGGAGCGCAGTAACGAGCATCAGCCTTTCGAGGGGGATACAGCCGTCAGCTGGGGAGATACGGCACCACAGACCCTGTCTTCTGACTCCCACAAATTTTTGAGCGCGGCTATTAATTTACTGGCCCTTGCCTTGGAAGTGATTTTGGGCGCAGATAGCTCTCACTGAAGTTTAGGTGGTTAAAAGTTGGTATCTTGGCTCCCTTTTAAGTCAGCGAGCAGAAAACAGTGTCTTCAGAGAGTCGTCCTCCACGCAGGTAAAGTGAATGTCCCTCTAACCTTCCCCGGGGACCCCAGTTCCCCAGGGACTGCAGAAAGAGGGTAAACAGCTCCATAAGACGTGGACAAGTAACTTTCACAGGGACAAAGGATACCTTAGGGTAATTCTGCTCTAGTGACCATTTCAGTTGTGTCATAAACACACAGAAAAACCAAGACAAAGCCCCCTCCTACCCAGTAATCCATGGGGAAAACCCCTGAAATAGATAATGCAATTAAAATTCCTGCTAAATACAAACCCAAGTGATTTAACACTCAATTTCAGGCAGCTGGACTTCCACGTTACAGCTGCCACCCTCTTAACAGAAACGAGGAGCCCCTTTCACAGAGCTGCGCAGTGTGTGAATCCAGTGCCGAAGGAAGGAGAGGGCATGAGCGGCTTGGCTGTCCTTCCTCCATGAGCTAATCCAAGAGGCAACAGGGACCATGTCCCTGGTGTCACACTGGTGCTGTGATAAAACCTTCCCATCACCACAAAACCAGCTTCTGCACGCGATAGTCCTCATCCCCTCCACACCTCCGCAGGTAGGTCTGATTTTGGGGTGGCCATAAACAGCGAAGAATAAATATCGGTGTGTGACTGTGGTGTTGTTTCAGGCTTCAGTGACTGGTTCCTTCAGATACTGGCAAAAATATTTCTTATTGCCAATTCTTGATACCATTGAGGTCCCTTTCAATGAAAAGTCTTAATACATTTTGCCAAGTGTGGATGAAGTTTCCATAATGTTTCTTTTAAAATGACTAGCTAGGTCAAGCTATGGACGGAAATGGGGGCAGGTGAGGGAAATGGGGGTTGGTGAGGACCATGTATTTTTTCTCAAGTCATGGCGTCCCCTTTTTTATCTATTTCCTCCAGCCAAGACTCAAACAGAGAGAGTCTCTCATTCACTAACAGCTGCTAATAATTACTTCTGATCTTGTTCTTACTATTGCTCCTAAGAAATCTCCCCTAATACCCAGGAAACCGTTAGACCACACATCACATGAAAAAAATATTAGCCAAGAGCTTTGGCTTCGCAGACTGCACTATACAGGTGATACGTGGTAGGGTGATGAGAATGGCTTGGTCAAACTGAGACTGGCATTAGAGATTGGTACCTGTGCAGCCTTTGCTGGGGGTTGTACATGGTTGAAGTAAAAACCGTAATAACAAGAAAATGGGGAGCGTTTCATTAGCGTATCTCAAATCCCGGTAGAAGGGAGACATTGTCTCTATTTGAATGGTTGGACAAATGAAGAATGGATTTTCTTGTGCTGAATGTGAAAGAAACCGAGACAAATGCCTGAGATATCCTGGATGAATTAACGTCTGGGGATGCTTCCTTCCCCTGACTTTGGGTGAAGAGTGAGAAGACTCATCTGTACCTGGTATGGACCTGTCACACATACAGGTATCGCTCTTTTAAAGTGCCTGTTTTTCTCCATGGCTTGGAAAGTTAGTGCAGTGGTGACTAATACACACGCAGGTATCTGTATTGCAGACCTATAACGAGACAAACCCCGCTCGAGATTTCAAACTTGGTATCCGCTCTGGAAGGGCCTCGTAGTCTCTGTGTCAGCGCAGCTACAGGTGGCTGAAAACCATCAGCTTTTCATGGCTTGAGTGACTCGGCTGCACCGTTTAGCTGGTGCTAGCCCAGACGGCACCCTGGGTTCCCATACAGCACTGGAGAATCCCAGTTGGATTTAGGCAGGGAGCTTTAGGTATCCTCAGCCATCCCCTGGAGGCATCTCCCTGTCTGCAGACACAGAGCAGGAAGGCTCAGGTGCTGATTAAGCAGTGCAAATAACTTCTAAGATAGTTTAATGAGGCTCTATAAGAATATCTCTCCCTCTCTCTTTCTAGCTCTATCTGCCCGTCTCGGCTTCATGGGGTGGAGTCCATGGTGGAAATCCTGGTCCTGATTAGGGGATGGTTAACTCTGGCCTTCACTTCAGCGGGAACAGGATTTTCTCTTTAAATTTTACGCAGAGGCTTTAGGCTTTTTCTTATTTTCATGCAAAGACCTCCCTAAATGACTGCAAAGGATGTGTTCTTTAATGGTGACGTGACCCAGGCCAGGGACAGTGACCTCGTGCAGAGCGGTGGGGACCAAAGGAGGGAGGGCGGGTGACTCCTACTGCTCTGCTCCTCTCAGCCATTGAAAGGTGCTGAATCACACGCTCACAACCGACTACTGGTTTCACGTGTCCCAGATCTATACGACTCAGGCCTGGCAGTGGCACTACCTCGCCTTTACAAAAAGAGAGTTGAGGGAGGATATGGCCAAATTCAGCCTCCCCCAGGGATCTCCAATGGGCTTCAGACGCCTCCGTAGTACGCTGCGTGGATGCTGGGACACACACGCACGCACACACACCAGTGAGCGTTGCGCTGGGCACAGGGTCCAGCTCTCACTTACACACAGAAAGCCAACTGTGATCCCACCCGAGAAGCTGTTGCAAAGTCCAGTTGAAGACAGAAACCAAAGAGAGATCTGGGTGACCGGACTTCTTCAGTTATGCCGCCCTCTTCCAAAAACCGACGTTATCTCATCTGGTATCAGTTTAAAAGAACGGCCTAGCAGATTACCTTTGATCAAGTCTGGTTTCCAAAGGCAGCGATTATTTATCTCACCAGTTAGGCCAATAACACATCTTAAGCAGGCAACGTGAAGCGTCAGAGATATTGCGTATCTGCTCAAGGTGACATTGCGATATAACTAGCTTCTGTCCTTCAAGAGGCTCAGCACAGTAGAATTGCCACTGTGGGTGTCCTGGCTGTCAAATATATAATTGCTTCATATTTTCCTGAGTGTATGAACACACAGCTCCATCTAAAAGCCTGCTTTTTGGAAACAAGAATAAGAAATGAGGTGAGACTGGTGAGGCATAAATAAGCCAGATAACTCTTGTTAGTTTCTGTAAAAATTAGTCCTTACTTAAGTTTCCTTTGCTGAGAAATAAGTATTCGCTGAAAGTTGGATGCAGATTGTTTGACTCTACAAAACTATCATATCTGTGCCTGAATTAAGCCTTAGTTATAAAGGAATGTCTCTGCATTAACTGGGATAACACAGTGTAGAAAAGATTGAAGGGGATTTGTCTGATTTTATTTTTTATGTAGATTTTCTTCTATAACTGTAAACCTTCTGGATCTTGTTAACTGCCAGCCTGGATTGCTGGAATGCTTCTCACACGCAGCTACAAGGAACAAGCAGAGCTACTACAAATCACGCTTCTGCTCAGATTTAGCATTTCTCTCACCTACCTTAGGTTGAGATTCAAGCTAACTATTTTAGGTTTAATACCTTTAGGCTGTAATAGTTCTCATCCTGAGGCATGTATCTGGAGTAGATCCGATGCATCTCACCTTACCAGTGCCTTATTCCTCTCCACTGAATACAAAGAGTGGAGAGGGCTCTGTGGACACTTAAAGTTCGGTTCCCATTCACAGAGTGGGTTTTTCAAGACTGTTTTTATGTATCTAAAATTACACTGCGTTTAGGTTCTGCTGTTGTCAGTGAAAAAGCTTTCGGCTTCTCCCAAGACCGTGACTCGTCTGAGGTCTCTTCCTACACTCAGCAGAGCCGATGCCCCTGTCTCCTGTTGGATACTGAGCTTTAAATGGTGGTTTGGATGGAATAAATGAACGGGTAAATGACACTTTGACAGCTAGACAGTCTGATTTATCAGCTACAGGCATTTTAGGAATTTGGGATGTTCTAAATTCTCTTTTATATGATTATGGACAATGTATATGAGCATTCCGTGTTTTCTTCTGATTTTCCAAGTCCTAACAACCCCTTTATCCTCCTTCCTCCCGCCACTGCTGGCAGACAGCATCAGCTCCGCCAACCCCAATGGCTGCGGGGAACTGCACAGCACCCATCACCTTCATCCTCTCTGGACTGACCGACGACCCACAGCTGCAAATCCCACTCTTTGTGCTGTTTTTAGCCATGTACATCACCTCTTTGCTAACGAATCTGGGCATGGTTGCATTAATCAATATCGATCTCCAGCTTCATACCCCTATGTATTTTTTTCTCCAAAATTTGGCTCTCATGGATGCCATTTATTCCACAGTCATCACTCCTAGAATGTTAATGATGTTTTTGGTAGAAATGAAAGCAATTTCATACGCAGCTTGCATTACACAATGTTTTAGCTTCGTTTTGTTGATAATCTCCGAGTGCTTGCTGCTGGCCGTGATGGCGTACGACCGCTATGTGGCCATCTGTAAACCTCTGCTTTACACCGTCATCATGTCCAAGACGACCTGCTGGAGCCTGGTGAAAGGGTCATACCTATGGGGGTTCCTCAACTCCGTGATACACACCGGTGGGCTGCTCAAACTCACCTTTTGTTCTTCCAACATGGTAAACCATTTCTTTTGTGACATCAGCCCACTCTTCCAGATTTCCTCTTCTGGTACTGCGGTCAACGAGCTGCTGGTTTTCACGTTCGGCAGCTTGATTGAGATGAGCAGCATCACTGCCATCTCCATCTCATATGTTTTAATTATTCAAACTGTGCTGAGGATCCGCTCCAAGGAAAGAAAATTCAAAGCCTTCTCCACTTGTGCCTCGCACCTGATGACTGTCACCTTGTTCCACGGAACAATAGCCTTCATGTACTTCCGACCAGCCACCAGCTACTCACTGGACACAGACAAAGTCGTGTCCTTGTTCTACACAGTGGCCATCCCTGTGCTGAACCCCCTCATTTACAGCTGGAGGAACAAGGAGGTAAAGGAGGCCCTACGGAGAGTCACAGCCACCAAAGTTTTGCTTCACTGGCCCTTCGGTTGTCCACTGAGATCCCGGATTGAATCTTAGAGGATGATCCACAGATGAGTCTAAATTAGAAAGCGACTTAAGGACACGTTTAGTTTTAAATTTCCATTGCCCGTGCATATAAAATATGTTTTATGTGTATTTAAGCACTATTTTGAAGAGCATATTTCTTGACCTGAAGTTCATTGCACACGGAACAGCATTCATTTTCCTGAAACGGTGCCAGAGTACAGGGGCAGTTTCAGTGTACGGTGGAACAGGGCTTTCAAAATGTTACCAAGATTTCAACGATGCCTAAAATAGCAGAGACGAATACAGAAAAGTTACGCTGCAATCAGGGATAAGCCATAAAAAGAAATAACTGTTTATTTCAAGAGAGATAAGAGATATGCTTTGTGTTCTTCATTTTTAATAAGGTGCCTGGTCATTTACTTCTAAGATGAAAATATCATGAGTGGATCGATTGCAATTGTGTTTGTAGAAAATTAAACACGAAGAGGGATGGAGCTGGGACTGTAGTTTTGTGTTTGCCCTACAGCATTAGCAGAGCTGCTTTTCTCGTTTGCTTGGTTTAGCCTGGGGGCTTTGTGTAATTAACTTTGTATTTGTTCCCATACAGTAAATGCGGTAAAAAAGGGAAATCAGCACAATTTACTTACGCCTTTTCCCCAGAATAACGGTGCTTGTCACCAGATTTCAGGCCGAGGGAGGCTTGGGAAATGGTGTTTGCCACTTTGCCCAAGAAGGTCGTAGACTCACAACAACTTGCAGTGCCAAAACTGCGTCCTGAGCACCACAAGCTACTGGAACAGAAGCTTCTACGGACTCTTGCACATATTTCCAAGGATACAGACTAATAGGGATGGTGAAAGACACCTAAGAGGCCAACTTCTAGTGGGTCAGGTGATTTAACTGGAAAGAATAAAAGCAGACAGGTGAGGAACAAAGATTTGCCTGACTTAGTAAAAAAAACCCATCTCAAGCAGCACGTTAACAACTCTGGAAGCAATCTCCTTTGGGCTGATCCTCTCGCCCGACGCTCCAGAGCCATTGCCAATCTTTTCCTCTAGCAGAAGCATGAAACAATAGCCTAAGTCTGTTCCATCTAAAAAGAAGAATGGATGCCCTGAGCCATGTATAAGCCAGAGTTTTCCAGCCAGAAGAACTGAATAGTAATTGCTTTATTACAGTTTTGGAAGATATTTCTTATGGGAGCATTTCCACATTTAGCTATTGTGAACTGAGTATTCCTCGACATCGCATCGTGCTTGCCTTCAGACACATTTCAAGGCATTCTTTCTATTTTAAAACTTCAAATTGTCTGTATCTTTAGGCAGGTAGAAGAGTACGTGCCCAGCTCTCTGCACACAGGTAAGAACTTTCTCCTACTACAAAGCTTCCTACTTTGTCTGTAGTAAGAAAGCCTTGGTGAAGACTCTTATCAGCGAGCCCCCTTTCCTGTGGGAAATCTGTCTTTGCCCTCCGCACCCCCCTGGTGTGAAGAGAATTAGAGACATTAAGATCTTAAATAAATTTGTCTCAGCAGAGTCCCACAAACAAGAGGTGAGCCCATCCGCTTAAAACCCAGCTTATCTGAAAAGGGAGGTGAAAAACAGAGACCTCCTGCTTGAGATATAGAGCAAAGCAAGAAAAGGATTCATCCCCATGGATGGTGTACTAATTAATTCCTTTCTGCTGTAATGCCATGGCATTTGCAATGCCAGAACATCCATGCTGGACGCCTGTTCAGGAAACAATCTGGCCCTTGGGCACGACCCAGCTCACAGAATAAACCTGTGTTGGGTTGGACACGTAGGTGTCTGTGTGCGACCAAGGCATCCCAGATCTGGTACTCCCGGGAGACTGACCGATACAACGCTGTAGAGCAACCCGCCGGGCAGCTGGCGGCGGGTATCAATGCTCTCCAGGTGGCACCCACTGGCTCCAGGCTGCGCAAAGAGACTCAACTCACTTGGCAATAAAGCGATGGAACCAGTCGTAAACATCATTTGCTCTTCTCACGGGGCATTTCAACTGGGAGCAATTATTCTACACTGAATGCATGTTTTAAAATAGCAATATTAATTAGCACTGGCCAGCTGTTCCAGGTATCTGGAAAGACAAGAATATAAATGTGGGTATGAGTTCATTTCCGTCTCACCGCTTTTTTTCAGCTCGGAGAGCGGGATTTTCTGAAGGCACAATGTGACCGGTTCCCTTCTTCCAGCAGGAAGGTTTTACAGCAGTAAGCTTAAATTACAGATGGAGTTACAAAACTTGGGGTTTCCTGATAATCCTTGTCCTCAACTGGACTGAAGAGAAGGAAGAGGTGTCATAAGTCTTTGGGAAATGTAAATTAGCATCAAATTTAAACTCTACCAGTCATTCCTCTCTCCCTCGCTCTCTCTGTCTCTCAAAACCCCTTTTCTCCTCCTCAGGCTGAGTCTTGCCAGAGAAAAATGATACCAAATTCTTCTAATATCAGCATACTTTTGTCCAATAAGCTTGTTTTCTCTAATATAGATGTAGAACCAGTCCTAGAATGAAACTAAACTGGTAAAAGAAAACCCAATCCTTTTCTGTGTTTTTCAGAGACATTCTGCCAGTGTTGGTTTCTAATGTGAAATACATTTCTTCTACAGGACATTTGGTTTTAAGGAAAGGATATGGAAGGTTAATCTTCTCGTGGAACCTTGAATGAGAGGATCAGAATGGTAAGCCTTAGGAGATTATTAAACTTTTCACTGTCTTTATTCTGGTCTTTTTTATCATGTAAAACTAGTAACATGGCAGGTATTTTAACCACATAACGGATCACAGGAAAGGCGGTGTAGGGTTTCGGAACTGAACTGTTCAATATCCCAGTGATGAAAACGCACGGATATAGAGGGGTTAATCACACACGGCTCCTTTAACATAAACCCTGGTGCTTTTCATATGTGCAAATAAAGCATATAAGATACGCTTCTTGTTCCTAATAGTGCCGGTTACAGCTCTCTAGATTGTGTCACAAATATTTATGTGAGATTATTTTTCCTCACCATGAATCTAGCTCAATGGATGGAAGAAAAGAGGCTGACAGAAGGGAGAAAGAAGTGAAATAGCTGGTTATTGCTTTAGATGGAAAAGCCAGCAGTGGAGTGGACGAGTGGCGCAGGGACTGGCGCGAGGGACGCTGACGATCCCTCCCAGGCACTGGTATCTGGTTGTCCTTCTCTATTCTAGCAGGCAACAGTTAAATGACAATGACGGCCCAAGCCAATCACACCCCTGTGACTAACTTCATTTTCACAGGATTAACTGATAGACCGGACCTGCAGCTTCCCCTGTTCGTTGTCTTTTCCCTGATCTATGGGCTGACGTTGCTGGGTAATGTGGGAATGATACTGATCATCAGGTTTGACCCACACCTGCACACCCCTATGTACTTTCTCCTCAGCAACTTGTCCTTCTTAGACGTCTGCTGTTCTTCCACCGTCACTCCCAACATGCTGCTCAACTTCTTAGGGGCATCAAAGGGAGTTTCGTACAATGGCTGCCTTATGCAGTATAGCTTCTTCACACTTTTTGCCACCACTGAGATGTTTCTCCTGGCTGCAATGGCATACGACCGCTATGTGGCCATTTGTAACCCACTGCTGTACACTGTCGTTGTGACCAAGAAGGTCTGTGTACTGTTAATAGCTGGCTCGTGTTTGGGGGGAGCTGCAAATTCTCTGATACACACCTATGGCTTGCTGAGGTTGTCCTTTTGCAACTCAAATGTCATCGATCACTTTTTCTGTGACCTCCTCCCTCTCCTAAAACTCTCTTGCAGTGACACCCATCGCAACAAGCTCCTCGTTTCCATATTTGGTGCTTTAATTGAGGCAACCACTTTTACAGTCGTCATAATTTCTTACTTTTTCATCATTGCCATGGTGCTGAGGATCCACTCTGCCAAGGGCAGGCAGAAAACGTTCTCCACCTGTGCCTCCCACCTCACAGCCGTTTTCACATTTCACGGCACAATCCTGTTCATGTATTTCCACCCCCGTTCCAGCTACTCGCTGAGCACTGATAAAACCATTTCTGTGTTCTACACAGTGGTCATTCCTCTGCTCAACCCCTTGATCTACAGCTTGAGAAACAACGACGTGAAATGCGCTGCAAGGAAACTGTTGAAGAGAAAGGTCCTTCCCTGCGGAAAGCCTTCCAGAAGGGCATGTGGGGTAACTCCATAAAACCTCCATTCTCTTGGATATGGATTATCAGATCCTGAATCCTTTACATAAACTTACTACGATATCTCATGAAGATTGCTAATTGAAGGATGTGCAATGGGGAAATACGGAGCTATTAGTCCTGTTAAGCCTTATTTCAGCAAATTCCTGGTCACTGTAACAGACTGGATCTTCATCACAGAGGGCTTAAGCCACCTGTGAGTTCTTTGAAGTCTTTGGACACCAAATGTGGGATTTATCTGCCTGATTTAAATATTTCCATTTGGATATCTAGCTCAAACTTACTCACTTTTTGTAACCAACGAAGAGACACAGACACACCAAAATTTGAGTAGTCCTCCCAAGAAAGGTGTCTAAGACAGGTTAGATGCGTTTCTCCCTGAAGCTGCCTATTTTATCCACGGTCTGTAAGCCTGGGGTTTCCAGCACGTATCCATGTGAGGTGTCTTGCAGACACCCAAGAGTGACAGCCCCCCATTCCGTTCCCCACCACTGGAGCCCTACGAATTAAAGGACATTTCCATGATTGAAGTTTCCCAGAAACATTCTCTCTTTCTTCTCAAATGCTGCATCTAGCGATTGCATGCGGAACAAAGAGAGTTTGCTTCTGAAGATTGTTGAAAAGAGGTTAAGAAAAAATAGAAATATAATTACTGCAGTGCTTTTATATGGAATTCCAATTTTTTTTTCTTTCATGGATGTGGTTCTTGGTGTTGCAGCCTGCCCTTTATGGGACACGGGACACTGTGTGCAAACATTATCCCAGCCTTTAGTACAATCCCATTTCTTGGTGTTATATACAATAATTTTTTCCAATGAGATTGTTTCTTGGGACTTGTGAATCTTGATGATACAGATCTCTGGCCTAGATCTGAGCAAAGGCCCCGGAGAACTCTTCAAAAATCTATTTACAACGTCTTTACTGTGCCTCTGGCTCTCGGTGTTTAAAGACGCAATGAGATCTTACTGGAACAAGAGAAACATAATGTGAAAGTAACACAAACTAGCAGTTCAACTTCTCCTCCTGCCATCTGAGCAAGAGCCTGATCCTATATGAGAATTCTGGTGGTTTGTTTCACACTCACTCTTTCTCTCTTTTTTCCTGCGGTCATCTGTAGGTCCCTAACTCAGGTGTACACATGCACATGGCCAATGTGAGCAGTTAGCTCACTTTCTAGATAAAGAATGGTCATCAAAATATGCTAAGGGTCCTATTGATTATTTCCTAAGAGACGACACCTTTTCTATTATGTTGTCAGGCAACAAAACAGGGATTTTAAAATTTTTTCTTTATTTCAGTAGCATATGTCATCAATAAAATATAATATTCACCTTCAATCCTAATGGATTCCTCATCAGTTAAAGACCTGGATTTAGGATGGGTTGAGTTGCACAACTGGACATTGAACAGTCATACATTTTCTTTCAGCCACCCAAACGCACATCCTCTCTGAAAAACGAGTAGCCAGAGTGGGGAGCCCCTGAGCTGGGCTGGCACACCCTGCATTTTGGGGTACCTAACGCAGCTTCTTGACACCAGTGAGCTCGGTGTCCACTCAACGGACGTGCCAGCCAGAAAAGATGGGACAGTGTCGTCCTGCCCATGCCCTACAAGGCTCACAACAGCTCAAACGATGGCATGAGAGAGGAGATGGCCCCAAAAACTATTGCAAGCAGTTGAATAGTCCTGAAGGGGTCTTTTATACTGTAGGATGTCTGTGTTCCCTGTAGATTTAATTTCAACCCTGATTTTTTCAGTGTGCTACAGACACAGAATATTCCTGAGGCTTCTTTCCCTTTCCTGAGTCTCAGTAAAGCAGACGGGATTTGCCGTAAACGGGGCAATTGAGGACTGTGAACATACTTGTTTCGTGCATGTTGCTGTAGGAGAACAGCCCTCCGTTTGCCTGCTTAAAGGCTCCCGGGAGAACAATTTAATGATGTCCTTTGTGTCTGATCTGAAAAATATTAACGGAGGACTCAGTTGTTTGTGAGTGTTCAGTTCCTAATAGCCAAAGCAGCAAATATTTGCAGCAGAAGGTTCTGACATGATCTCTCAGGTTTGAGGGATGAGCTGCTGTTCTGTGCTGCATTCAAGCACGAAACATTATTTCTTTTCTGTGGAGCAAAGAGGGTTATTTTACGTCTTCCCTGACGTCTTCATACACTTCTCACTATTGTGTCAATGTAGTGAGCCAGCCACACACATTTCATTTGGTTGCATGTTTTCTCTATGGAGGAATTACAGATCACAGCCATCAGACAAGACCGTGAAAGAGCTCGGAATACCCAGCCCAAAGGGACATCCGTATGGATAGAGATATGTGGGGATGGCATCCCGGGGAGTGAAATCCAGACTTCTGCAGCGTTGGAGTGTTTGGACGTTCAGGACTGGAGAGAGAAGCATCCGACTGTAAAATCCAGGTATGTCCATGGTAGTTTTAGCGCTGACCTCTCAGCTTAGCCTTGACGGTTACAGTGCTCTCAGGATTTGGCAAACACGTCCCAATAGACTGTTTTAAAAAATTCAGGATCGGAATACACAAGAAAGAGCAGAATGGGAAAAGCAATATTGCTCTCTCTGTTTTACACCCAAAGAACTCAAGTTCTCTTTTGTTTTGTGTAGTATCAGGCTGTGAGTTGCAGCATCAGCAGGACAATCAGGTAACTTCAACCATAAGACCATAAATGTGTACAGCCTCTGTGGGATCGATTTCACTGAACTTCAGATTTCTCCATTAACCACTTACATTCCAAATTAAACAGCTCAGCTGCTTTTATGGTTAACTGAAGGAGACATGACGTCTCCAAGGGTAATTCCCTCCACTGACAGGCTTACAGGCTCCTTTCACATGAGGAGGTGAAATAACCAGAATGAATAGATGACTACATTGTTATTAATCACGCACTGATCACGGAAGCACCCTAACGGATAGAGAAGTTTGGATTGAATTTAGACATGGAAAGAGTAATTGTGTGATTGTCTGAAAACATCTAAACGTCCCCTGATCTTGACTCAAAATCTAGCAAGAGACCCGGGCACCTAAAAATTAAGTTGATGCCCATTCCTGTGTTGTTTCTGTGTTTTGTACGAGTTATTTCTGGATAAAATACAGAACCAGTCATGGGACAAGGGACTAGATCTCACCTCCTACCCCACGCCAGTCATGGACTCTCCTCTACAAAGCAGAAGGTTTGGATCTGCATCAATTAAGTCATAAAACAGACTCAAACCTGTAACTCTCTCCCTTCCTACTTCAGTGTTTTTAAAAGCTGGCTGCTGTTAAATGCCATGTTTTCTTTCAGTAGCATATTGAAGGAAAGCAGCCACCGAGAGTGCCTTCTGCAGACAACCGCGTGCTGCCGGAGCCTCAGGCACAGCGTTGAGCACCTCATCCAGGCTCCCTCTCTGCGTGACAGAGGAGGAACGTGCGCTTCCATAGACCAAAGTGAGAGCTAGGAGTTTAGGCGAGACTCCTCTACTTTGGACAAAATAAACTCCGCTGAGATTAATTCTTTCCTAATGAGTAAATAACAGGAAATACCCAGCTGAAAAGATGAAGGAAGATGTAGAACTCATTCGGTGCCTAGCATATGTTTCCAAAGCCACCAGTGACACCCGTATGTCAGACTTAGCATCACCTAAAAGTAGCCGCACTGTCGCAGACGTGCGTTGTTGTACCCCCCAAATCATCACTGGGCACCTTGTGCGTACAGCTGTGCTGGTTCTGAGATAAGCTTGGCCACAGTGATTGGCAAAAATCTGATCAGCATTTTTGAGGAGCCCACACAAAAAGGAAGCGAGACCCAGGTACTTAATCTCAGCCCTTGTCTTGCTTCACACTAGATTACCCCATGAAATACATTAATGAACAACCTTTCTTCCTTTCTTGTCTTTATAGTCGCCGCACCTCTCATCTCAGCAGGTAAGCTGTTACAGAGGTGAGCATGCTGGTAAGCAACCACACCACAGTGACCTACTTCATCCTCTTGGGACTGACAAATCGCCCAGAACTACAGTCCCTGCTCTTTGTGATGATCCTGCTAATCTACGCCATCACCCTTGTGGGCAACCTTGGCATGATTGCCTTGATCACCATTGACTCCCAGCTGCAAACGCCCATGTATTTCTTCCTCGTTAATTTGTCAGTTGTGGATCTCTGTTATTCCTCAGTTTTTGCTCCAAGGATGCTGGTAAACTTCTTAGTGGAGAACAAGACCCTTTCTTACTCAGCATGTGTTGCCCAGCATTTCTCGTTTGTTGTGTTTGTGACCACAGAGGGATTCCTGCTGGCTGTCATGGCTTACGACCGCTACATAGCCATTTGCAGCCCACTGCTTTACACCACTCTTATGCCCAGGAAGGTCTGTATTTGGCTGGTAGCTGGATCATACCTAGGGGGGCTCCTTAACTCATCAGTACATACTTGTGGCTTACTGAAGTTGTCATTCTGCGGCCCTAATACCATCAACCACTACTTCTGTGACACAAACCCACTGCTGCAACTAACTTGCTCTGACAAGCGTATCAACGAGATATTGCTTGTAACCCTCTCGGGGCTCATCGCTCTGTCAACTCTCCTATTTGTCGTCGTCTCCTACCTCTGCATCCTCTTCTCGATGCCGAGCATGAGCTCCACAAGCAGGCACAGAGCCTTCTCCACCTGCGCCTCCCACCTGACGGCCGTAACCCTCTTCTACGGGCCCGTCAGTTTGAGCCACGTGCAGCCCAGTTCAAAATACTCACTGGAACGGGAGAAAATTTCTGCAGTGTTTTACACCCTGGTCGTTCCCATGCTGAATCCCCTGATCTACAGCCTCAGGAACAAGGAGGTGAAAAATGCACTCCGAAGGGTGACGGAAAGGAGAAAATGCTGTTCATTAACCTGCCTGTCCAAATAAGAGAGAGTTGTAGGCATCACAAGAAAAATCACCCTATCCTAAGAAACGTCACTAAGATGTATGATTCTCCATAAAGTTTACTTCTCTCCCTTGGCTTAGATGGTGTTCAGCATAGTAGCTTGGCCTCCCATTGCTATCTTTAGGACTTAAACGATGAATCTCACTTAATTTGTCTTTAAGATTCTGGATCTTGACATATCTGAGTTCTAATGTCCACCCATAACGCGGGAAGAAGACATTAGCCCCACTAAAACCAGCAGCTGGACAAACGTTTAGCAGAGCGAGACGGCCAGTGCCCGTACCTGTGGGTGTCTGCTGGTTGGAGTACGGCTGGGAAGGAGGGCAATCACAAAACATTTATCGAGCCAGCTTTCCTCTGCTGCTTGCTTCGGGAGCCCTGGGATGCCATTCTTCTTTCTACCTACTCATTTTCCCATCGGAAAGTTTACGGCCTACCCTGGAGTTCCCTCTACTGGCTTATTTCAACCAATGACCACGGGTGAGGGGTTTGGCTCTCCATCTGGAGGACTGCCATCGTTATCCTGGCTGTCTCAGGAACCAGCGAAGTTCATATACATAATGTCTAAATGGTTTAAGTCAGTATTAACATCCTACGAAGAGTTCTGCTCCCAGGAGTGCTGGTCCCTGCCCGGCCGGGGAGCCTCTTGAGCTGGGCCTTGCCCTTGGCCGTGCCTTGTCACTCCGAACCTGCCCGGCAATCCCTGGACCCAGTCCTGACCCTTGGCTTGGGCTCGGACATGCCCTATCCTCATGGCGGCTGACGGAGCTGGGGGTCTTCAGCGTGGAGAAGAGGAGGCTGAGGGGAGACCTTCTCGCTCTCTACAGCTCCCCGAGAGGAGCGGGTAGCCAGAACGGGTCGGGCTCTTCTCCCAAGGAACAGGCCATGGGACAAGAGGAGACGGCCTCAAGTTGCACCAGGGGAGGTTTAGGACGGATGTTAGGAACAATTTTGACACCGAAAGGGTTGTCGAGCATTGGAAGAGGCTGCCCAGGGCAGTGGTGGGGTCGCCGTCCCTGGAGGGATTTCAAAGCCGGGCAGACGCGGTGCTGAGGGACGTCGGGTCGTGGTGGGTTTGTCAGCGTTGGGTTGGTGGTTGGACCCGACGGTCTGAAAGGTCCCTCCCAGCCTGGGCAGCTCTAGGATTCTATGGCGCTGCCTGCACAGCAAGGGACCTTGCAAGGGGCTGTGCCCGGGGACGCCCCACACCGACCCAGCTGGTCCCTGTTGTGATGCGGAGCCGCGGCATTGTGACATCACAGACGTGCCCCCACCCACCGGGCTGTGACCTCACAGCAGTGTCCCTATAAAACACGGGCCACCCCGCCGCACGTCTCAGTGTGTCCATGGCGGACTGCGCACCGTGCGACAGCAGCTCTCTGCTCATCCTTGGCTTCCTTCTCCTGGCTGCTGCGGCTGTCCTGCTGCCCGCCGCCGCCAGGTACCAGGAGTGGAAACGATGTCTGCACAGCCCGGCTCTTCAAGGTCAAAGGTACGGGACGAGGGACAATGTGCCAGCCCCTTGTCCTGCTTCTTGCCACCAAGGAGCAGAGCAGGACCATGCCAGGCACCATGCCCGTGTGTCTGCGGCGTGTGGGGGGTGCACAGGTCTGTGACGCGTTGGGCTTTTGCGCGTGACTTAAGTGGTTGAGGCACCATCCCTGGAGGTATTTAAAAGACCCGTGGACACAGTGCTCAGCGATATGGTCTAGTGATGGGTTTTGACAGAGTTGGGTTGATGCTTGGACTTGATGATGTCAAAGGTCCCTTCCAACCTGGGCAGTTCCATGATTCCATGACTAAGAGTCCCAGCTACAGCCCAAGAGAGCCCAAAAACGGGACCTATGTGGAGCAATGAGTTGAGATGGTGCCTACATGGTTGGGCCCTCCAAGGTGGAGGGCAGACGGCGTGCCCTGTGCTGCAGCCCCAGTTGTCACCTCAAAGCTGGAGCCGAGCCAGGAGGAGCGCAGCAAACTCTCGATGCATTCTGCAAGGGAATTCCTGGAGAATAGGCTGCAAAGGCTTTCCGTGGCAGTGCAGCCATCCACGGAAATGCTGCGTCAGTCACTGCCCAAACGCCCGTCGGCTGGGACTGGCCTGGAGGTCATCTGCTCCAACACCCCTGCTCAAGCAGGGCCACCTGGAGATGGTCTCCCCAGACCTTGGATTAGTCGTCTCCAAGCAGGGAGAAGGACCCCCATCCCGTGGGCTCCCTGCCGAGGGCACAGAGAGGATCTGCCAGACGGGGACGCCGGCAGGGCCCGGAGTGCCAGTCCCGACCTGCTGCACCCCCAGCCTTGTGCTGCCCTTGCGCAGAGGCCAGGAACCGCTCTCCTGCCTCCCCAGTTCCGCCTCCACGTGTCGGAGAGGTCAGGTACCCTCCTGCCCGCAGAGCAGGAGCACACAAAGATGCTCCTGGTGTCACTCGTCTGCCCTGGGATGTCCCCGCCGTTCGTGGCACCACAAGCACCTCTGTAGCAGCAGTTGCGTCTCCGGGGCAGGTCATGAGCTTTGTATCCCTTTCGTTTGCAGCGCGAGATGGAACCAGAGGAGGAGGACTTGGCAGAAGATGGCCCCTCTTCCCCTGCTGCCAGCACCAGCCAGGGGACCCAGGCCGCGCCGCCAGAGGCCTCTGAGGACGCAAACCACCCTGTCTCTGAGGACAGCAGCAGCAACGAAGCCTGCGCGAGCTCGTGCAGGCACTGCTTCTGTTTTTCCTGCATACAGGAGTGGGTCCGCAGGCAAGACACGTGCCCCAACTGCCACCAGTCTGTTCGGCACCTCTTCCCCACACAGGGAACCCACAACGATGAGGTGCAGGACATCACGCCCGGAGGGAGATCTCCACGCCGCTCTGCAGACAGGAGGAGACATCAGGCCCCCGGCCGCCAGCACCGCACGTCTTCCAGCAGAGACCACGGCGACGGCCGCGCCAGGGCCGCAGGGAGGGGACAAAGCAGGTCCCTGAGCTGGCACCAAGGTGGCCACAGCAGGGCTCAGCACGCCCGGGGCTACAACCACTCGAGAAGCAGGGGCAGGTCTCGGGACACTGGTCGTCGTGAGAGCCGACCCCAAAGGCACGAACGGGACATCCCGGCCTCCTCCTGGAGGAGCCAGCGCCGCCAGCGGGCAGACGAGGATTCTTCCTGGGGCCGGCACGCCACAAGGAGCCGATCCCGGCGGAGGTCCCGCAGCACGCAAGGCCAAGCTGGGAGGGAGCACTCCCGGGGCCACCGCGGCAGATGGTGGTGGTGGGGCAGGGACGGGGACGGGGAGCGTCCCGGTGCCTGGGACAGGCAACGGAGCAGGTTCCGCAGGAGAGGCCACAGCAGGGACCTGGCCGCAGCAGCCGATGGCTCCTCTGCAAGATGGAGGTGGTGGAGGAGCGGGGACTGGGACGAGGGACGAGCTCCACGGCCTCAACGGGACATCCGGGACTACTCGGGGAGGAGCCGATCCCGGCGGAGGTTCCGCAGCACTGGGGGCCGACCACGAGCCCAGCCGGAGCGGCAAAGGAGGAGGGATGGGGACCAGTGGGGAGTCCCAGCTTCTTCCAGGAGAAGAGAACACCGTCTGCGGAGAGGCCGCAATTCCTCCAGAGGAGGGCGTGCAGCAAGGAGACGATCCCGGCGCAGGATCTGGTAGCACACCCTACCAACAAGGGGAACGCAATGCTCGCCGCCTGACCAATGCCCCCCAGGCTGCGCATCCAGCCCAGGGACGCAATAGGCCCTCGAGGTGGTGGTTGTGCGCCTGCTGAGGGGCATGCGGATGGTGGCAGTGGGACAGTCACAATCTGGGTTGCCGCCGACTCTGGCAGTGGCAGCCAACAGGATCGAGCCAGCCCCACTGCTCCTGCTGAGGAAGGAAATCCACGGCAGAAAGCCCGCCTGTCCTCTCCTCTCGTGGCAACCCCTCTGGGAAACGTCTTCCAGCGCTTGACCACCCTCCAAATAAACAAGTTTTGTATAGTCATTAGCTAGAAGGCCCTGTATTTCAGTTTGCGCCCGTTGTCTCTTCTCCTCTCACCGCATAGTGCTGAGAAGGGACTGCAGGAGCGGAGGGGCCTGGTGGAAACCGGGGCACAAGGGCAAAGGAAAGGACAGGGAAGGAGGAGAGGGCGAGCTGAGGTTCTCTGTTGGGGCTGTTCATGCTCAGGGCCTCAAGGTCTCGCGGCTGTCTCTCTGTGGAGGGCAGTGCGAGGGAGACTCCTCCACAAAGCCCTTCCTCCATCTCCACTCATTGCTCCAAATCAGTCCTGGTTTTGTGCTCTCTCGGACTGTACGTGTGGCTCTTGGTCACATGCGAAAGCCCAACACGTAGCAGATCGGGTGGACCACGCGGTGGATAAGGAATTGGCTGGATGGGGGAAGGGTTTTACACTGACAGAGGGGAGATTTGGATGAGATCTGAGGAAGATATTCTTGGCTGTGAGGGGGGTGAGCCCCTGGCCCGGGTTGCCCACAGAAGCTGTGGTTGCCCCATCCCTGGAGGGGTTCAAGGCCAGGTTGGACGGGGCTTGGAGCAACCTGGGCTGGGGGGAGGTGTCCCTGCCCAGGGCAGGGGGTGGCACTGGGTGGGCTTTAAGGTCCCTTCCCACCCAAACCATTCCATGATTCTAATTCTACCCTGGTGACCGTTTCAGTTGTGTCATAATCACACAAAAAAAATACCCCAAGACAAAAAACCCTTCCAACCTAAAAATTTTAAATACTTATTTACAGATATGGGAAAAGCGTGGGTATGTTGAAGAGATGCCCAGGCAAGAAGGTTGGGAGGCACTTCCCAGGAGCTGTGCCTGGGCTGAGCGGGCCCATCTTTAGGCCAGGCCCTGCGCGGCCCCCTCAGGAGACGGCTGTTGGAGGGGCACACCCGCCGCTGTTTTAAAAGCTGGCTGCTGTTAAATGCCATGTTTTCTTTCAGTAGCATATTGAAGGAAAGCAGCCACCGAGAGTGCCTTCTGCAGACAACCGCGTGCTGCCGGAGCCTCAGGCACAGCGTTGAGCACCTCATCCAGGCTCCCTCTCTGCGTGACGGAGGAGGAACGTGCGCTTCCATAGACCAAAGTGAGAGCTAGGAGTTTAGGCGAGACTCCTCTACTTTGGACAAAATAAACTCCGCTGAGATTAATTCTTTCCTAATGAGTAAATAACAGGAAATACCCAGCTGAAAAGATGAAGGAAGAGGTAGAACTCCATCGGTGCCTAGCATATGTTTCCAAAGCCACCAGTGACACCCGTATGTCAGACTTAGCATCACCTAAAAGTAGCCGCACTGTCGCAGACGTGCGTTGTTGTACCCCCCAAATCATCACTGGGCACCTTGTGCGTACAGCTGTGCTGGTTCTGAGATAAGCT
Organism: Larus michahellis; assembly: GCF_964199755.1. Classification (NCBI taxonomy): domain Eukaryota; kingdom Metazoa; phylum Chordata; class Aves; order Charadriiformes; family Laridae; genus Larus; species Larus michahellis. The sequence goes on along the minus strand of NC_133899.1, from coordinate 94,036,200 downwards.
TGGCCACAGTGATTGGCAAAAATCTGATCAGCATTTTTGAGGAGCCCACACAAAAAGGAAGCGAGACCCAGGTACTTAATCTCAGCCCTTGTCTTGCTTCACACTAGATTACCCCATGAAATACATTAATGAACAACCTTTCTTCCTTTCTTGTCTTTATAGTCGCCGCACCTCTCATCTCAGCAGGTAAGCTGTTACAGAGGTGAGCATGCTGGTAAGCAACCACACCACAGTGACCTACTTCATCCTCTTGGGACTGACAAATCGCCCAGAACTACAGTCCCTGCTCTTTGTGATGATCCTGCTAATCTACGCCATCACCCTTGGCTGTCTCAGGAACCAGCGAAGTTCATATACATAATGTCTAAATGGTTTAAGTCAGTATTAACATCCTACGAAGAGTTCTGCTCTCTCTTTACGCCGCTGACGTTGAAAACTTTCGCTTGTTGATTTATGTGGAGCTATGTTCATCAATCGGGTTCAGCAGAACCACTGATGTGGAAGTTAACCCCTTGCAGGCGACTTCTGCTCAAGTGTCAGGCCAGTATACTCAAGAAAGCAATTAGCAAACACCGGAAGGACCGCATCGGGGGAAGTAATCAGTCCCTTTGCGTAATAAAACACGTAGGGTAAAAGCTCCAGCTCCCAGAAGCGTACTGCAGGTCTCGCCTTTAAAAGAAAACTGTTCCTTGCACGCTGATTTTGACAGATTCCTAAATTCAACGGAAGGAGCGCGTGTTCTGAAGAGGGTCGAAGGCTGAGCAACCCTTCCTCTCCCGAGGCCACGGTGCCCCACGCCTCTGGTACAAGACAGGCAGACTGCCGACGTGCAAGACCTGGGGCAGATTTCGAGGCCCAACAACTTGCCATATCACTTCTCAGGGTAACAAGCCTAGAAAATTGCGTCAGATCAGGCAGTTCAAGAAGGGTCATTAAGAGAACAGCAGGAAGAGAAAGAAAATACTTCAAGACAGCAGGTTAAAATTAAATATTGTTTGAGGTCTAGCCTCAGAAAAAAAAAAGCTCTGCCTCAGGTCTGTGCCTACCTACTTCTCCCAGTCTGAATTTGGGCTGTATAGAAGTCAATCCAAGGTAAGGAACCGCAAAGCAGACGTTCATTAGACCAGCGCGTTCCCGTGTGCATCGGCTGCACCGTTCTCCACGCGCTGCTAAACGTGATTCTCCCGAAAGCTGCGACACTTTGCAAAGCTCTCTCTGCTTCTCCATTTCTCTCCCTCCAGGCCTCTGCTTCGCTGGCGCTCCCTCTTCACCAAACAGAAATTTCCCGTTTCCTTCCGTTTTGTGGGTTATGTCAGTGCGGAGCTCTGGGCTCTCCCTTAGAGTTTAGGATGCTCCCGGGTCACAGAGAACTCTGTTCTAAAGACAGCTACGCGCAAGCCCAGGCACTGGGGTTAATCTTTACAATTCTAAGAACATCAGAAAACGCCACCAGCCGGGTAGCTCTACCCTTCTGGAGGTAGGTAAAACGACCCTGAACTTCCCATCATTGTTCTCTGTGAAAATAGCGTTCAGCAGCGTTTCTCCAAGTCTTCCCCTCCTTAGATATGTCTGTGTGGGCTTCCGTTTGGGATGTGTGGCAGGAATTCAAACACCTGGCATCTGACAGCAGTGAGTTCCAGCATCTGTGTTGACGCTGATGAGGAGGAAACAACCAGCTGAAAGAAGCAACCCCAGCTGCAACTCAAATGGTGGTAGAACTGGAAGAGATCCCTCTCAAAAGGTCCTGATTTGGGGTGGTTCTTTTTTGGTTTGGGTGCTTTGTGGGGGGCTTTTTGTTGTTACAGGACACCTAGAGGATTGAATGTTTTGGCTACATAAAATGTGGGCAAGTAAAGGAAAGGGACAAGAACCCCAGATTAGAATCATCTAGGTGGAAAGAATGCTGTGTACTCGCTTTTAGAGTTCACCCAGTTATATATAAGCTTATGGAGACTCAAATTCAAGGTTCCATTGCTTGCTGCAGTATTTTGCTAGATTCACATGCTCCACCTGGCCTGGAATCAAATAAAATTTCAACTCCAAATTTTTGTTGTACCTCCCCTTGCATCAAGCAGAAGGCTTACAGCATGACCAGGCTACGATTTCAGAATAAGCCAAAACCGCCAGTCCAACTTGCTTTGTGTAACGAATAACTGCTTCCTTCATCCTGACCACTCTTTGTACCTCGGCAGATCTCCCATTGTATCCCTTGAGTCAAATGGCTGGAAGGAATGACAGCATGGTAACCCATTTCATCCTCCTAGGACTGACAGACCATGGGCAGCTGCAGGTCCCTCTGTTCTTCGTATTTGCAGTGATTTACGTCATCACTGTGGTGGGGAACCTTGGCATGATCATTTTGATTCGGACTCATCTCCAGCTTCACACTCCCATGTATTTCTTCCTCAGTAACTTGTCCGTGATCGACCTCTGCTATTCCACTGTCTTTGCTCCGAGGTTGCTGGTGAGCTTCCTAGTGGAGAGCAAAACCATTTCCTACTCCGCGTGCCTTTCCCAGAGCTTCTTTTTTGCGCTTTTTGCCACCGCGGAGGCGTTCTTACTATCTGCAATGGCATATGACCGCTACGTAGCCATCTGTAGTCCGCTGCTCTACAGTACTGTTATGACCAGGAGAGTCTGTACGCAGCTAGTGGTGGGATCGTACGTGGGGGGGCTCCTGAACTCGTTGACGCACACTTGTGGCTTGCTGGGGCTGCCATTCTGCGGGCCCAATGTCATCAATCATTACTTTTGTGACGTACCTCCCCTGCTGCAACTGGCGTGCTTGGACACCCGGCGTAATCAGACTTTGCTATTAGTTTTCTCTGCGGTTCTCGCTCTCCTGACCCTCCTGGTCATCGTCGTTTCCTACGTGCGCATCCTCTCGGCCATCCTGAGGATCCGGTCGGACAACAGCAGGAAGAAAACCTTCCACACCTGTGCCTCTCACCTGACTGCCGTCACCATTTTCTACGGCTCCGTTTCATTTAGCTACATCCAACCCAGCTCCAGCTACTCGATGGAGCAGGAGAAAGTCTCAGCAGTCTTCTACACCCTGGTGATCCCCATGCTGAACCCCCTGATCTACAGCCTGAGGAACAAGGAAGTGAGGAACAGCTTCAGGAGGACTCTTAGGGCAAAGCAGCTTTTCCACTAACGAGCGCGGCACCTTGCAAAGAACGCACGCAAAGCTGAGGGAGAACGGTTTGGGGGTACGGTTCCAAATAGCAAAATTTAGAAATGTCTTCATAATTTCCTTTTAGTAAAGAGCACGCGTGGTGCTATCGACTTCGATTGCCTCTTATGGCACTACGTTGGGACAGCATGAAGGTCTCACTCTCTTTTCCAAAGCAGAGTGTCCCGAGCAGCCTCTTTGCAGGCAGGAGCAAGTGTCCCAAAGCAGCTCAACTGGTGTTCTCACCTCACGGCATCCTGCACTGTCACTGTAAATAGAAATGAAGCTTAATGACGCTCTTAAGGAATGTGGGAATGACTCGCATGATCGTTATTGTTTCTTTATCCCATATCAGGTGATAAACACATTTGTTATTGGGCTTATACCCAGTTAGCTCCCGCCTACGCATGAAATGTTTAGCTTTTGTCTCAAATTCAAAAGCCACTGATATGAAATACATATAATCACTCATGTCCTTTTTCTACCCCGCCTTATCTTTAGCTTAATCTCTTCCCCAGGAACCGTCCAAAATACAGCACTGATAATATTTCACACTTCAAAACTGTGTCCGGGTATCCTGTATGTGAGACACTTAACGATCCTTTTAAAGCAAGCCATATTTGTAAAAGATACAAGTTCTTGTAACGGGGGGGCTGAAACGTCACTATTAAAGAGTTGGCTGTGTAAGCGTGTCTGTTTTGCGGAAGATTAATGATTTTCAGGGCGCTTAAGAGGCTCCATAGCCATAGCTAAAATTGTAACTATTAGGATCAGATAATTTCTTTAAAAAAACCAACTTCCTCAAAAAGATTAGGGAAAATATCTCCCTAGACCTTCCTCTCCAGGCACAGCTCTTCACTGCCCTCCTGGTCCGTGTTTAACTCGGACCCTGAGCCCCCAGGGCCGTAGGTACCTGAGACTTACACAGCCTCTGTGACACTTTGGGAGAGCGTTTGTAGAGACCACCATGCAACAAAATCGGTCCTGTTAAATTCAGAAATAAGCTCAGCTGGAGAAGATTGTGACAGCTTTATCCTGGAGTCCTCTGCATACTGGAGTGAGCGAGCTCTCACGGTCGCGCAGCAGCAGCAGGGTTTCCTATCCCTTTGAAGACAAAAGCTAACGAGGACAAACTTCCTCTGAAAAATGTCGGAGTTCAATGCTGAAACACAAGTGAAGAACCCCCAAAAGCGTTTGGATTTTGAATGGTGTTGAGGAATGGCTATATGAGAACGGGCACGGCACCATGCAGGACTGTCAGAAGTAAGCTATGCCTGCCTGCATGGAGAATTCCGAGTCACGCTGATAAGAAAGATGCTGAAGGCCGTGCTGACCTTCCTTAAGTCAGATAAACAACTTTGAGAAAGTAGACTGTGAGAGAACAGGAACAAACCCGGACCCAAGAAACCGCATGTAGGAGGAGTATGAATAATGTAATCTTTAGCGCACAGCCAATAGTTGTAAGACAAATAGGCATATCTAAGTGTAAGAGTATAAAAGTCTGATGAAGCTGCAATAAAGCTGAAGCTTGCTTTATCACTCATATTGAGTCGACTGCTTGTTTCCCTCGCTCGTCGCAGAATGGAAAAAAGAATCATGCTTTTGAAAAGGCAAAGAGAAGGTGTGCTTTGTCCGACCCAACACGGACGTGTCTAAGACGAGGTGGATTCGTCCATTCCAACTGGGGAGACAGACCCGATCGGAGAAGCTCTCTACAGACACAGAACAGAGAGAGTATTCCTCACAAGCCCATAGCCCATATCCAGATGGACTCGGATGGCGACGTGGCTTCACACTGCAGTGAAGGTCTTGTCCTAAGAAAAGCCCGAGGAATTCCTATGGGCTGGTTTTCCCCCGCGTGAGGATCCAGCCTGTGTTATCCCTCGGTGTCACTAACAAGCCACAGGAATTGCTGAACAACAGTCTCCCTCCTCCCAGCCCATGCAGTAAAGCGGCACAGCAGCTCCCGCAAAGAACGCTCCCTGGGGCTAAACATGCGCCGGAGCAGCACGCAGCCCTTGGTTTCGGGTGTTGCTGCCTAGCTCTAGTTTGGTCCCCGAAGCCTGGAGTATCTCCTCCTGTCTGCTCGCTCTCGGGTTCCTCAGCCTCTCCTCCTGCCGCCTGCACGATGCAAGGAACACAAGGACAACCGAGCATTGTCTTGACTAACATCTCAGATCCAAAAGGGGCTGCAGGAGTTACCAGACCCGCTGCTGGCCATAAGGGGCCCTGGCAGGCCCCTGAGTGCATTAATAAGCCTTAATGACCCTGACCGGCCTCACCTGGGACCTCCACCCACACTCATGGGCCCAGGAGCTCTATTTAAGCTCAGCCCTGGGCCTTGACTTCCTTCTGCAGCTCTGTCGCAGGAGTGCTGGTCCCTGCCCGGCCGGGGAGCCTCTTGAGCTGGGCCTTGCCCTTGGCCGTGCCTTGTCACTCCGAACCTGCCCGGCAATCCCTGGACCCAGTCCTGACCCTTGGCTTGGGCTCGGACATGCCCTATCCTCATGGCGGCTGACGGAGCTGGGGGTCTTCAGCCTGGAGAAGAGGAGGCTGAGGGGAGACCTCGCTCTCTACAGCTCCCTGAGAGGAGCGGGTAGCCAGAACGGGTCGGGCTCTTCTCCCAAGGAACAGGCCATGGGACAAGAGAAGATGGCCTCAAGTTGCACCAGGGGAGGTTTAGGACGGATGTTAGGAACAATTTTGACACCGAAAGGGTTGTCGAGCATTGGAAGAGGCTGCCCAGGGCAGTGGTGGGGTCGCCGTCCCTGGAGGGATTTCAAAGCCGGGCAGACGCGGTGCTGAGGGACGTGGGGTCGTGGTGGGTTTGTCAGCGTTGGGTTGGTGGTTGGACCCGACGGTCTGAAAGGTCCCTCCCAGCCTGGGCAGCTCTAGGATTCTATGGCGCTGCCTGCACAGCAAGGGCCGGGGGCTGTGCCCGGGGCCTCTGCGAGGGGAGGCTGGGGCCACCCCACACCGACCCAGCTGGTCCCTGTTGTGATGCGGAGCCGCGGCATTGTGACATCACACACGTGCCCCCACCCACCGGGCTGTGACCTCACAGCAGTGTCCCTATAAAACACGGGCCACCCCGCCGCACGTCTCAGTGTGTCCATGGCGGACTGCGCACCGTGCGACAGCAGCTCTCTGCTCATCCTTGGCTTCCTTCTCCTGGCTGCTGCGGCTGTCCTGCTGCCCGCCGCCGCCAGGTACCAGGAGTGGAAACGATGTCTGCACAGCCCGGCTCTTCAAGGTCAAAGGTACGGGACGAGGGACAATGTGCCAGCCCCTTGTCCTGCTTCTTGCCACCAAGGAGCAGAGCAGGACCATGCCAGGCACCATGCCCGTGTGTCTGCGGCGTGTGGGGGGTGCACAGGTCTGTGACGCGTTGGGCTTTTGCGTGTGACTTAAGTGGTTGAGGCACCATCCCTGGAGGTATTTAAAAGACCCGTGGACACAGTGCTCAGCAATATGGTCTAGTGACGGGTTTTGACAGAGTTGGGTTGATGCTTGGACTTGATGATGTCAAAGGTCCCTTCCAACCTGGGCAGTTCCATGATTCCATGACTAAGAGTCCCAGCTACAGCCCAAGAGAGCCCAAAAACGGGACCTATGTGGAGCAATGAGTTGAGATGGTGCCTACATGGTTGGGCCCTCCAAGGTGGAGGGCAGACGGCGTGCCCTGTGCTGCAGCCCCAGTTGTCACCTCAAAGCTGGAGCCGAGCCAGGAGGAGCGCAGCAAACTCTCGATGCATTCTGCAAGGGAATTCCTGGAGAATAAGCTGCAAAGGCTTTCCGTGGCAGTGCAGCCATCCACGGAAATGCTGCGTCAGTCACTGCCCAAACGCCCGTCGGCTGGGACTGGCCTGGAGGTCATCTGCTCCAACACCCCTGCTCAAGCAGGGCCACCTGGAGATGGTCTCCCCAGACCTTGGATTAGTCGTCTCCAAGCAGGGAGAAGGACCCCCATCCCGTGGGCTCCCTGCCGAGGGCACAGAGAGGATCTGCCAGACGGGGACGCCGGCAGGGCCCGGAGTGCCAGTCCCGACCTGCTGCACCCCCAGCCTTGTGCTGCCCTTGCGCAGAGGCCAGGAACCGCTCTCCTGCCTCCCCAGTTCCGCCTCCACGTGTCGGAGAGGTCAGGTACCCTCCTGCCCGCAGAGCAGGAGCACACAAAGACGCTCCTGGTGTCACTCGTCTGCCCTGGGATGTCCCCGCCGTTTGTGGCACCACAAGCACTGTGGCTGAGCGTGCACCTCTGTAGCAGCAGTTGCGTCTCCGGGGCAGGTCATGAGCTTTGTATCCCTTTCGTTTGCAGCGCGAGATGGAACCAGAGGAGGAGGACTTGGCAGAAGATGGCCCCTCTTCCCCTGCTGCCAGCACCAGCCAGGGGACCCAGGCCGCGCCGCCAGAGGCCTCTGAGGACGCAAACCACCCTGTCTCCGAGGACAACAGCAGCAACGAAGCCTGCGCGAGCTCGTGCAGGCACTGCTTCTGTTTTTCCTGCATACAGGAGTGGGCCCGCAGGCAAGACACGTGCCCCAACTGCCACCAGTCTGTTCGGCATCTCTTCCCCACACAGGGAACCCACAACGATGAGGTGCAGGACATCACGCCCAGAGGGAGATCTCCACGCCGCTCTGCAGACAGGAGGAGACATCAGGCCCCCGGCCGCCAGCACCGCACGTCTTCCAGCAGAGACCACGGCGACGGCCGCGCCAGGGCCGCAGGGAGGGGACAAAGCAGGTCCCTGAGCTGGCACCAAGGTGGCCACAGCAGGGCTCAGCACGCCCGGGCCTACAACCACTCGAGAAGCAGGGGCAGGTCTCGGGACACTGGTCGTCGTGAGAGCCGACCCCAAAGGCACGAACGGGACATCCCGGCCTCCTCCTGGAGGAGCCAGCGCCGCCAGCGGGCAGACGAGGATTCTTCCTGGGGCCGGCACGCCACAAGGAGCCGATCCCGGCGGAGGTCCCGCAGCACGCAAGGCCAAGCTGGGAGGGAGCACTCCCGGGGCCACCGCGGCAGATGGTGGTGGTGGGGCAGGGACGGGGACGGGGAGCGTCCCGGTGCCTGGGACAGGCAACGGAGCAGGTTCCGCAGGAGAGGCCACAGCAGGGACCTGGCCGCAGCAGCCGATGGCTCCTCTGCAAGATGGAGGTGGTGGAGGAGCGGGGACTGGGACGAGGGATGAGCTCCACGGCCTCAACGGGACATCCGGGACTACTCGGGGAGGAGCCGATCCCGGCGGAGGTTCCGCAGCACTGGGGGCCGACCACGAGCCCAGCCGGAGCGGCAAAGGAGGAGGGATGGGGACCAGTGGGGAGTCCCAGCTTCTTCCAGGAGAAGAGAACACCGTCCGCAGAGAGGCCGCAATTCCTCCAGAGGAGGGCGTGCAGCAAGGAGACGATCCCGGCGCAGGATCTGGTAGCACACCCTACCAACAAGGGGAACGCAACGCTCGCCGCCTGACCAATGCCCCCCAGGCTGCGCATCCAGCCCAGGGACGCAATAGGCCCTCGAGGTGGTGGTTGTGCGCCTGCTGAGGGGCATGCGGATGGTGGCAGTGGGACAGTCACAATCTGGGTTGCCGCCGACTCTGGCAGTGGCAGCCAACAGGATCGAGCCAGCCCCACTGCTCCTGCTGAGGAAGGAAATCCACGGCAGAAAGCCCGCCTGTCCTCTCCTCTCGTGGCAACCCCTCTGGGAAACGTCTTCCAGCGCTTGACCACCCTCCAAATAAACAAGTTTTGTATAGTCATTAGCTAGAAGGCCCTGTATTTCAGTTTGCGCCCGTTGTCTCTTCTCCTCTCACCGCATAGTGCTGAGAAGGGACTGCAGGAGCGGAGGGGCCTGGTGGAAACCGGGGCACAAGGGCAAAGGAAAGGACAGGGAAGGAGGAGAGGGCGAGCTGAGGTTCTCTGTTGGGGCTGTTCATGCTCAGGGCCTCAAGGTCTCGCGGCTGTCTCTCTGTGGAGGGCAGTGCGAGGGAGACTCCTCCACAAAGCCCTTCCTCCATCTCCACTCATTGCTCCAAATCAGTCCTGGTTTTGTGCTCTCTCGGACTGTACGTGTGGCTCTTGGTCACATGCGAAAGCCCAACACGTAGCAGATCGGGTGGACCACGCGGTGGATAAGGAATTGGCTGGATGGGGGAAGGGTTTTACACTGACAGAGGGGAGATTTGGATGAGATCTGAGGAAGATATTCTTGGCTGTGAGGGGGGTGAGCCCCTGGCCCAGGTTGCCCACAGAAGCTGTGGCTGCCCCATCCCTGGAGGGGTTCAAGGCCAGGTTGGACGGGGCTTGGAGCAGCCTGGGCTGGGGGGAGGTGTCCCTGCCCAGGGCAGGGGGTGGCACTGGGTGGGCTTTAACGGTCCCTTCCCACCCAAACCATTCCATGATTCTAATTCTACCCTGGTGACCGTTTCAGTTGTGTCATAATCACACAAAAAAAATACCCCAAGACAAAAACCCTTCCAACCTAAAAATTTTAAATACTTGTTTACAGATAAGGGAAAAGTGTGGGTATCTTGAAGAGATGCCCAGGCAAGAAGGTTGGGAGGCACTTCCCAGGAGCTGTGCCTGGGCTGAGCGGGCCCATCTTTAGGCCAGGCCCTGCGCGGCCCCCTCAGGAGACGGCTGTCGGAGGGGCACACCCGCCGCTGTTTTAAAAGCTGGCTGCTGTTAAATGCCATGTTTTCTTTCAGTAGCATATTGAAGGAAAGCAGCCACCGAGAGTGCCTTCTGCAGACAACCGCGTGCTGCCGGAGCCTCAGGCACAGCGTTGAGCACCTCATCCAGGCTCCCTCTCTGCGTGACGGAGGAGGAACGTGCGCTTCCATAGACCAAAGTGAGAGCTAGGAGTTTAGGCGAGACTCCTCTACTTTGGACAAAATAAACTCCGCTGAGATTAATTCTTTCCTAATGAGTAAATAACAGGAAATACCCAGCTGAAAAGATGAAGGAAGAGGTAGAACTCCACCGGTGCCTAGCATATGTTTCCAAAGCCACCAGTGACACCCGTATGTCAGACTTAGCATCACCTAAAAGTAGCCGCACTGTCGCAGACGTGCGTTGTTGTACCCCCCAAATCATCACTGGGCACCTTGTGCGTACAGCTGTGCTGGTTCTGAGATAAGCTTGGCCACAGTGATTGGCAAAAATCTGATCAGCATTTTTGAGGAGCCCACACAAAAAGGAAGCGAGACCCAGGTACTTAATCTCAGCCCTTGTCTTGCTTCACACTAGATTACCCCATGAAATACATTAATGAACAACCTTTCTTCCTGTCTTGTCTTTATAGTCGCCGCACCTCTCATCTCAGCAGGTAAGCTGTTACAGAGGTGAGCATGCTGGTAAGCAACCACACCACAGTGACCTACTTCATCCTCTTGGGACTGACAAATCGCCCAGAACTACAGTCCCTGCTCTTTGTGACGATCCTGCTAATCTACGCCATCACCCTTGGCTGTCTCAGGAACCAGCGAAGTTCATGTACATAATGTCTAAATGGTTTAAGTCAGTATTAACATCCTACGAAGAGTTCTGCTCTCTCTTTACGCCGCTGACGTTGAAAACTTTCGCTTGTTGATTTATGTGGAGCTATGTTCATCAATCGGGGTCAGTAGAACCACTGATGTGGAAGTTAACCCCTTGCAGGCGACTTCTGCTCAAGTGTCAGGCCAGTATACTCAAGAAAGCAATTAGCAAACACCGGAAGGACCGCATCGGGGGAAGTAATCAGTCCCTTTGCGTAATAAAACACGTAGGGTAAAAGCTCCAGCTCCCAGAAGCGTACTGCAGGTCTCGCCTTTAAAAGAAAACTGTTCCTTGCACGCTGATTTTGACAGATTCCTAAATTCAACGGAAGGAGCGCGTGTTCTGAAGAGGGTCGAAGGCTGAGCAACCCTTCCTCTCCCGAGGCCACGGTGCCCCACGCCTCTGGTACAAGACAGGCAGACTGCCGACGTGCAAGACCTGGGGCAGATTTCGAGGCCCAACAACTTGCCATATCACTTCTCAGGGTAACAAGCCTAGAAAATTGCGTCAGATCAGGCAGTTCAAGAAGGGTCATTAAGAGAACAGCAGGAAGAGAAAGAAAATACTTCAAGACAGCAGGTTAAAATTAAATATTGTTTGAGGTCTAGCCTCAGAAAAAAAAAGCTCTGCCTCAGGTCTGTGCCTACCTACTTCTCCCAGTCTGAATTTGGGCTGTATAGAAGTCAATCCAAGGTAAGGAACCGCAAAGCAGACGTTCATTAGACCAGCGCGTTCCCGTGTGCATCGGCTGCACCGTTCTCCACGCGCTGCTAAACGTGATTCTCCCGAAAGCTGCGACACTTTGCAAAGCTCTCTCTGCTTCTCCATTTCTCTCCCTCCAGGCCTCTGCTTCGCTGGCGCTCCCTCTTCACCAAACAGAAATTTCCCGTTTCCTTCCGTTTTGTGGGTTATGTCAGTGCGGAGCTCTGGGCTCTCCCTTAGAGTTTAGGATGCTCCCGGGTCACAGAGAACTCTGTTCTAAAGACAGCTACGCGCAAGCCCAGGCACTGGGGTTAATCTTTACAATTCTAAGAACATCAGAAAACGCCACCAGCCGGGTAGCTCTACCCTTCTGGAGGTAGGTAAAACGACCCTGAACTTCCCATCATTGTTCTCTGTGAAAATAGCGTTCAGCAACGTTTCTCCAAGTCTTCCCCTCCTTAGATATGTCTGTGTGGGCTTCCGTTTGGGATGTGTGGCAGGAATTCAAACACCTGGCATCTGACAGCAGTGAGTTCCAGCATCTGTGTTGACGCTGATGAGGAGGAAACAACCAGCTGAAAGAAGCAACCCCAGCTGCAACTCAAATGGTGGTAGAACTGGAAGAGATCCCTCTCAAAAGGTCCTGATTTGGGGTGGTTCTTTTTTGGTTTGGGTGCTTTGTGGGGGGCTTTTTGTTGTTACAGGACACCTAGAGGATTGAATGTTTTGGCTACATAAAATGTGGGCAAGTAAAGGAAAGGGACAAGAACCCCAGATTAGAATCATCTAGGTGGAAAGAATGCTGTGTACTCGCTTTTAGAGTTCACCCAGTTATACATAAGCTTATGGAGACTCAAATTCAAGGTTCCATTGCTTGCTGCAGTATTTTGCTAGATTCACATGCTCCACCTGGCCTGGAATCAAATAAAATTTCAACTCCAAATTTTTGTTGTACCTCCCCTTGCATCAAGCAGAAGGCTTACAGCATGACCAGGCTACGATTTCAGAATAAGCCAAAACCGCCAGTCCAACTTGCTTTGTGTAACGAATAACTGCTTCCTTCATCCTGACCACTCTTTGTACCTCGGCAGATCTCCCATTGTATCCCTTGAGTCAAATGGCTGGAAGGAATGACAGCATGGTAACCCATTTCATCCTCCTAGGACTGACAGACCATGGGCAGCTGCAGGTCCCTCTGTTCTTCGTATTTGCAGTGATTTACGTCATCACTGTGGTGGGGAACCTTGGCATGATCATTTTGATTCGGACTCATCTCCAGCTTCACACTCCCATGTATTTCTTCCTCAGTAACTTGTCCGTGATCGACCTCTGCTATTCCACTGTCTTTGCTCCGAGGTTGCTGGTGAGCTTCCTAGTGGAGAGCAAAACCATTTCCTACTCCGCATGCCTTTCCCAGAGCTTCTTTTTTGCGCTTTTTGTCACCGCGGAGGGGTTCTTACTATCTGCAATGGCATATGACCGCTACGTAGCCATCTGTAGTCCGCTGCTCTACAGTACTGTTATGACCAGGAGAGTCTGTACGCAGCTAGTGGTGGGATCGTACGTGGGGGGGCTCCTGAACTCGTTGACGCACACTTGTGGCTTGCTGGGGCTGCCATTCTGCGGGCCCAATGTCATCAATCATTACTTTTGTGACGTACCTCCCCTGCTGCAACTGGCGTGCTTGGACACCCGGCGTAATCAGACTTTGCTATTAGTTTTCTCTGCGGTTCTCGCTCTCCTGACCCTCCTGGTCATCGTCGTTTCCTACGTGCGCATCCTCTCGGCCATCCTGAGGATCCGGTCGGACAACAGCAGGAAGAAAACCTTCCACACCTGTGCCTCTCACCTGACTGCCGTCACCATTTTCTACGGCTCCGTTTCATTTAGCTACATCCAACCCAGCTCCAGCTACTCGATGGAGCAGGAGAAAGTCTCAGCAGTCTTCTACACCCTGGTGATCCCCATGCTGAACCCCCTGATCTACAGCCTGAGGAACAAGGAAGTGAGGAACAGCTTCAGGAGGACTCTTAGGGCAAAGCAGCTTTTCCACTAACGAGCGCGGCACCTTGCAAAGAACGCACGCAAAGCTGAGGGAGAACGGTTTGGGGGTACGGTTCCAAATAGCAAAATTTAGAAATGTCTTCATAATTTCCTTTTAGTAAAGAGCACGCGTGGTGCTATCGACTTCGATTGCCTCTTATGGCACTACGTTGGGACAGCATGAAGGTCTCACTCTCTTTTCCAAAGCAGAGTGTCCCGAGCAGCCTCTTTGCAGGCAGGAGCAAGTGTCCCAAAGCAGCTCAACTGGTGTTCTCACCTCACGGCATCCTGCACTGTCACTGTAAATAGAAATGAAGCTTAATGACGCTCTTAAGGAATGTGGGAATGACTCGCATGATCGTTATTGTTTCTTTATCCCATATCAGGTGATAAACACATTTGTTATTGGGCTTATACCCAGTTAGCTCCCGCCTACGCATGAAATGTTTAGCTTTTGTCTCAAATTCAAAAGCCACTGATATGAAATACATATAATCACTCATGTCCTTTTTCTACCCCGCCTTATCTTTAGCTTAATCTCTTCCCCAGGAACCGTCCAAAATACAGCACTGATAATATTTCACACTTCAAAACTGTGTCCGGGTATCCTGTATGTGAGACACTTAACGATCCTTTTAAAGCAAGCCATATTTGTAAAAGATACAAGTTCTTGTAACGGGGGGGCTGAAACGTCACTATTAAAGAGTTGGCTGTGTAAGCGTGTCTGTTTTGCGGAAGATTAATGATTTTCAGGGCGCTTAAGAGGCTCCATAGCCATAGCTAAAATTGTAACTATTAGGATCAGATAATTTCTTGAAAAAAAACCAACTTCCTCAAAAAGATTAGGGAAAATATCTCCCTAGACCTTCCTCTCCAGGCACAGCTCTTCACTGCCCTCCTGGTCCGTGTTTAACTCGGACCCTGAGCCCCCAGGGCCGTAGGTACCTGAGACTTACACAGCCTCTGTGACACTGTGGGAGAGCGTTTGTAGAGACCACCATGCAACAAAATCGGTCCTGTTAAATTCAGAAATAAGCTCAGCTGGAGAAGATTGTGACAGCTTTATCCTGGAGTCCTCTGCATACTGGAGTGAGCAAGAGCAACCTCTCACGGTCGCGCAGCAGCAGCAGGGTTTCCTATCCCTTTGAAGACAAAAGCTAACGAGGACAAACTTCCTCTGAAAAATGTCAGAGTTCAATACTGGAACACAAGTGAAGAACCCCCAAAAGCGTTTGGATTTTGAATGGAAAAAAGAATCACGTTTTTTGAAAAGGCAAAGAGAAGGTGTGCTTTGTCCGACCCAACACGGACGTGTCTAAGACGAGGTGGATTCGTCCATTCCAACTGGGGAGACAGACCCGATCGGAGAAGCTCTCTACAGACACAGAACAGAGAGAGTATTCCTCACAAGCCCATAGCCCATATCCAGATGGACTCGGATGGCGACGTGGCTTCACACTGCAGTGAAGGTCTTGTCCTAAGAAAAGCCCGAGGAATTCCTATGGGCTGGTTTTCCCCCGCGTGAGGATCCAGCCTGTGTTATCCCTCGGTGTCACTAACAAGCCACAGGAATTGCTGAACAACAGTCTCCCTCCTCCCAGCCCATGCAGTAAAGCGGCACAGCAGCTCCCGCAAAGAACGCTCCCTGGGGCTAAACATGCGCCGGAGCAGCACGCAGCCCTTGGTTTCGGGTGTTGCTGCCTAGCTCTAGTTTGGTCCCCGAAGCCTGGAGTATCTCCTCCTGTCTGCTCGCTCTCGGGTTCCTCAGCCTCTCCTCCTGCCGCCTGCACGATGCAAGGAACACAAGGACAACCGAGCATTGTCTTGACTAACATCTCAGATCCAAAAGGGGCTGCAGGAGTTACCAGACCCGCTGCTGGCCATAAGGGGCCCTGGCAGGCCCCTGAGTGCATTAATAAGCCTTAATGACCCTGACCGGCCTCACCTGGGACCTCCACCCACACTCATGGGCCCAGGAGCTCTATTTAAGCTCAGCCCTGGGCCTTGACTTCCTTCTGCAGCTCTGTCGCAGGAGTGCTGGTCCCTGCCCGGCCGGGGAGCCTCTTGAGCTGGGCCTTGCCCTTGGCCGTGCCTTGTCACTCCGAACCTGCCCGGCAATCCCTGGACCCAGTCCTGACCCTTGGCTTGGGCTCGGACATGCCCTATCCTCATGGCGGCTGACGGAGCTGGGGGTCTTCAGCCTGGAGAAGAGGAGGCTGAGGGGAGACCTCGCTCTCTACAGCTCCCTGAGAGGAGCGGGTAGCCAGAACGGGTCGGGCTCTTCTCCCAAGGAACAGGCCATGGGACAAGAGAAGATGGCCTCAAGTTGCACCAGGGGAGGTTTAGGACGGATGTTAGGAACAATTTTGACACCGAAAGGGTTGTCGAGCATTGGAAGAGGCTGCCCAGGGCAGTGGTGGGGTCGCCGTCCCTGGAGGGATTTCAAAGCCGGGCAGACGCGGTGCTGAGGGACGTGGGGTCGTGGTGGGTTTGTCAGCGTTGGGTTGGTGGTTGGACCCGACGGTCTGAAAGGTCCCTCCCAGCCTGGGCAGCTCTAGGATTCTATGGCGCTGCCTGCACAGCAAGGGCCGGGGGCTGTGCCCGGGGCCTCTGCGAGGGGAGGCTGGGGCCACCCCACACCGACCCAGCTGGTCCCTGTTGTGATGCGGAGCCGCGGCATTGTGACATCACACACGTGCCCCCACCCACCGGGCTGTGACCTCACAGCAGTGTCCCTATAAAACACGGGCCACCCCGCCGCACGTCTCAGTGTGTCCATGGCGGACTGCGCACCGTGCGACAGCAGCTCTCTGCTCATCCTTGGCTTCCTTCTCCTGGCTGCTGCGGCTGTCCTGCTGCCCGCCGCCGCCAGGTACCAGGAGTGGAAACGATGTCTGCACAGCCCGGCTCTTCAAGGTCAAAGGTACGGGACGAGGGACAATGTGCCAGCCCCTTGTCCTGCTTCTTGCCACCAAGGAGCAGAGCAGGACCATGCCAGGCACCATGCCCGTGTGTCTGCGGCGTGTGGGGGGTGCACAGGTCTGTGACGCGTTGGGCTTTTGCGTGTGACTTAAGTGGTTGAGGCACCATCCCTGGAGGTATTTAAAAGACCCGTGGACACAGTGCTCAGCGATATGGTCTAGTGACGGGTTTTGACAGAGTTGGGTTGATGCTTGGACTTGATGATGTCAAAGGTCCCTTCCAACCTGGGCAGTTCCATGATTCCATGACTAAGAGTCCCAGCTACAGCCCAAGAGAGCCCAAAAACGGGACCTATGTGGAGCAATGAGTTGAGATGGTGCCTACATGGTTGGGCCCTCCAAGGTGGAGGGCAGACGGCGTGCCCTGTGCTGCAGCCCCAGTTGTCACCTCAAAGCTGGAGCCGAGCCAGGAGGAGCGCAGCAAACTCTCGATGCATTCTGCAAGGGAATTCCTGGAGAATAAGCTGCAAAGGCTTTCCGTGGCAGTGCAGCCATCCACGGAAATGCTGCGTCAGTCACTGCCCAAACGCCCGTCGGCTGGGACTGGCCTGGAGGTCATCTGCTCCAACACCCCTGCTCAAGCAGGGCCACCTGGAGATGGTCTCCCCAGACCTTGGATTAGTCGTCTCCAAGCAGGGAGAAGGACCCCCATCCCGTGGGCTCCCTGCCGAGGGCACAGAGAGGATCTGCCAGACGGGGACGCCGGCAGGGCCCGGAGTGCCAGTCCCGACCTGCTGCACCCCCAGCCTTGTGCTGCCCTTGCGCAGAGGCCAGGAACCGCTCTCCTGCCTCCCCAGTTCCGCCTCCACGTGTCGGAGAGGTCAGGTACCCTCCTGCCCGCAGAGCAGGAGCACACAAAGACGCTCCTGGTGTCACTCGTCTGCCCTGGGATGTCCCCGCCGTTTGTGGCACCACAAGCACTGTGGCTGAGCGTGCACCTCTGTAGCAGCAGTTGCGTCTCCGGGGCAGGTCATGAGCTTTGTATCCCTTTCGTTTGCAGCGCGAGATGGAACCAGAGGAGGAGGACTTGGCAGAAGATGGCCCCTCTTCCCCTGCTGCCAGCACCAGCCAGGGGACCCAGGCCGCGCCGCCAGAGGCCTCTGAGGACGCAAACCACCCTGTCTCCGAGGACAACAGCAGCAACGAAGCCTGCGCGAGCTCGTGCAGGCACTGCTTCTGTTTTTCCTGCATACAGGAGTGGGCCCGCAGGCAAGACACGTGCCCCAACTGCCACCAGTCTGTTCGGCATCTCTTCCCCACACAGGGAACCCACAACGATGAGGTGCAGGACATCACGCCCAGAGGGAGATCTCCACGCCGCTCTGCAGACAGGAGGAGACATCAGGCCCCCGGCCGCCAGCACCGCACGTCTTCCAGCAGAGACCACGGCGACGGCCGCGCCAGGGCCGCAGGGAGGGGACAAAGCAGGTCCCTGAGCTGGCACCAAGGTGGCCACAGCAGGGCTCAGCACGCCCGGGCCTACAACCACTCGAGAAGCAGGGGCAGGTCTCGGGACACTGGTCGTCGTGAGAGCCGACCCCAAAGGCACGAACGGGACATCCCGGCCTCCTCCTGGAGGAGCCAGCGCCGCCAGCGGGCAGACGAGGATTCTTCCTGGGGCCGGCACGCCACAAGGAGCCGATCCCGGCGGAGGTCCCGCAGCACGCAAGGCCAAGCTGGGAGGGAGCACTCCCGGGGCCACCGCGGCAGATGGTGGTGGTGGGGCAGGGACGGGGACGGGGAGCGTCCCGGTGCCTGGGACAGGCAACGGAGCAGGTTCCGCAGGAGAGGCCACAGCAGGGACCTGGCCGCAGCAGCCGATGGCTCCTCTGCAAGATGGAGGTGGTGGAGGAGCGGGGACTGGGACGAGGGATGAGCTCCACGGCCTCAACGGGACATCCGGGACTACTCGGGGAGGAGCCGATCCCGGCGGAGGTTCCGCAGCACTGGGGGCCGACCACGAGCCCAGCCGGAGCGGCAAAGGAGGAGGGATGGGGACCAGTGGGGAGTCCCAGCTTCTTCCAGGAGAAGAGAACACCGTCCGCAGAGAGGCCGCAATTCCTCCAGAGGAGGGCGTGCAGCAAGGAGACGATCCCGGCGCAGGATCTGGTAGCACACCCTACCAACAAGGGGAACGCAACGCTCGCCGCCTGACCAATGCCCCCCAGGCTGCGCATCCAGCCCAGGGACGCAATAGGCCCTCGAGGTGGTGGTTGTGCGCCTGCTGAGGGGCATGCGGATGGTGGCAGTGGGACAGTCACAATCTGGGTTGCCGCCGACTCTGGCAGTGGCAGCCAACAGGATCGAGCCAGCCCCACTGCTCCTGCTGAGGAAGGAAATCCACGGCAGAAAGCCCGCCTGTCCTCTCCTCTCGTGGCAACCCCTCTGGGAAACGTCTTCCAGCGCTTGACCACCCTCCAAATAAACAAGTTTTGTATAGTCATTAGCTAGAAGGCCCTGTATTTCAGTTTGCGCCCGTTGTCTCTTCTCCTCTCACCGCATAGTGCTGAGAAGGGACTGCAGGAGCGGAGGGGCCTGGTGGAAACCGGGGCACAAGGGCAAAGGAAAGGACAGGGAAGGAGGAGAGGGCGAGCTGAGGTTCTCTGTTGGGGCTGTTCATGCTCAGGGCCTCAAGGTCTCGCGGCTGTCTCTCTGTGGAGGGCAGTGCGAGGGAGACTCCTCCACAAAGCCCTTCCTCCATCTCCACTCATTGCTCCAAATCAGTCCTGGTTTTGTGCTCTCTCGGACTGTACGTGTGGCTCTTGGTCACATGCGAAAGCCCAACACGTAGCAGATCGGGTGGACCACGCGGTGGATAAGGAATTGGCTGGATGGGGGAAGGGTTTTACACTGACAGAGGGGAGATTTGGATGAGATCTGAGGAAGATATTCTTGGCTGTGAGGGGGGTGAGCCCCTGGCCCAGGTTGCCCACAGAAGCTGTGGCTGCCCCATCCCTGGAGGGGTTCAAGGCCAGGTTGGACGGGGCTTGGAGCAGCCTGGGCTGGGGGGAGGTGTCCCTGCCCAGGGCAGGGGGTGGCACTGGGTGGGCTTTAACGGTCCCTTCCCACCCAAACCATTCCATGATTCTAATTCTACCCTGGTGACCGTTTCAGTTGTGTCATAATCACACAAAAAAAATACCCCAAGACAAAAACCCCTTCCAACCTAAAAATTTTAAATACTTCTTTACAGATATGGGAAAAGTGTGGGTATCTTGAAGAGATGCCCAGGCAAGAAGGTTGGGAGGCACTTCCCAGGAGCTGTGCCTGGGCTGAGCGGGCCCATCTTTAGGCCAGGCCCTGCGCGGCCCCCTCAGGAGACGGCTGTCGGAGGGGCACACCCGCCGCTGTTTTAAAAGCTGGCTGCTGTTAAATGCCATGTTTTCTTTCAGTAGCATATTGAAGGAAAGCAGCCACCGAGAGTGCCTTCTGCAGACAACCGCGTGCTGCCGGAGCCTCAGGCACAGCGTTGAGCACCTCATCCAGGCTCCCTCTCTGCGTGACGGAGGAGGAACGTGCGCTTCCATAGACCAAAGTGAGAGCTAGGAGTTTAGGCGAGACTCCTCTACTTTGGACAAAATAAACTCCGCTGAGATTAATTCTTTCCTAATGAGTAAATAACAGGAAATACCCAGCTGAAAAGATGAAGGAAGAGGTAGAACTCCATCGGTGCCTAGCATATGTTTCCAAAGCCACCAGTGACACCCGTATGTCAGACTTAGCATCACCTAAAAGTAGCCGCACTGTCGCAGACGTGCGTTGTTGTACCCCCCCCAAAAATCACTGGGCACCTTGTGCGTACAGCTGTGCTGGTTCTGAGATAAGCTTGGCCACAGTGATTGGCAAAAATCTGATCAGCATTTTTGAGGAGCCCACACAAAAAGGAAGCGAGACCCAGGTACTTAATCTCAGCCCTTGTCTTGCGTCACACTAGATTACCCCATGAAATACATTAATGAACAACCTTTCTTCCTTTCTTGTCTTTATAGTCGCCGCACCTCTCATCTCAGCAGGTAAGCTGTTACAGAGGTGAGCATGCTGGTAAGCAACCACACCACAGTGACCTACTTCATCCTCTTGGGACTGACAAATCGCCCAGAACTACAGTCCCTGCTCTTTGTGACGATCCTGCTAATCTACGCCATCACCCTTGGCTGTCTCAGGAACCAGCGAAGTTCATGTACATAATGTCTAAATGGTTTAAGTCAGTATTAACATCCTACGAAGAGTTCTGCTCTCTCTTTACGCCGCTGACGTTGAAAACTTTCACTTGTTGATTTATGTGGAGCTATGTTCATCAATCGGGGTCAGTAGAACCACTGATGTGGAAGTTAACCCCTTGCAGGCGACTTCTGCTCAAGTGTCAGGCCAGTATACTCAAGAAAGCAATTAGCAAACACCGGAAGGACCGCATCGGGGGAAGTAATCAGTCCCTTTGTGTAATAAAACACGTAGGGTAAAAGCTCCAGCTCCCAGAAGCGTACTGCAGGTCTCGCCTTTAAAAGAAAACTGTTCCTTGCACGCTGATTTTGACAGATTCCTAAATTCAACGGAAGGAGCGCGTGTTCTGAAGAGGGTCGAAGGCTGAGCAACCCTTCCTCTCCCGAGGCCACGGTGCCCCACGCCTCTGGTACAAGACAGGCAGACTGCCGACGTGCAAGACCTGGGGCAGATTTCGAGGCCCAACAACTTGCCATATCACTTCTCAGGGTAACAAGCCTAGAAAATTGCGTCAGATCAGGCAGTTCAAGAAGGGTCATTAAGAGAACAGCAGGAAGAGAAAGAAAATACTTCAAGACAGCAGGTTAAAATTAAATATTGTTTGAGGTCTAGCCTCAGAAAAAAAAAGCTCTGCCTCAGGTCTGTGCCTACCTACTTCTCCCAGTCTGAATTTGGGCTGTATAGAAGTCAATCCAAGGTAAGGAACCACAAAGCAGACGTTCATTAGACCAGCGCGTTCCCGTGTGCATCGGCTGCACCGTTCTCCACGCGCTGCTAAACGTGATTCTCCCGAAAGCTGCGACACTTTGCAAAGCTCTCTCTGCTTCCCCATTTCTCTCCCTCCAGGCCTCTGCTTCGCTGGCGCTCCCTCTTCACCAAACAGAAATTTCCCGTTTCCTTCCGTTTTGTGGGTTATGTCAGTGCGGAGCTCTGGGCTCTCCCTTAGAGTTTAGGATGCTCCCGGGTCACAGAGAACTCTGTTCTAAAGACAGCTACGCGCAAGCCCAGGCACTGGGGTTAATCTTTACAATTCTAAGAACATCAGAAAACGCCACCAGCCGGGTAGCTATACCCTTCTGGAGGTAGGTAAAACGACCCTGAACTTCCCATCATTGTTCTCTGTGAAAATAGCGTTCAGCAACGTTTCTCCAAGTCTTCCCCTCCTTAGATATGTCTGTGTGGGCTTCCGTTTGGGATGTGTGGCAGGAATTCAAACACCTGGCATCTGACAGCAGTGAGTTCCAGCATCTGTGTTGACGCTGATGAGGAGGAAACAACCAGCTGAAAGAAGCAACCCCAGCTGCAACTCAAATGGTGGTAGAACTGGAAGAGATCCCTCTCAAAAGGTCCTGATTTGGGGTGGTTCTTTTTTGGTTTGGGTGCTTTGTGGGGGGCTTTTTGTTGTTACAGGACACCTAGAGGATTGAATGTTTTGGCTACATAAAATGTGGGCAAGTAAAGGAAAGGGACAAGAACCCCAGATTAGAATCATCTAGGTGGAAAGAATGCCGTGTACTCGCTTTTAGAGTTCACCCAGTTATACATAAGCTTATGGAGACTCAAATTCAAGGTTCCATGGCTTGCTGCAGTATTTTGCTAGATTCACATGCTCCACCTGGCCTGGAATCAAATAAAATTTCAACTCCAAATTTTTGTTGTACCTCCCCTTGCATCAAGCAGAAGGCTTACAGCATGACCAGGCTACGATTTCAGAATAAGCCAAAACCGCCAGTCCAACTTGCTTTGTGTAACGAATAACTGCTTCCTTCATCCTGACCACTCTTTGTACCTCGGCAGATCTCCCATTGTATCCCTTGAGTCAAATGGCTGGAAGGAATGACAGCACGGTAACCCATTTCATCCTCCTAGGACTGACAGACCATGGGCAGCTGCAGGTCCCTCTGTTCTTCATATTTGCAGTGATTTACGTCATCACTGTGGTGGGGAACCTTGGCATGATCATTTTGATTCGGACTCATCTCCAGCTTCACACTCCCATGTATTTCTTCCTCAGTAACTTGTCCGTGATCGACCTCTGCTATTCCACTGTCTTTGCTCCGAGGTTGCTGGTGAGCTTCCTAGTGGAGAGCAAAACCATTTCCTACTCCGCGTGCCTTTCCCAGAGCTTCTTTTTTGCGCTTTTTGCCACCGCGGAGGCGTTCTTACTATCTGCGATGGCATATGACCGCTACGTAGCCATCTGTAGTCCGCTGCTCTACAGTACTGTTATGACCAGGAGAGTCTGTACGCAGCTAGTGGTGGGATCGTACGTGGGGGGGCTCCTGAACTCGTTGACGCACACTTGTGGCTTGCTGGGGCTGCCATTCTGCGGGCCCAATGTCATCAATCATTACTTTTGTGACGTACCTCCCCTGCTGCAACTGGCGTGCTTGGACACCCGGCGTAATCAGACTTTGCTATTAGTTTTCTCTGCGGTTCTCGCTCTCCTGACCCTCCTGGTCATCGTCGTTTCCTACGTGCGCATCCTCTCGGCCATCCTGAGGATCCGGTCGGACAACAGCAGGAAGAAAACCTTCCACACCTGTGCCTCTCACCTGACTGCCGTCACCATTTTCTACGGCTCCGTTTCATTTAGCTACATCCAACCCAGCTCCAGCTACTCGATGGAGCAGGAGAAAGTCTCAGCAGTCTTCTACACCCTGGTGATCCCCATGCTGAACCCCCTGATCTACAGCCTGAGGAACAGGGAAGTGAGGAACAGCTTCAGGAGGACTCTTAGGGCAAAGCAGCTTTTCCACTAACGAGCGCGGCACCTGGCAAAGAACGCACGCAAAGCTGAGGGAGAACGGTTTGGGGGTACGGTTCCAAATAGCAAAATTTAGAAATGTCTTCATAATTTCCTTTTAGTAAAGAGCACGCGTGGTGCTATCGACTTCGATTGCCTCTTATGGCACTACGTTGGGACAGCATGAAGGTCTCACTCTCTTTTCCAAAGCAGAGTGTCCCGAGCAGCCTCTTTGCAGGCAGGAGCAAGTGTCCCAAAGCAGCTCAACTGGTGTTCTCACCTCACGGCATCCTGCACTGTCACTGTAAATAGAAATGAAGCTTAATGACGCTCTTAAGGAATGTGGGAATGACTCGCATGATCGTTATTGTTTCTTTATCCCATATCAGGTGATAAACACATTTGTTATTGGGCTTATACCCAGTTAGCTCCCGCCTACGCATGAAATGTTTAGCTTTTGTCTCAAATTCAAAAGCCACTGATATGAAATACATATAATCACTCATGTCCTTTTTCTACCCCCCCTTATCTTTAGCTTAATCTCTTCCCCAGGAACCGTCCAAAATACAGCACTGATAATATTTCACACTTCAAAACTGTGTCCGGGTATCCTGTATGTGAGACACTTACCGATCCTTTTAAAGCAAGCCATATTTGTAAAAGATGATACAAGTTCTTGTAACGGGGGGGCTGAAACGTCACTATTAAAGAGTTGGCTGTGTAAGCGTGTCTGTTTTGCGGAAGATTAATGATTTTCAGGGCGCTTAAGAGGCTCCATAGCCATAGCTAAAATTGTAACTATTAGGATCAGATAATTTCTTGAAAAAAAAACAACTTCCTCAAAAAGATTAGGGAAAATATCTCCCTAGACCTTCCTCTCCAGGCACAGCTCTTCACTGCCCTCCTGGTCCGTGTTTAACTCGGACCCTGAGCCCCCAGGGCCGTAGGTACCTGAGACTTACACAGCCTCTGTGACACTGTGGGAGAGCGTTTGTAGAGACCACCATGCAACAAAATCGGTCCTGTTAAATTCAGAAATAAGCTCAGCTGGAGAAGATTGTGACAGCTTTATCCTGGAGTCCTCTGCATACTGGAGTGAGCAAGAGCAACCTCTCACGGTCGCGCAGCAGCAGCAGGGTTTCCTATCCCTTTGAAGACAAAAGCTAACGAGGACAAACTTCCTCTGAAAAATGTCAGAGTTCAATACTGAAACACAAGTGAAGAACCCCCAAAAGCGTTTGGATTTTGAATGGAAAAAAGAATCACGTTTTTTGAAAAGGCAAAGAGAAGGTGTGCTTTGTCCGACCCAACACGGACGTGTCTAAGACGAGGTGGATTCGTCCATTCCAACTGGGGAGACAGACCCGATCGGAGAAGCTCTCTACGGACACAGAACAGAGAGAGTATTCCTCACAAGCCCATAGCCCATATCCAGATGGACTCGGATGGCGACATGGCTTCACACTGCAGTGAAGGTCTTGTCCTAAGAAAAGACCGAGGAATTCCTATGGGCTGGTTTTCCCCCGCGTGAGGATCCAGCCTGTGTTATCCCTCGGTGTCACTAACAAGCCACAGGAATTGCTGAACAACAGTCTCCCTCCTCCCAGCCCATGCAGTAAAGCGGCACAGCAGCTCCCGCAAAGAACGCTCCCTGGGGCTAAACATGCGCCGGAGCAGCACGCAGCCCTTGGTTTTGGGTGTTGCTGCCTAGCTCTAGTTTGGTCCCCGAAGTCTGGAGTATCTCCTCCTGTCTGCTCGCTCTCGGGTTCCTCAGCCTCTCCTCCTGCCGCCTGCACGATGCAAGGAACACAAGGACAACCGAGCATTGTCTTGACTAACATCTCAGATCCAAAAGGGGCTGCAGGAGTTACCAGACCCGCTGCTGGCCATAAGGGGCCCTGGCAGGCCCCTGAGTGCATTAATAAGCCTTAATGACCCTGACCGGCCTCACCTGGGACCTCCACCCACACTCATGGGCCCAGGAGCTCTATTTAAGCTCAGCCCTGGGCCTTGACTTCCTTCTGCAGCTCTGTCGCAGGAGTGCTGGTCCCTGCCCGGCCGGGGAGCCTCTGGAGCTGGGCCTTGCCCTTGGCCGTGCCTTGTCACTCCGAACCTGCCCGGCAATCCCTGGACCCAGTCCTGACCCTTGGCTTGGGCTCGGACATGCCCTATCCTCATGGCGGCTGACGGAGCTGGGGGTGTTCAGCCTGGAGAAGAGGAGGCTGAGGGGAGACCTTCTCGCTCTCTACAGCTCCCCGAGAGGAGCGGGTAGCCAGAACGGGTCGGGCTCTTCTCCCAGGGAACAGGCCATGGGACAAGAGGAGATGGCCTCAAGTTGCACCAGGGGAGGTTTAGGACGGATGTTAGGAACAATTTTGACACCAAAAGGGTTGTCGAGCATTGGAAGAGGCTGCCCAGGGCAGTGGTGGGGTCGCCGTCCCTGGAGGGATTTCAAAGCCGGGCAGACGCGGTGCTGAGGGCAGTGGGGTCGTGGTGGGTTTGTCAGCGTTGGGTTGGTGGTTGGACCCGATGGTCTGAAAGGTCCCTCCCAGCCTGGGCAGCTCTAGGATTCTATGGCGCTGCCTGCACAGCAAGGGCCGGGGGCTGTGCCCGAGGCCTCTGCGAGGGGAGGCTGGGGCCACCCCACACCGACCCAGCTGGTCCCTGTTGTGATGCGGAGCCGCGGCATTGTGACATCACAGACGTGCCCCCAGCCACCGGGCTGTGACCTCACAGCAGTGTCCCTATAAAACACGGGCCACCCCGCTGCACATCTCAGTGTGTCCATGGCGGACTGCGCACCGTGCGACAGCAGCTCTCTGCTCATCCTTGGCTTCCTTCTCCTGGCTGCTGCGGCTGTCCTGCTGCCCGCCGCCGCCAGGTACCAGGAGTGGAAACGATGTCTGCACAGCCCGGCTCTTCAAGGTCAAAGGTACGGGACGAGGGACAATGTGCCAGCCCCTTGTCCTGCTTCTTGCCACCAAGGAGCAGAGCAGGACCATGCCAGGCACCATGCCCGTGTGTCTGCGGCGTGTGGGGGGTGCACAGGTCTGTGACGCGTTGGGCTTTTGCGCGTGACTTAAGTGGTTGAGGCACCATCCCTGGAGGTATTTAAAAGACCCGTGGACACAGTGCTCAGCGATATGGTCTAGTGACGGGTTTTGACAGAGTTGGGTTGATGCTTGGACTTGATGATGTCAAAGGTCCCTTCCAACCTGGGCAGTTCCATGATTCCATGACTAAGAGCCCCAGCTACAGCCCAAGAGAGCCCAAAAACGGGACCTATGTGGAGCAATGAGTTGAGATGGTGCCTACATGGTTGGGCCCTCCAAGGTGGAGGGCAGACGGCGTGCCCTGTGCTGCAGCCCCAGTTGTCACCTCAAAGCTGGAGCCGAGCCAGGAGGAGCGCAGCAAACTCTCGATGCATTCTGCAAGGGAATTCCTGGGGAATAAGCTGCAAAGGCTTTCCGTGGCAGTGCAGCCATCCACGGAAATGCTGCGTCAGTCACTGCCCAAACACCCGTCGGCTGGGACTGGCCTGGAGGTCATCTGCTCCAACACCCCTGCTCAAGCAGGGCCACCTGGAGATGGTCTCCCCAGACCTTGGATTAGTCGTCTCCAAGCAGGGAGAAGGACCCCCATCCCGTGGGCTCCCTGCCGAGGGCACAGAGAGGATCTGCCAGACGGGGACGCCGGCAGGGCCCGGAGTGCCAGTCCCGACCTGCTGCACCCCCAGCCTTGTGCTGCCCTTGCGCAGAGGCCAGGAACCGCTCTCCTGCCTCCCCAGTTCCGCCTCCACGTGTCGGAGAGGTCAGGTACCCTCCTGCCCGCAGAGCAGGAGCACACAAAGACGCTCCTGGTGTCACTCGTCTGCCCTGGGATGTCCCCGCCGTTCGTGGCACCACAAGCACCTCTGTAGCAGCAGTTGCGTCTCCGGGGCAGGTCATGAGCTTTGTATCCCTTTCGTTTGCAGCGCGAGATGGAACCAGAGGAGGAGGACTTGGCAGAAGATGGCCCCTCTTCCCCTGCTGCCAGCACCAGCCAGGGGACCCAGGCCGCGCCGCCGGAGGCCTCTGAGGACGCAAACCACCCTGTCTCCGAGGACAACAGCAGCAACGAAGCCTGCGCGAGCTCGTGCAGGCACTGCTTCTGTTTTTCCTGCATACAGGAGTGGGCCCGCAGGCAAGACATGTGCCCCAACTGCCACCGGTCTGTTCGGCACCTCTTCCCCACACAGGGAACCCACAACGATGACGTGCAGGACATCACGCCCGGAGGGAGATCTCCACGCCGCTCTGCAGACAGGAGGAGACATCAGGCCCCCGGCCGCCAGCACCGCACGTCTTCCAGCAGAGACCACGGCGACGGCCGCGCCAGGGCCGCAGGGAGGGGACAAAGCAGGTCCCTGAGCTGGCACCAAGGTGGCCACAGCAGGGCTCAGCACGCCCGGGGCTACGACCACTCGAGAAGCAGGGGCAGGTCTCGGGACACTGGTCGTCGTGAGAGCCGACCCCAAAGGCACGAACGGGACATCCCGGCCTCCTCCTGGAGGAGCCAGCGCCGCCAGCGGGCAGACGAGGATTCTTCCTGGGGCCGGCACGCCACAAGGAGCCGATCCCGGCGGAGGTCCCGCAGCACGCAAGGCCAAGCTGGGAGGGAGCACTCCCGGGGCCACCGCGGCAGATGGTGGTGGTGGGGCAGGGACGGGGACGGGGAGCGTCCCGGTGCCTGGGACAGGCAACGGAGCAGGTTCCGCAGGAGAGGCCACAGCAGGGACCTGGGCGCAGCAGCCGATGGCTCCTCTGCAAGATGGAGGTGGTGGAAGAGCGGGGACTGGGACGAGGGACGAGCTCCACGGCCTCAACGGGACATCCGGGACTACTCGGGGAGGAGCCGATCCCGGCGGAGGTTCCGCAGCACTGGGGGCCGACCACGAGCCCAGCCGGAGCGGCAAAGGAGGAGGGATGGGGACCAGTGGGGAGTCCCAGCTTCTTCCAGGAGAAGAGAACACCGTCCGCGGAGAGGCCGCAATTCCTCCAGAGGAGGGCGTGCAGCAAGGAGACGATCCCGGCGCAGGATCTGGTAGCACACCCTACCAACAAGGGGAACGCAACGCTCGCCGCCTGACCAATGCCCCCCAGGCTGCGCATCCAGCCCAGGGACGCAATAGGCCCTCGAGGTGGTGGTTGTGCGCCTGCTGAGGGGCATGCGGATGGTGGCAGTGGGACAGTCACAATCTGGGTTGCCGCCGACTCTGGCAGTGGCAGCCAACAGGATCGAGCCAGCCCCACTGCTCCTGCTGAGGAAGGAAATCCACGGCAGAAAGCCCGCCCGTCCTCTCCTCTCGTGGCAACCCCTCTGGGAAACGTCTTCCAGCGCTTGACCACCCTCCAAATAAACAAGTTTTGTATAGTCATTAGCTAGAAGGCCCTGTATTTCAGTTTGCGCCCGTTGTCTCTTCTCTCACCGCATAGTGCTGAGAAGGGACTGCAGGAGCGGAGGGGCCTGGTGGAAACCGGGGCACAAGGGCAAAGGAAAGGACAGGGAAGGAGGAGAGGGCGAGCTGAGGTTCTCTGTTGGGGCTGTTCATGCTCAGGGCCTCAAGGTCTCGCGGCTGTCTCTCTGTGGAGGGCAGTGCGAGGGAGACTCCTCCACAAAGCCCTTCCTCCATCTCCACTCATTGCTCCAAATCAGTCCTGGTTTTGTGCTCTCTCGGACTGTACGTGTGGCTCTTGGTCACATGCGAAAGCCCAACACGTAGCAGATCGGGTGGACCACGCGGTGGATAAGGAATTGGCTGGATGGTCACCCTCAAAGAGCTGCGGTCAATGGCTCGATGTCTGAGTGGAAACCAGCTGCATCCCCAGCAGCGTGGGCAGTAGGGCGAGGGGGGGATTCTGCCCCGCTCTGGGAGACCCCCCTGCAGTGCTGCCCCCAGCGATGGGGCACCAACAGCAGAAGGACACGGAGCTGTTGGAGCGGGGCCAGAGGAGGCCCCGGAGATGCTGGGAGGGCTGGAGCCCCTCTGCTGTGGGGACAGGCTGAGAGAGCTGGGGGGGCTCAGCCTGGAGAAGAGAAGGCTCCGGGGAGACCTTCCAGCCCCTTCCAGGCCCTCAAGGGGCTCCAGGAAAGCTGGGGAGGGACTCTGGATCAGGGAGGGGAGCCATGGGACGAGGGGGAAGGGGTTTCCACTGAAAGAGGGGAGATTTAGGTTAGATCTGAGGAAGAAACTGTTTGCTGTGAGGGTGGTGAGCCCCTGGCCCAGGTTGCCCAGAGAAGCTGTGGCTGCCCCATCCCTGGAGGGGTTCAAGGCCAGGTTGGACGGGGCTTGGAGCAACCTGGGCTGGGGGGAGGTGTCCCTGCCCAGGGCAGGGGGTGGCACTGGGTGGGCTTTAATGGTCCCTTCCCACCCAAACCATTCCATGATTCTAATTCTACCCTGGTGACTGTTTCAGTTGTGTCATAATCACACAACAAAAATACCCCAAGACAAAAAACCCTTCCAACCTAAGAATTTTAAATACTTATTTACAGATATGGGAAAAGTGTGGGTATCTTGAAGAGATGCTGTGAAAAATAGTGAAGGTATTGTTGGCTTTCGCCATAATAAGAAGGCTATAAATCTTTGACTTAGAAGGATAACTAACCTTTAGTAAATTGGGAAACATGAGAAACCTCAAAGATAACAACTAACAGCAACTGTGAAGAAAAACATCATGAAGAAAAACATCCGAGAGAAACAAAAGAGAACTTCTCCAAGGACTCCACAAGTGATTAACAGGAGGAAACAGAGGCACAGGAGAAGGGAGCTGATTATAATCGATCCTACCAGAAGGAAACAGATGCTTGGGAAAGGGGAACTGAAGATCATCGATCCTCAGAAACAATTCAGAAGGAAACACACAAATAGAAGAGAAAAAGGACTAATAATAATCAATCATTATAAACAATTACTCTGTCTAAAATAGTGAATACGTATGCAATATTGAATGTATGTAAGACATGGTTGAAGTGTTAGCTGGTGCGCCTCTGACCTGAGTCATGCACCCAGCGCTGTGCTTTTGCTTTATTGACTTTGTCCCTATAATAAAATACGTGCCATTTCTGTTTAAGGAATCTGGCTATTTATTACAGATGCACAGATAAGAAGGTTGGGAGGCACTTCCCAGGAGCTGTGCCTGGGCTGAGCAGGTCCAACTTTAGGCCAGGCCCTGCGTGGCCCCCTCAGGAGACGGCTGTCGGAGGGGCACACCCGCCGCTGCCCGAGGCCGGAGCACCGTTAGGGTTTGCTCTGGCGCTTTTCTCCCTCCTTACACCGACACAAACCCCACCAAGGCCACACCGCACAAGCCCCGCCGCCCGCCCGCACCCAGCCCGGTAGCACCCCCGTGGCCCCGGCAGCGCAAAACCCGACGGGATTGTAGTCCTCTGTCCGCCCCACTCAAACCCCTCTCGCAAACTACACCTCCCAGCAAGCACCGCGGCCCGATCTACGGCTGAGGGCGGGAGCGCGGTGCATCCTGGTACATGTAGTTAATCTTCCGGGGCTGGAGAAGGGTCGGCGGCGAGGGGAGACTCCATTTCCCGGCAGGCGGCGCGGGGCCGGCGGCAGGGACGGGGGGCGCTGCCCAGCACCAAGATGGCGGTTGATAAGGACCTGCTGCAGCTGGATCTGTACGGCCTGCTAGGGGTCGGCGAGAAGGTGTCGGAGCAGGAGGTCAGGGCCGTGGGCCGGGAACCCTCATGGGGCCGCGGGGCGGCTTGGGCCGGGCCCCTTCTCTTCCTTCCTCCGCCCTCGACGCCCCCAGCCTTGCCCTTCCCTTCCCTTTCCCTCAGCACCGGGGGATGCTGCCCCGGGCAGGGGGCGGCTCGGCCGCGGGGCTGCCTTTGCTGCTCTGCCGGTATTTATCCGAGCGATTGCTCCAGGCGCTGTTTGAATGCGGTGCCGCTGCCGCGTTGCCGGCTGGAGCGGTTAGTGAGCGGGAAAGCCCAGTTTTCCTGATGTTGGCTTTGCAGCTCTCACCTTCCCTTTGCTCCTCTTGGGGCAGCGGGGCCAGACGTGGCCTTGGAGAGCGCTGAAATTGGTTGAAGAGAACTACAAGATCAGTCTCGGACGTTATTCCTCTTGCTTTGCTCGATTATGTGCTTGTTTATGTTCCAGGAGGAAAGTTCCTCCCGTGTTTACCAAAAGATCCAGTTATTAGAGGTTAGTCTAGGTACTGTAGGTTCCCATAAGTCCCATTTTGTGGGTTTGGAATTACATGTTTCCATTTTTTCTTTAGTTTAATGGGTAAGTCAACACTAAACACGGGATTTGAGTAACTGGGCTGGGAAAGTGACTTTTTCAAAGGAAATTAAGTCTCTGAATAAAACTATTCGTAACTGAACAAAGTTAAACTTGAAAGGAAAACTTTGATTTTCCTTCTTAGGCTTTCTTAACATGCAGGACTGAACGAGATTAGAGGCTTCAGGTGGCCCCAGCCTCACTGCTGAGCTAGTCACTGGGGAAAAGGATGAGAAAATTACAAACTGGATGCTACGGTGCAACTTAAAAACTAACAAGTGTAATTTTGAGTGCTAATCCTTGATGTAAAATACTTGCAGCAATCCAGACTCTTTGTATGCGGAGCAGCATGGCCAAAAGAGAGCAACAAAGCGCAGCAAGGGTGTTAAAGTAATTTAACCTCGCTGTTTAGAGAAGCCTTATCTGAACTTGCCATGTAGAACAAACAGCTATTGTAAAGTTGCGCCTGGTGAGATTTACCCCTCTGAACTGGAGACTTGCTTGGGCAGGAGATGGGATTAGCCCGGAAGGCTTTAGCTGCACATTTCCCTTCCAAGAGCTTTGTCCACCAGGTGGAGCCGGGCCATCACTTACTCTGCTCATTCTAGCAGAGGACTGCTTGGCCGGGCAGCAGAGCCGCTCTTCTGCCTTTCCTGTCTTGCATGCACGTGTGTCCCTGACAAAGGGAACGCAGGTTGTTAACAGTGACTTAGCTCAGAAAGTTGTCGGTCTTTCTTGGAAGTGTAGAAGAGATTGAACAGCCTTTGATCAAATATTCTTCACCTTGCCTAACTCAGTTGTTGCACAGTAAATAGTACTCTCTCTGTACCAAAGCTGGAGCTGCAAAGAACACAGCATCCCCCTGGCTAGCACACTGCCTCGGTGAACCAGATCTGGCTTTGATGTTTGTGAGGTTTGACTGCTGTAATAGGATGCACCTAGAAGTAAAACTTGTGGCTTTGCAAAGCTTGAACTCATTCAAAATATGCTGCCTGCCTGCTAGGTGTCCTGGGCTCAAATGCTTATCCTTGCAGTACTGTGTGATTGAGGTTGAAACTGAGATTTTTGGAGGTCTCTTGCTGTTACAGTAGGCTGCTTTTCCTGTCAAAATGAGGGACTAATGGAGCTAGCGACACTCCAAAAATGGTCTTTATGGTCTGTCAGGCCTGGGGCACATCTAGACATGCAAATGGATGCTGGTTCAGCCAGAATAGTATAATTTTTTGTTTCTGCAGTGTTTTTCTTTCTTTTTTTTCCTCAAGTTGCTTTTCTCAGACTAAACGACACCAACCGGTAAATCTCAATTCTGGCTCTGGCAGGTTAAGAAAGCGTACCGACAGAAGGCCCTGACTTGTCACCCGGATAAGAACCCAGACAATCCCAGAGCAGGTAAGACGGGGCTGTGCAGCCACAAGCAGCTCTTCATGTTTGTTTTCACATGTGCAGACTCCTGGAAGTGGCTCTGCTTGACTTCAGGTCTGTCTTTGCATGTAATTAAGGGAATGGCTGGTTATACGTCATGTGAAGTATACATATGCAGGACGAGGAGTTCTTTTCATCGCTATTAGGGAGCTCTGTTTTTTAAGATTGAATGCATTGGTTTTAGAAGCATCATTTTTAAGTCATTGCTGAAATTATATTTTCACCTCTCAATCTTCACACATGGTATTTGAATCACGGACCTTTGGCCATGCTGTCCCCAGTTTTTACTGCCTGGTCACTATTTTAATTCATACCTCTCACAGTCGAAACTTCAATGGCAAGCTTATAAATCGTATTATCTATGGGAAAGGCCTGTTTTCGTCTGTGAGAGACAAGGCCCTGACTCCGTGGAACTGAGCATACCTAAACCATTAGCAAGGTCTGGCTTCTGCAGCTGCTCCATTCAAGTTTTGTAGCTACAGGTAGCAGTGAACAGCAGTGATAACTAGAAGGATGCTGTTCATCAAGACACCTCAAAACAAACCTTGTTCTGTATCTTGCGTTTTCCAATTTGATAGGCTACAGTCTCATAGATTGAAAATTTATAAGTGTAGTACAGAGAAAAATTCTCCATCAGAAAAAAATAGATTTTAGCAGCAAAGAGAGGAAAGCTGGGGCCTTTGATGGATGCAGAAGGTTGAGAAGTGATTAAAAGTGTGCGGGGAGGCCTCCAGGTTGTATGCATAACCTGCCAGGAAGAGGGTCAGCAACATTGATGTAAAATGCAACGTTTGAATCTTGGTCTGAAAAGCTGTTGGTAGGAAAGGGCGAATTTGTAACAGTGAGTTTCAGGCTGACTGCAGGTTGAGTAATACATTTCTGTAGATGGGTCCTGTTGAATTCGTGCTTTCGAGATTTCTGTTAAAATGAAACAGTCCCAGTTTTTGTTTCTTAATGTACACTGAAGTTTATGTAACAACTGTTGTCCTTTGAGTTGAGAAGATCCTGGCTATAGATTGGCTTACAAATGCTTTGGAAAGATTATTCTTCTTTCTGATGTTCTGCAGGTCTCATCCATAAGGGATTGTCTTTTCTGGTTCATCTCCAGGCCACTAGCATGGTTTTCTGCATCTTACCCTTTTTTCTTCTAATTCCCAGCGGAAGTCTTCCACCAGCTGTCTCAGGCCTTAGCCGTGCTAACAGATGCAGCAGCAAGGGTAAGGATGCGCGTCCCTGGGTGATGTTGGGGTTGTGTTACTCTCTGCAAGCATGCTGGAGAAGTCTTGGGAACCCTCCTGCTTTCTGTCCTGCTCTCTTCTCCGATTGTCACTTCATGAATGCTAGTCTCATCTGTTATTCCCTGTAGTTCTCTGTGAGATCAAATAGTAGGTGCCAGATAAGAACTTGGACAAATGTTCTCTTTCTGATTTGATGTGCTGAGAGTAGCTCTGTCCATTTGCTGCAAGGGTGAGATACTGTCTTTAATAACGTGTTAGACTGGGCCATATCCCATTTAAAAAAATAAATGATAACCACCACTGATTCAGGGACACATCAAATTCCCATGACAACGGTGCATTTGCAGTTCCCTTGAAGTCAAGGTCTGACAAATAAATAATATCTAGCTGTGATTGCTCAGGCTCCAAGCCCTTCTTTCCATGGGGCACAAGAGACTTGTAAACAGAAAAGCTGAATCATAGCCACAATCTCTGTCCTTTTGCTGCAAGAGCTTTGCAGGCTGCCAGATGTAGCTTGGACTCTGGTCTTGCTGTGGAGAAGTGGTTGAGTGCCTACTGCTCGGGGCGTGAAATTAATCTGGATGTGTGAAGGGAAAGAATAAAAACAAAATGAAAAAGAGCAAATAACTCTATCCAGATAAACTCAGGAGAGAAGGCATATTAAAATTTCGGATGATAAGATTTAAAAACATGAAGTAACTGCCCTCTCTTCAAATATTGGCAGAGCTTGTAATCTCCCCTCCAAGGGGCAATTAAGCTTTTGGCATCCAAAAACATTTTGGCTTCTACATTTTAAAAAGGCAAAAGTGTTCATCAAATCCTTCGCATCAAGGAAAAATGCCAGCTTTTCTGGCTCATAAAACAAGAGCAGTGCTTTCCTGTACAAATATTCTACAAGTAGTATCTGACTATTTGCACCAGTCTATGCTTTACCTACTACAGAAAAGTTCTGTGTAGGTTGATGAACAGATTATTAACTGGTTTAAAATGATGCCAGTGAAATTGCCAGTTTACCCAGTTCCTAAGTCTCTATAGTGCTAAATGAATGCTGATGTGTTACTGCTGCCGAAGAGCTCTGATGTTCTTTGATCTAATATGTTCATGTGAGTCAAACATCTGTCTTGTGAATAAATCTCACATATAAAGTAGACCTTTTTAATTGTAAAACTTTGCTCTAAACCAAACCTGATCTGTTGCCAGTGCCCCGTAAGCTGCTTTTGGCACGTTCAGGAAACCAAAATACTCTTCCCACCTCTGAAGATGGGTCAGACTTTCTCTCCAGCACACATTGCAGTTATTCCTGGACTTCCTCACCCTTTCAGGCTCCAGCTGGATATCCTCGGGCCTCTTCTCATGTTTTCAGGATATTTGTGTTAACTTCTAACAGTTTTAGGAGGACTGCAAGCAAGGAGCAGAAGATGTTTCACCTCTGCTTACAGTGTTTCGATATCTGATCTCACCTTTATTCACTGCTTTCCATTTTATCTTTCTGCTTTATAGAGTTTCACAGTATTGTGTTGGTTCTTTGACAGGCGGCATATGACAAAGTGAGAAAGGCTAAGAAGCAAGCAGCAGAAAGGACACAAAAACTTGATGAGAAGCGAAAGAAAGTAAAGCTTGGTAATGAATGAAAACTTCATTTTCTCTTGGCTTGAACTCTTCATTAGCTGGGGGTTTGCATTTCTTCTGCCTCTGGAATTCGCCTCTGATTAAGCTGTGCATTTGTGACGGCTATGGTTTCCTTATGCCCAGTACAATACAGTAGTCGTCTGAAATCTCCCACAGTCATAGCTGGGATGGTCGTGCTCTGGGCAGGAGTTAGGGGATTTGGTGACTGTTCAGACTGCTGATACATTGATGTGCCTGGGCAGACGAGAGGTAGCAGAACTATCAGGACTCTACTTTGAAATTGATGTAGGTGTAGCCAAGTTTGTGATCTTTCCATCCACTTCTGGTCAGGAGTGAAAATTCTCTTTGGGTTGGTTTAATTTTCTTTCTTTCTCTGCAGATCTTGAAGCCAGAGAACGAGAAGCCCAGAGCCGTGAGAGTGAAGAGGAGGACATCAGGATAACAAGATCGTTAGAACAAGAAGTAATGACAAATTCTTAGATTTCTCTGCTTCTTCTGATACGAATTGCTGAAAGTCTTTATAATTATTTATAACCATGTGATGCGATGCAGCAAATCTTTGTATAGCAGTCCTTCAGCCTTCTGCATTAAGTGGCTCTATGAAAGAGAGGCGTGTAGAAGGGATCTTGTAGCAAATGGGTCAGTCTCAGGATTTCATTTTTGTCTGCCCTTTTCCTTTTGCCTGGCAGTCAATAACAACAGCTAATTGGTTATATGCTGCCTGATAGGGACGGTGTCGCTAGGACAAAGAGGGGTCCAGTTTTATGAGTGCTGGAGCTGCCACAGAGGAACTGGCAGGAGGGTTGCCCCAGAAGATGGGTATAAGACAAAAGCTCTCCTCGGCGGTCTTTAGCTGGCATGAGCCAACCATGGAACTGTGCCCTCAGATATCCATGCTGTCTTACCTCTGCTGTAGATGTAGGGGTTTTTTTTTATTTATTTTATGATTCCAGATAATACGCCTGCGTGAAGAAGGCTCCCGTCAGCTTGAGGAGCAGCAGAGGCTCATTCAAGAACAGATCCAGCTTGAAAGAGAGCAGCGCCTGCAAGGTGAGGACTATGAGACTGGAGTCCTCAGCCAAACTACGTGCCTGTGGGACTCCCAGCTCTTCAGTAGGCAGAGCTCACATGCAGCCTTCTGACTTGGTCACCTTGGCATATATAGGATCCTACTCAGCACATTTTTGAGGAATAAGTCAAAAGACTAGTATTTCTGCGGGGTTGTTTCCTTATATGTGGCATGCTGCTCTTTAACATGTTGTTGCTCCTCCTTCCCAATAAATATTCTAAAACACTGAATCTAGATGGTCTGATGTGGAGCCCCACAGTTATGCTGGAGGGAGCCTAAAGTCCTGCTCGCCTGTAACAATTAAAGCAGTCAGTGTTGTAGCCTCAAAATAGGGAACGATTCAAATTTGCAAAAACTAATAGTTGTCATTGGGTTACTACTTCTGTGTCCCCTTGAAAGTTCTCAGTACTTATCACCCAAAAGAGACCCCGTGTGGAGAATAAAGGGTTTTCTAATTTGTGTTTGCTGAGGCTGTACTTTCTGGAACTTGATTCTCTCGTGTTCCTTGGGCGTGCGCAGGCTTCGTCCCAGGTTTGTACAAACACCAGCAACAGATCTCTTGGGAAATGAGCAACACGGTGAACTGGAAAACATCTGCATTCTGTGCTGCGGTACAACAATAGGTAGTTCTGTTCGAAGTCGTCTCCCTCTGGTTCTCCCGGGCTGTTCGGTAGCTGTAGTTAGTCTCCTTCATACAGGAGGGAATGAGATTTTTCCAGAATTACAGAACCTAATCCTTTGGTATCCTGAACCTCATTCCCATCCACACATCTCTATATTGAATTGCCTTTTTTGAATATTCTTTGTGATCTTAAAATACAGTTTTATGTTTCAGAAAGTTCTGTTCTTTTCAAAACTAATTAGAGTGTTGTTCAGGTTTTCAGTTCAATGGGAAGATTTACTGTCTCTTGCTTGCTACCTCTTTTGTCCTGGCAGAGGCTATAATATAAGATTCTCATCTTATGAGAGATATCTCTTATATCTCATGAGAGATTCTCATCTCTCACAGGAAGAGTATTGGTCTAATGAGATAAAATAACACCAGAGGCCCAGATGCAGAATCTTTTTTTGGGGTCACCAGGGTTTTCCTGTATGACTGTATGTAAGTCGTTCATCCCACCCTAGCCTTTCTTAACTTAATTTCACATATCAGGAATTGGGGAGGATATTAAGCATTTGCTTAATGTAAAACACTTTGAGATCCTTGCAACGAGAGCACATCATTATAAAGTATTTAGTTGCAGGGCCAGATTAAATTCTTAGTCTATGCTATCCTTTTTTTCTGTCTACCCTTAATTTTTCCACACTTGTTCCCACCAGCACAACCCTCTTGCAGGGAAAAATGTCACAGAATCTAACAGATCTGCTTGTATTTTTACTTAGCTGTTTCTAGCCTTGATTGTGGCAAGTTCGTAGAAGGGAAAAATACTGACATACAATATTCAGTCGGTACTGCAGTTTCTGATGATAGCGTTGCACAAAATTTTGGGGCTGAAATGGTCTAGTGGAAACCCAGAAGTGGTTGCTATTGCCCTACGTACCCCAGGGCAAATTTTGTGCTAAATGCTCTTTAATTCAGGAGTTTTCACACATGTTCTCTTTCTCCTTTCCCCTCTTTAGGCAAGCAAGAAAGAAATGGGGCAGAAGGCAAAATAACTCCCAAACTCAAAGTAAGACATCTTTATAAAGCTAGGTTTTGGTGAAAACTGATGGAGCATTATGCAGCTTTGGAAAACAGAAGGGACACTTCAGCTCTGCTGAAGTTCCTCTGTCTAACGTGTGTCCTGCATGCAAACAGCTCCTCTCACTGCCTTTAAAATGCTCTTCCCCCCTCACCCTTTTCTCTACTGTCTGGTCTGGGTTTTTGAGCCTGAAATTGAGTTGTCTCCGCTTTAGGCATGGAGAGACATCTGCCTGTTAGCCTGAAATAGCCATTAGTAGGCTTTCAAGTATTATCTTTTCCTATTTCAGTGAACAGTGTTTCTCCCTGTTCCCCAAATAATCTGTTCCCTTTGTACATTCTGATGTTGAAATCACTGTTTTGGCAGTTCTGGGAGTGTAGCTGTAAATAGCAAACTTGATTATTGTGCAGGTGGCAGGAGCTGCATTGGATGTGGCAACGTGTGTTCAATTGGACAAAATTAACTTGGTCGTGTTTCTTTCCCAGCTAAAATGGAAATGCAGTAAAGAAGATGAGACGAGAGGGGGATACTCAAAAGACGTTCTATTGCGGATCCTGCAAAAGGTCCTGTCTGACACTCTTTCCTACTACTTCATCTTTCCCTGCTCTCACTCAAATAAAGTAAAAGAAAGAAAGTAAATTCTGGGAAGCTACATCTAAGCCAGAGCAGCTCACTTACTTTTTCTTCTTTTGTCCAGGTTTCTCACTCCTGCCATTTTGAGAGCTCCGCAGCATGATCCATTAGCTGTGGACTGTTCCCCATTAGCGCCTCTGTCTCCTTCCCAGCAGGGGCTCCTGCTGAAAGAGCAACTGCGAACTCTTCCCACCGCATGGTTCATGCCCTGTGTGAAAGTTAGAGTGGCTGTGTGGTTACGGTGCACTGGTGCCTTCACTTAAAGCACTAAAGCTAATAGCTGCTGTGGGAAGTTCAGAGACAGGAACAGACAAGCCTTTGATCTGATTAATCCCAGCATGTGGTCTTTATTTTCCCTGCATGCAAGTATCTCCTGTAGCTCTGACTCTGAGCTCAGCAGCCCTATGACACTGGGCCTTGCTGGAAGCAAAGTGTGTAGCTCCATGCCTCCCCAGAATTATTTCCTGGAGGAACAGAAATTATGACAGGTTGGGATCAGTGGAAACATCATGCAAGACAGAAAGGGTGACAACGCAAGCCTCATGCCTGTGAAAACACATGTTTTCTCTCTGCATTCGTTCCACAGATGAACTCAACTTTTCTTTTAGGTCTGTAATTAACTTTTCTTTCTTTCTTTCTTTGTCTCAATAGTACGGCGACGTGCTCAATTTATTGATCTCGAGTAGGAAGACTGGGAGCGCAGTGGTGGAATTTGCTACGGTTAAGGCTGCTGTAAGTCTGGTGGAGCCCCCAGATGTGTGCAGTGGAGAGTGGGCGAGAAGGGGTGTCGCAGAAGGGGAGGGTTGGCAGCTGATGGCCTGCAGACGCTGCCCTGTCATTAAGGCAGTGGGGAAGGGTAATGAGAGTCTAAAGGTGCAGCTGTATGAAGGGAGTGGCAAAGCTGGAGGCACAAACCCAGAGCAGCTCAGGCACATAACAAACAGGCTGTGCGTGTAAAAGGCTGAGGAAAGAGACACTGCTTTAAAGAGCAAGCGCTGAACCATTTAATCAGCTCTCACCGAAGGTGAATTACCCATTGTGGAGGTGGGCTTAATGACTTTTAGAGGTTATATCGGGCATTTGCAGTTTAAAAGAAATCAAAACATCTTGACTCACAGTGAGTTACAATAATTCATATGGCTGTGGAAACAGAAATCATCAGTTATGCTTAATTTTAGTAGTTCCATTGACTTAAACTTATACTGCACAAAAGACTCTCTTTCTTGTCACTTGTTCTTTCCCTCATATATCCAAATAGCTAAAAAAAACCCCCAGAATTGTTTGTGACCTGTTTATCAGAAGTAGTGGCAGCAAGGTGGTCTATCTGTGCTTGATGCAGATGTGGACCTTATGCTTCTTATGTAGGGCGGCTGTGAAATCTTCATTGTTTGTGCCCTACTTGGCCTTGCTGCCAGGCTGAGATGGAAACACTCATGATTTTTAGTTACCTGTGAGGGAGTGGGGTCTGAAATTCAGATGATGATGGAAGAATATTTTCATTGTTAGGAGATGGCTGTGAAGAATGAAGTTGGCCTGATAAATAATCCTCTAAAGATTTCCTGGCTGGAGGGCCAGCCCCGGAACAATCCCAGCACTGTCCTTTCAGACAGCACTAGTCAGCCTAGGACTTCACAGGTAAGGAGACATAGCCTGCTCTTATTTAAATCTGTTTCTATAGCAACCTAAATTTAACAGTGTGCTTTGCATTTATGGTAAGATACGTTGATTCCCAGCAGAGCTGAAAAGAAGCTCTTGATGAAAGGGCTGGCTTTCTGATGAGCCCTTTTGTGCTGAAGCAGTGGCTTTTTTAAAGGACCTTTTGCCTGAGTGGCAGCGCGGTGAGAATACAAGCTATTTGGATGTCTGGTTCTCCGCATGATTTCATTCTCTTCCAAGTGAAAAACAAGGATGTTTCTTGCTCAGTTCAAAGCCTCTAATGTCATTCTGCTGGAACTTTTTCTAATATACTTTGACTGTGGGAATCTTCTGGCTGATAGCTGGTTGAAATGGATCTCCTAGAAGGCTTCTTGAGAGAGGCTTCATTATTCACTGCATTCGCAAGAGGGTGAAATTTCAGTGCTAAAAGGAAACCTATATTCTTAGGGTCTGCAGGAGGGAAGAGAAAGCAACATCAAATCTAAAATCCTTGCAGAGACCATATCGTCTGTTTTGTGTCCTATTTACCAGTGCAGTTACTCTGAGTGCAAGGTGCTCGCTCTTGGCTGCTTCCTGTTTGTTTCACCCGATAATCGCTCTGAAGCTGCTGCTCCTGAATAACAAGTGTATTCCAATCACAAAGCAAATGGAAGGCAATAACATCTAATGCAAATTGTTGGCTCTCCGTTACCCCTTGCTCCTGTTGGCCCTCTGGAGTGGCAGACGTATCCGCTTCTTTTGAAGCATGTTACGTTGCGCTTTGTTCTATAGCACAGGATTTATCTCGTGCTCTGCGTGTCTTCTGTTCTGGTTAGTAATTCCCTGGCTGTGAAGGTGTGAAGGCACCCCAGATCCTTTGCTGGTTATTCAAGTTCCAATTCAAACTTCTTGTGCTACTTAGTCCCCGTTCCTCCTTCCTTTGATATAAAGAGCAAAAAGATGTAATTGCTGAGAGGGCTCCTGCCTCGTGCTCTGCAGGTGCCCGTAGTCTGTGTGTCTCTGTCTCCATCAGCTTTGTGTGTGTTCACTACCCAAATATTTTAGTAGCTTGTGAGATTGTTCAGTACATTCACTCTCCTGACTTTTTCTTAAGTACTTTATTTACCGTAGATGCATTTATACATCATAATGTCGTGTTGTTATGCTAGTTTTGTTTAGGGTTGTATGTTTTCACTTGGGATGTGTGTGCTTTGTCTGAACAGCCTGGCCTGAGCAGCATAGTCTCCCAGAAATCTCAGGCAAAGGCAGTTACAGCATCACAGCGTCGGAGCCAGGCAGTTCTCCATGCACTACGTAGAACCGGTGAGAATCCTGCAGACACAGCAGATTCACAGAGGTGGCCAGAGTGTTAGAAGGCAAACTGGGGAGGGAAAAAGCAGAATCCTATCCAGTTTGAGTATCTCTTGCTAGTAGAGAGTGAGAACTGGCTCATTCGTACCTGATGGGGTTGCTGGTGCAGTTGGAGCTTTGTACTGGATTCTTGCCTCTGTGGGTTCAAAAGCCCTGGCTTTTGACTGAGTTTACCTTGGCTTGTTTCCACGGCCAAAGCTTGTTAGTGTGGAACTGCAGCGTCTGCCTGCTGTGAAGGATTAGCTCGGTGGAGCAGCGAGGGAGAGCAGGCTGAAGCAGTGAATGGCGTTCATGCTGTGTGGAGGTGGTGACTCACTTCTGTCCAACGCAGCCTCGTCAGTCCTGTATTAGCTCGCAAAACGGTGAGGGGCTATGGGCAGTGACTTGTTCCCTTTCCCAAGAATTGCAATGCTGTCGCTTGTCCGTCCTTTCTACTGCTTTTATGTGTTAGCAGCTGCAAACTCTTTGGTTACATTGCAGTCTTGCTGTCCGGGATAAGATCTCTAAGCTGCTCTGGTTCCCACTTTCCTAGTTCGTACTCCAGACCCTCCCCAATTCTCCTGCTGCTTCCACTAGGATGCTTCCAAAATCTGTAATGTGGTAATAGCTTCTCTTGACTGTACTGATTCCAGTTGACTTATTCTTTGTCCTCAGCCCTTCAACTCTAGACTTTGCAAAATGAGCTCTTTCAGATCTCTTTTGCCACTGTCTCAACCTGCTCCATCTTCATCCTTTCATACCCAGTCTGGCTTCCCAGCCATCAGGGTCCATGTTCTCGCTTTCAAGCTGCACTAATCTCATCCTGATGTAAGCTACCCTCACTTCCTATTTGCTGCTCCCTCTGGGTTGCTCCTATTTCTGTCTGAATCCACCCCCACGTTTGCTCCCACTTTGTGCAAATGCAGCTCTTTCCCCTCTCTGCTTCAGAAAACAGCCGAAAACCTGCAGCGTTCCCATGGCAACGCACTCACTACTCATTTGCTCCAGAGCTGTGTCTGCTCCCTGCCTGGGGTACTCAGCCAGCAGCTGTGCACCGGCATCTTCCACTAAAGGACAGCCACACGCTAACTAGACCAGGGAGTTCTGGAAGCCGTTCCCTGGTGAAAGCAAAGCTGATCGTCGAAAAATCGTGCTGTGAGGAGGCAGTAAGTTGTGAGATCCTTGCCTCCACTGTCTTGGTTGGCTTCTTTTCTTCTCCAGCACTGGGTGCGCATTGCCCAGCAGTTCCTGGAGAGCTGCTGGAGCCAAACAGGCGAGTTGTGCTTGAATTACAAAAGCTGTGGATTGGCCAGTGTTCCTCTAGGCTACTTGAGAGCAATGACTATTTGATTGCTGCAGCTCTGAATGGTTCAGGGCACACCACAGCTGCACAATGCTGGGAAGAGCATGTTTTGCCACTGCAACAGCATGAAGCACTCACTTCTGGAAGGGTCTTCCTTGCACCTTTAGTAGTGGGATCTCCCTGCCAGTGGTCCTCATTCATTTTGGGCCATTCATTCAGCCATGCTAAAGTGTTGAGAAAAGCCTTCTCTCGGGGACTCTTGCATCTTTTCTAAGCTCCTTTGAGGTTTCACAGAGTTTTGTTTTATATTACCTGACTTTACAGCCTGGTGTGAGTCTAGTAGGTTAAGAGCTATCTGT
Organism: Larus michahellis; assembly: GCF_964199755.1. Lineage (NCBI taxonomy): Eukaryota > Metazoa > Chordata > Aves > Charadriiformes > Laridae > Larus > Larus michahellis. The sequence continues at coordinate 93,992,187 of NC_133899.1, read as the reverse complement.
GCCTTCTCTGCAGTGTCTCTGTGTGCTTTGCTATAGCCAGCTTCCAAAGCTCACCGTTATCTGGGTGCGTGGAGGTTGTATTTTCTTTTTTTAAAGAGAGCCCTAGTATCTAATCTAGCTATGAAAAAGGCAAGAATTGGTGAGCCAGTAGTTTCTGCAGTGTCCTTTTAACAGCTTGCCCTGATCCTGCCGAAAATGTTGTCAGCCTGGCAGAGCAGTTCCCATTGTCCAGCTCTCAGGGTAAAGAACTGTTCATTCCAACACTGGGTCTTGGCCTGAGCTCTGTGCCCTCTCCACAGGGGAAGGGAAAGTCCCAGCAGCTCTGGCCTTCTCCCAGCCTGGAAAAGCAGGGCCACACTGCTTCCCCACCCTCCTAGAAACCTGAAGTGCCAGAGAGGATCGATCCCTGTCGCTGCAGATAAGGGACCTGTGCTCTTGGTGCCTGGGCTTTTTCTGGCTTGCTACCAATGAAATGAGGCAACAAAACACTTCCAGTCACAGATACATTTATTCTTCCATATCTGTACAGCTGATAGATCAGTGCATGCTTCAAGCAGCAGTATCTAGAGAAATTTCTTCTCCTGCTAGTAAGGTAAATAAACTGCTGTTGCTGTATTACGAGCCTACATGGACGCTTACCTGTTTCCAGGCTGAGAGTGCCAACTGCACTTGAGCTGGGGGGAAAAGAAACCCACAAGGAAAAAAAAGAGCAGGAACAGCTTTGATTTTTCACATCCAAACAGGGTGGGAGAAGAAACACTAATTTCTGTCTTTTGACCCTTGCCATAGCTACAGCTTTGAGATGCAGTGCTATTGTCTCCTTGCAAGCTGCCTGCTTATCCACAAATGATGTATGCCATATCCCTTTCTGTCCGTGTCCCACAGTGTCACAGCCACATCCCCAAAATAACAAGTCTTTTGGCAAACAATGCCATTCTTCCATGAGGAGGTGCACAGTCAAGAGTGGGAAATTCCCAGTGCGGAGGACGGCAACTTGCCCACGAGGTTCCAGCAGACAGTGCTCTCATCTGAGCAGGGAGCCTCTGAGCTCCGCTCCAAAGGACTCCTTGGCAAGGACAAGGACAGTCTGTGGTGGGGAAGGCGAGAACAACAAAACAGGCCACACGTAACAGGGATGCTGCAGTATCCTTCCTCCCACTAGGACTAGAGAAACTGGCTGCAGCAGTAGGTAAATGTGATATCTTAAATGATAAATACCTTCAAATGGCGTAATCTCGTGGATTCTGTTTCCTGAGGGTCTGCAGGACATCCTCGAGAAGCGATAGCCCCAAGTCCACTTTGAAGGACAGGAAGGGATCAGACAGGTCAGAAAGGGTGGTGCCATTCTGGGTGCCTGTCTCTGAGGTCCCGCAGTCTGTCGCCTGGTCCTTGTGGAATTGAGTTTGAGTGGCTTTGTGGTACTGATGAGTAGCACCAGAAAAGGAGATGTCAGAGTGCGAATCCGTGTGATCAATGATGTTAGGGCAGCTAGAACTGTCCAGGTAGAGCCGGGGGGGCTTGGGAGGTGCTTGTGCCTTGGCTAGGTTTTGCTCGCTCTGACACGACAGGTAATCAGACTTGTCCTTCAGATCCCTCAAGCATTCCCTCTTCTGGCACTGTCCATCACTGTCCAGAGTGTGGCTGTTCTGATTCAAGAGGATGACTTGGTTGCCCAGCTTTTTGTGTCTCCTGAGTGAGAAACGTCTGAAGAACGTTGTGGACTTGATGGACCCTCTCCGCCAAGTATCCATGCTGATGAAAGGCAACGAGAAGAAGGAAACTGCTGACTCTTCACAGTCAGGTGTTGGACTTAAGTCGCAGGATCAGCAGCAAGCCACACAACAGGAACAACCTCTTCCTTCCCTGTTCCTGTAGCTGGAAGGAAAACAGAGAGGCCGGTATTGCAGGAAATGCAAACCTCACACTACGTCCCCGTGCTAAGGAGCAGTTGGCCTGTCTTAGACATTAAGGAGTCTCCTTCTTCAGTGCAGAAGGAATGGCAGTGTCTGAGCTTATTAAATCTGGGCTGCAGAACCAAGCTGATGAAGAATAGCGAAGGCATACAGTCACCATGAGAACAGATTTAATCTAGTATCTAGAACAGAAGGGCACTTTGGTACCATGGTAACCAGCCACCTTCATGGAGAAGGGCACAGTATAAAAATCTCAGTGGGTGGTTAGGAAGGGAGACGGTGACTCAGTCGCGCTGAAGGAAACCAAAGAAATACAGTCAAACAGAAATTTAAAAAGCAACAAAACGCAGGTGTTAAAGACAAACGTTAGGAAAATTGAATGCAAAATAGACTTACGCCGTGTCGGAGCAGCAGCCGAGTCTAACAGGCGGCGAGGAGAAACTGCTGAAGCACTTGGAGAACTGTGACCACCGCGTTCCCAAGTATGCTGGGGCGTTGGAAGAAGCAAGTCCAGGGACGATTCAGCCAGGTTGGACCCGAAACGCTAAAAATCCACAAAGCCGCCTTCTCTTCATGTGCCTCCTGTCACTGCTTCCCAGGCTGCAGTTCCTTGTGCGTATGTATTTGTTTTGAGCCAAGCCCTTGCTGAGTCAGCCACGTCAGAAACTGGGTTTTACACCATTGGTAATTGCCAGGATTGCAGGAAGTAGGTGTGTAGAGTGGCAAAGCATCAGCCCACACTCTGCCTGAGGAGAAAGCGAGCTCCCTCAGAGGCACCCAGATTGCTCGAGAACTGCCAGCATGAAGACGGACTGGGACCCCATCTCGAATCGGTCCGTTTCTTCTCTTGGTGCTCTCCCTTCTGCCACTCCTGATGGCTTCTTGTACCAGCAGGGCTCCCAAATGAGGCCAGGAACAATCTCTTGTCTGTTTTAAATTTAAATCCGGAGTGTGAGGTAGTGTTTCAGGTTTGTATGGGTGATTCATCTGCGTGAGTCTCATGTAGGCTATTTCATTCAGCCCAGCAAATGACAGTGAGTATCTGTGGTTAGTGGACAGGCACTTTGAAGAAGCCTACTTCTGCCGCTGAAGGCTGATACAATCTGCTGCTTTCTCAGACGCTGTGAAAGTCTGTGCCGGGCAGCACGGAAAGGTTATTTCATTCATGCAGCTCCTAAGATACAATTACAGCGTATTAGTCTCTTAATTCCCCGGTCTAAGTTTCTCATCTGTTGTGGGCTTCTATTTTGTCCTCGCAGCTAGACGCTGCAGCTGCAGGAACCACGTTGCTGGCACACGACAACAAATTTGCACTTGCCCCGTTTTCATGCAGAATCTTATTTAGCTATTCTATTGCCTTTCCATCCCTTCTCTTTTCTAAGATGTCCTTAAATCACCACTAAATCTACTTCCTAGAAAAATGAACATGAGATTTTTATTTTTTTTTTCATTCACCTTCTGTCTAAATGCTTTTATTTCTACCTGAACTGTCAAGCAAATGAGCTGGATGTTTCCAAGCATTGCAGCGCTTTGAATGTGTCTGAAATAGTAAGGCCACCTACTAATGTTAAATGGCTTTTGAAAGCAGAGTGCCAAAACCACCACTTTGCTCTGCGATAGCAGCTGTCATCTGCTGCCTACATTTATTAGGTAGAGTCTGCAATCACCACTTAGCTGACGTGACAGTTGCTACCACACACAGCAGAAAGGCTCCAAGAGCTTTTGAGAACTGAAACGCTCTTGTGGCAGGTTTGGGAACATACCTGGTGGTTTTCTTTCTGCAGCCACTTCCGTGGCTAAACCACAGAAAGGTTTGATTTTTTTTTTTTTTTTTATGGCATTAGCCTTTATAACGGGTGAAGCGTACGCTGGACTTTGTGCGCAGCGTTGTACTTGCAGCGCAAGCTGGTCATCCAAAATAAGCAGCCCCAGCGAGGCGAGCCGTGCCTCCCCATCCCCCCTGGCTGGGAGCGGGGAGTAGCTCCAGCAGCGGGGGGTAACCCGGGCTCCCTGTCTGGCCCGCTCGGTCTCCTCAGTTACTCCCTTACGACGCTGGCTGGTTTCGGTAGGCCGGCAGCTTTCGCACCTACCTGATGTCTCCGGGCTCGTACTGCTATGAACCACCCTCCTGGCTCGGGCACGTTGTGAGTGGGGGTTTATGGAGGGGGGGGGAACCTGGGGTCTATACTGTCCTTGAGAGGTTGTGTTTGTTTCCCGCTCCTAGGCCTCGGTGGTGTCGGAACGGGATTACGAGAGCCTGGTGATGATGCGCATGCGCCAAGCAGCAGAGAGGCAGCAGCTCATTGAACAGCTGAAGCGGGAAGACGAGGAAGAGTCTCACACCTAGCATGAGAGAGTATGGATTCTCCCCACCCCATCGCTCTTCATTTCCGGAGCTGTTTCTTAAATTAAGTCAATAAACCTCCTTTTTTAAAACTGTTGTAGGAATACAAACTCTCGGTGACTGCAGCCCTTATCCCTTTCCAGCGTGGGGTCGGGGGGGAATGGCTGCGTCAGCTTCAGGGTAAGTATTAACCTGTCGTCTGCGTACTCGGAGCAGCTGCCCAGTCCCAGAGGGTGAGGTCAGAGCGGCGCTATCAGAACACCAAACCTCCGAGCTTTTAATCCCCGAGAGCTTGTGCAGGAGCTGTGGCTGCGGAAGGCCTTGGCAACGACTGTTTAAAACAACCCACAGAAAGACATTGGTCGCTTTAGAGAAATGTTTTATTGGTGTTACCCCTACAGCAGGATTGATACACAGTCCCAAACGATCCAGCATCACAACTGCTGCTGTTGAGATGGCAGAGCTGGTACCTGACATGTTGGCAAGACCTTTCTGTGCTGCTCTAAGGCTATTTCAGGAACAATGCGTTACGCTTGAATGGCGCTCTCGGGGCTGAAAGGTTGATGCTGCTGCTAACCACAGTCCCGGGGGGGCAGAAACTTTCTCTCAGAGAGCACTGGGCAGGGTCGGCAGTTTGAGGGCTGAGATAGCAGATAGCATGGTGTCCGTGCTGGGCCTGCCCTCCCTGCCCCCGTGGCCTGGGAGAAGGCATGCCCTGAACTCGCTCAGCTCAGCACGGCCCTCCCCGGGGCAGCCCTGAGGAACAGGCAGACGAGTCTGTTATTTGAGGTTCCTCCAATGCATGCTAAATAGATGATTAAAATGTAAAAAGATGGTATTTGCCAGACTGCCATTCAGCTGAGTGCGGGGAAGAGCCATCTGTTCTCTGTGCGTGATTTCGTCTGGACCGGGCGCGCTTTCCTCCCCCCGGTCTTGTGAAATGGCAGGATGGCAAGTTTATGTTGGGTCAAGTTTTGCCCCTACACCACTCCTCCCCCCGTGCCCGAGTGCCTGGAGTCTGGGACAGAAAGGGATGAAGGGGCAGAGTCTGCTGTCGGTCCTGCGTGAGATGATCCCCAGCAGGACCTCGTCCAGGAGGGGTGCAGAAGTCTTCCTCGCTATTCCTTGTGGAGGCACCACACCAGCGTCTGGCCCACGCCCGTCATGCTCACCACCCGGTAACCGCAGCTCTCCAGCTTGTTCAACACTATCCGCGGCGCATCGTTCACGTAGTACTCCCAGCTGCCAGCAGGAAAGAGGAGAAGAAATAAAATGAGGTGGAGAAGGAAGAGTCAAGAATTTCCTTGTGGAAGTGGCTCTGCCTCACTACTAACCCGGCACAGCGACCGCGTCTGGCACGGCCTGTGTGGTGCAGAGTCTCGGTGAACCAGATGGGGAGGGCCAAACCCCCAGCTGCCCAACCGAGGAGGAAGCCTGGCCGGAACGAAGGCTCGTGTTAATTGAAACGTGGTTTGAGCCCCACTTGTCCAAAGCCCCGTGCTGCTCGGCAGCTGGGCTGGAACTGCAGCAGGGAGGGCTCCCAAGCACCCGCGGCTGGGAACTCGTGGAAAAAGAGGATAATCTCTGCCAAGCAGGGAGTAATGATTCAGGTGTTTCTAAGGAATGTTTTACCAACGTTTTGCCTGTGTCGGAGCGTGTCTGTAAGCTGGGTGTTTTTTGGAGCCTGCGCTTGAAATTTGGGAATTGGAAAAAATGCTGCCCTCAGCCAAGTATTGAGCCTTTGAAAAACCAGAAGTTATCGGTCCTCGACGGAGCTGCCAGACAAGGTGGAGCTGAGGCCCCCCGCCCCCCGCCCCAGCAGCTCAGAGCAGCCGCACGCTGTGTGTGTCGGGAACCGACACTTGGGATCTTTCTCCAGCTTTTATTCCCCCGTGGTTTCTGCTGGCTCTGCATTCGGAGCAGCAGCTCTCCTTCCCCCCGCCTCGTCCCCGAGGCTGCTGCTCCGCCGAAGACTTGAGTTCTGTGAGGCTGCTCCGGCCACAAAGAAAATAGCTGGTGGCTGCGGAGGGCAGAGGAGCGCAACACAGACACCAAATGGGCTGAATGCGGTGGGGAGGCAGCAGAGCTGAAACGGCAAGTGGAACCTCAGCGCTGGCTTTGGCAGCCGGCCCCTTCCTTGAACCGCAGTCTTCTGGGATGCAGCATTTATCCAAGCAGATGGGGTAAGCTTCGGAATAGTTCAGCTCTTAGATGACTCACTGTGCCTGATAAGCTGATAATGATGGGCTGCAGGATCACTGCGATCTTGTTTGGGCACCTTAACAAAGACTCTCCTGATTTTCATACTAATAACAACAAAAAAAGACCCAAAAGCATTTCCAAAGTTGCGTTCGCTAAGGTTGCAAAACATCAGTGGAGCGGTGAGTACTTTTAAAGCACGAAATAACACCAAGATATGAAAGCTTTTTTCAGTTTCTCAAGACAGACGATACTTTGCTGTAATTATAGATGTGGTGTAAAGGTAATGTGTATTATTATAAGTGTCTTTGAACTTAATGCTTTCTCTAAGAGGCTTGCCACATGCCCTTCAGATTCACATGGTGGAGTTGGTAAATATTATTCCCATTATGCCGAGGAAGGCGCTGAGGCAGGGATTGCTTGTTATTTGCAGGAACCTAAAAAACCGAGCGGCTGAGCTAAAAGCAGCAGGACAGCCCAGCTGCCCCGGGCTTTAAACAGCCCCGAACCGTGCGAAATAAAAGATGGCACACACTGGGCATGGCGTGCACCGCCGTCTCCCCGTGCGGCTGGCCTCGGTCAGGATGGAGCGGCTGGGAGCCTTTGCAAAGCCTTTGCTCCCGGCGAAACGCCAGTAGGGAAGAGAAGGGTCACCCGCGCCGGGGGAGGAGAGGGCTCCTGCCCCGCACACGGCGAGCCCGCGGCCCCCGCTGCCCTGCGCCCCGTGTGCCGGAGCAGAGTGCCCGGGGGAGCGGGGATGGGATGGAGCCGGGCAGGAGCGAGCGTCCTCCACGGGCAGGTGGTTTTGGTGGTGGCGCAGACAAAGCTCCCGGCGGTACCTGCCCGCTGCCCTCGGCTCCCTGCGGGACGGGGTTTGCGCTGCCCCGGCCAAGGGCTGCGTTGCAGAAGGAGCGGGTGCCTCAGAGCTCGCCTCCCGGGGCCTGGCGCGGAGGCGCCGGGGTTCACCTCAGACTGGGCAGCGCTGGGAGCCTTTATAATGACGGGGGGGGTGCCCAGCAGTCACCCACACGCACCCACCCGGGGGGACCTGGAAGACCCCCCCTTTCCTGCAGCAGGGTCGGGCTTTTGGTCCTTGGCCCCAGGGGGCTGGAGCAGAGCCGGGCTCCCCCCACGAAAGCCTAGGTGGCCCCGGGGCTCTGCCCCCACATCAGATGGGGGTGGCAGTGCTGCCTGCACCCGGCGGCTAATTGAGCTTAATGATGGGCCGCTCACAGTAGCCGGTGCGGAGTTGCCTGACAGGATCCGCGCTCTCCCTTATTAGAGGCAATTAAGTACTCGTGTGTCTCGCGGCGCCCGGCAGGTCCCCCCTGCCCAGGCCCTTTCTCTCAGGCTCCCTCCAAGCTCTTGTTTCAGGTTTTTGGTGCCAGGGGAAGGGTGAGATGTGTGGTGTCCCATCGCTGGGCTGGCGCTGGCCGAGCCCTGCAGCGGGTGGACGCGAGTCCCGCTCGGCTGCGGTGCGGACGCGCATCTCGCTCCTGGCCGGGATTTTGGCAGCGGAGGCCGGGGCTCTCCCCGCTGGCAGCCTGCCGTGCCTCGCGGGTGGCAGCAGCCGCATTCCAGCCAGGTTCATTCCTCCACCCACTGTTGCTCAAGCGCCACCGGGGAAGGACGCCGGGACGCAGCGGAGCTGCCCTGGCTCTGACACAGCCACAGCACGGGGCAGGGGGGGAAAGAGGGGGCTGGAAACGCTCCGGGCTGCAGGGAGGGATGAAAGGTGGTGAGTCCACCAGGGAGATCCCTTCTCCCAGACAAGCCAAAGGTGGCACTCGGTTCCTTACACCACCGCGTCTCCTCCCTGCCTCCGGGGCAGACCCCACGCAGGCGTGAGATTTGTCTTTGCCTTTCCTTTCCGCCCCGATCCCAGGGCGGCTTGCCCCCGTCTCGCAGGAGCCAGCGGTGCTTCTTCCTCCTTGGAGCCTCCTCTTGCCCCCGCTGGGCTCTCCCTTCTCCCATCGCACACCCCCGTGTCCGCGGGCTGGGCCGGCACCGGCACGAAGCTGCCGCTGCTGAGGGTCCCCGGCCACCCCCGGGGCTGGCAATGGCCCCGCATCCCCCCCCCCCGAGCTCTTCCACAGGGATGTGGGTGACAGGAGGGGTCCAGGACCAGCCTTTTGGCGCTGCGGGGAGCTGGCAGGGGCCCCACTCTCATTTCTAAGGGTTTCTCTTTAATGGGGGGCCTTCCGTGTTTTTTTTTTTAGTCTCCTCTTTCTTTAAAATCTCCCGCCCCATTCAGGTTTTTAGTGCTGCAGGAGCTGAGGGCCCGGACCTCGGTGTTTGCCGGGCTGGTACCGAGTAGGTGGGTTTTCCCCGCTCCGCCGGTGGAAGTTCGAGAACGCACCGGGACGGAGAGGCCCCTTCTCCTGAGCGCCTGGTCCCCCTCCCGCTCCTCCTCCGCACCGCGGCGCTGGGGGCGAGCTGAGCCGGAGCCCAGCCGCTGCCCCCCGCCTTTTAACTTGCATTTGGGGCTTGTTTTGCCTTGTGGGTTGGGTTTTTTTTTCTTCCTCCGGGGAAAAACAAGAAGTGAGATATCAAGCAGGGGGGAAAAAAGTTTAAAAAAAAAAAAAAAAAGTGGGCCAAGATGATGTAAAGAACATGCGGGTAACGTCTCCAAGCTGATGAAGGCTGGTGTCAAAGTCGGTGTGGGCAGAGAGAGAGACGGGGACGTGGAGAAGCGTCAGATATACACGGCTTGGGAATGTGCGGGATAATGGGCTGGAGCCAGGGAGGGGGGAGGCAATGGGGAGCAGCCCCAGCCCCGGGGCTCGGCAGCCCAAGGAAAAGCTGCAGGAGCCATGGAGGGGCTGGCGCGGGTGGCCGGGGAGAGTGGGACGGGACGGGCTGCGGGGGAGCGTGTCGGGGCCAGGCACCACTAAAGGGCACGGGCTGGGCCGGCGCCCTGTGCTCCCCAGCATCCCGGGGCCGGACGTGGTAATAAGGCAGAGGAGGTTTGTCTTTAAGGATTAAGGGTGGGAAAAAGGCAGACGAAGTTATGCAGAAAGATTCCAATGCTCCCTGTGTTTTGTGCCGGGCAGGGCGTGCGTCAGGGAACAGCCAGCAGGACCCCAAGCGGGTAAGGGGAGAGGAGAGGGGTGAGGTGGGTCAGGAGCTAAAATGGGGTCAGAGCAAGAAAAAAAAGAAAGAACTAAATGCAATATCAGGCAGCGTTTCCTTGGGCGAGCATCAGCAGGCAGCGGCAAGGACACGCGTGTGCCCTTTCAGCGTCAAACTAGTCCTGGGATTGAATAGGCGGCTGGAAGGTGCCGTGGTGGATACAGGGAGGGAAAATGTTCCCGATTTTCTTGGGAAAATAAGGAGAGGGGAGAGCCTGAGGCGTCGCAGGGGAGGACTTACAAGTGGTTCCCCAGCATGTTCCGCTTCGTGGCCCCCAGGAAGCTCATCAGGCTGGGATCCGAATGCTCATCTCCCACCATGGTGGGGCCAACCTCCTGCAGGGAAAGGCAGCAGAGCGGTGAGTGACCAGCGGCGGCTCAGTCCCCTTTCCCCGCTCCCCAGCACCGCTCCAGTAAGAGCTTTACTGGGATGGGAATTACTGCGAGCCCGCTCCCCGGCCCAGGAGAGGACCTCGGTGGCTTTGCTCCTGGAGGGCCACCTGCTGGCTGAGCTCACGGTGGCCCTGGGCCTCCGGGATCCACCACCCAGTGGTGGGTCTGTAGGACATCAGCGAGGTGCTGCTCAGGGCAGTCTTGTGGGGCTCGTTTTGCCTCGTGGGGCAAAACCTGCGTGGTTTACCCTGAGATGAGCATCCCCGGGCCAGTGAGGGACCTTTTGCCTGTCCTGGTGGAGGACACCTTTGGGAATGGCTCCACGCCCTGGGAAGGGTGAGGAGATCGGGGTGAGAAGGCGCCACGGGGTGCGTGGGGCAGCTGAGCGCCCGTGGGGTGACGAGGGACAGTCCCGCTCCCTTGGAAGCGAGAGGAGCTGGGGGGAGCCGGGGGGAGGCGGTCGGGGACGTGAGTCATCTCCCCACCGGAGCCATCGCTGGGCTTCCCACACCTCATACAGCGGGGGGGACGGGGACGTTTCGGTACAGCGCTCCGAAAGTGTTGTTTTATGAGACGTTCCTGGGCTGGAGGTTTTCCAGAACGAAGTCTACGGGCCCGTCAGGTAACGGCAGCGCAATGTGACCTCCGCGATGACCGCCCGCTCCGGCGCCAGCACCCACAGCCCTGAGCACGGCCACAGCGGCGGGGGCCGGGGAGGGGGAGAGACCTGGCCCGCAGCCCCACGGCGGGACCCCCGGCCCAGCCCGCCCTGCTCAGCGCTGGGGGGAGCTGCCCCGACCCTGCTCCAAACCTGCTCCCGGCTGCCCCTGGGAAGAGCCGCGCTTAATCCATTTTAATCGGTGGAGCAATTGTTTCCGGTTAAATCTCCTTGGGAAAACTTGGCAGGGGAAAACTTGTCTTTGGAGGGATGTCCCCCACCCACTGGCAAACCTACATGCCGTTATCGACACTTTATAACACACAAAGGGCTGCTCAACCCTAAATAACCTCAGAAGTATTTTAAGTCCCACCCAGACCCTGTTTGACCCCCCTTTTCCCTGTCACCCCCTGGAGAAAGCGGAGCCCAGGGGCAGGACGAGGGTCCAGCAGAGGCTGCGGGGGGAGGTTTGCGGGATCCATGTCACCCCGCGGCGTGGAGCGCTCGGGGCAGCGGGACGGGAAGCTCTTTGACCCACGGGGAGTTTGGGAAGAGTCTGTCGGCAGAGAACAGGGTGTTTCTGGGGGGCTGGCGTGGGGAGAGCGGCGGGGTGAGGAGGGGCTGCAGCCGAGAGGGCGAGATCCCTCCCGACGGCATCCCCCCGCAAACCGGGGCTGGGAACCGCGCGTACACCCTGAGGCCCGGGCACATCCCGACTCGGAGCACTTTTGGAGCAGCACTGATGGAGCATGTCAGTGAGCCGCGGGCACGCGCGGCGCGTTCAGCCGCCTGCGGCGCTGGAAAAGACCAAAACCAAAGCAGGGGATCACCCTTCCCCGCTCGCTGCTGCCCATCCAGCCCCGCAGCCCGGCACTGCCATCCCCACGGGAGTCGTGCCGGGGAGGGGGCGACTCATCCCTGTCCCCCCACTGCCGGGAAGGAGCGGCCGAGTCAATCACCTGCCGCTGGCCCAGGACGGGCCGTTTCCAGCCGCGGCCCAGTGCCAAGTTTCATGTTGGGAATGTTTGCTCTGCCCTGCTAAAGAGCAGCGTTCCCAAAGTCTCTGGCAGGGGGGGACACGTGCTAAGCTGCGATAACCCAGCCCGTCCTGTTGCGTGCCCTTCCCCCCCCGCCGCGGGGCTCTAAGCCCCAACCACGTGGCGCTTTCTGCATCTCGGTCCACAGTCGCTTCATCGACCTTTGCGACGCCAATGTGGCTGCCAGCGGGTGCTGGGCGCGCACCATCCCCACGCCTCCCCGTCCTCAGCGCGCTGCTCGCCCGGTGCCCGGGGGGTGTAACGGGGCGTCCGCAGCGGCGGCAGCAGCGTCTTTCACCAAACTCCTGCCAGCTTCTCCATCAGCCCACTGCTACCCTCTTCCTACCACAGAGCCCCATCGGCATCTTTTGGCTGCTGGATGTACAGTTCCCCTCTGTGTTGGGAAAAGGAATAAAACCCGGGTACGGACGTACACACACACACACACACGGCTGTCCCTCTCCTCTCGCAGTCCCGGCGGCCAGCGGGCCGGCAGCAACTGCTCAGCGGCCGCAGATGCTGCGATCGTTAGGAAGCACCGTTTCCTTTGGGTCCCTCTGGGAGAACAACGGGCTGCGCTCCCAGCCCGGGGCTCCCGCCACTGCCTGGGCTGCACACAGCCACCCCGCTGCCAGCAATGCCCTTGGCTACGGCTGCATTTTCCACCAGGAAACGGCTTTTGGGGGACGAGGGAAAACCTAGAGCGAGGACTCGTGGCCAGAGGTGAGTTTCTTTGCCATCCATGGGATCCTACGGGAAGTTTCCCTAGTTACGTTACTGGCTGTTCCGGAGGGGAGGGATAGAGGGGAAGGGAGCAGGGGTACCAGCACCTGCAGGGACGCGGACAGGGTGACGCCCGAAAGGATGGGGTGACACCAAAGGGATGGGGTGACACCTGCAGGGGGGGGGTGACACCCGAAGGGACACGGTCGTGCACAAGGGGCTCACGCCGGACACCTCGTTCCGGCCACCGGCGGCTGGGGCACAGCCCGGCCGTTCCCTGGGGGTCCCCCAAAGCTGGGGGCCGTCTCCCCCCCCGCCCCCCAGCCCGGGGCAGCAGCGAGTCCCCCCCCGGCCCCGGCAGCCCCCGCCGGACTCACCATGCGGATCTGGGTGCTGATGAGCAGGTACGGCATCGTCCCGCCGCTGCCGCCGCCGCCGCCGCCGCCGCCGGGGGGGCCGTGCCCGGGGCCGCCCCCGCCCCCCGCCCCGACACCGCCCCCGGGCAGCGGCACCGACCGCCCCTCCGCGGGGGGGCCGGGGGCGGCCCCCGGGGCTCGGGGGACCTGGGCCGGGGGGGGGACGCCTGGCGTGGAGCGGGGGGGACGCCGGGTCTGCCCCAGGGACCGGGGCTCTGCCTCCGGGCGAGGGGCGGGAGGCGACGGTGGGCGGAGGAGCGATGGACGGGGAGCCACAGGACGGGCGTGAGGGACGGGACAGGGAGGGCAGGGGATGGTGGCCAGGGAGCCACAGGACAGGAGATGGTGGCCAGGGAGACAGAGGACAGGAGATGGTGGCCAGGGAGACAGAGGACAGGAGACGATGGACTGGGAGCCATAGGACAGGAGATGATGGGCTGTGAGACAGAGGGGAGATGGTGGATTGGGAGAGGGAGGACAGGAGATGGTGGCCACGGAGCCACAGGACAGGAGATGGTGGCCAGGGAGACAGAGGACAGGAGATGGTGGCCAGGGAGACAGAGGACAGGAGATGGTGGGCTGGGAGCCACAGGACAGGAGATGGTGGCCAGGGAGACAGAGGACAGGAGATGGTGGCCACGGAGCCACAGGACAGGAGATGGTGGCCAGGGAGACAGAGGACAGGAGATGGTGGCCAGGGAGACAGAGGACAGGAGATGGTGGGCTGGGAGCCACAGGACAGGAGATGGTGGCCAGGGAGACAGAGGACAGGAGATGGTGGCCAGGGAGCCACAGGACAGGAGATGGTGGCCAGGGAGACAGAGGACAGGAGACGATGGACTGGGAGCCATAGGACAGGAGATGATGGGCTGTGAGACAGAGGGGAGATGGTGGATTGGGAGAGGGAGGACAGGAGATGGTGGCCACGGAGCCACAGGACAGGAGATGGTGGCCAGGGAGCAGAGAACAGGAGATGATAGACTGGGAGCCATAGGACAGGAGATGATGGACTGTGAGACAGAGGACAGAGAGATGGAGAACAGGAGATGATGGATTGGGAGAGGGAGGACAGGAGATGGTGGCCAGGGAGCCACAGGACAGGAGATGATGGAGTGGGAGACGGAGAACAGGAGATGGTGGACTGGGAGACGGAAGACAGATAATAGACTGGGAGACAGAGAACAGAAGATGATGGATGGGGAGGGGGAGGACAGGAGATGGTGAACAGGAGATGGAGGACAGGAGATGATGGACAGGGAAGCGATGGACCAGGAGATGATGGAGAATGGACTGGGAGACAATGGACGGTGAGGCAATGAACAAGGAGGTGGTGATGGACAGGGAGATGGCAGACAGGGAGATGAAGGGTCAGGAGACAGTGAACAGGGAAATGATGGACAGGGAGACGAAGGACCAGGAAGTGAACGACAGGGAAGTAAAGGACCAGGAAGTGATGGGCAGGGAAATGAGGACCGGGAGATGACGGACCAGAGCCAGGCAGGTGGGGAGCTCTGGGCCCTGCGGAGCATCCCAGGTACTGCCCTGGGGCCCTTCCCAAACGTTCCCCTGAAGCAGCGTGTTTGCCGTAACCAGCATATTGGGGAAAAAATGTCCTTTTTCTATGGGCTGTTGAGCTTTGATCTGGAAACATGGGGTGTTAAATCCCTTCAAAATTTGAGAAGCAGCTCGTTTTCTGTGACCTGGACAGACAGAGGTGCTTCGTCTACGCGTGCTGATGGAGTAATTCCCCCTCAACACCCCCCTGGCAGTTTGAAAACTAGATATAAAGCGAGCAATATTTGCATATATAGCAACTAATAGCTCCCTAGCCTCAAAACTTGCACATCTCCACGTGTCTCACCAGAAACTATTAACAACCTGTAATCAAGTCCTAATTTTGCCAATAATCTTCAGAAATAAATGTCTGCAGAAGAAAGCAGAAGGAGGTTCCCGCGGGGCAGAGCCGGGGCCGCGCTGTGCCACGTCCCTCCTGCCTGACCCGGGGCCGGTTCCTCTGCGCTGCCCCGAGTTACTGATTAACTCCAACAGGGAGCCAGGGAGAAAATTAACATTGCTGCTCACCAGGCTAATGGAAAACACTTTGACAAAGCCAAGCCTCGGTAACCATTATTATTAACATTATTATTAACATGTTTGTTGGGTTTGGCATGATGAAAGAAAATAACCAACAGAGGGTCGATGGTATCATCTTCCTAAGATGCGCCCCAAATACCCCGAGATATTCATGTGGAGCTGTATGTGGGGTACTTCACCCCATGGGTTGAACTTCAGCTCATTTAGATCATTTCCATCCTGACGAGGGTCTTCCCAACATCCCCGCTGCCAGAACAGCCCCAATGCTTACTCGTTGCTTATTTCCCAATGCAAACCCGCGTTTGGCTTCCAGTGCGACAGATTAACACGTCGTTGCCTCTGCTGCCCGCTGAATGAGAAGGAAACGCTGCCCCCTGCGCCTTTCCCCTGGGCTGCGTTTGGTGCCGACAGGAGTCCCAAAATCCACAACCCTGTTGGAGCTCACCCGGGCGGTCTCGCTGCGAGCTCCTGCCGCTACCGTCCCGCCGGCCCCAGAAAACAGCACGGATGTGAAACGCGGCAGACGTGAAAAGTAAAGAAAAAGGTATCCCGGGTTCTCGCGGCGTGGCAGCCTGCCCAGCTCTCGCTCTCGCCACCCGGTCTGGCTCATGCACCCTTTCTTGGGGGCTAGGGGGGAAATAAGAGAGGAAAATGAAAACAGAGCCCGCAGACAGCATTTCAGTATTGAATTTCCTGAAACCTGGGAGCCAGCCTGAGCGCTCAGCCCTGCGGCGGCGTGAGGGTGAGCTGCACAGTACGGTGCGATCTGTCTCAGCCGTACCATTCATCATCCCAAAGCCAGTTACTCCCCTTTGGCACTGGCTCCGACCGCTCTGCTTACAGCCCTCGGCGGCCGTGGGGCCAGTGGCAGCCGCTGGCTTGGAAACTCTGCCGATACTTCAGATAAAAGACAAGCAAAAGGTTATTTGGCTCTGCCAGAAATCATCGCCCCGTCGCCCACCCTTACGAGAGGCAAGTGGCACATGAAGAGCTTTGGTTTTCCCCTTCCCACAGCAGCGGCTTTTTCTATATAACACCTTCTTCGTTCTGCAGCGCCCAATTATAAATCTCCTGCCCAGAAAATGAGCTGCTGGCAGGCAGCGCCTTAGGACAGGCTTGGGGTGGGTTTGCCTCTCGAAGGCGAATCGCGCGGGGGAAGACGAGCAAACTGCTGATGGCTGTGTCCGGGTGCAAGGAGAAACCCCCAAGAGGCTGCTCGTGAAGCTGATTAAAGGGTTTTGCTCCTTGTCTGAGGCTGCCGCTGAGACGCTCCGTGCTTGGCACACACTAATACAAGAGTACGATTAATCCATCTGTTTAGCTGGTAATGAACAGGCTGCAGAGGGGCTTAAAGGAGTCACCAGTTTTCCTTTGGCTGCTCCAGAAAAAGATGTTTCTAGGTTCAGGGATCCTGGCAGAAGAGATTTCTTACAGACGGCAGGCTGGGGGGATCTCACCAGAGCTGTAACTGCCCCACACGCTGCCTGCATCTACTGCAGAAGGGAGAAATCCAGACCCCAAAGGGGGATCTGACCCTGGGGGACAAAGTCGTGGACTCATTTCTGTGAGGAAGAAGTGATTTTTGTAGCCCGTTTTGATGCCACCCGGGAGAAATAAAGATTTTCCCCACGCAGCTGAAGGCAGAACAATTCCGCGATTGCCTTTTTGCTGCTGGAGGGGCTTTGGTCGGGGCGTCAGAGGTGCGGCCGCGCGTGGCCGGTCCCAGCATCTCCCCAGCACGGGCGACCTGCGGTGCCAAACGGGCCCTTGTGAACCCGCGTCGCGGCGTTATTCTAGGAAAAGGAAGGCATTTAGAGGAAAGACAATATCTTCAATCAGTCTACGTGCGTGTTTATTCTGCCCAGAGCCCCCCCCGCTCCCAGGGTGGGTTTGACGGGGCGTCTGCGGGGCGTGGGGGGGTTCAGAGCGGGACGGGAGCTCCCTGCGGCCGCTGCCCCGACCCGTCCTGTCCCATCCCCCCCCCCAGCACAATGGTTTAATGACAAGAACAACAACAGCAGTGAGGCCGGCACAATTTGGGGATTTGTTTGCAGGGATGGCATGTTTGGGGGCAAAAAGGTAAAAATGGAACATCAAATCGGATGTTTGGCAGATTTGGGACCGACCCACCCACCCACCAGCGTGCGGCTGTCTTCAGCTGGTGTAAAAGGGTTAAAGGGAGTGAGCGAAGCACCTGCTCCTTCCGGAAATTATTTCTTCCCAAAACCATTGGTTTTATTACTTTCATTAAGGCCAGTGGGGAAGCAGCGCCGGGGCTGGGCGCGGGGCCTCAGATACCATCTTTAATATCCTGCCCGCGGCCGTGGGGCTGTACGGCCTCGCCACACCGAGGATTGTGGCCAGCAGGGCGAGGGGGGGATTCTGCCCCTCTGCTCCGCTCTGGGAGACCCCCCTGCAGCGCTGCCCCCAGCGCTGGGGCACCAACAGCAGAAGGACACGGAGCTGTTGGAGCGGGGCCAGAGGAGGCCCCGGAGATGCTGGGAGGGCTGGAGCCCCTCTGCTGTGGGGACAGGCTGAGAGAGCTGGGGGGGTTCAGCCTGGAGAAGAGAAGGCTCCGGGGAGACCTTCCAGCCCCTTCCAGGCCCTCAAGGGGCTCCAGGAGAGCTGGGGAGGGACTCTGGAGCAGGGAGGGGAGCCATGGGACGAGGGGGAAGGGTTTTCCACTGAAAGAGGGGAGATTCAGAGTAAAAATAAGGAAGAAATTCTCCGTTATGAAGCTGGTGAGCCCTGGCCCAGGTTGCCCAGAGAAGCTGTGGCTGCCCCATCCCTGGAGGGGTTCAAGGCCAGGTTGGACGGGGCTTGGAGCAACCTGGGCTGGTGGGAGGTGTCCCTGCCCAGGGCAGGGGGTGGCACTGGATGATCTCTAAGGTCCCTTCCCACCCAAACCAGTCTGTGATTCTATGATTCAGCCCACTCCCCACCGGTTCGTCACCACAGCCACGTCCGGGCTGTCACCCCTCCCTCGGGGAGGATGGGGACAGGCGCTGGGGGACAGTGGCCGCAGGGACAGCGGCCATCGGGGGGGTTCTCCCAGTGCCACCAGCCCTGCCGTGACCCCTGGGCCGTGGTGTTGGGGGCTGCGGCGTGTCCCCGGGGACACAGGGACAGCGGTGAGGGAGGCCGTGGTGCAGCACCAGCCAGCGTGCGGGGGTATGGGGGGGACCGGGGTAGTGGGGGGTAGGTGTGGGTGCAGGTACAGGTGTAATTAGGGGTAGGTGCAGCTCTAATTAGGTCTAGATGCAGGTCTAATTAGGTGCAGGCATAGGTGTAATTAGGTGTAGGTGCAAGAGCAGGCATAGGTGCAGCTTTAGGTGCAGGGTTAGGTGCAATTAGGTGCAGGTACAGGTGTAGGTACAGGTATAGGTGCAGGTGCAGATATAGGTGCAGGTGTAGGTGCATATGCCACTGTAATTAGATGCAGGTGTAATTAGCTGCAGGTTGAAGTATAATTAGGTGTAGGTGCAATTAGGTGTAGGTGCAAGAGGACGCGTAGCTGCAGGTGCAATTAGCTGCAGGTGCAATTAGCTGCAGGTGTAATTAGCTCCAGGTGCAATTAGCTGCAGGTGCAATTAGCTGCAGGTGCAATTAGCTGCAGGTGTAATTAGCTGCAGGTGCAATTAGCTGCAGGTGCAATTAGCTGCAGGTGCAATTAGCTGCAGGTGTAATTAGCTGCAGGTGCAATTAGCTGCAGGTGCAATTAGCTGCAGGTGCAATTAGCTGCAGGTGCAATTAGCTGCAGGTGCCGGCGTCGCTCTGGCGGCCCCGTCGATCTCCCAGGGCGCGGTCCTCCGTCGCTCGCTGATGACGCGGCGCCCCGCCATTGGGCGGCTCTCCCCGCGCGTCACTCCCGCGCGCCGCGGCGGCGGCAGGGGGCGGCCATGGCGGCGGCGCGGCCCGGGCCCGGCCGGCTGGGGCTGGTGGCGGCCATGGCGTTGGGGCTGGGGCTGGGCGCGGCGGCCGGCGCCGGGCTGGGCCTGCTCTGGCTGCGGCGGCGGAGGCGGCGGGTCGGCGGGCGGCAGGCGGAGGCCGCGGGGCAGCGGAGCCAAGGTAGGGGGGCGCGGCGGCGCCGGGCCGGTCGGCGGGGCGGGGGGCGCGGCGGGGCCCTGGCCTGTCCTTCCCCCCGTTCCCTGTCCCCTTCCCCGTCCCCCAGCGGGGGACGCCCGCGGCGGGGGTTGAAACGCTGAACTCTGAAAAGCGCCGCTTGAGAACCCCGAGCCGGCCTTTCTTTCCCCAAACCTGTGCGGAGAGAAACCGCACCGCCTCTGTCCCTGCCGGTGGAACCGCCCTGCTGTGGGGACAGGCTGAGAGAGCTGGGGGGGTTCAGCCTGGAGAAGAGAAGGCTCCGGGGAGACCTTCCAGCCCCTTCCAGGCCCTCAAGGGGCTCCAGGAAAGCTGGGGAGGGACTCTGGATCAGGGAGGGGAGCCATGGGACGAGGGGGAAGGGGTTTCCACTGCAAGAGGGGAGATTCAGAGTAAAAATAAGGAAGAAATTCTCCATTATGAAGCTGGTGAGCCCCTGGCCCAGGTTGCCCAGAGAAGCTGTGGCTGCCCCATCCCTGGAGGGGTTCAAGGCCAGGTTGGCCGGGGCTTGGAGCAGCCTGGGCTGGTGGGAGGTGTCCCTGCCCAGGGCAGGGGGTGGCATTGGATGATCTCTAAGGTCCCTTCCCACCCAAACCATTCCGTGATGGCTCAGGTATTACAATGAGCCCAGCAGCACAGAGAGCTGCGCAAGGACGAGTGCCAGGGGTTTCCCTTTAGTAACGTGTATAGTTAGTAGAGTAGGTTTAAAAATAAAATTACTTATAGGGAAGAGCTTCTACTTGACTATCTTTAGTGGGGTGTCTGAAGCCTTGTCTTTGCTGCTGCCTTGGGGTGGGAGTAGTTTGTGAATAGTGTTTTAATACGTCATGGTGCAGAACCAGGTTTTAGATACTTGTACCTTAATCTCTTGTGCCGCACCTCAGGTGGCGTGTACCACACAGGCACCGTGGCAGTGACAGCAGAGCAGAAACACCCTTCTGACTTTGGTAAGTGGCTTTGACAGGCAGGTAACTGTTGCTGCAGCAAATGTCTGCCCCTGGCTGCTCAGCATATATCTCGGAAGGAATCAGTTCATCCAGTTTCACGGGACTTCACCCTGAAACAGCCGAACTGGGGAGGACAGGAGGGTCGGCAGCTGCTGGTGTGGTGACAAATGCTGCTGGAGCAGGGCAAGCGCTCCAAAACAACCCACTGAGATTCTGTACAGCCCTTTCCTGAGCAAACAGCGTTACTTCTGAGAAGCAAAAGAAGAGTAGGGAAAAGATTACAGTACTTCTTTGTTTAAGAGAATGTAGATTTTTATGTCTGAGTTTAGATGCATTAAAGCGGGGTACTCTGGCAGATAAGCCCTTCTTTTCTGCAAATCTGGCTGCTTTTTTGAGAGTGATTCACTTCTGTTGTTAATGTAAAAACAGTGTTCCTTCTTAAATAATTGACTTAACTGGTAGTATATTTGTTTATAGTATTTATGAGCTTTCAAGAAAACATTTTAAATCCACAGATGTAGATCTGTTCTTACATGCTGGTCGATCGTGCTATGTCTGCGAGAAGATTTAAGGATCAGGCAGACTGGTAAAGGTTCTAGATATTTGGTATAGAAGGCAATGACCCATTTTGGTGACGAAATTGCTATTTAAAGTCTGATGTCTCCTCTTTGAGTTTCTGTGGGGTGTTTTTTTCCTTGAATAAGAGTACAGGGGGTTTGGGGTTTCTGTTTTGTTGGTTTTTGTTTGTTTTTAAGAATATGTCTTTTTTGGCCAAAATTAGCTTCCGTTGTCCTTATTCATTATCTCGTGTTGTCTTGTAAGCTGGTTGCTTTCCTGGCTGATGCTCTCCTGGGCTGATGGCGAGTCAGGAGAAAAGCACAGTGTAGTTTTTCAGTGTGATGTTAACACAGAAATGCGGAGAATAGGAATTAAACTAATTCGCACTAAGGACTTAAAAAAAACCCCACCGAACTTCATCTGCAGTACTCTTTGTGATATGCTCTGTGGATTTTGCTCTTTTAAAAAATAAATTTACAAAGGGATTTTTATAGAAGTTTTATGTAAGAGCTCTTATATAAAAGAGCTTTGTTTACCCCTAATTGCTCTTGTGAGTCCGTTAAGTGTGGCTAGATGCTGGTGTCAGAGGAGGGAGCAGTAAACCAGCTGAAGAACCCAAAACCTCAGGCTGGGTCAGGCGGCAATACTTGAGACCAAGCCTCATATCCTCCATCTTCTGGAAAAAAAAAATTGTACTAAAATTTCCCATGTGAAATCCTTTCCCATATGGATCTAATGAGCCTTTCCTCCTCTTGTTTTCCTTTAAGTCGTGCCCAGAGCGCTGGTTCCTGTAGAGGCGGGAGATGGGGCCATGTACACAGCTCTCCTGCCGCAGGAGGAGCAGGTGGATGTGCTGGAGCGCCTGGACTTCGTGCTGAGGAACATCTCGGAGCTCAGGAGGGAAGTGGAGGAGCTACGGAGCACCTTGCAGCACTTAGCTGCAGAAATCGTTGGCGAAGTCAGGTATCGACCCTGCCCCCTTCTGTCTTTTTCTGCTGTTTCACATATTTACTCCGTAGCATGGTAAAACAGCCAGGATCGCGTATGTTAAATTTAAAGTCCAAAAGTGGGAAAAATGTCTCTGCAGTTTCCACTGGCATTACGTCTTGACCTCCAGTGAGATTAATGCAAAACAAATTGTGTGTTTAGCCAGGGTTGTTTTTTTTTCTTCTGGAATATTAAGTACTGGCACTTGCTTCAAATTCTAGACTGGGAAGGTTATTTGTTCTGTAAACGTTTGTCTCTTGCTACGGCTATTTTATCTCTGCTGGCAGCTGTAGGCAACTTGATACAGAATAAAAGGTCCTATATTCTGTAAGGTGTTTCAGGATTCCTTTGTCGTTGTTCATGGAGGAAATCAGAGGAAGATTACCCCTTTGTGCGTGGATTGCATGGGGACTAGGTCTGTGGTCAGACTTGCTTTAACTAGAGGGGGATGTTTGGTGTATGGCAGCGGGATGTCTGTACAAGCAAGAGTAAGTCACCTTGTGAATTCTTTGGACGTAAAGTGAATTGGAGAGAATCTGCTAGAGAGGAGAAGGGAGCTGAAACAGCAGCCGTGCCTCTACCAAATGTTAATTTGTTTCTCTCTCTGCTTTCCTCAAAGGTCCCATCTGGAAGAAACCCAGAAAGTAACTCGCCGGAGGCGGTTCCCGTTTCCTAGAGAAAGAAGTGATTCCACAGGCTCCAGTTCAATTTATTTCACAGCCAGCTCAGGAGCAGCCAACACGGACGATGGAGAAAGTGAAGGAGGGTGAGCAGAGCACCAGTGTAAATGCAGCTTTTACAGGCTTCGGTGCCCAGTTACATCTGAGCAGTTTATAACATAAAGGAAGGAAATTTTTTCCCCACTAGGTGTCTGTCATCCTGGTTTTATTTGCTTTTATTACAGTAAGTCTACTACTGCCAGGCCCAGATTGAGAGAAGTGCAACAATTCCAACTTTTATAAAAGGGGGGAAAGAAAAAAAAAATTAACTTTTGAGGTTTTTTTTAAGCAATAATTTGATGAGGGAACCTTGCAGGAAGAAGGGAAGTAGAAGTCCAGCCTGGGACTTGAGTGAGAGAATTTATAAATAAAATTTCCGTACAATAGTGTGTTTTAGAATGGCTGGAAAACTTGAGAAAGTTAAAAATATATTCCAATTAACTAAAATGTCATTGGCTAGGGTGTTTCTTACGGATTTTTCTCAGTGTGTTACACTGGTCAGTTGTGTTGCTGAAGTCCATTTAGAAACAGGTGAAAAGCACTGTGTACTTACGGGCATCGGTAAAAGTTACGATATAGATGCAAGTATTGTCGGATAGATAACAAGAGGTGTACTCCAAACATGGATGGGACTGCTGCCCTGCTGGCGAAACGCTTCTCTTCTGTGCCTTAATCAGAGGAATTCTATAGCTTTTGAGGTATGTGCGTACGTGTGTTCTAAAGCATGCGGCGCTGGCTGTATATGTCTTCCCAGGGGAGTTGAAATGAAATGTAATTTACAGAGAAGCTGATGGTAGCACTGAGAGCAGGCAGGCAGGGTTTGGGGAGGAAGTGCTGTTTAGTGGCAGCTGGTGCAAAGTGACACGGGGTGGCACGGGTTTGTCATCGGGGGACAAAGCAGCCGTTACTGTGGCAGCCTCCTAGAACAAAGGACACAGCTCTGCAGGAAAGCAGCCTTCGTGACTGCCATAAACCCACGTCTCTTTAGTATTTTGTCTTTAGCAGCTGGAATTGGTGAACCAGGAAAGAGCTGATGTGATCTCGTTCAGGTTATAGAACTGCTTCGTTCCTCTAGAGTCGGTGTTTGTATGAAAGCAAAGTTAGGGAGTAGGTGGTTCACGATGCTGTAATAGGTAACGGGGCTGCATAACACATTTTAAAACTATATAGGTGGTTCTGAAGACAAAAACTCGCTGTCTAGATAATAACAGATGGCATCAGGGTGCCGATGCATTTTATAAAGCGTGCTGAAAAGGATGGTCCTTGCCAGCAGATACCAGCCCTAGGTGTCATTAAGTCGCGACAGAGGCTGACAGCAGTTGAAAGGTTCAGGGAAGGCATCCTCCTTAGGGGACCTCAGGTGAACTGCGGAGCAGGGATATATTTTACTGCAAAACCTTCTTACTTCAGTGGGAACCTAGTGATGGTTGGAGGAGTTCTTACATTTTACTTAAAATCTGTAATTAGGTTTAATGACCAGTGTGGGTAATTAGTGGGTAAGCAGCTCTCACCTGATCTAAATAAGAATTTGAATAGTACATAGTTTCTCACTCTGGTATTCATGCTGTACCAATAGGTATAATATTCGTCTGGTCAGGACCAGCTGTCTTTAATATGCAATGTTGTCTTTTAGAGATGTAAATATTAAAATTTTCTAGTAGAAAATCAGGGTAGGAAATGTGTATTTTGGAAGAGACTGTTTAAGCTTTTTAGCAGCCACTGGGAGGAAGAATGAGACTATTCTCAGCAGATAAACTTCAGCTGTGTATTCAGTTCTGGCAATTGTGTTCTTTTAATGAAATTCAGAAAGAAGAACTCACGTTTCAGCTTTATTTTGTAAACCGCCTGGACATAAGCATCTTCTCCAATTTCATATACAATTCACAAAAAGCGTCACGAGCTTTCAGGAGCCCAGAGGTCTCGGGCTGCTTCATTTCTCTATATTGCCTTGGCACTGCCTTCGTCTTTTTGGCTTCTTTGCCTCCCCTTTCCTTGTGCTGGTTCATTCCAGATAATATGTTTTCATTTTCCATCAGGATGTGTGCTAGCCCCAGGCCTCAACATACTAAAGCTTTTAAGAACTTTCCATCATCGTAAACTCGAGAAAACAGACTGATAACATCTAAATCCCTTAATCTTTCCGAAAACCCCGAGTTTATGAAGTTATATGCGGTATTACGTATCTTTTTAAACTGGGGCAGCGCCTTGTGTGAGCTGTCTTGGAGAAAACACATTTTTGTGGTGGAGGGAAAAAAGCATGTAGGAGCCATCCATCGCTGGCTGCTTCTAGAGACCCGATTGTCTTCCAGGAGCCTTCAGTGTGGAAAGCGTTTTTCAGCTGAAGTACTGAAATCCGTGCAGCTGCCAGTAAAACCGTGCAGTGAGACAACACCACAGCTGCGTAGCCCCCAACTGTGCCTGCATAGGAGGCTAGGATGGGAAATAAGAGAGTTTGAGGAGTTTGTGTGTACGTACTGAAAATGAGGTACTCTAGAGAACATATAATATCATTAATCTTAAGAAAATATCAGGAAATGAAGCTTTTAATCTGAAACAGCCATGCTGGTGTGACCTAGCACCATGTTGTTACATTCTCCATTAATTTAGTGCTGCCTACATAATATCCAGCACGTCGTCTTGTAGCGCTTGCTTTCCTGCCGTTGCAGTGATAAGGCTGACTCTTCCGTTATTTCTTGGTTTAAAGTGTTTCAGTAGAAAGTGGGGCATTGCTAAATATATGGCTGAGAGTGGGAGGCTGTGGGTTGAGGGTATTTGTTTGCCCTCTGCCAGAGAGGGAAGCGCTTGAGCATTATTGATGGCTCTCAGAAAACTGAGGCTTCGATAGCCAAATGTCTCTGGTTATCTACGTGTGGCCGAATGCCTGCAACTGCCTTCTCCAGATATGGACTTTGGTCCCGTATCTTTGTCTCCAGCCAAGGGCCGCTTCACCCGCAGAGCAACAGGCTCTCCCTCGGGCGAGGAATTCAGCCGGGACAAAAGGCAGCGCCCCCAGACTGCAGTGACTTTTCATTCTGCAGAACTCGTAAAGTTGGCTTGGGCACAGTTTAATTGGGTAACAATTACAAATGTCCCCTAGAATTAAGCGTTTATGGGACGTGACGTAGGTTGCTCTAGGAAGAGAGCTTTCTATTCAGATAAACCAAAAAAATCCTAATATAAAAGTGCACATTTCAAAATTACTGGCTGACTTGCGCTTATTCTTCAGCTAAGAGCTTGCGGGCAAATGTGAGGGGGACAGATGGAGAGTCTTCTTTAAAAAGAAGTTAAGTCTGTAAGCAGACACCTCACTGCAATGGTATCAGTCAATATATAACGCTGCTTATAATTTCCAGCTTAGATGTCTGTATATGATTTGGGGGAGCTTAATTTTAGCCATCTTCAGAAACTTTGATCTAAGCTTTTTCCTGGTTCATTTGACTAATTCAGCAGCTAAGCATTGCCTGGGGTTTTGTGCATACGGTGCGTTTCTGTGGCTCAGCTGCCGTCTCCCTGCTGGACTTCTCGCTCATGTGAAATAGTTTTGATCGCTCTCCTACTGTTTTGCACCTTTCCACATGTCGGTGTGAACAAGCTGTTCCACATTTAGTGCTCAGACAAGGTGACGGAGGTACTAGATACTGCCAGAACAGCTATTGTGTCTGAAATTTCCTGGAAAAGGCTAAAAACCTCAGGTTATATTTTCCACATGGATGAGCACGTTGGGTTTTTTTGTTGAAATTCTCTTTTATAATCCATACATTGAACTGAATGGCCCTGGCTCTGTTCTTAGTTCTTTCATTATCTTACGCTGAAGTTTTCATGCCTGAGAGATGCTGTCACGGTGCGCAGGTGAGATGTGGACACCTGTGACTGAGCTCTGCTTAACGCCTGGGGGGTCTTCATCAGCTTTTTGAGGTTGTGTGGGTTACATGAGAAATAACGATCGGTGTGGTGTTTGAGACACTTGGATTGTACAGTGTTGAACTAAGATACTCCTCTTCCGCTGTTGGGAAGAGTTGTTTTTCCTGTACCGTATGTATAAAGCTGTCAGAGGCTGCACAGCATCTCCTCAAACGAATTGTGCGTGGTTGTTGTTGTTTTTCCTCAAAGGTACAGCACAGCCAACGCTGAGTCTGATTACGACCGGGAGTCCGAAAGAGAGAGCGAAGAAGGGGAAGATGAAGTGAGCTGTGAAACAGTGAGACCTGTGCGGCGGGATTCCCTGGATCTCGTCAACGAGGATGAAACGCATTTAATGTTAGATTCCTCGCTGGAGGAGGGACTGGGTCAGCTCCTGCAGCAGGCTGACCGCTTGCACAGCGGAGACGAGCAGGAGAAGAGAGAGGGGTTCCAGCTGCTGCTCAATAATAAACTGGCGGTAAAGGTTGCTTTTTTATATTTTCCAGCAGTGATCTGTGTTTTCGGCTAAATAGCTGGGAAAGAGGAAATTGCGTCTCTTAGCGGGCTCCAGGTCCTGCACCACCACCAGGCCAGCTTCCAGCGGCCCCTTGCTTGGGAGTGGGCTCAGGGCCAAAATTGTTGGGGCCACGGCAGCAGCCAGTTCCCAGTCGCTCTCTTGGAGCTCTGTCTCATCCTGCTATCACTTTCTCCGAGTGAACACGCAGTACACGAGTGAAATAACAGTACTGCGTGTGTGCAGTGAGCTCAGCAAACGTTTTGAGTAGTTGCGTGTGCCATGGCTCCGTCTACATTTGGGAAACGGTCTTTTCAAGGGCTGCCCAGTGCACGCGTGTGGTGGTTCATGAAACAGATAAGTGGCATATTCAAACAGAAGGGGTAGGCAACACTTACGTGTGGGTTAGTTAATGACATTAAACTCCTGGACGGTTTATAGGTGTTTTGGCCCCTTAAAGACTGTGTGTATTTATGTCCTGTGGGCGACGGGAATCGATCCCCTGAGTCAGTGAGCGCTGGCGCTGCCCCGGAGGCGTGGGGACACAGCGAGGGGCAGTGAGTTTCACTCCGGCTGTCGCAGACAGTACCGTGTACCCCCGGCCACAGGCAGCGGGTGCAGCCAGCACCAAAAGGTGTCCTGCTGTGGCTGTTGTCACCCGGTGTGGCCGTGCCTGTGCCTGCTGCAGGGGCACTGCCCGCCCCGATAGCAGCTGCCTACGTGCTGTGGAGCCAGTAAAGAAAAGGTCTCGGGTTACCAGCCTTTTCCATTTTGGCTCCTGTATGTCCAAGTGGAATGGAAGGAAAGAAATAACAGATAACTTGATCAGTTCTAATTTCAAGTAGATTGGGGTTTTTTCCTTCCCACCAGAGAGAA
The DNA here is from genome assembly GCF_964199755.1 of Larus michahellis. NCBI lineage: Eukaryota > Metazoa > Chordata > Aves > Charadriiformes > Laridae > Larus > Larus michahellis. The sequence continues at coordinate 93,964,677 of NC_133899.1, read as the reverse complement.
ATGAGAGACCTGTTGACTTTGAAATTCTCTTGCATGCTTCTTCCTGGTGATTCTCCCACTTCCTTTTATTTACAGTGCTGTCACAAAAGAAACCAGGCTGTTAGGTGGCTGCATTTTAATTTTCTCCTTTTTTTAAGTAAGTTTGAGTTTGTCAGAACATACCCACTTCAGATTTAGCAGCGCACCTACCGTACTGTCCTGGGTTTAAGGCAGCAGCAGAATGTGAAACTTCTTTTGAATGCAGACTGAAGCGTGAAAAAAGTAAAATTCAATTTGTGAATTTTAATGAAGTGGTGAGGTTTAGGGTGATATTTCCCCCCGCCCCAGTGGTTTGAGGTTAGCGGAGACTGAAGAACTGACCTCACTATGGCCTTTGAAGTGGAAGGGTTCCTTGTTAGAAGGTGACAACAATTAGACCTGTGCTGGTAGTGTAGCGTTACAAGCTTAATTATAAATTTGGCCATCCAGTTTGCTCTTTTGTGGTTCTGCTTCTGTTCTTGTAGACTTGAGGCCTTTCAATGTTTCAAAAAATGTCTGTGTGACTTCTGGTCTGTGCCCCGACTTGATTTTTCTTTCTCGTACTCTTTGCCCATGGCAGAATGGGTCTTGACGTATAACACTCACGTTTTCCTGCAGTACGCGGATCAGAAAGACTTTCTTTGGCGCCTGGCCCGGGCACACAGTGATATGAGCGAAATCACAGAAGACACAGATGAGAAGAGATCGTACGCGTCTGACGGTAAGGAGCTGTGCGTTCACGGCAAGGGAAGTGGGGCGCTCACAGCTGACATCACGCCTCAGAGTTACAAACCCCGCTTTCCGCCTCCTCCTTCAGCTTTTTGAGGCTGCAGGCTCTTGGAGAGAGGGGGAAGCAGGACGAGTCCTAGGTCTGAGGCTGTGAAATTAATCGGAACAAAACCATGGAAGAGTCTCATTGCCTTTTCTTTGCACGGTGGGGAGGATGTTCTCATTGCAGATGGCTGTACTGCCACACAGTGCTACTCCGCTTAAAATCTGCATCATGTCTTTAAGTGGTCTTTCATGTTCCATATCACTGAAATTATATTATAAATGTTATTATATGAATTATATATTATATTATAAATATTATTATATGAAATTGTATTATAAAACTAAGAAATATGTAACTCTTTGTGCCATTCTATTATGGCACAGCCTTAAAGAAGGAAGTAAGGAGAGAAAGCGTCTGAATTTCTTCTCTCTGACCGCGTATTTGCAGGGAAAGAAGAGATGGAAATCGCCTTACAGAAATGGGACCAAAGTGCTGAGTGCCATCAGTGGTATGTCACTTCTTACTTCTTGCTTTAAGATGCACAGGGGAAGGACCTGGAGACTGCTGTGAGCTGAGCTGCATTTAAAAACAAAATAACCCAACCCAAACAAACAAAAAAGTTTACTTGCTCTTACCTGGAGTATACAACATTGATGTTAATTTCCATAAAAAGCCATGGTTTGACAGACAGTAGGTTTGGTTGTGATTATAGTAATAAACTTCACTTTGCTTGTGCCAGTTTAATTATGAATTTCTCTCTGAGATGAGATGGCCAGACGAGTTCTCGAGCAAAAGCTCCCCAAAAGAATAATGAACTCTGGATTCTAAGAAGAGATTGTGTCGAGGCTTTTGTGAGCCTGCACCTAACGAGTCGATGAACTGTGGTGGTGAAGGATGGCCTCCCAGATGAGGCTGGAGAAACGAGCTGTTGCCAGAAGGAGTTTGAGAGGAATAAGTGCAATGAGCTCCACTCGCTGTTGAGTGGGAGAAGTTGAGCAGACTGCATATTCTTTGGGCTACTCGTAGCTCAAGTGCGTATGTTTTGGAAAGGTGAAGTGCAGTTTGTTTAGGAGCTTTCCTGGGAATTGTGCAACTTCCCGTTGCGAAAGCGGCAGGCGGTAGGTTGCTGAGCGGCTTTGGGCCCGTGCCTGTGCCTGGGCGATGCTGTGAGCGTCTCGGCACGGAAAGGAGCTGAACTCCGTCGGCAGCGCGTTGGGTTGTGCAGTCCCCGGGAAACGGACGTCGGAGTGCCCTGTTCTGTTCTGGCTGTAGTTGGGCTGCCAAAAAAATATGTTTTGCACAGATAACTTGCAGAAAGCCAGTTCCCGAGTCTGAGAGCTCGATGTGGTGAGGCTCGCTCTGTTTTCTTCCCCGAGTGCTCTGTTTCCTTTGGCCCCTGTTCAGCCCCCTGTGGAGCGTCGTGTCTGTCCTTCAAAGCCGAGCTCAGGGCCAGCTGCACAGCTGTGGGGGCAACGTCTCCAGAGTTACTTATTAAATATGAACGAGGTTTTTCCTTTGTGTTCCTCCAACATTCTTGGGTTAGTTGTCGGTTTTTACTCTGTTACTGACGTTTCGATAATGCTCTGCTGCGCAGAGATCCTTGCTTTATGTCAAGAGGCCGATATGTTTGCCTCCATCAGCCAGGCCTGTGAGCGTGGGCTTAGTGCTGCGCCAATGTTCTTGCATTTGTCTTAATTCTGGGGCAAGGAGAAACATCATTCTTACCAGACAGCCTTTTAGAGTCTTCTGGAGAGTGTCTTCTGGCCTGGCACCGCAGTGTTCCGCTCGCAGATGCTGCCTGTCGCTCTGCAAAAAGCACTCTGGCTTTGACATGAATTGAGACAGCAGCATGTGGCTCTTTTTTTTTTTTAAGCGTATTTTTTTTTTTTCATGATAAAAGATGAAACGATCTGCAGTTTAGCCAAGCAGGGTGTTCCATGTTTGTATAAAAGCTGCAGCTGGTTAGGATCTCCTAAGGAGGTAGGCAGGAGGGAAGGTACCTCGCTCTCTTCAGCAGCCTGAAGGAACAGGCTGTGGTTGCGGCTCACGTACGGGATCGAGAGGATTGTTCTCCTTTTTTAAAAAGTAGACCTAAAAAGGGTTTGTAGAGTGGTACAGATATCTGTAGAGGTAAGGGAATATGCTTTTCTGGTATTCTGGTGAATCCCTTGATGAGCAGTGTTTATCAGCAGTTACTGCAAAGGACTGACAACATGTAAAATACAATAAAAGAGAAACGATATTTTTTTTTAATGGAAGTTTTTGGGGAAAACAGGATGCTGAATACCTTTACCAAACAAGACCTGTGCTCCTCTGAGATGAGTAAATTTATTTGGAGGATCGGTTTGGACTACTGGCATCTAAATAAACGCCTTTATCGTCTTGAAAAGACTGTGTATTTTAGCTCTTACTAATGAATTGCAGTTCTCAATTAAAGCTTCGATACGAAGGAAGAATACGGGGATTGACAACGTGCCTGATCTCTAGCAGATTCTGGTGCTCGGCTCTGTCTCCCAGCTTAACATCTTGAAGGAATGGGTTTTCGGTTGCCAGGTTGAGTCTTGAGGCTTGTGAGCCACTGGGATACTTGGTCGTTTGGCATTTCCCAGAGCAAGGTTCTCCCTCAGGGTACAACGTTGGTAGCTCGGCTCTGGCACTCAGAGCTTGTGGTGTGCACGGGTGATGGCTGCAGTGGGATGTCTCGGTAGAAACCCTCAAGCCTTTTGAGCGGAGATGTTCTCGGTGCCTCTGGTGCAGCCCGTGCCCACCCTCCCTGCAGCGGTTTTGGTGGAGGAGGGCACAGTCCTGGTCCTATTGGACCCGTCTCTCTTCCAAACACCGGTGAGGCTTCTGCGCATCTACATCTTGCTTTGAACTGTGGGGAGCAGCGGCAGGAAGGGCAGCTGCAGAAAGAAGGGAGCAGAGCAGCCTGTGGGGGGCAGGGGATTTATTGGAAATGAATATGCAACTACCTTTATCACTTGCAGAAATAATTATTTTCGGCCATGAACAGGAAATGGTTCCCTTTCCAGCTCTGTGTGGGTCCCGGGATGGACGCAGGCTGTTTTAATTGCAGTCTCTTTTTATGCTAATTAATATTAAGCTTAGAAAAAAGTGATTCCTCATGAAATGATGCTTAATGCATGGAAGATACATAGAGATGAGAGATGTAGGATAAAACGTAGCTCCAAAAGACATCGTAGGTTGTGCTCCCTTTACTCGAGTAGTGGGCCCGTTGCTCAGAATGGCGTTTGCTTCACGGTGCTGACAGTGGTAGCGATGTTTCGGGAAGTATAAGGAAACTAGTGAAAGAACACAGTGCTCGCTTTCCTTCAGTTTGGCATCCTTCCCTCCAGCGGGGAGGGAGCAGAGGTGAGTTCATAGTCCGTGGTGGAGCTTCCTCCCTGACTTTGGGTGGTCTGGCTTTAACCACCTCCAGACCATCCTCTGGTACAGATCCCACAGTTTAACACGCTCTGTGCAGGGAAAAAGCCTGCTTACTCCGTTTGAATTGCCAGCAGAGGTTTTAAAGGTTTTGATGTGGTGCCCTAGCTCCTGGTTTATGGAGAAGCGAACAGAGAGTGATTATGCACACTTCCTTCACAACGTGTGGTTTTATTCTGTCGTATTTCTCTCTGTAGGATCTGTTCCCCTTGCTGAAGAATCCTAATCTTCTATTTCTCTTTTCTTCTATTATCTTTTATCATTTTGTTATCTCTCATCACCCATGTTGTCTTTCCCATATTATTCTGTTTCTCCTGTATCTTTTTTCAGACAAAAATACAGGAATTCACTGCAGAACACACGTTGTGGGAGCAGCGTGGATTTGTGTAGTGCTAATGTGATGGTCCTGTTCATTCTTCCTTCCATATACAGTAGTCAACGTTGTCGTTCTCTTCTCCACAACATACTAAATGGACGTTTTAATAGAAATATTGCCAGTGATTTTAATGTCTCTTCTGTGTGAAGCCTGTGGTTGTGTAGGTATCGCTAGGGCTGCATTTTCCCCACGTGCGTTATTTCACGTTGACCATCATTTTCTGCTTTATAGATTGCCACTTAACGCTTGTGGATTGCTCAAGATGCGGTTGTGCTGCTTTTCTGTGCTTGTTCCTTGTTCTCTATGCTGTATTATTTGCTTCTGTTGCACAAATCATTCCCTGTTTCATGGGCTCTAAGGCGCGATGCTTGCCAAGCAAGACAGAAGATACTCTGCGTACAGTCATCCTTGCAAGTTAAACTTCCCCCCCTCAGTGCCTCAGAGTTGTTGTGGTAATGGCTGACATTTTAAAGCAACAAACAAAGAAAATAACTTTGTGGACGAGAAGGGATTTCCGAGTGCTGGCAACGGCAGCGCGGGGCGTGAGCGGCCGCAGCGTTGTGTGGCTGGATGGTCGGAGGCTCCGCCAGCGCCGCGGTCAGGGGTTTCTCGAGACCAACAGAGAGCAGTGAGTGTCTGGGGCTGCCTGGACTAGCCCTGGGACCTGCCCAAATCCGAGGGAGAGCCCTTTCATGGATCTCCTGGGCCTTCTTGACGTTGGGTGTGGTACAAAGCTGTTGTAGTCGCTGGCTCTTGGAAGCTGGCGGTTCCCGAGACAGCCGTCTCCGCGGGGCTGGGGGGGCCAGGGCTGCGCAGCCAAGTCAGGCTCCGTGCAGCAGCATCCCCGCTGGCTCTGCCCTCCTCCTCCGCGCCGCGGGGAATAGAGAACCGAGCCGGAGCTGCCTGGGGCACTAGATGTATTTAGTACCTTCAGAATAGGTTTGTGTATTGTAGGCTGAGTGGTATTACACCAAGCATTCCTAATGCCTGTGGACTCCTGTCGTGTAATTACCTGATTCTTAGTTTTGATACAGACATCAAAGTCATCCTCCGCTTTAATTGCGAAAGATCTCTGAAGAGACAGATACTGTGTCCAACTAGATTGATTACTCCCTTCGCTGATTTCAGCTCATGAACAGGGGACAGAGCAAGTTCCTAAGTCTCTTCTTGCTCGTTTTTAGGGGTGGGTGGAAGGGACATCGATCGTTGCACAAACCGGTACGTTTTGCTGCTTAGCCGTGAAAATGTGACATCCTCCCAGACGAGGTGAGAGAAAAAATTGTGGCTTCGTTAGAATCCCCTCTTGGTTTCGGTGCGGCTGTTGGCAGCACGACTGCAGGCACGTAACAGCGGCTCTAGGGATCAGGAGCGGATGGTGAGCTGTGAGTTTGCCTTGGCTTCCGCTCCTGGTGTTAAGAGAAATATTGGAAGTACAGCCAGAGCAGCGAGGGATTTCAGAGGTCCAGCTGGGAAAAATTTTGCAGGTGCTGTATTAGCAGCTTTTGTTTGAGTTGAATATTTCACGTTGGAAATTAAATGCTATTTGCTGACTGCTGAAAGCTGTCATTGCAGAAGAGGTAATAAGCTTTGCCCCTCTCAGAGATATTATACGTGCTATACAGAAGCGGGAGGAGGGGGCGTTCCTGGGTTGGGTGAGCCCCTAAAATGTGCCCTTTCTTCTAAAGAGTCTGTCCCTTTGGTGGAGCATCTTGCACACGTGAGAGCCACTGGATCATCTGCCAGCCCTGGAGAGTCTGTTGGTACATCTGGCTGTCCCGTGGGTAGATACCTTTTTTTTTTTTTTTTTTTTTTTGAAAAGTGATGGCATTCCAGACGTGACTTGAAGACAGCTTTAATTTTAACAACTGGCAGTATTTCAGGATTTAACTCTTCGTGGATTACTGCCCAGATCTGGCCAGTTTTGAGCTGTGTCTGGATTTATGAGCTGAGCGTTTCCTGCTCCGCGGGGTCTGTGCTGCATTGCTGACAATACGGATTAGGGGCAGAAGCAACTCTAGCAAATAGGAACAGGCGTTAGAAGAGAGCTCCGAACTTAGAGGAGGAAAACCATCACACAGTGAGAGCTGCCTGATGGCACCCCCTGCCTCAGGAGGGTCCCTCCCTCCATCAAGGTGTCGGTACCCTGGAACGTCTCCGTGTCCTGAGCCACAGGACCTGGGAGTGGGAATGCCAGAGAGGAGCCAAGGAAGAGAAAGTACTGAAAAATACGAGCAGGGGCAAAAGAAATCTCAGCAGGGATCAATATTCCCTCCTTCTCTTGGGAATAGTGAGGTAACTTGATGTTTAGAGTCTGTGGGTGGCTCTTTACTTGTTGGGCATAAAGAAAGGAGAAGTTCTGAGAACTGAGATCTTCCGAGTGTGAGTGGAAAGCTCTCGTAGCACAGGTGATAATGCTGCAGCTGTGGAAAACAACTCCTGCACTGCAAAAGGCTTCATTTGGCAGCTCTTCTCATCAGTGTTGATGCAGGAGACACCTTCCTTGAAGCACTAGTAGTTCCTGCAGTCTCTCTTTTATGGGGTGAACATCTGGCCCAGGTACGTCCAGGCTCTTTGCTGGTGGCTCGTGGAGGACAGCTGAAACTGCGCGTCTTCTGAGGAAAACCAGAAGTTTAAAAAAGCATGAGGTCACACCATAAAAATTGTATGTTCTGCACAATAAATACCATTTGTATCTTCAGACTTCACTGGGGACAAATACATTTTGTTCTGTGAAGAGAAGGCATATGGTCCTTTCCTGCCGCCTCCCGAGGCAGGCGAGAGATCTTCAGCGGATAAAACCAACACAGACGCTGAACAAAATTGAAGGCACATTTTGTGTCCCAGCTGGGGTAGCTAAGGAAGATTTTAACTTTTTTAGAATCAAGGAAAGACAGATTTCAGTGCAAGTAGAGAAGGGGATATTTCAGCCTTTCTCTTCTGTGGCAGTCACTTGAATTTTGACTTAAATCACTAATGAAAATTAACTCTGGTTTTAGCCACATGCCTCAGTAAACTCCTTACTAGCCAACACGTCACTTAACTTGCCAGGTCTCTCGGAACCTGAATATGCTCATAGGAGTGTGAATTAAGTATGAAACAGCACTGATCCAGAAAAGAGTTTGGTTTCTAGTGTTAGCGGAATCAAGGACACAGAGTTGGGAGGGACCTCCAGAAAATCATCCCGCTCAGCTTCCTGCATGGCGCGTGGACCGAAACCGTCCCCATCCCTGACAGCGGCTCGGGATGACCCGTGTACTGTCCCCTCTCTCCCCGTTCTCCTGGTTTAGCAGGTAGTGTATTTAATCATAAGGATAGAATATGCATATATAATAATATATATACCTCTGTATGGATTTTTCCTGGTGTCAGCCTAAGCTTTGTTTCCACTTCTGTCCTCTCTAGCCATGGGAAAAAAGTTTAAGATGAGGAGCTATTTGTAAGAGAATACGATAGTCGTTGTATGCATCCGATGTTTGGAAAGAAAGCAGGCCTGCTTGTCACAACCTTTTAGTGTCTTTTAGCCTTCTGCAGAACCTCTTGTTCTCATTGTTGTCAAACGGACTCTATCCAGCTCATCCTTTTTTTTTTTTTTAATTTATTACTCAAAAATTGTATATAGTACTTTAGCTGAGGCTTGCTAGTACAGCATCATATTATTGCCTTGGGCTGCTTATTGTGTACCCTAACCTTTAAATTTGATTCTCTGCAGCCAGCCTCCCCCTAATTGATGGATTTTCTGGCATACACTAGTCTGCAGCCTATTTAAATTTAATCTCTACTATAATACCCAACTTAATGGAGTTATTTAATAGCATCAGTGTTGTCCGGGGATTTTTTTTGCCACTCCATTCCATGTCCATTCATTCACAGTCATTTTCAAAGAACAGCTAATGGTGGAAAAATTAGGGTAAAGGAGACTCGGGTAAGTTACTGGCTGCAAACCAGAGTCACGTTCTCTCTGATGGGAACCTCTCAAAGCAGATCAGACAGACCTCCAGCCCTGGACTCCCACCTTCGCCCTTCAGTGAGCTGCAGATCGGCTTTACACCCGTTACAGCTACGCCACGTTTCCTCTGTTTGCTTACAGGAATTCCACACAAAGGATGCTAGCGATCCTGAAACTTTATATACACCAGTCTGGCTTTTTTTGTCCTCGTTCCATCTCTCTAAAAGCAGGAGATTTAGATAATTTTGGCATTTTGTTCTTGTCTCTCTTACTGGCAAGCCTGGGAATTCAAGTTGCTAGAAATTCCTGCGTCCCATCTGTTGCTAAGACGTGGCGACGGCGTTCACCACCCCCAGTTCATTGCTGGGGGCTGGGGCGAAGCACAGAAATTAAAGACAACCCCAAGGTTCTGAGCAGGTTTTCTGCCTGTGCCTGGCAGCGGTTTTGAGCGATCCTCTGAATTCATCCTGAGACTCCTAGGGCTGCACTCTTCTCTCTTCCAAGTTTAAGAGCTATCCTGCCTCAAGGTGGTACAGGAATTACTCTTCTGTGTATGTTGGGCTCTTGCTTGCATCTTAGTGTGTCTCGATCGAATAAAATAGTCTCCGTGGAGCTGACGGCCCTTGGGAAGGGCCAGGTTGCTGGTGGAGCAGCTTCTGCCGGGGGAGGAGAGCCACTGCGGGTTGCTTCAGTGCGTGTGTGCTCTTGGGGGTCCCACCAGAGCAAAATTATAGTTGTTTTCCTATAGAATAGTGAAGACCTTCATCTGGGTATTTGGGAGTTTTACGGCTTGGCAGCGGGATAGTGTTGGTGCTGCTGTAACCGTGGCTCCTGTGGGTTGTAGCAGTGAGTGGAGCTGACGGGTCTCTGCAGCGCTGTCGGTGGGGCTGAAGCCGATCCCAAAGTGCCGGCCCCGGGGAGGGCTGTTGGCGCGGTTCTGCTCCCCGCTGCCACGTCGCTGCCGCGACAGCCACCTGTTCCATGACTTCTTCCGCCGAGCTGCGCGCGCCTGTGACGGAGGACGGCTGCTTAAAGAGAAGAGGGTTGGAGCGGGTCTATGGGAAGTTTAAGAAATGAGAAATTTATTTTTATTTTCCACTTTCTCACCATGCACATGTGTGTGTGCGCCCGCAGTTAAAATCAATATACCGGTCTCTAGATTAGGAGATGCGCAGTTTAAATATGGTGCGTTCAGAAAAAAAGTTCCCACATGCAAGTAAAATAATTATACTAGTGAAAAAGAAAACCAAACCAACCCGCAGGCACAAGTCTGTGGCTTAGGAGGTCTGTGTGTGCGTGTATGTCTCTTTTTTTTTTTTTTTTTTTAAGCCGTGTATTAGTCAACTTAGTCAGTATTATGCAGTTCTAAAACTCGGTAAGGGGCATTAACATGTGGCGAGCTGTCAGATGAGTTGTTCCACCAGAACCACTAAACCAGTAAGCGCTTAAGTCGTCTCAGCATCATGTTCAAGCGATTAAAAACCTGTTTAGGGAAGTATCTGTGGAGCACTAAGTCTTACAGTCTGCACCGGCAGCTTAGGGTGGGCTGTGATGAGTAATTTTTCTCCTGAAAACAGAGGAGTTATACTGGTGTGAAATGGGAATATGATGAACGTAATCCCCCTAAAAACTAGGGAGATCCGCCCTCGTCTTCTCTAAAAAGGCCTTGTGAAACCGCAGTGTTATCAGAGGAGGGTGACAAGGGAGAGCAAAAGCACAGAACAGCTTCTGTAAGTGGAATTAGGTAATAGATTTTAGACTTTTTCAGGCTGGAAGAAAGGTAGCCGAGAGGAATACAACTTACCTGTACGTGGAGTGGGATGGGGAGGGTGACGCGGGAACGCTTTCTTCCAAAGCAAGGACAAGACGGCAGCAAAGAAAGCTGCTGAGCGTCGGGCTCGAGCGGAGCAATGTCTGTATCGGGCACACAGCTAAGGTGCTGAGGGCCGTGCCCGCGTTGTGCGCGTTCAAAAAGCGAGCGGACAGGGAAGGAAAAACCGAGGCAATCCCTGGGAAGAAAAAATTCAGGCGATGCCCGACCACATGGAGGCAGGTGAGTATTCCGAGGGGGTGGCGTGAATGTGCCGAGGGGGTGGCGTGGTGTGCTTGCCCTTCCTTGCGTGTTCACAAATAGAGCAAGGCGAGCTGAAACTGAGTTTAGAAAGCTGCAGAAGGGTGTCATTGCATCAAATAACTGTGCACACATGGCAGGTGTTGCCAATAGAGGCAAAGTAATGATCCCGGGTAAAAAGCATTCTTAATTATGCAGGCACAAGGCTGGCCTTTTAAAGCAAGAGAGGTTGTGTCTCAATTCAGCAGTTACTTGAAAGTCTTTGCTCCCGGGAGTCGAAAAGCAAAATATGGCTTGAAAGAAGAGAACCAAGGAAGTACCTTAATTCGCTTTACGCGTCTGTAGTAGATCTACATGGCAGTGGCTTTTTGGAATAGGTGAAGAGGTAGAGAGAGTACCAAGAAGGTGGTAAGAACGGTTCATACTTAATTATTATTATTAATAATATTATTGTGTATGCAATAATATTATTATAAGAATGATGATAAGGATGATTAATTCTTAATTATTAATAATATTATTGCATATATAGTAATGGTATAATATTATCTAATATATAATTATATATAATAATATAAATTAATGCTATTAATTATTATTCTGAGTTATTAGAAGAAAGCTTAGAGGAGCGATTGAGCAGGCAGGATTTTCCGGCTGAAAGCGCACAGGAGCTCGTGTTCCCGCTGGCAGCGCGGAGGCGTCCGTCGGGGACGATGGCTCTGTGTCCGTCCCCAGCCCCACTGGGAGCAGGGTGGTGGGTCAGGGTGACTCTGCTTTGATCCAGCCCGCTGCTCTCGCCTGACGCGGTATTTTCAGGCTTCATCAAATGCTGTGCCAGGAAAAATAGTATTTTCGTAAGCGTTGCAGGTTTCTTTTCTCTGGACTAACGCCTCGGCCTGGGAACGGAGAGCTGGAAGAAGGTGCGCGGGTTCGGTGCGCAGGCACCGCGGGGGGAGCGATGCCAGGCAGAACCGAGAGCTCTGTCTCGAATAGCTCTGACAGCTTTTCCCTGTCATACCAGTGGCCCAGGTGGCTTGTGATGTGTCGAAGCTTTGATTACAATGCAAGACCAAGTCTGCTTCTGCGCTGTAGGGAACAGGAGCCGAGTTTTCCCTGAGAGGGCACGGTCCTCAGCAAGGCTTCAGAGGAGGAACTGCTGCAAAGTCTTCACGTGGTTTTCTTTTGTGGAACTTGGGTTTTCATTTTAAGGATAAAGTCTTGAAATAACTGGCTCTTAGGACAGAGGTTCAGGCGGTGGCTCTGGCCGCGCTGCAAGTTGGGTTTGATCCGTGAAGAAAACGTAGCGTGGCCCGTGGCGTGGGAGCCTGGGGGTCGGGGTGAAGGAGCTGGAGTTCCCACGGAGACCCACAGGATTTAAGGGTTTGGGACACAGAGGTGCGACGGGGAATGTCCTTCAGTGAGGCAGCGTGGTCAGGTCTCTGCAAGGCAGAGCCACAGCAAGCCCTGGGTGGCCGAAGCCTGGCTTAGTGCGGGCAGCAGCCCCTGCGCTGCAACGCTGCGCCACTCGTGTGCGCAGAGAGGGCTTCGCCTTTGCCTGCGAACTGCTCAGAGTTGTGAGTAACGTGCCTGCGGTCACCCCTGCGGATCATGCAAAGGCTGAAGCATTTGATGTCCCAGAGCTCTTCGGGCAGCGGCCAACTTTCAGAATTTATTAAATGAAATGTTGTTAAAGGGGTGATGGAAAGCATCCTGAAAAGGGTTCCTGTATACATACTTGATTATTATTTTATTTTATTTTACAATTTGAGAGCAGCTGTAATTATTTCTGTGAGTCAGAACAGGGATGAAGCCCATGTTCATCGCTTCAGTTTCTGATGTCATCCCTTAGTGTCAAAATACATGTATAAAATTTTAATCCCCATGGAAAATTGAGACAGGGACAGTAGGAAACTAGAGTTGCTTTAATCCAGAGCAAGACTTATTGTGCTTGCGTTTCTGGCATGCTCTTTGTCTGTCCCCTTCCCTTCCTCAAGGGAAGAGACTAGCGCACAGGAAGGCAAAAAACTGGTAATACTCATAAAATACTGGGAAAACTTCTAAATTCTTTATCAAGATTTGTTTTGGAGCTCTGTTTCTCCAAATCATTTAAATGACTGGAAGGAGTTTTGTTCTTTTAGCTTTTATCTGACTGGTAGCTGAAAGTTGAGGATTTTTCTCTCCTTGTCTGCGTGTGATAAAACCTCTCTCCCGGTTTGCTGGCAGCGCTGCTGGGATGGCGCTGGGCGGTTTCCCCCGGCTGGCCTTGGCGTGTCCCGTTCACAGCTAATGCGGATGGAGGAGCAATGGCCACTAGCTCATTAATTGGCTGGGTGTTGCAATGAAATATTAGTTAAGTCTGTATGCTGTCAATAAAAGGAAAGAACTTTCCTGTCTCCGTGGTGTTGTCAGTGGTCAGGCTTTGCTGTTTGACTCATTTTCGGCAATACAAACCCCACTATTTCACTCTTGGCTGCAAAACAGCCGCCTCTCCCCACTGCTTTCCCCTTCTCCTTTCGTTCCCCTTTGCCTCACTGTTTTTTGTTTTTTTTTTAATTTACTGGTTGTCTTACAGCGGAAGGAGCACGGGCACGCTCAGCTGGCGGGTGTTAGGAGCAGTGAAAGGAGCTAAGGGATGGTTTTGGGCTGGCCACGGAGCTGGGGCTGCCGGGCTGCCCAGAGCTCTGTGTTCCGTGCCCGGGGGCCAAGGTCCTGCTGCGGTGGGAGTCAGCCAGAGCACAGCCTGCAGACCAAAGGGTCTCCAAAGCCGCCTCTTCCGAGCTCAGGGATTTAAGCTGGAAGAAGAGACGGTCTCTCATCTGTAGTATCTGCGTCCACAGAGTTCATTGTCTAATAAACGGGGAAGTCCTTACTGAGATCCCGATGGGAACGTGCAGTTTGACCAGTGCGAGCAGCTTAATGAGTAGTTCTGGTTAATAATTAGTCGAGCGATATCCTTATAGAAGGTTTCGGTAACTGCTGAGACATCGATCTGAGCGGTGCTTCAGAGGTTATGTGCTGTTTACAGATGAAAATCCCCTTCCCTAACTCGTTATTTTCAATCCCTGCTGTCGCTGCTGGCCAGTCCTCCCCCAGCGCAGCGCTGCCTCTCCTGACATCCATCCCGTGGCATTTCACAAGAGGAACCAGAATAAATAGCTCCAACGAGCCAAGCTAAACAAGCAGAAGAGACAAAAGCAGAAAACCGTGTTGGCGCTGTGGGGAGAGGAAGGGAAGTCAGGATCTGAAGACCTCCAGAGCCTAAAATCCCAGAACTGCAGAGTGGGAAGGTCACCGGGGGGGGCTGGTGGCCCTGGGCCTCCGGGCACAAGCCACAAAGGGAGGTCTGTGCAGAGGGCTGAGGGCAGCAAAGCCGGGCCGGGGAGAGTTGTCTTTTCCTGGGACTGTGGTGAAAAAACAGTTCAGGCAACTCTTAGCATTATTTTACTGGGTTTTTTTTTAAGTTGGTTTCATGACACAAAGATAGGACTGGTATTTACTGCTTGTTTTATATAACGTTTCACCAGGCCGTTAAAAAAAAATCTGGTATTTATATTTCTTGACAGCTGTGTATTGCACCACTTGACATTTATATGGTTGCTGGAGGAGAGATGAGGCTCGGCTCGCTTGGTGTCCCACCGGATTTATTGCTGCTCTGGAGGGACTCCTGAGGCTTTCCCTGGGATGGATGGAGTGGGGTAAAGGGAGGTTGTCCAGAGTTTTGTCCCCCGTGTTAAAAAGGCACGAGTTTCCCTGGTTCGTCACAGAACCTTAAACCCGACCTGATTGTATTTGGCGCCTGCCCGTGAATTCGGGAGCCTACAGGACACGGTTACGGGAGCCACCCTCTGGCAGGTCCCTGGGCGTTAGACAGGGCTATAGACTATGTGATTTATTGTATAGGGATGTTTTATCTTGTGATCTTGGAAAATAAACCTTTTATTGGCTTGTATTGCTAAACCCTAGTCATGTCGTGGTTAGGGATATTTAGCACAGGCTGACATTTGTTGTGAAACAAACCGAGAGAAGATCATAAAAACACTTAATTTCATTGCCTGCAAGTGACAGTTTATGGCAGTGCGGCTGGGAACTCTCTCAGCTGGCCAGTTGTGGCCTTGACCTAGTAATCTTTTCCGTTATTGTGGAAAATAAGAATTTTAGATCTGAACCAGAGTTTTTTCAAAAGAAAATTAACATGTTAAAGGAATGAGAATTAATGACAAAATTGTAAATGTTCAGGAAACGCAACTTCTTTGTGCTGTGACTTACACATTGAAAGCGTAGCCCAGGCGAGAGCAATGAGGCGTGAGATGTTTTGTGGGTTTTTTCGTGATGATGAAGGAAGCGCACTTGGGGATTGGGAATTCCTCTCCCGAATTCCCGCAGCCACATCTGGTGTGGTTACCCGTCCCCAGGGACGTGTGGTGGGGTGGGACACGGCGTCCAGCGGCACTGGGGTGTGGATGCGGTGAAAGGACTCTCAAGGGAGGTTTACTTTCATCTTTCCTCTTTTCAGCTTTGTTTTTTGAAAGAACGAGAGTTGTGTGGTTCGTTTATCCAGCCGTTCCACCTAGTGTCTTTTGAGCCAAGCTCAGAAGAGGGGGGCAGCCTCTTCCACCCCGCAGCTCAGGCCCAGGCGGGATGGCGGAGGTCAAAGCCTGAACCAGCGCGGCCGAAACTCCGGTTCCCGTATGCCGCTGGGCAGCGGTGCCCCGGGGCGCCTCTGCCGTCGGCTCTCCTGGGGAAGCCATGCAGGGAGGGATGGAGGTGGAACCGCTGGGCTGCGGGAGGAGAGCTGGGAGAGCACAAATCCACGGGTGTGGAAATCCAAACTTCCGAAACTGTCACAGCTCATGAAATGACTGATTTTGCTAGGTACTCTGCTTCTCACGGGCAACATTTGCAGTCTCTTACTAGAGAAAACTAAACGGCTTTGCACTTGCAACACTGAGAACGTGTTCTTTTGTTTCCCACGCTGGGTGGCCGTGTCGGGCTGCAGGATGTAGGTAGGTGCTCACGGTATTTTCCCTTGAAGTAGCCAACCGCTGCGCTATAGATGAGGGGCGCGTATGGAAGATCGCTGCACACCGCAGTTCATTAGAGCTTTTCGTAGTTCTGGTGCTCGCTGCAGTAGCGTTCAGTCCTCACTGCGCTGTGTTTTGACGCGGTTTGGTTGCTGAGGGAAGAAATGTAGGGCGTAGAGGTGTTTCTGCAGAAGGAAGGCTTTCCAGCCAGCGGTGCGATGAGCTTTCATGTCACATCAAGCCGCTTCTGTGACTTGCCGCCATCCCGCACGCTAATTCCTTCTGCACGACATTTTTACTGCATATGTCTCTTCCCTGTGAAAGCTGTAGAGTATTCCTTGTTTTCCACGATAAGTTGTAAGCTTTAATGCGCTTCTGAAGCTATTAACGGAACATAAACGTATATTCAAAAAGGCTTGATTTCATGCAAATGTCTCCCGTGTGTAGGTACGCTGTTCTCTGCGGGCAGTTAGCGGAACACGAGAGCATTCAGAAGCGCATCCAAACTGGGTACGTTTTTAAGGTGAGTAGAAAGGACGTGCTGGCTTTTGCGTAAGTATTGAATGATACTTGTTTCTAGAGCAGCAAATTAGGAAAACGGGCCTCAGCCCTTATTAGGGAGGCGACAGGTCTCACAGACGCCACGAGTGGGTGGTTTGGGCTGAGGAAGGTGATTCCAGCGACGTGTGATGAGGGCGACTGGTCTGGCTCCGTGCTTTTGCACGCTGTAGTCTCAGGAAAAAAAGAAGAGGAAAAGCTTGGCAAATAAAATATATGTATATGATGAGGCTGAGAACCAGAAACATGAAATTACCCCGTGGTAATGAGGTACAGCACCAGCTCCTCTTCAGTAGCTGCCTGCGAGCAGGCTTGCACCCTCCTGTAAATGCAGAGCGGCTCTTTTTCAGAGAGGATTTAATCTGCCGCAGGTGCCTTTATTTGCCTTTCATCCCCAGCGGGGATGCTGCAGGGTGAGAGGAGGCACCTGGACAGTTACTGTGAACAGGCCACGTATAATTAGTACCTCGTCAGCTGCTGAATGGCCAGTAAGTGGGTAATGTCAAAGCTCTGAACAGGTGGCAGAATGAAATGAAGGGCAGCTTCGTTTTTGTGAGTGTAGTAATTCTTGTCTCGGAGGCTGATAAAATGCTGGGTTTCTGTCTCCGATGAAACTATTTTAAGAAAATTTGGAATCTCTTCGTAGCTGTAATTTTATTGATCGCTGAGACTTAAGCTGTGAGCTTCTCCCTTTGCTCTTTCTACGTTTGTTCGTCTGCTCCTGTGGATATTGTGCTTGCCGAAACAACAACGTAATGTGTGTTGGTGATGATTTTCCATAGGAGCACATTGATAAAGCCATTGCACTGAAACCGGAGGATCCAAAGTCTCACTATCTTTTGGGCAGGTGGTGTTACCAGGTAAAGCAGTTTATTACTATTTCTTGCTGTTTTCTTCCTCCTTGGAATTTAATTCCCTGATTGAATGAAAGATAGGTGGGTTCAAACCACCGGCCCGAAGGATGAGGACGCTCGTTAGCTGCTGAACTCAGACACTGTATGAGAAAGTACGGGCACGGAAATGGCATGGTTGCTTGAAGTAGTTTAAAAGTTGCACTTGCATGGGATCTCCAGGCCTGAAAGAGTGCCGAGAAAAACACTCCGCTGAGGAATGCTATAAATGCATTGCGTTCAGAAACCTCGTACGGTGTAAAAGCTCGTGTTCTTGTACGTGTAGCACCTCAGTGCTTTTAAAAGCACTAGTGAAACTGTTGTCTGCCGGGACACAGTGTCTCATTCAGAGTCTCTTGGCTTTCCACCCAAGTTGTTTTCTTCACTGTAATAGAAAGGTCTTACGCAGTCCACCTCCCTCTTGTCTGCCTCCTGTTAAACCTCAGATGTATACCTTCGTACTAGATGTTAAACGGTCCAGGCTTCTGGAAGAGTTTACGTAAGTTTCTGTAAGCTCAAAGCGAGAGAGGGACTATGGAAGCGCCGAGTTGGTGATCGGGACAAACGCTGCTCTCTGCCGACGATCAAAGGCCAGAAGAAGGTAGAGAAAGGTTAGGGGTATTGCAGACATGCCGAAGTTTTTCAGAGCACGGAGAGTGCGGTTTCGTATGGGCAATGTCATTTGCTCTTGCTGTTGTAATACTGTTCTCCCTGAACCAACAAAATGCTTCAAGAGCCCTTGGTTACCGCTGTGCAACAGAGTAAAAGCTGCTGGGGGTTTGGCTGTTTGATTTAGTTATTGCCACTCTTCTGCTCTTCGTTTTTCCCCTGTGTTTTGTCTCTTTCCCAGAGGGAAGCTCTTTGCTGAAAGTCTTATTTCTGAACTGCTCTGAACTGGAGCTCTGAAGGGTTCGGCGCTCCGGACGCAGTTTTGTAGTCCCTGCAGGCAGCATGGGAGGTGGAACAGCAAAGAATGGATTAGGGAAAGCACTCACTGCAAACCAGCTTACTGTTCCCTGTGCTTTACTCCGGAAAAACAAACTACCTTCAATCCTTTAAGCACATATGGATGTGATCAGGGACGTTTCGGGGCTGGCAGGAGCTTCTGCACACAGTGTATCTGTCTGATCTTTTGCATGTGTTTCCTCTGCCCCTGCTACGCACCGTATTGGAGGCATTAGCAGAAGCGTGCCGGCTGCTCTCCAGCTCTTGACAGGGAAAAGCTTGGAGTCAAATACCATCAATCAGATTTAGCGCCTATATAAGGGTTTGCAGTAACTGTCTACTTTTCAGTTTATACAATTTGAAAGCGCTTTGCTGCCGTCAAAAATGAAGTTACGTTGCAGAGATTGGAGCGGAGATAATTGACAGCGGTAATTCCAGAGGAGCAGCGAGCGAAACCAGCGGCAGCTCCCAGCTCTTTGTGCTGTTGGAGGCTTTCTGCTCAGCCTGACTGCTCTTAGAGCTGCTGAAGCTGTGAAACAAAACCACTTGAATGTAGAAATATGTTAGTGCTTCTGCTATTCTGCTTTGTAAGAATTACACAGTACTAAATAAAGAAGCTCTTATCAGAGGTTACAGCCCTATGCATCCTGTCCCCTACTGAAATTTCAGGGCTTTTCTTATTGTAGAGGAGCTGGGAGCAGGAGATTTCATGAAATAATTGTAATAGCAACCTGTTTCTCAAAATGTGACACTCTGTTGGTGGGAAGGCCTTAGCCTGCCCCTCTGGAGGGATCTGTGTGTGGTGAGAGCAAGTTCTGGTACAGGATTTCGGGTGGGAGGGGGGGGCTCCATGTGTGTGTTTGCTGGGATGCAGAGGTGGGAGCCGCCAGGAGCTGGCGTGGTTTGGGATTTGGGACCACCCACCTGCGCTGTCTGTGCCTCTAATATTCAGCTGCAGAGACAAATCTTTGAGCGTGAGGCATGTGGCAGCTGATGGACGGAGCTGCAAAAGCGGACTGGGGACAGGGAAAAGCGAATCAGGTTTAACTCTGCGGCCGGACTTGGACGCTTGTCCACAATCTGCCGACACTACCACGATCTCTGGCGTTCTCCCAGGCGCACAAGCCAGCAGCAAGGGACGGGATGGCTCCTTGTCTGCACACTTTTGCCTCTGCTGTGTCTCTGGGGGCTCTGAGCGTTTCATCTCCCTGTCTCTGCAGGTTTCCCACCTGGGCTGGCTTGAGAAAAAGACTGCTGCTGCTTTGTTTGAAGCCCCTCCTACAGCCACTGTGCAGGACGCGCTGCAAAACTTCTTACGGGTAATGAACTCTGAGAGGCAAGGGGGTGGCTGACCTGGCACATGCAATCCCGAGTGGAACTGCAGTACTTGTATTCCGCTTAAACTCATCGCTCCCGGGGGCTCCGTCATACACCTCCGCTGACGAGAACCTCTGGAAGAAAAGCTGGTGAAAGCAAAACTTTTGGCGCCTCTGTTATAGAAGAGCCAGACAGAGCCACATGGTTTTCCAGACCTCAGAACCAGAGCCAAAGTGATCAGAGTTGTTTTTAAGGGGTTTGGTTTCCTTTTCAAAAGCTACACAACGGAG
The DNA here is from genome assembly GCF_964199755.1 of Larus michahellis. Lineage (NCBI taxonomy): Eukaryota > Metazoa > Chordata > Aves > Charadriiformes > Laridae > Larus > Larus michahellis. The sequence goes on along the minus strand of NC_133899.1, from coordinate 93,945,026 downwards.
CGATTCACTGCTGGATACTACGTGCCCGTGGTCTGTGCTCTCACAGGGTCTGCAAGATCGGGGTGAGCCCACCCCTGGGAACCCTCCCAGAGATACTCGTGACATTCTGTCACTTTTAATTTCTCTCAGAATATTGTATTAAAGGGCTGTCTGATTAGGGCAGAATTCTCTAATTTGAACTTTTGAAGACAGCTGCTTCAAGGTTTCAGGGGCACGCTGCGCGTGTATTTCTTGAAAGAAGAGTACTTCCTACTGCTGAAAGGCTTTTTTTTTTTTTTTTTTTTGTCCTCCTGTTGATGAAAAAGAACTTAAGGCACGGCGTTTTTGAGCATACAGCTCTTGCTGCAAGGGTCGGCACGAGATGGACGAGTTAAGCAGGGTGGCTTGGGCCGTGCCTGTGAGAACCGCTCTTCAGCGCCTCTGATGAAGTGTTACAGAAACAAACGGCCCTGCCGCTTTACAGCTCCCGGGCTGGGCCAGCAGTTCTGCAGAGTCTCAGGGAAAAGCCTTCTTGGTGCAATTTCTTAGAATTTTGCTCAAATGTAGTTGTTTGAGAGGGAAGTTGGTGATAGGTATCTGCCCTTTCAGCCAAAGCGGTTAAATCAGTTCCGAGCTAAGCGTGAGGCAAAGTGCTTTGTTTCTTTTCATTAGAGAGCGAAATAGCTTGTCGCTTTTGCTGGTAGGTCAGGGCGGCGCTGTGGTGCGAAACAGGAACTGGCGTTTTTCTGAGGCTGAGCTTTGGTCTCATACAGAGAGAATGTGAAAAGCAGAGAGAAGCATCCCTCTGGAAGCTAATGATGCCCGGAACACCCACGCTTCCCCAGTGCTCACAGGGGCCGTTCCAGCTCTCGGCCGCAGTTCAGGGGGCTGGAGATCTTCCGGCAAACGGCGGCTCTGGCTTAGTCACTGGCTGAACTGGGTCTCAGGCCAGACTATGGGATGAAGAGGACGAACGTCGTCTGTTTGTGCTCTCGGTGCCTCCTCCGAGGGCTGGGCTCAGGCGTGCTGGTAGAGCACCTTGGGGAGCTTGCGTGCAGCTGGATACGGGTCAAGCCAGGGGTTCCTGACGGGAACACGCTGGAACAGAGCTGCTCGGAGGGTGATGGCTGTCACGGAGACGGCTGGAAGAAGGCAGAGGGTAACTAGGAAACTGGGAAGGAGAAGATAAAAAAACTGGGGCAAGATTCCTGAGGTTTGGCACCAGCGTGGTCGGGAGAAGCCCAAGTGGATGAGACTTGGTGGGCAAAGGGGTTAAAAACAGCACACGCACGTGTGCAGGAGAGGTCCTCCAGCTGCTTCGGAGTGTTCCTTTGCTTCCGAGCGCTTGACTTCACCCCTCGCTGTTCTTCCACGGCACCGCGTTGGGTGAGAGTACGGGTGGTGTTCATTGAGTCACAGGCGCTTTGTGGGAATCCGGGGATTTCACTGACCCAGCCAGGCGAGCCTATGAAAAATTCCTACACCGCTCTATCTAGTCACAAAACTAGGGTTTGGTCAGCTATTTTTTGTCTTTTCTTTTTTAAGCGGTGCAGTAAGCCTGATGTAAGCACTAACTGTGTCCTTTGCAGATCTAACGTCTGCTTTTCTCTGCCTGTCGCACCCTCCCCTCCGTTCTTTGTAGGTCGAGGAACTGAGCCCAGGATTTTCCAAAGCAGGAAGAGTCTACATTGCCAAGGTAACCAGCACTTGCTGCCGTCTTCAGTTCAGACGTATGCTTACATGATAAGAAATATTTGTACTAAAAAATTACCTTTGGCTGTAAAGTGCTAAGCGTGTGTAAATTACTCCACCCAGAAGCAAGATTTTATAAGATGATAACATTTCTAAAAAAGGCCAAATCACCTAGTGCAGAGGCATTAAAATTCAGGGAGGGTTTTGCCTTCGAGTCGTCCAGTGGAGCATCCTTCTTGTTTGTTAACGGATCAAATTCTATATAAAGTGGCACCGATAACTCGTGAGCCACCGGCTGGAGGTTTAACCCCACCGCCACTGTGGATCTCTGCGGTGTACGCAGACGGAGAAGCGTGGGGAGAGGTGGAGGATAAAGGATGTCTCTCTCACACCAGTACAGATGGGAGCAATGATTACATCCACCATGGATGCCTGGAGCTGGAGCGCCAAAGATCCTTTTGTTTGCATTGAGGGAATAATTGGCTTTGAACTCTTAAATGTTAAAATTGCTGCTTAATTCCTGCAATCTCCAGTTGGAGCCTAGAAGTATTTAAAGCCCAAATAGCTTTAGAAATATTAGCCGGAGTGGGCGTAGCAAAGAGTAGCTGTAGTCATTCCCTGTGAAATTCCTGAATTCCCAATGTCCCAAAGAATATGAATTTTATCAGGGTAGCGTGCGAGCCGCGGGGTCTGCTTGGTCTGGAGCACATTATCACTGGAACCTAGGTGCAGAATTTATTTCACAACAAGCATCTCGTTAAAGGAAAATGAAGGTGACAGCAGAGGAGGAGAGCCCAGCCAGAGGGGCAGCAGCCTTCACACCCGCTGGGTTGTGTCTTTGATATATCGCAGCTCACGCGGTGTGTTTAGTCGTGAGTCTGTTAGGCAAAATCAGCTACGTATTTGTAAGCCAGCTAGCCTTTTGTTCCTGGCTGCTTGCGTACCATGGTGAACGCGCCCTTAATTGCTTCTCTCTCTGCTTGTAAATACAGCCAGCATTCATGGAAATTCACAATCACCCCGAAATGCCCTGTACAGAGTAAAGGGTGGAAGACTTGGAACTTATTTCCAGTGAAGTTGCGGCAGCAAATCCTTGCAAGCCTCAACCTGAACAGATTTTCAGACTTGATGTAAAAATTTGGGTTTTGTTGTGTGTAACCTACATGGACTGATGCGTTTTATTGGGCTGATAGTTCACCGCGTACGTCTGATCGAGCTTCAGAAATAGTCTGCACGCACAGATTAGCGTGGAGGGTAATAGGGCTACTTGGATCTGTTTGGGTTTGGGGTTTTTTTCCAAATCTCAGGCTCTGTCACTTTGGGTCACGTCCTTAATCACCAAATTTTAAAAGTGCAATTGGGGCCTAATTGTTTTGAAGGAGAGAGTGCTCTGATGGGTCAGACTTCAAAGAAAAAAAGAATTGTGTTTTATAGTCACTTTCTGACGTTTTTGACCGATATGCAGAGACACGGGGTTTTCAAGGGCTTCCGGGGTGTCCGTGACTCCCTCTGTTTTGAACTCGCCAGATGCAGGCTCTGACAGCGCCCACAGCAGAACAGATTCTCTTCCAGAACTATCCCACGACGCAGGAAAATCACCAGAATGCAGACACGCACGTACCCTGCAGTGACATTTCAGAGCCTGAAGTAATGGCCCTGCGGGAGTTTAACTGTCGTCCTCGTCCTGACTGAATGTTGGCTCCTTATGGCAATTACAACAGGGATTAACTGCGTTGATGGATTTTATTTATATTTTTTTTTTAAGCAAGCACTTCCTCTTCCCATGCTTATTTCATCGTCCCCAAATGCCTCCATGACTCTGTAGGCACCAAAACCCTTCCTCGTAGGCAGAGGGATGGCTGTTCTCTGCTGTAGATGATGCAGGGTTCACGGTGGAAGAGTATTTCACAGCTCTTGTGAGACCTGTAAATATTAGGTGCTACAGTGCTCGTGGCTGAACCTCATTTTTAACAGCCATGGGGATGTAAGCTTCCTAAGAGGACGTGCTCTCGGTGTAGAGGTTTTACAGTGAAAGCGGTGTGAGGGAATAGCGGCTAAATGGAAATAAAAATAGAGCTTCGAAAATGGTGACAATCTCAGGGACGCCTTAACATCTCCAAAAAAAACAGTCTCCTTGCCCAAAACAAAACAAAAAAGGCAATCTAGTGTTCTGTAGTCTGATGGTGATTGTAATGCTTTGTGAATGAAGGAAACTGCAGGAAACGTCAGAAGCCTGAAACTGCAAATGGTTAAGAGGCAAAATGGCTCTTTTTATCAGTTGCCGGGGTCCGTAATCGCTCAGTTACATTTGCTGCCTACTTTTTCCCATTTAACTCTGCTCACGTTGTCATTTTTTCTTCGCAGTGTTACAGGGACCTGGGGAACAACTCCGCAGCCGTTCTCTGGATGACTCTTGCCGCGGAGCTGCCCGTTAATACAAAAGAGGTAGCCGTCTCACTGAGCACGCGTTGATGATGGGCAGAGATGAAATTGTTTTATGAAAGATGTTGCAGCTTGTAAGCCCAGGTTCTGAAGTATTTTGTTCCTTAGCGCGGACTCTTCTTCCCTTGGGACCTGTTACCGGAACGCCTAAAGCAATTTGGGAAAGTAATGGCAAATACTAAGAAGCTGAGAGTATGTCCGATGTGGGCTCAGGAGCGGACACAGCAATGCGAGTGCTGTGCCGTTGGGGTTAGCGTCAGACACGTATTCAGCAGCTGGAGCATCTGCAAAGCTGCTGAGCAACTGCAGGAGCCTTCCCAGGGCCCCTTTTTTGGGGGAAGGTTTATTCCTTTGGGCACTGTCATGCCGGGCCAGCTCGATTCGGATGGGGCCACTTACGCTGGGTGGTTGTCCTGGGGCTGGAGCGCTCCCGGTGACCTGGGTGGCTTTGGAGGAGCAGCTGAGATCTGGCTCTCCTGGTGCCAACTCAGCTCCTAAACACCCCCAGGCTGGAGCCGATTGTCCCGAGCCGTTCAGAACCTTGCGTGTGCTGCCCAGCATTTTTTTTTTAATATCTAGGATATTTCGGCTCCTTTGTTACTTTCAGAGGGCTTTGGAGAGCAGCCGGTCCTGTGTTCTAGAACTGCCATGGGGCAGTGCTCCCTGGCTGGGAGCGCTTTTGCGCTTTTCCTGTTAAGCAGCAGCTGTATGGAAGGTGCCCTCGAATTACTGCCAGTCAGAAACTAAACACACATCAGCTTTTAATATTAATCTGATATTATTTATGTCGTCATGAAAAATGCGAGGGAAGTAATTTCAGCAACGTCCTGCAGCCCTTACAGCTTCAGCCTTAGTCTGGCGGAATAAAGAGGCAAAATTCTAGGAATACGCAGCATTTTCAAGCCACTCTTTTTCAGGCTGTAATTAGTTTTTAGGTTGCTGTGGCAAAAGTCTTGTGCTGAGACTCAAACCCCAAGTATGCCTGAGATCTTGGCAGACATCCGGGGAGGCGCTGGCTCGCCTGTGCCACCACCTGCAGGGCAGCGGCCAGTATCGCATCAGCCGCTTGGCCACTGGCTGCTGCCAGCAATGGGACGGAGCCAGAATTCGGTCCCTTCTTGCAGAAGGAAATAGCCTGGCTCTGCCTGATGCGGAGCTGCCTCACCGTACGCTGGTTGGAAATCTCTCTAGACAGCGCTAGAATGGTGTGTCTGATAAATGGAGGATTTTTTCCAAAGAACCTGAAATTCTTGTGTTGGAGGTGCGAGAGTTTAATCAAAAAAGCACTGAGATTTTCGGGAGAGACCAGGAGAGAGCTACAGGCAGAAGAGTCAGGAACGGTTAATTCTCTCTCCTGCTCTGAAATGAACAGTGGGAGTCGAGTAAGGAAGCCAATGCTCAAGTGGCTTTGGGTAAGTCTTTGCAAATGTTAGTTCTCATCATCAATCAAATAACTTCCATCATGCCGGGAAGGAAAAACAAAAGCATTTCTCCAGACTGAGAGTCAGTGAGGGAGCAGAGGTTTGAATTTGGCTGTTCCAGTTGTCAGCTCTTGTCTCAAAAGGAAATACAAGAGAAGCTTTCTTTGATACTTGGAAAATGTAAATAGCCTGAAAGACAGTAGCATTGAGAGGCGAGTTAGAGGGGAGCGAAAATGTAAGGCTGGGGTGTACTTAAACCCTTGTGTGGGGTTGGAGAAGTAAAGGGAAATTCTCCTTGTTAATTGTTCCGATGGGGCTGTATATTTATCTGTTCTCTTATTGCGTTTGCAGGATGCAGAAAGCGAGAGAGAACTTGAAGAGATGCGGTCGGTCTGCCAAGAATAAATACGTACAGGCTCATTCCGCTTGATACTGCACAGACAGTAGAATTCCGGTTAAAGGGGTTTCATGATCCTGACAGCTTTGATTGCACTTCGTGGATAAGCCCCAAGAGCTTACAGGAAAAAGCACGCAGCAGTCTCATCGGCACATCCAGGAAAAGATCTTGGTGGGATTTAATCGGATAAAATTTTGTATTTTCCTCCTGACAGCACTGCAGATGTTTGATTTTAAAATCCCTAAAAAGTGTCCAAGTCATAAAAACAGGGGGTGGGTGTATAGGTAGAATTTGTGATACAGAAATACTTGTGATTATATGTATATCATAGATATATGTGAGATATATACATATTTATATAGACGCCTATATATTTTATATCACAAACTCTGCCTGTCCAACAGCCTGAACCTCAGGCCGCTGAGCTCTCTCAACGGATTCCTGAGAGAGTCTCCAGCCAAAACTTTTTTTTTCCAGTTTAACTATTTTCTCTTTTCCTTAACAATATGCGTTAAACGGATCAGTTGGACTCACTGATTGCACGCCTTTGGGGGAGGTTTTGGTGGGGTGGCGTTTGGAGCCGCTGTGCCGGGTGCTGCGTGTGCCGCGCTGGAGGCGCCGGGACCCTCCCCTGCCCTCCGCCTCTGGGTGCAGAGGGCGCTGGCGCTTGAGGCAAGGCGGTGACAAAAACAGACGACAACAATGACTTTAAAATAGGCAAGTTGTCAGCACTTTCTTCCTCGCTGTGAAAAAATCGGCGGTGGTGTCCAAAACGCGCTCTTGGTCCTTCCCAGTTATGCCTGAACTACCCTACTGGTGTGCGCTGGGGAAGCCAGCCCTGCGCGCTGGGGTGAGTTACTACCAGGGACTACGAGGTTCCCTGCACAATACAAACTTCGTTTTTTAAGAGGCGCGTTGCTTTTTCAGAGACGTAAAAAGATTTTTAAACGTCCGGATTCCCTCGCAGCGATGTTACTCCTTCACTCCCATGGGGCTGACAACGTCTTGTGTCCCCCTGAACTGCGCTGCGGCGGTTTAGGTGGAATGACTTCGTTTGCAAAGTAGCTCTTTCGCGAGGAAACGCTGGCTACGGGACCAGGGCCGTGCTGTGGCAAAGCCGGCACTTCCCTGTGGTGGTTTTTGCCAGCTCTCAACTCGTAGGTGACGCCGAGGGGGCGAAGGTGCCGCTGGCGATGGCAGCCGGAGTCGATGTGCCCGACGCTGACACACAGCGGGAGCAAAAACTACCTGCAGACGTTTCCCCGAACATTTAGCAAGGTTTTCTTGATACTCCTCCAAGTTCCAGCTGGCAGCTAACTCGACGCTTATTTTTTAGCCTTTGTTACGTCTTGCCATGTTGTGCAGCGTTCGTGACGCGTCAAGTAAAAAAAGTGCAGGAGTAAAACACTTCTTAATGGCCTTTTTTTAGTCCCTTGCACGTGTGTATTAACCTGCTGGGGTTTTTCCTGCATGAGGATAACACGGAAGGGGAAACGGGTAGCAAACTGGAGCTTAAAAACTGCCCATTTTATAGATTTGGCACTTTTTAGCCTTTTTTTTTGTTTGTTTGTTTATCCAAATTAAACTTTCTAAAATTTTGGTGCTGAACTCGTGAGATCCAGGCAAGCGTGCAATTAGCTTTATTTGCTTGAGACGATAGAAGTTGGCAGCTACAAATGGAGAGGTGAACGCTGCAGTCGATGCTGTACCTGCGCGCAGAGCTGCCCTCGCCGGCAGCGGGCTCTCCGTCTGTCATTGCGGTACTTTTTTATATTTAATGCCTGCTGTTCTTTGGGTTCCTCAGGGGAATGATGAAGCTGCCTTTTTTGCTTAATGTGACTTTGTCTTGTTTTGAATATTTCCCAGCGATGACCTTTTTTTTTTTTTTTCATTCTAAACATCCCACCTTTAAATATTTGCACGAGTTTTTTTAGCTGTTTTCTTTTTGATTGCTTAAGCTGAGCTGGGAAACCCGCCGCAGCGATATCCAAAAGGTGACCATCAGCAGCTTGATTGTTCCGTGGAAGATGCGCGGGGGTGAGGTTAATCAGTCCTGTTCGTCTGCCGCAGTGTGCGTTGCTTAAACCTTCCTGCCTTCCAGACGTTCATGGTTGCTGCGCTGTGCCGGGAGTGTGAAAGGGGAATAGTCGCGCTGCCGGGAGCCCAGGGCTTCGCTTCCTCGCGGGCGCCTCCAAGCCTTCGCCTGTCCCGTAACTTGTCCAGCCAGAAACTGGTCAGAGGGGTCTCTGTGTTGTCTGTTTTCTGGAGGTAACTTTCACTCCGCGTTTCTGCAGATTTAAATTCTCCTTTGAATTTTCGCGGTGGCTGTTCGCAGACAACAAGGGGCTGTGTAGGCTTGGGGAAAAAAATGCCGCTTTGCTGTTCGTCTGCTGCTCGGGATTCCGCGCTGGGTCAGGTTTGGGGGTTTCACCCATTTATGCTCTTTAAGAGGGCGATGCAGGAGGAGAGCATTCTGCTAATTTGCTAATTGCCGAGGTGCGGCATGGGCTGGCGGCACCTCTCCAGATGAGCAGCCGCGGTTCAGCCCTCCCGAAAGGGTGCTGCGGAAACACAGCTGGGGGTTGCTGAGCAGCGTCTTTGGGAATTCATACCAAAAATCTTGTTTTCCTTACTGACAGAAGCTGAAGTCATTTTCTTTGGGGGGACGAAGGCATTTGGTGCGGTGGCGTGGGGTGTGCTGGGCTGTGACCAGAACCGCCTTTGCGTACGAATAACCTGCTTCCCTGGAGGAAAAAGTGTTAATGAAAGGATGGTAATGCTTCCCGTTTGGTGTTCCTTCTCGGGTGATTTCACCCGGGTGCGTTTATTCGATTCCGGACCTTCGGTGAACGCTTTAAGCTTTCCGTGCATTTGATTGCCTGCTTCGCTTTTGTGGGTTTGGGTGGGTTTTTTAAAAATAAAAAATAAAAAAAAATACATGAGCTTTGTCTTAGAAGAGCGGGCTCTGGCGTTCGGCTCCCACGGGGGCTTCGTGCGCGGGGTGCTGTCGCTGCGGGGGCTGCGCAGGGCAGGGTCCCTCCGTGCAGGCAGCGTGGAGCCCTGTCTGGAGAGCCATGCGCGCTCTGCTCGGCTCTGCCGGCTGCAGCCTCGGTAACGCCACTCTACGGCAGAGCTGAAAGGCGATGACAGACCTCGCAGATCCTCGCAAGTGCAGATAAAAGCCATGTTCTGCCGTTTTCAGTCCGGTCTCCAGGAAGTTACGACATAACGATCAAAAGAACCTTTTTCATTCTGGTTTTCCCTGTTCCTGGCCTGTTGTGACTGAGAAGAATGTGACCAATTACCAGGATTCTAATTGTGCTAGCATAGCTCGCAGGTTGACGTGGAGATAAGGCAAGGCCGGGTGACTAAAGCACTTCCCAATCAGCAACACTTGAGGATTTATTTATTATTTTTTTTTTAGCAATAAAACGTGCGGTGTCCCGTTGGGCTCTGGCCGTGCGGGGAGGGGGGAGCTGTTCTCCTGCTGCACGGGGAGAAGGCGCTTCGGAGTGAGCCCCGAGGCCCTCGTGGGTTTCTCAGAGCCGCCTGCGCTGTACACGGACCGGGGCCGCAAGAAATTAATTTGCCTGGAACAAATTTTGGTAGAGACTCTGTGTCCCGCTCCCATCCGGGTAAGTTCTTCTGGGCTTATCCCAGGGTGAGAGAGAAGAATTTCCTGGAGCTACTCGTGTCTTACTTGTAAAACACTCCTACCTGTGGTTAAATTGTGATACTAAAGAATAACCGAAGCTGTTTAATTTATCCTCGCTGTGCTGTTCCGTTTGAAATAAAGTGTTTATAAATAAGGAGAAGGGGATCCTGCTTCACGTTACCTGTGTCGCGCTCTTGCTGTTCATGCCGATACGTGTGGAGGCGAAGACACCCGGCAGGCAGGGGGGGGTCTTCTGCGTAACAGCCTTGTGCTGGTGCGCGCGGCGCCGTGCCAGACACCACGGCAAATGCTGGGGAGGTCCCCCACAACGTTACTGTTCGTGTATTTAATAACGCGGGTGACACCTGGAGCACATTTTGTATGTCAACACGACCCCCACTGCTGCTGGTTTTAAGGTGCACCAAAGTAACGGGGCTGTGCTTGGTGGCAAAGGACGTGCTCCAAGTGAAGCCGTTCCTAAATAAAGGCGGATGATGAGTTGTGCGCCGGCACCGGTGTTCTGCGCTTGCCTTCGTGACCCTAAAGGCGTCTCCAGCTTCCCCGGGGCAGAAACCAGGGAAAGGGGCTGGCAGCTGTGGGTGCCGCTGGTGCTGGGTGCTCCAGCTGCCCGCGTTTCTGCCCCTTTCATGGCAAATTACTTTGCAGAGAGAGCGGGTGTAACACCGACTGCTTCAGCGCTCCTCCACGTCCGCTGGGCTCGGAGCGGTGCAAAGGAGTAAGTAAAGAGGGAAGCGAGGTTTGGGCTACGGAGGGGACAGGGAGGAGTCGCTTTGGTCGTGTTCCATTTCTTGCATATTGGTGCACTGCAGCCCCGATAGCCCCATCCCTGGGAGAAGGACGTGGGAGTCGCGCGCATGGAAGACGTCCTCTCTCGGAAGGGGGGCTGAGCAGCACCAAGCGCGGCCCCGTCTTTCCCTGGGGTTGGGGCTGTCCTCAGCGTGCAGCTGCTCTGTAATCTCTGCTTGTCTTTCCTCCGCAAGGTGACATCCTCGACTGCGCTGGGTCACCCCAGAGAGAGCCTTGGTTTGCCCAGGAAAAGGAGCCGGAGCCGATCGAGGGCCATCGTGCCACGGTCTGCGGCTCCGGAGGGAGCGGGACCCCGGAGCAGACGTCGGGGTTGTGCGGGGTGAGACCCGTGGCACGGGCAGGACTTTGGCTTGGCCAAAGGTGGGACTCGCTGGGGACAGCGAGGCGGGGATGGACGTGTGGGGACACTGTGATTCGGTGTGAATCTCCGGCTCTTGGACCATCACAAGTTCCTGAAGGACTTTTAAGAGGGACGTTTTGTGACACTTGAGTGTTAACTTGGCGATCGCGGGAGTGGTGGCTTAGAGCGTGGTTGGGAAAATGGTTTTAAGCAACTCGGACATCTCGGAGGAGGTCAGTGTTGACCCGAGCCTTGGGACAGCGTAGCCTGGTCAGAAAGGGGGATTTGGGAGCCGGCAAACTGGGTTACGGAGTGGGTTTCCAATAAAAGGAGCATACCAGAGCTGTGGCCACCTCTCCCCTGTGCCGGGAAGCTTCTGGCTCAGGGTTGGAATAGAGATGTCAACATCGCTGCCTCCCAGGAGCCGGACACTCATTCCCACTCCCACCCCGGCTTTTTTCTGCTGAACCCGGATTTCTTTGGTTCAATGACACTTGTAATTCCTTGGAAATTCCCTGGTAAAATCTGACCTGCAGAGACCCAGCTCGGTTGGAGAGACAACCTGCGGCGGGGGGGCTGCGGGCTCGCTCTCTTGCTTTGGTTTACCAAAGTTGACTTGGCTAATGTTTGGGTATGGCGTGCAAAGCACAGGAAAATCAGAGAAAAAGCTGACCTCAGGGAAGTGCTTTCACTGTGAAGGGAAAACACAAGGTTAAAACCGGGGAAGAAAGGCGGGGGGATAATGTTGAACGCTTCTGGTTTTGCACATCCAGGCAGCATCGGGCATGAAAACATCATCTCGGCAGCTTCAGTAGCCAGAGATTTCATTCTTTTCACAAGAATTTTGCTTTCTCCAAAGTAAACAGCTGAGAAGGGCCCGAGACGCTGAAGGCAGGCGAGAGAACGCAGGGTTGTGCTGTCTCTGGAGAGCCCGGCGTCACAAGCGTATCCCCTAACACAAGTCAGCTTCTCGCTGGCCTGGCGTCAGCTCGAGCGCGACGTCCGAGTTCAAGTCCTTTTGGATCAAGTTTTAATAATGAAGTTGTTTATGAAAAGCAGAAGAGGCTCAGGTGTGTCTGGGCTCAGGGTTGCTTACGTACCTGCAGTGAAGCGTTTTGAGGGCGAGATTGATGATGGACCGATGGCGTTTCTTTGTAGTGAAAGGCTCCGTTCTGCAGCCAGGGCTCTCGTGTGTCTTTTCCTTAACGATAACGGGCGTCTTCCAGCATTTCGGGGGCTCGGCAGCTGCGGTGGCAGCGGGTACCTGCCTGCCTGCAGCGACAGCTGCCGTCGCGCTCGAGGAGTGGGAATGAGTTTGGGCCCGGGGGACGGTAAGTGCACAGCGCCTTTCCCAGCATCCCGCTGCCATATTAAAAAAAAAAAAAATTAATCATCATATTTCCTGGCAGCGCCTCTCCTTAAACATGAGAAATGAGGTGGTCAAAGTATTGCAAAACCACTCGAATGAGTGCTGGAAGCGGATTCCTCCCCCCCGGCCGCGGAAAGCAACGCTGCGGTCCTGGGCTTCGCACGCCGGGGCTGCGACCTCCTGCCCGGCAGCACTGCGGTGCCGCAGCAAACGCGGGTGCCTAAATCTCCACGGTTTGGGCTCAAAGAGCCCCGGCTTTAAATTCTTTATGGGCGGGGATGGGGGGGCTGGAGCTGCAGGGCCAGGGAAAGGGGCTGGGGGAGCGGGTGGGATGCTCCGGCGGCCCGTGACTCTCCTGGGCAGCGGGCAGGCGCCACCGCGGCTCGGCCCTCGTGATGCTCTTCCTTAGCCCAGCGCCTTTCCCTCCGCCTTGGCCTTCGTTACGTAAAGAATGTTTAGTTCGAATGGCAGGGGCTGTCTAGTTCTAAGGACAGAGGATGGCCTGGACACGGCGTTTCTGTGTCGGGCTCTGTGTCACCTGCGGGTGAGCAGGGAGTAAGGCGAGGACATGGGAAAACCAAGCGCTGTTTCTCAGCGTCCCGCGGAGATGATGCTCCTGGTGAGCGGCAGCCGCCTCACCTGTGTTTTGAGGGGTGGGGGCCGAGAAGGAGGAGCGAAACACGGTGCCGAGGGCTTTGCACGGAGCCCTGGGGTCTGAACCTCGGCTTGAGGTTCCAGCTCCAAGGGCTGCTGCTGCCCCTGCTCCGCGCCAGGTCCCGGGAGGCTGTGGGGGGTGTTGCTTCTATTGACCGTGGGCATCGTGGTCATACCGGTGCCACCGCTGGCGCTGCGGTGCGAGATGGCCTTCAACGCGTCCTCGTGTGCTGAGATGGCTTAAAGAGGAGGGCTGAGGCCCCGGGGCTGTTCCTGTATTCGTTCCTCTGTTCTGGTGTACCCATAAAATCAGGTTGAATAAATAACACCAGCCTGTGGTCCCAGGGCCTCCAGCAGGACCATAAAAGCTGGAGATGACCCTGGGTGGCAAAGCTCCGAGCGGGCAGTATACGATGCCCAGAGAACTGCTGTTTTCTGTCTTACGACATCTTGAGGGATGTTTTCACGGTTGTGTCTGACGAGGAGAAAGCTTGCGCTTGCTCTCAAACCCCCGTACCGCGGAGCCGTTGCTGACCCCTCTCTCGGTCGTGCTGGGTGATTTTTAACCCTCACGGAGGTGGCCATGGGCAGGGACACCGTGGTGGCATTGGGAACCCGCCGGCTGCCCAGGGAGACAGCCCAGGGGACACCGCGGTGGCACGGGGATCCCCCCAGCCCTGACGCTCAGCAGGGCACGGCCACGACTGCGGTTCTGTGCTGCCCTTCGGAGGAGCGTCAGGTCCCGCTTGCGCTGTTGGCGAGGGGGGATGTTTGTTCTGCGTTGGCGCCGTTAGCGATACTTGCAGAGCTGGCGCCTGGGTATTAAAACACGCCGTAACACAGAACCTTTCTGGGGCGGGATTTCAATGAGTCAGATGCAAATGGAGCCAAGAGGGGAAGGGCAGCTGCGGCCAGACTCTTAGGAGTTACGGGAAATCCCAACGTGATTTTTAGGACCAGCGTTTCCCTGATGAGAGCAAACACCAGCACGGGCAGGTGCAAAACTGCTTCTGCCTCATCATCCCCCAACAGGACCCAAATCCAGCCTTGCTGCTTGGTACCGCCTCTGAGGGAGATAAATGGGCGCTTGGTAAATTGTTGTCGTGAGGAGGGGTTTGTGCCATCCTCCGAAGCTCCTCGGGGTGGCCACAGGCTGGTGGCGCCGAGATAAGCACGGGTTCAGCTTGGGGGGGCTGTTTCTGTCCCCCCGTGTAACGCTGAGGACGCCCTGACGCAAAGCGCGCTCTGTTAGCTCCCTCACGCCTTAAGAATTGCTGCGGTTTATCTGCTTTAGCGACTCCATGGTGCGGTACAGCCGCGTGCCGGCGGCGTGCGAGGCGGTACTGTCAGTGTCTGAGGCAGCGCCGGCCACCCCGCGGGGACGGATTTACTTCGTGCGGGAGGGACTCGTGCCCAGGAAAAGAGGATTTCTTTACAGCTGCAGGTCATGCTGCCGGGCGTCCTTCAGGAGCTCAATTTGGGGGGGAAAGGTTGATTTTGGAGATGGGCCGGGTCCCGTTTCAGCGAAGCAGCTCAAGGCACACTATCAGAGCCTGGTTTTGGGTGCCCAAAGCCTCTTCCTGCTTCAAGCAGAGGAGAAATACCTTCCCTGGGTGCTCTGTCCCCAGGGACGTGTCCCTCCTCCCCAGCCACCAGTGGGGTCTGGGGAAAGGGGGTGTGAAAGCCCTCCCAAAACCTTCCCAAACCTCCTCCTACACCTAAACCGGAGCAGGGAGAGGTGCTTGTGGGTTCAAACTGGTGGTGCCATCCTCCCACCCCACTGCAACTGGTCCTTAAATGCTGCTTAAGCTCCACCAGCAGGACCCCCCCCAGCCTCCCTTAGCTCCCACGTGGTTTTCCTTGGCCTTGGGAAGTGCATTCCCCACCCCCAATACCCTCCTCCAGCCTTCTGCTGCCATGGGTGAAGCCGCTTGCTGCACCCCGGGGCAAGGCGGGCTCCGGTCCTTGCAGGGAGGTCCCTGTGGGGAGGTGGGTTTGACCCGTTGTGGGGTGGGGGAGAGCTGAGGGGATGCAGGACGGGGGCTCAGGCGTGAAATACGCCCCCAACCACCACCCCCAGAGAAAACGAGTGGAGCCAGTCCTGTGCCAAAGGCGTTTATTGCTGCGGGGACTCGCCGGCTTCACCCTCTGAACGGGGACAGGGATGGTCCAGGGCAAGATCTGCCTGTTGGCAAAGCCGGATCCCTCCCCCCCACCCCAAATCAAAGGGTTGCGGCAGAGCTGGGGCCCCCGGCCGAGGCTCAGGGCTGGATGAGCGCGGGCTGTCTCTGCCGCACGCTGAGGGTGAAGGGCCGTGGCTTCAGCGCCAGCCCGTGGATGCAGTCCATGGTGAGGTGCTCCGCCGGGTTGGCGTGGAAGGAGCACTGGTGGAGGAGGATGGCGGCGAAGAGGAAGAGCTGGAGCTTGGAGAGCTGGTCGCCGATGCAGCGGCGCTGGCCGGCCGAGAAGATCATGACGCTGCCAGCCCGATCGCGGTCCAGGCGCCGCTGGGCATCCAAGAAGCGCGTGGGGTCGAAGCGTTGAGGGTCAGGCCACTTGCTGGCATCATGGTTGACCGACCACTGGTTGATGAAGACCACGGTGCCCTTGGGGATGTGGAAGCCCTCCAGCTCCACGTCGTCCGTGGTGGCGTGTGGGATGGTGATGGGCACAAAGCTGCTGTAGCGCAGCGTCTCGTAGATGAAGGCCTCCAGGAGGGGCAGGTGGGGCCGATCCTCGGCTGTGGGCAACCGGGAGCGTCCCACCACCTGGTCCAGCTCGGCCTGGAGGTCCCGCTGGAGCCGCGGGTGCTTCAGCAGCAGCAGGAGGACCCAGGAGAGTGCCGTGGAGGTGGTGTCCTGCCCCGCGCCGAAGATGTCGGTCACGGCACCCTCCACGTCCTCGGGTCCCAGCCCCTCGGGGGGCCTGTCGCCGTGCTCCACAGCGGCAATCATGACGTCGCTGACGTCACGGAGGGCGTGCGGGTCGAAGGTCTGGCGGTGCTGGGCCACCTTGGCACGCACGAAGCCGTGCAGCTCCCGGTTGAGGGCCTGGAAGTCGCGGAAGACACGGCGCACGGGGTTGGGGAAGCGCAGGAGCCAGGGCAGCACGTCCACCATGCTGCCCGCCCCCACCGTCTGCCCGAAGCGGTCATTACGGCCCAGCAGTGCCGTGAATTCGCCGTCAGCGTGGCCGTAGCGGCGGCCGAAACAGAGGGCGCAGAGGACGTTGGCGTTGGCCACCACCAAGAGCGGGGAGGGCTCGAAGTAGGCACCACCCTGGCTACGCCGCAGGAAGAGCCGGACCAGCTCGCCCACCTCAGCCGCCACGTGCCGCTCCACCTCGGCCGCCGTGGAGCGGGCGCGCAGGGCGGCGTGGGCCAGGCGCCGGCGCGCCCGCCATCGGGGCGAGCAGGACCCGAAGGCCACGCTGCGGCCCCCCGACACCAGCTCGAAGGAGGGGAAATCCGGGCGGCCGGCGAAGCGGGTGCCCAAGCCCACCAAGGCCCGCCGGATGGCCGCCTCGCCGTTGAGCACCACCACGCGCCGGCGGCCCAGCCGCAGCTGGAAGACGGGCCCGTAGCGCCGCGCCATGCGCCCGAAGGCCTGGTGGGGCAGGCGGCCCAGCTGCAGCGCGTTGCCCACCACGGGCCAAGCGAAGGGGCCCGGGGGGCTCCTGCGGTGGCCCGCGGACCCCCGGGCGCGGCGGCGGGCCCCGGCCAGCAGCAGGAGGGCGCCCAGCGCCAGCAGCAGCACCGGCCCCGCCGCCGCCCCCTCGGGGCTCCCCGCCGCGCTCATGGCCGCGGCCGCTCTGCCCGGGGGCCGCCGCTCCCCGCCGCTTTATCGCCGCCCTCCGAGGGGGGGGGACGAGCCTCTCCCCTCCCCCGGAGCGGCCCCGGCCGCCCCCAGCTCCGGAGGGGGCCGGGCAGAGCCGCGGGGCGGCGGGAGCGGGGGGGGGGGGGCGGCCCCGACGGGGCGGCCGCGGCCGGGCAGAGCCGCGGGGGGAGCGGGGGCGAGGAGAAGCCGGGGGGGTGTGATGATGGAAAAGGGGGTGCTGGGCTTTCTGCCCGGCTGCGGGCGCCGCGGGGGGAATGCGGAGAGGCAAGCGGCGGCCGAAATTTATCGGGGGGGGGGGGGGCGGAATTCGTGTAATGCCCTATTCCTCCCCCCCCCCCGCGAAAATTGAGCTGCCAAAGCCCGCCCGGGGCAGGGGGGCGGGGGGGGCTCGGTGTCCCGTCTCCTCGTCGGGCTTTTCCCCTCTTTCCCCGCGCAGGGCTGCGGGGCCCCTCGGCGCTTGCGGTTTTTGAGAGCCTGGCCCCGCGCTGCGCCTTTTCGGTGGAATTTGGGCTCCGGGCGGGTTTTCGTGACTCCGGCGCTGGCTTTCGGCTCGTCCCCGAGGGGCCCGCGGGCCCCCGACGTCGCCTGGTCCTGAGCATCGCCCGGGGGGGGCTGTCGGAGGTGAGGCGGCGGGACGCGGGGAGGGATGCGCGGCCCCCGCAGGGGCTCGTTACCGGGCGCCCCGAAAGCTCCCGGTCCCTTTTCCCCCCGGCACCCGCCCGCGGAGCCCTCGCCCCCCGCAGCCGCCGGCAGCCGCTTCGCAGAGCGCCTGGGGGGGGGCGGGGGGCGGGGGGTGTCATCGGCAGAGGCGGCGTTTTTCTCCCGCGTCCCCCCCCCGCGTGTCGCGGCCCCCGGGACGCTGCAGAAGAGGGTCCCGTCGAGCCAAACGGGAGCAAAGGGCGGCGCTGCGGGGGGTTCTGCGCCGCTGTCACAGCGGGGACGCGTCCCCCCCCCCCGCCGAGCATCCCCCGCCCGCCCCCAGAAGCTGCCCTGGCGTCGGCTGCCTGGTCTGCGGGGGGGGGCAGCACCCCCGGCACAGCCCCCCCATGGCGTCCGCGCGGGGATGCAGCGAAGATGGGGGCTGGCGATGCCCCCGAAAGAAAAAAACTGGATTTCTTCTTAAAAGTGGGATGTTGGTGTCGGTGGGAATAAAAAAAAAAAAAAAAAAAAAAAAGAAAAAAAAAGCGCAGAGTGGATGGGGGCTGGCAAAATGGCCATAGGGTTTACGTGGTCGTCTGGGGGTGGGTTAGACCTGCTGCCCCCCCCCGGCTCCATTCGAGTGCGGGGGCTGCGCAGGAGCGTCCCTCGGCCTGATGTGTGACCAATGCTGTACTTCTGTATTCTTGGCCAATTCAGTAATTATTCCACATAATCCACCCTGTGACTACAGTCACTCAAACTCCGCTTTGAAGATAAAAAAATAGTATAAAAATAGCCCGAGAGAGGGGGGATACCCAGGGAAGACACCATCGCGAAGAATTCCATCGCTGATTTCCGGGATCAGTCGCCGGGCTGAGCCTCTCTGCCCCCCCGTAGGGACGCCTTTGGGTGAGACTTCAATTATACCGAGCGCTTTCTCGGGGACTTAGAAATCTCTCTAGGGAATCTCTCTCCTGCGTTTAGAGGCAGGCTGTATCGTTTATAACTTTGTCGCGTGTTTTGTATACTTGACAATATCCTTATTTGCACGTGCTTTGCAGACAGTGTATTTATCACCGGCAATCCTAAGAACCTGTATTTCTGTTGTTTAAATAACCTGCACTGTTTCAGTAGCTGGTCGTTTCGCTTTCTCACTGAACGCGAGCAAAGACTGGAGGGTGGCCGTGCTGGTTCAGGAGCACGACTAGACTGAAGGTGCAGCCCACTGTTAGTGTATCCAGATAGCAATAGTTTAATACATATTAAACGCGATTGGACTGATAGTGCTGGATTGGGCATCACTCCGAATTTAAACCCAGCCGCACCTGGCCTCCCCCCTCGGTGAGGAGCGTTAGAACGCAAGGGGGTTTATCTTCTGCCAAACCCACTTGGCCCCGTTTCACGCAACAGAATTTGGCCGCCGCTGCCACAGTCCCCACGCAGCAAGTCCTGCGGCGGGCGATCACCGCAGATGGCCTGTGGTTCAGCTCTAGCACGGCCACCGAGGTGTCGCCCTCGTTAGCGCCCGTGGGTGTTCCCGGGGGGACCCGAAAACCACGACCCTGCGGTGGCCAGAGACACACGGAGCAGCAAAAAGCAGGTAATAAAAAAGCGAAGCCGGCGGGTGATGCCGGGGCTCCTCAGGAGCCTTTGCCTGTTTGTCGGGGCGTTAGGGTTCCGCAGCAGCGCGTTTGTGCCTCCCAGAGGAGCAGCAAATGTCATTCCCGCATTTTCCTGTGACAGCTGGGGTTTCCGCGGGTCGCGTGGGCTCTGGGTGCTGGGGAACGGGCATTCTCCAGGCGGATCCTGAGGGAAAGGCGATGCGGAATCCAACCTGCGGTGGGTGCGAGCTGACGGGCATCGGTGTGGGGAGGTGTGCGGTCACGGGGACGGACGGGGACGGGGACGGACGTGTCCCCTCCTTCCCGCCACCAGCTTTGCGGCAGCCTGGAGACCAGCGGCTCAGCCTGGGGCTCACGTGCGGTTTTACACCTCGGAACATTGTCACGCCTGTTATCCAGCTCCATTTTTCAGGAATTAAACTTCCCATCATCACGTGGGGTTTCTGCTGGAGCGAGGGAGCCCGGCGCCCACTGCGAGGGAAAACCCATCCTTTATTTCCTCATCGTTATAGGTGCGCAAAGCCATAATGCTTGATGAGATCAAGCTGCAATTTTTGGGCTCCTATGGCACGAAACGCCGTTTTCCGGCACACAACATTGCGTGAGGCTGGGCTGCGATTCCTGTTGGCGTTTCCTTTAACTGAAAGCCCTGGAGTGTGCAGCTTTTGGGCTCTGCTGGCGCCCATCGCGCTGGCCTTGGGGACGTTTCTCCGCAGCCCTGCCCCGATGCTCAGGGACGGGCGAGGGCTCCTGGCGCCGCAAAGGCTTCGCTTCAAAGGAGCGTTGGGCGCAGCAGAGCGGCAAGTCCTATTCGCTTGGGCAAAGGAAAATGAATTCTGCATGACTAGGGTGAAATGTGAGATTTTCGTGGCCGTTTCCCACGCTGGTCACCCCAAAATGCAGTGTCTCGGGGTCATTCCGTGCTCCCCGCTGGCTCCGGCAGCAGCTCCGGCGGGTGGGCGACGCCCATTCCCGGGGGAATGGGGCTGCCGTTCTCAAACCAACCTGTGGAGATGGGCCAGAGACAGAACATAACAATAATGATAACGATGACAATGATAATAAAGAAGAAAAGAAAATGAAAGGAAGAGGAGGAAGAAGAAGAAGAAGAAGAAGAGGAGGAAGAAGAGGAAGAAGAGGAAGAAGAAGAAGAAGAGGAAGAAGAAGAAGAAGAAGAGGAAGAAGAAGAAGAGGAAGAAGAGGAAGAAGAAGAGGAGGAAGAAGTAGAAGAGGAAGAAGAAGAGGAAGAAGAAGAAGAAGAAGAGGAAGTGGAAGAAGAGGAAGAGGAAGAAGAGGAAGTGGAAGAAGAAGAAGAAGAGGAGGAAGTGGAAGAAGAGGAAGTGGAAAAAGAAGAAGAAGAAGAAGAAGAGGAAGTGGAAGAAGAGGAGGTGGAAGAAGAGGAAGAGGAAGAAGAGGAAGTGGAAGAAGAGGAGGAAGAAGAAGAAGAAGAAGAGGAAGTGGAAGAAGAGGAAGAAGAAGAAGAGGAAGAAGAAGAAGAGGAGGAAGACATGATCTAGAGCGATACCACACTGGTGTTCAGCCTCACTCCGCCACCCCAATGACCAGTTCAGCCCACGCCATCTCTCCCCAAAGAGCCTTTTTTCAGGGCAATTCTGCGGGGTTTTGGTTTTTGTTTGGTTTTTTTTTTTTTTAAACTTTTGTGCTTTTTTTCTTCCTTATTTTCCTCAAAGCTCCCAACAGGAAAAAAACCCTGGTCCCGTGGTCCAGATGCTGGTGCTTGGCCAGGGCCTGCGGGAGGTTTTGCTGCCGGAGGGGAGCGGGCAGCAGCCGGGGGACGGTGACAGGGACGGTGTCGGGGTGCCCTGGAGCCCCCGTCCGCGCCCCGGCGTGCGGGGGTTGAGGCTCCACCGGGCAGGCGGAAGAGAAAATTAAGAAGACATTAAAAAAAATCCCCCACCATGAGAAAACGGGGAATTTCTCCTCGAGGGTTGGCTCCTCAGTCCCCTTCTTGGGGTTATTCCTCTCTTTCTGGGTGGGCAGAGGCAGGAGATGGGAATTTCCAGGCTCGGAGGCAGCAGCGGGAAGGTTTTTCCCGGCAGGTTCCCAGGCTGGACCGAAACGGCTTAAAACGTCAGATACGGCCGTGGAGGCTGAAAACTTCGGGTTTTGGTGAACGTCTGGTCTTTGCAGTATCAGAAATATGTCATTAACCCATTGAAATGAAGCTACTGATCATTAATAAAGTGGTTAATAATTAGGTGCGCTGTTAATAATTAGGTGCGCTGTTAATAATTAGGTGCGCTATTAATAATTAAGTAAGCTGTTTGAAAAGGGAAAAAAGTCTCCGGCAGAGGTGGTTTCTTTTCCCGGTTTGGGATTTGGGGGGGGAGAGCAGCTCCCGGTCGCCCCCGGGGCCGGCAAAGGGAGGGGGACAGCGGGGGCCGCTCGGGGTGAAATCAAACACTCGGGGGGGGGAAAGGAGGGAAAAAGGATGTGGGGGCTCCTGTCGGGCTCCTCCAACCTCGTGTCACCCATTTTATGTGAAAAACTTTTATTTTGTTACATATTTATGTATCTACCTACGTATTTTTAATGTCTTTCTGTACCAGCTGAATCCTCGTGCCGATGAGCAGCAGTTACGCTGCGAGTGGGTGTGCTGTAACTCTATACAACACTTCAGAGATTATATATATTTTTTTTTATTTTATTTTTTTTCCCCCTCCCTGGCCCAGCATCGCAGGTTGGTTTGAAAACCGCGGCTCCAGTTCCCTGCTTGGCAGCGAGGGAATAAATATATATAAAAATATATATATAAATATATACAGAAATGATGTAAATAGAGTAATGTCTATAAACAAACAAACAAACAAACAAAATTTTGTTTATAAAATAGAAAAGGTTAAATATAAAGATATTAACACAGAAATATAGAAATATAAACACATAAACACACAACCACAAATATATAAACACACACACACAAATATATAAACACACAAATATCAATAATAAAATATGATACTTTGTATTATACGGATAAACATATAAGCGCACAGATATCAATACCGACACAAAATATAAACGTATAATATATAAACATGTAAATAAATGAAAATCTGGGCGTGCTGGGGGAGTCCGGGTGTGGAGGGGGCAGAACTGCTGCTGCTCGGGGGGTTCTTTGGGGGGGCCCAACGTGTCGAGCCGTTTGCTGGGGAATAATTCTCTTTTTTTGGGGGGGGGGCGAGCCCCGGCGCTGCTCCCGCGCCAAAAGCCTCAGGTTTGGGCCGGGTGGAATTAAGAGCGTGGAGGTGGGGGGGGGGGGAAGGGCCCGGCTTTTTGGTTTTTTTTTTTCCCACCTTCAGCAAATCCCGACCCGGGTGTCGGGAATGGCGGGGGGGGGGAGCGGGAGGAGACGCCGGGAAGGAAAACAGGGACCCGAAACCAGACGGACGCGGAATCCAAACGGTTTGCCCTTGGAACGTTCCCTGGGGTGACAAGCGAGGGACTACGGGTAATAACGTCATTAATTATTAATATGAGAACATAGATAATAATAATAATAATCATGACCCCCAATAATATTGATTTTATAAATGTTTTTATTTTATACTTTTATTTTGTTTAATTTTTAAATTTGTTTTCTGGATATTTTTTTTTTTCCCGGGTTCAAGTTGTCACTGGACACAAAAGATGGTGCGTTTTCTCCGCCGGGATCCAGGCGACAAACTCAGCCCGAGCAACGGCCATCCCGGCCAGCTCCGTGCCCGCTCCGACGGCTGCTCCTCGGCCGCTCCGACGGCTGCTCCTCGGCCGCTCCGACGGCTGCTCCTCGGCCGCGTTGGCCACGGATAGACGGTATTGCCTTTTTCCCTTCTGCTTTTGCTGGTCGGGGGGTGCTCCCGAAGGAGAAAGAAGGAAGGTGTTCTCCCTTTCGGCATCGCCAAGGAGACTTTAATCCCGCTTTCGTCCCACTCTCTGGAGATGCGATGTACCCGCTTCACCCGGAGCAGCCCCCGATGCCGGGGAGGTGAAGCCCACCCCTGACCGCGGGGTGAGACACGGATGGGCCATTTTCTTGTTAATTTGGTAACTCGGTCATGGACTTTTTGGTGCCGTCCCCAGGGGAAGGGGATGCCGAGGGGCCCTGGGCCGTTGCGAAGGAGCCGGTCCCCGGTTCCCCGTGTTTCCGTAAGCAGCGCGTTCATCAACACATTTTTTCGGGAGCACCGGGACCAGGCGCGTTTTGGGGCTGTGTGAGGAGCCGGAGTCGATGCCGGCTGAGCTCAGGCTTTGCAGATTCCCGCTGCCAGCGGCGAGCTTCGGATCAAGGACAAGAAAAATAGAAAAACAAATACAGGAGACGGTCAGGAAATCAATCAGAGAAGCAAAACCCCCCCCCCAGCCCCCAAACTGAGCCGAGCCCCTTGGGCTGCGACCGCCCACGAGCCCTGACCAGAAAAGCGAATGTAGACGAGTTAAATGCCAAAAATGCAGAGCGTCAGCTGGGAGGAGGGGGGTCGGGGGAGAGGGTTCTTCTTTGAATGGGGAACACGTTTGCACGAGTCCATCTGCTGTAAGCTCTCGTTCCCCCCCCGGGTTGGCTCCCACGTTATCTGGGATGATGTCGAACTGCTCCGGGGGGGATTTTTCCTCCCACGCGGTCACAAGGAGCCCGACGTGTGGGCACCCCATGGTGTGACAGGGGCCCTGGCGCCTGTGGGGTGTCACCGGGGGGGGGGGTGGCGCTGCCCCACAGCCGGGGGTCCCGGGGCCATCCAGCTGCTTCCCCGGGTACCCTTCGACTGGGGTTATTTTTTTTCAGGGTGAGGGGAACCAAAAACACGTTTCCTGGCTGCAAAACAGCACCGAGAGGCTTTTTATTGTCCCCCCACCATTTACTCCCCCAGACACACGGCTGTGGCTCAACTCACGGCTCCGCTTCCCCGGCCTGAAGCGCCACAGTGAACTGGGCTCAGATTTATTAACCCAAGGAGCGCTCCGATGTTCTTCTCCTTATTGTAAACCTTAATGACGGCCAGCCCTTAAGCACTAATTAAACCTGCCCGAAAAGGCGCCGGGGAAGCAGCCGGTGAAGCCTCGAGCAAAGGGATGCTCAAACCCACCCCGGAGGCGTCGGGAAATTATTTGCCTTGAATACCCCAAATCTGGTGATAGTTGGGTCTGACGGAGCGGTGTCCCCCCCACGTGCTCGGGAGGGCGGCTCGGGGGAGGCGTTGGGGGGGATGGGAGACCCAGTTTGGGCTCTCCGGGGACGCTGGCAGAGCTGCAGCTCCCACCATCGCATCCCTCCGGGTGCTGCGGCTGGCAGTCGGGGGGGGGGGGGGGGGGGGTCCCCAAAGGGGACGCAGGGTGGGGCGTGAAGGAGGTTGTAAAGGGGGAAAACACGGGCAGTGTCACGCTGAAATGTTGAAGAGGGGCTTCGAGGGGGGCTCTCGGCCGTGTGCCCGGCTCACAGCGGCTGCTGCGCCCATGGGGAGCTTAGTTAAATGCCCTGGGTGGGGGGGAGATGGCTGCGCACCGCTGGGGGGTGTCAGCTCTAACGCACCAGCAAAATGCGTCTGCCCGTCCTCCTGCAGCCGTGCAGCCAGCCAGAGCTCGTTACTGCCGGCCCTTCGTTAGCCGCAGCAGCAGAGGCAGGACCCAGCGCCCCAGCCCCGCTGGGGTACCCACCCTGCGGGATGCTTTGGGCTCGTCCCTGCTGTTTGCACCAGGCTGAGCTTTATCCCCCCCCCACCCCCCAACCATAAAATCGGGCTTTTGCAACCTGCAAAACCGTAGCTGCAGAGTCCCGCTTGACGTGAGGCGCTGGGCGAAATGAGGTCCCACCGAACGCAGCCCGTCCGTGCCATGGACTCGGTCCCCTGCGCTGGTGGGAAGGGCGGCGGAGGGAGCCGATGCCAGGGCACCGCATCCCTCGGGGGGCTGAGGGTCACCAGGAGGAGCACTGGGGTGTTCGGAAGCTGTTCGCAGGCAGCGGGGGCTCATGCCAACGGAGCAGCAGGGAACGAAGGGCGTCTCTCACCCTCCCGCTGGACTCCGGCCACTTTGGCCTCACTCGTCCGTTAAAAAGCAACGAGGGCGGTTTCCTCCCCGCCAAAGGCGAGAGGAGGCCCTTTCCCTCCTCCTGAGACTGCCAAACTTCCATCCAAAGTGGAGATATATACACGCATATATGTGTGTATAGAAATATATAGCTCTGTGTGTGTGTATATATGTATATATAAAAAAAATCATAGAATCACAGACTGGTTTGGGTGGGAAGGGACCTTAAAGGTCATCTCATTCCACCCCCTGCCCTGGGCAGGGACACCTCCCACCAGCCCAGGTTGCTCCAAGCCCCGTCCAACCTGCCCTTGAACCCCTCCAGGGATGGGGCAGCCACAGCTTCTCTGGGCAACCTGGGCCAGGGGCTCACCACCCTCACAGCACAGAATTTCTTCCTCAGATCTCATCCAAATCTCCCCTCTGTCAGTGTAAAACCCTTCCCCCTCGTCCCACGGCTCCCCTCCCTGATCCAGAGTCCCTCCCCAGCTTTCCTGGAGCCCCTTGAGGGCCTGGAAGGGGCTGGAAGGTCTCCCCGGAGCCTTCTCTTCTCCAGGATATACATATATATTTTAAAAAAAAATATATATTTAAATATAGATAAATAAATATATATTTATATTTGGTTTTATGTATTACATGTATTTTAATATAAATAAAAATAATATATATATAAAAAAATGCAGAAGTTGTGGCCATGGCAGCGGAGCACGGCACAGGACCCCAGGGCAGCACTTTGTTTTAAGCCCCCGCCGTTAGCGAGCCCCCCCCGGTGCCATCCTTGCTCCGTCCCATCGCCCCCACGAGCGCTTTGGGCAGTTCCAGTTGGGTTCTTCCCCCCCCGGCTCCCGAGGGCCGTCGCTACAGGTCCTGTGCAGTGCCGGCTGCCGTTGCGCCCACACAAGCGGCGTCTCAAAGCGGGCAGAGGGCAGTGCTGGGGTTTGCCTGGAGCGTCTTGGAGGCGTCTTTTGGGGACCTTTGAGGTCTTCTCGAAGGCGCGATGAGTTCCGTCCTCAGGAGGCTCCGTCGGGTGCTGCTGGCAGCTGCGCGTTGCCGAGAGCGCGGGCAGAGCTGGGGACGGTCGCGCCGGCGGACGAGGAGCTCGCAGGAGCCGGTACGGGCTGAGCGAAGGGGAGCGTGTTTTCCCGCAGCAGATCATCCCACCGTGGAGCCCATCATCCACATCTGTTAAACCCGACCCGAAGAGCTGCAGGGCAGCTGCAGCCCGGATGGGTGCCAGGACGTCGCCTGCGCTGCATCCCGCGCTGCCGTGGGCTTTCCAGTGGCGGGGTTACCCATCGCACACGGCTCACCACAAACCGGGGTGGAGGACGTTGCGTTTCAGAGAGGAACTGGCCGTCGGCGCGGCCGGCTGGGAGCTGGGGAGACCTGGACCTCGGGGGCGCTGGAAAAGCTGCCGGGGGACGCAGCGTCGCTGGGGATCTGCCCCCGGCAAGACCCGGAGCGAAGGGAGACGCGTTGCTGCGTCTGGGGGCTGTCAGCGGGGGGGTCCTGCTGCCTCCAAACCAGCCCAAGGGGGGCGGGGGGACGCAGTGGTGACGGCTCCTGGTGGCCCAGCAGCTGCAGGTCAGGGATCCACCAACCCCCCCCATCCCTTTCCTCCTGAGGATCTTTTCTCTGCCGTACTAGCACAAACGCTGAATTCTGGTGGGTGAAGCTGCCAACCTGGCGCAGGGAGAGCCGAACCCCCCCCCATTTGTGCGGGCGGAACCTGGGTGCGATGCCCGAGCGCTGCGGTGCCGGGATGGCCACGGCTCTGCCCAATGGAGAAGGCAGGAACCTCGTCAATCTCCCCGGCTGGCGGAGGTAACAGGAGAGATAAATGGCTCAACCTCCGAAGGGCTGGATTTACAGGCAGGAAGGTTAAGCCTCCACCTCCCTCGACTTTCGCCCCCATCGCTAGCAGGAATTCAAGGGCCTTTTTTGCGTTGTGGTGAAAGAAGGGCTCTGTCTGGGAGGAAAAACAGAGCTGGAAGCGTAGTCCCGGCCCCGAGAGGGCTGCGGTAACGGAGCAACTGCGCGAAGGCTGGAGAGAGCTCGTCCCTCGGCTCCGCACTCACAGACCAGCTGGGCTCGGGCTCTGGGAACGGTGTTGAAACGGGCCCGAAAGGGTGCGCGCGTCTCCTGCCAGGCCGGCTGCCACAGCCCTCGCTCTCCTCCGGCAGCTGCAGGCGGCCAAGGGAATTCATTGGCTTCTTTGTCACTTAGACTCATGGAATCATAGAATTGTTTGGGTTGGAAGGGACCTTAAAGATCACCTAGTTCCCACCCCCCTGCCCTGGGCAGGGACACCTCCCACTAGATCAGGCTGCTCAGAGCCCCGTCCAGCCTGGCCTTAAGAACTTCCAGGGATGGGGCTTCCACCACCTCTCTGGGCAGCCTGTGCCAGTGTCTCCCCACCCTCATGGTGAAGAACTTCTTCCTAACGTCCAGTCTGAATCGACCCATCTCTAGTTTTAATCCATTCCCCCTAGTCCTACCATGACCCAACATCCTAAAAAGTCCCTCCCCAGCTTTCTTGTAGCCCCCCTTAAGATCCTGGTAGGCCACGAGAAGGTCTCCTCGGAGCCTTCTTTTCTCCAGACTGAACAACCCCAGCTCTCTCAGTCTGTCCCCACAGGAGAGGTGCTCCAGCCCTCGGATCATCCTCGTGGCCCTTCTCTGGACACGTTCCAGCACATCCATATCTCTCTTGTAGTAGGGGCTCCAGAACTGGACACAGTGCTCCCGGTGGGGTCTCACCAGAGTGGAGTAGAGTAGACCAGTTAATAAACCAGACCTGAAAGTCCTGCTCGAGGAAGAGGATGCCAGCGGGTGAGGATGGCAGTGCGCCCCGGGATGGCAGGCAGGGGCTGCCCGCCGTGCTTCGCCTGTAATTAACAGCTCTTGGAGGGGTGTTTGCTGGCAGCCAGAGGGACAGGAGCGTCCTGCCAGCGAGAAGAAGGGCGTCAGTCCCCTCTGGCCCCTGTAACGGGGAAATAATCACCGGTTTCTGTCAGCCGGCGGCTCGTCCTGGGCGAGCGTGAGGCCGGGCAGCGCGGGCTGCTGGCCCGGGGCCACCCCCCCGGAGGGAGGAGAGGTGAATCCGCCACCCGCAGGGATTTACGCCGATGGGGGGGTCCTGGCGGGGCAGATGTCGGGGTAACACAGCAAGGGGTGAGAAGCCCCTCTCCGGCCAGCACGGTTTGCCTGGCGTGACTGATGGCCGTCCTGCTCTCTTCCAGCAGGTCCCACCTTGGGAAAGGCGCCTTTATCCCCCCCGCCCGCCCATGGATGGGGAGCGCACACGCGGGCAGAGCAGACCTGGGACCAGGGTCAGAAGTAGAACAAAAATGCCCCAGACATGCTTTTTTTTTCTGGGGACGGCTTCGTTCACTCGTTACCCTTGCCAGAAAACAACCCCCCGTTCCTACGGAGGCCTTCGACACCTCCAGCATCCACCGTCCTTCTGCCCAGTCTCTGCTAAACCCCCCCATTTCTGGCAGGTGTAAGAGACGGACCGTACAGTCCCTGCCGAGGCGCAGGAGCCCCTCCAAGCCTTCCATGGAACGCCTCAAACACTCGCAAGGAAACTAATAACGCAGGCCTGGCCTTCAAAGAGCTGATGAGGCTCATGCTTCTGGCGCCTGAAAGTGTGGGAGAACTGTCTTGTGAAGACGGGATCGTTCTGCCACTCGTGTGGTGAGCTCGCTAGTTCTCAGTTCTCAAGGCCATTGTGTCCCAGGAGTGACCTTTGCTTCATTATCTGGGAAGTGCATGTGAAAGCACATCCCCTGCATGTGCTAATGAGGATTGTAGAGCTCATGCTGAACATGTATGACCATGGCACTCGCCTCTCCACCCAAATCACGCTACACGTCACTGGGAGAAGGGCGAAACCTGAGCCGAGGCCGTCCTGGGCAAGGGGGGGGTGGACCCTGCTAATTCAGCAAACAGAAAAGGGGAAAATAAGTGCCCCTAGGGGGGACCAAAGAAGAAACAAAAGAAGAAGATCCTGCCTGGGAAGATGCTTCCCAAGAAAGAAGGCCGTACCCGGGAAGATTTTTCCAAGAAAGAAGATTATGCCTGGGAAGATTCCCTGAAAAAGATGCTGGAACCAGGACCGGTGATCTCTTTATCTCTGTCGTCTTCTCTGTCTTTTCCTTCCTCTGTCCCTCAGTTTCTCTTTTCCCTTAGAGTTGTTAAGTAACGGTTGGAGTCATTAAGTAACGACCTCAAGTACCGCTTGCCACAAGCTGTTGCCTTCCCCTTGTTAAGGAACACGACGGACGCACCTCAGCCCTTGCCATCATTTGTCACACGCCTAACCACGTGCCGTGGACTTGCTAAGAGCTACGCTAATCATTTTGGGACACTAATAAATGTTTGTATACGGACCTTTAGATTTCTCTCACCTTAGTCCGCGCCGTTGGGGGTTTACGAATCCGAAGTCACTTACCCCCTTCTTTCCTGAGCGTGGGCCGTGGCACAGGGGTGGGCGCTCAGGCTTCCATTGCAGCTGGAACTCCAAGCCCTCCACGCTTCGCTCAGCGCAGCCCCTGCGCCTCCCGCTTCACCCCCAACATCCCAGCGGCGGCCTTTCCCGCAGGAGTCGGCTCTCACACGGGCAGCTCTGAGCGTCCCCTTTCCATGAGGCAGCTCGTCTGCTCACCATGGCCACCTTCTGCTCACCATGGCCATCATCCTCCTCACCATGGCCACCTTCTGCTTGCCGTGGCCATCATCCTCCTCACCGTGGCCACCTTCTACTCACCATGACCATCATCCTCCTCACCATGGCTACCTTCTACTCACCATGACCATCATCCTCCTCACCATGGCCACCTTCTGCTTGCCGTGGCCATCTTCTGCTCACCATGACCATCATCCTCCTCCTCATGGCCTTCTGCTTACTGTGACCATCTTCTGCCCACTGTGATCATCTCCTCCTCACCATGGCCACCTTCTGCTCACTGTGATCATCTTCTGCTTGCCACGGCCATCATCCTCCTCACCATGGCCACCTTCTGCTCGCCATGGCCGCATTCTGCTTACCATGGCCACCTTCCACTCACTGTGACCATCTTCTGCTCACCATGGCTGCATTCTGCTTACCATGGCCACCTTCCACTCACTGTGACCATCTTCTGCTCACCATGGCTGCCACCTGCTCACCATGGACATCTTCTGCTTGCCATGGCCGTTATCCTCCTCACTATGGCCACCTGCCGCTTGCTGTGACCATCTTCCACTGTGACCATCTTGCACCATGGCCACCTTCTGTTTGCCGTGGCCATCATCCCCCTCACCATGGCCACCTTCTGCCCCCTCCCGCGCCACCTGGCTGCTCTGCGTTTCCCTCAGTTCCACACACCCAAGTGTCTAAACCCGTTACTCAGGCGAGTCATGGAGCAAAGCGTCCAGAGTTGCCTTTTATCGCGCCTGCTGTCCCGGGGCCGCTTTAACCGAGTGTCAGGAACACGAACCTCACTTTTCTGAGCGAGGGGTGGCGCAGGACGTGACCCCCCAGCTACGGGCTGGAGCTGATGGGCTCAGGCTGGGGCCGCGCTGGAGCTCGTTAACCCTGACGAGCTCAAAGGTTCCCTTTCATGGCAGAGTTTTGACGCCGGCAAAGCCCGTCCCTGCGGGGGGTGGAGGTTTGCACACAGTTGTACTTTCCTCCTTTTCCAGGGGATGTAGATGGTTTTCAGATACGCGATGGACCATCAGGGATGAAAGGATCATGTTTTATACAAAGCACGGACAAAGAAAGGAGTACAGGCAAGTTATCCTACAGACTTCCGCTGAAGAAAGACGAAAATCCTCAGGAGAAATTGAAGAAGCAGAAGAATACAACTACTTTAATAAAAACAAATGACTTCAAGCGAGATTCGAAGTCTTGCGTTTTTATTTTCTGAAGGCTACCCCCCCTCCCCTTTCCCCCTGCACCTCCCCAACCTCCGTTCGCTCCCGCGCCCCCCCGTGCCCAGCCAGCACGCCCTGCCCTTTGCGGCGGGGAACGAACCCTTCCCTGCCCAAAGCGCAAACCTCTGCCTTCGCTGCGGGTCTGTAAGACCTGCTCCGTGCTCTGGACCTAACTTTCAGCTGTGGCGTTGCCCCCCTTTCACTTTTCTTCTTCCCTGGTTCGAAGCCTCCAGGTTAGAGTTACTAAAGCCGCCCAAGCGTCTTGTGTTTGATGCTTCCAGTGCTCCCAAGTCCGGGTGATGCGTTTTTTCTGCCTGTCCTGGAAACAGCCCGCTGGAGCCAGGCGGAGCGAAGAACCACGTAACTCTACGGCACGGAGAAACCCATTTATATTTTACAGTTTCTGCTGAAAATAAAGGCTGAGACGGTCCGAAAGGGAAACAGTGGATGGTACATGGCCGTCGTAGTCACAGCAGGAGTCGGCAATTTGTCTTTTCAGTTCTTCTGACCACGGAGGGGTCTGTGCCAGGAAGGATGAGGAATTGAAGAACGGGGAATTAAAGCTGCATTTCAGCACATAAACACACATCGATCTCACGCCGCCGCCAAGACCAACACGGCCAAGGCCAGCAGGGTAACGCTGAGCTCAAGCACGAGTTTGTGTAGTTCAATTAACTCGTTACGCGGTGACAATAACCAAGCCGTACCTCAGGCCTTGAGTGGGGGTCGCACGGGGCCACCCTGCGAGGCCAAACCCGCGCCCTGGGGTCTCGGAGGCACAGGGCAACATAAACCACACGCAGAGACACGACTGACCTTTTAACAAAGATTCCTCCCCGTAACTAAAAGCACATGCTGCGCCGCTGCCACACGGCGGGTTTGTGTATTTGCGAAGCCCACGGGAGGGAGAAGTGGAGCCGCCCGGCCGCACTTTGCACTCGCACCACACGCTGCAAAAATGCAGGATTTGCTGCTAAAGGCGGGGATCAGGAACACACTGCGCGCACCCAGGCTGCGGGGGCAGCCAGCTCCTGCCCGCAGGGCAGCAGGCGGGGTTACGAGACGGGGCTGTTCGAGAAAACACGGGAATATTCCCCAGCACAACCTTGCGCCCGCGTCCTTCCTGCGGGGAGCCTCCCTCGCTGCCCGTGCCGTGCCTTTGTGGACGAAGGGGTTTAATGGGTGTACCACAGGCGGGTTGGGCAGCTGCCGGCATCGCCAGCTCCCCGGGAAACCCAAACCAGGAGCAAAGAGGGCAGCTGCCGGGGGGCTCGGGCAACTCCCCGGGAAACACAGAAACAAACCACTGCAGGCCATCTGTTGTCAGTTTAATTAATCAAACCGCGCTCTAACGTGAGCATTAGTAGTTCAGAGTAATGCCCGTCTTTCCGTACACGTTTCAATCCAGTTAGGATGCCCTCCTCACCTGGAGCCGGGGGCTGGAGCGCAGCAGAGACCGGCTGGACGACGGCGTACACACACACACACACGCTTCAGAACGGCAAAGTGAGCACGATTGCTACTCATACACCACTGCCTCCAGAGGAACTTTTGGGGAAACGCTGAGAGAAGCATCTCAAGGAGACAGCAGGAGAAATGTTTACTAAAGGAATATTAATTATGCCTCCTTGAGGTTAAAGCAATGTTGACAATAAGCTTATTTAATTAGCGTTTCATAGCATTGTGTCGTAAGCAACTTAACCCCCCTATGGGAATACTTGGCTGTGCAGCTGCTACGGGTGTCATGACTTGAGAAAGATCTTTCAAAAAGGGTTGTTGTGTATAAAAGAAACAAACCAAAGGCCCCCAAACCCCTCTGCGTTCAGAGCCTGAGCCGTGTCAGAGCTCCGAGAAGAGGAACAAATTTCTCCTCGTTTCTTGCCCTTCGCTCCCCCGTCGGTTACCAACCTCTCACGGCTGAGGGAAGCGCTGCAGGCTGCTCGGAAAAATCCTTTCCATGCTGAGCACGACACGAGCAGAGAGGACTTCAGGTGCAGTTGTAGCTGTTCAAAGCCTCAGCAGACTTTGAAGAGGAGGAAAAAAAAAAAAAGAGGTTGAATTGGAAGGAGTTATCCAGCGACAGCACACAGAGGCGTACAAGCAGCGGGGGACGATGACACAGGCAGGGCTAATCTCCCTCTCTGCAGAGGACTCTGAAAAGAAGCAGCAGAGCAGAAAACAAACACAACATTTTGACTTTTGGTGTAGCCAAAGCAATAAAACAAACGTTCCATTGTCCCTGAAGTGTCATTTATACCTAAACGATACCAAGTGACATGGACACGCCTGCAAAGCGGGGTTTAAAACCAAACCACCCCCCAGCACGGCTGGTTGTTGGAAATCACAGCAAAGCGCGCACTGCGTGCTTTCAAGCCGTCCTCATACATACGGATGGCACTGGTGAAGCCTGGGAGAAAAGGCCAGCAGCGCAATTCCGTCAGCAACGCTGCTGCTCTGCAGAGCGGGGTAACTGCCCCGCCGAGTGCCACAGGACGGCACGGAGGCAGCGCTGCTTTCAGCCTTCCGGTCCTCCTGGGATTCTTCAGCCTGTTCAAAGTTCGTATTCAGAGCATTTAAACCCCACCTGCAATTTGAAATAAGATTTTAACGTTCTCTTTTACACTGGGGGCAGCTGAAGACGTACTACAGGCAGATACGTTACGGAAAGCCCTGCACGGGGCAGAGGCTGGAGCTCGGATCGCCCTGAATCCGTCCACGTCCTCTCCAGTGCCTCTCCCCATCTGCGCTGCTTCTCCCCAGCTCCCAGGGCCACCTCGCCTGTGCCCCCGGCCAGTCCCACACCCCCTCCTGGCATCTGTTTGACCCGTTTCTCCTCTCTTCCCTTGCTCCTGCACTTTGCTGGCTTTCCCAGCCTGTCCCTTTTCTCTCAATGAAGAATTGGGGAAGTGGTTTTCCCCTCTCACACCTGAACCCAGCGCCAGAACAGGGAACGCCACAGCTGTGTTTCACCCGAACAGAACCAGGACAGCTGTCACAGTCCCATTCTCAAGCCACGTCTTTGACAGGGCATAACATTTCCTTTAATTCCAGCTGCGGTCCCGAGGAGCTGGAATCTGCCAGATTTCCCCACCCTCCCAGATTTATCAGCCTGTAGCAGACCCAGCCAACACCGTTAATTAACATCTAGCTTTAGGCAATAACGGGATCTTATCCACGTCAGCCAACAGCAACGCAGGGCAACACCTACACGTAGGGCAAGCGTGAGCTACAAGTGCCGAACCTCTGTCACTAAAGACTGAACAGCTCGGTTCCTTACTGAGAGTCCAACCCCAATTTAATCCCCAAAGTAACATTTTAACGTGAGTTTTGATTCCTGAAAATCAGCTGCAGGCCATGGTGATGGCCACGGCCGTTTGTGTGCATCTGCCGAATAGAAACAGCAGAGCTGCGTGGCTGTGCACAACTTGCGAGCAAAGGCATTCGCCTCTTAAGGAGAGAGCAGACAAGTTACCACCTCACGAGACTCATCCGTCAATACAGCACAAGTATTTATTTACCCGAATAAACGCAGCTTATGCCTGCTCAGCTATAGCCCCCTCTGTATTCTTCATTATTTGTCCCAGAAAAATTGTGCCAGAGAACAAGGAAAATATTTTTTGCTGCCAACTACCACTGTGATATTATTCTCTTTAATCAAGTTTAGAGTAGTTCACAATAGCATAGCTTATATAAAAATAGCGCATAATATAAAAGAACCTTTTTAACCTGAAAAACTCTTAAAATACATCTACAAGGCACTCAGAGCACAGTTGCACTGCACACCTCCAATCAAGGAGATGATGCATTTTGTTAGCGTTAGGAGGAAAAAAAAAAAATCCAGACTGAGATTCATTGAAGATTTGTGCATCTTCTTGCTACCTGCAGATAAAAAAATGTCTCAGTATGAATTAACACCTGGCTGAATCCCAGAAACCTGTAATGGTGTCAGTGTTTTCATGGTCCTTTTTATTAAAAGCAGATTTCCACGGAGAATTAATGAAATACAAAAAAAATGTAACTGACATGTAAATGAACAGTTCCCAAAAACCAGCACGTTGCAGCATCCAAAACAAAATTAACATAAAGACTAAGGATTGTGATCATCATCAATCCCAGCAACATCCTCAAATTCTTGTTGTGGAATACCATTCTGCTTTATTTTATAATCAAAGCAATCCATTAAATATTTAAGTCATCACTTCTTATTTGACAAACCCATCAATGCTACTTCAAATTCACCAAGTTATGAACTATGGCCCCATACTCTTAGGTTACCGCACTATGTCTGCTGGCAGGATCCAGCTGGAGCAAGAGCCACGAGGAGAACACAAAGGCCGTGGTCTTCTGAAAACCTTCTCAAGAACTCAGGTTACTCTAACACGTGCCTGAAGCCCAAGAGAGTAGGTCTCTCCCAAGCTACACCTCGAGATGGGTCTCAAAGCGTGTTCATCTGATGGACTTCTGTGCTGAAACACCAGCGTCCGAAGAGCAGTTGCGCTGGGGAAGCATCCGTAAGGTGCCGCAAAGAGCAAAGAAAGGAGTCCTCTACGGAGCCCGAGCCTTGGGTTACGGGGGAGACGAGAGGGAGTCGTCAGTCTTTAGCATCGCCCACTCCATCAGCATTAATGGCAAACATTGCTTCAGCCTCAGGAAGGCAAGGAGAGTCATAAATTTTACAGATTCTGGTTTCACCTCGGCCTTTTCGCAGATACAGTCTAATAGGGAGAAAGAAAGGAAACAGGTACGGATGTACAGCCTACTTTCAGTAAATCATTATCATAATCATTAAAACTCTATGTTATTACGTGAATACAGCACACTGCCGAGCTGGAAGAACTTCTGAAAACATTGTGTTGATTTTATGCCGATGAATGAGCGCTCAGAGTGGCATTCATTGGTGGAGAAGCAGGCTGGACTTCGAATCATGGAATGGTCTGGGAGGGAAGAGACCTTAAAGGCCACTCAGTGCCACCCCCTGCCCTGGGCAGGGACACCTCCCACCAGCCCAGGTTGCTCCAAGCCCCGTCCGACCTGGCCTTGAACCCCTCCAGGGATGGGGCAGCCACAACAGAATCGCAGACTTGCCAGTGACAGACTATGTAGAAACCCTGAATTTAAAGGTACTGAGCTAGTTTCATAAAATCTTTCAAAACAAGGCTAATAGCAGCTGATAATCTGATCTCTCACCTCGTGGTGGAAGCGTGTGCTATGATATTTCCTCCGATAGGTTTTTTGGGATCTGCAGCAAACATGGCTGCTCCATCTACTTGTGCTACCACTTGGTTAGTGATCACAACCGCCACACCAAACTGTAAGGAGAAAAGCAACAAATCAAAATACGTTTATTGTCCATAATCTGAACAAAGGGGAAAAAAAGAAAGAAAAAAAGAAGAGAGCCATGCATGCGCTTCTGCTGTACTCTCTGCTGTCCATAACCACGCTCTCATGCCTCTCAAAACAAAATGGAAGCAGGCACTGAGCGGGCAGGAAGCCATTTGTACAGAATTGACAAGCTTTACAAGAGAAAGAAAGCTAATTACCACAAAATAAAACAGAATTCATAGCTTACCTCATCTGCAAGTCGAAGCAGCATACGCAGAAATCTGGCCAGATGCATCTGTCTGGCTGACAGCTCACCTCTTCCCGAGTAATCCGTCCGATAAAGGGCCGTGGCACTGTCCACTATCAGCAGCGCGTATCTGGAGAAGTACAAGGTTCCCATAAACATTTCCAGGGACAAATAACGCCTCCCCTGGAGCGTGGCAGCGGACGGCGAGCAGTGAGGCTGCACAGACGTGGATGTAAGCTCCTCTCACCTGCCAGCTAGCAGAATTGTTGTTTTTCACAACGCTGACTTGTTCTGTAACACTCAGATTACCAACTATACAGTAAAACCCAGTAAACCCAAAAGAAGTTGCTGCATGACTAAAAAGTTAGATTTATTGTACTCTTATAAACTAGCCCAGAACTTAATGTTTTCTGTGGACAGGTTCCTACACACCTCATACCACCCTCCTTCCCTCTCAAGAGGCCCGTCAATCTTAGTTTCAAACTAAAGCTGCCTGCAGAGGTTTCTTCGGTGCGTGGCACGCTCTAAATCAACACTCTTCAGCTCTGGAAGCAACTATAAGCTGATCTTTAGAACTGTTTCTCAGGCTGGCACTTTTCTTTGCAGTCACATCAGTTGTCATAGTTCAAGTCAGTCGCTGCCATCCGACGTTTCAAAGGCAGGAGGTATTACCTGACGACCGCCGGCTCATCCACCAAGCTCATTATCTGGACATGCCGGAGAATAATCCGGTCTGAGAATAACAAAACCTAACAGAGCTAAGCACTGCACAAAGCAAGTATATTTCAAAAAAGTTAACTTTTGAAGTAAACATTCGCTTTGACATTTCACAATTTTGTAATCTATACTTGCATTTGTTCATCATCTACAGGCAGCTTTGCAATATGGATATGCATTGGCACACAAATCACTCCATCTAATCAGTCTAATTACCGTGATTCAGCCATCATGGCAGAGGCCTGATACAGGAGCTGGGTCTGATGATCCGTGTTAAAGCCTCGAGCATACGCCACATTATCTAGCACATCACTGCCAGACAAGCCGTACCTGGAGAAATCAGTGAAGAAAAAATAAATCTTAAAGTGACAATTTCATCGCTAGGAATTATCTATCAGGTTTGCCTAAAGGCCGGAACAGAAATTCACATTCCTGGCAGAGTCTTAAGAGACAAGAACAGGCAGCAAAAAAATGCAACACAACGTAGCGATGAAAAGCAAACAGAATGATTGGAAACCGTTTTTCAAATAATATTTTCCTGCCAAGAACAATAGTAAAGTAGAACACCAGGCATTTTCCTCAAAATAGAACCACAGGCAAGGAAAGCTACCATTCTGGAACAGAATATTCTGAAAGCAGTAAATTGCTAATGAAAACCAGTGATAAACAGCCTTCCATCTGCAATACCTCTGTCAGTGTTTTACTACCAAAATAAAAAAAAGATATTTACATTCAACATCTTGTATTTAAATTATTTATACAGCACTTTGAGAAATCCCTTGGAATTTGGAGAAACAGCTGATTACCCTCCTTGGATCTGAAATGTAATAATATTTTTTCCAATGAGAGGGAACATACATAATTTGTCTCATTTTTCATTTCTCACTGAGCATATTTCACAGATGCTGAAGTTGGAAGGGATCTCTGCGGATCACCCAGTCCGACCCTGCTGCTCGAAGCGGGACCAGCTGCAGCAGGTTGCTCAGGACTGTGTCCAGGCAGGTTTTGAACCTCTTCGGGGACGGAGTCTCCACAACATCTCTGGGGAACCTCTTCTAAAGCTTGGTCACACTATAAACCCTTTCTTGCTACCGTTGGCATACCTGTCCTGGCTTCAGCTGGGATAGACCTATGTTTTTTCCTAGCAGCTGCCGTGTTTTGGATTTAGTATGAGAATAGCGCTGATAACGCATATTGCTTTAGTTGTTGCTAAGTAATGTTTACATTGGTCAAGGACTTTCTCAGCTTCCCACAGCAGCCAGGACAGAGCACAGACAGGACAAGCTGGCCAAAGGAATACTCCATACCACAGACGTCATGCTCAGGGTATAAAGGGATGAACCAGTATATGGCTCAGTATCGAAGGGCTGGAACCGACTGGAAGTACTCTATGCACACAGCCACGCACAGGCACCCTCTTACAGATGCACCTATGACCACTGCAAACATCATTTCACTTTCTCGTCGGCGCCCAAGAGGTTTTTGCTGACAAATATCCACTGGTGACAGGGAGTATGGGAGTACTCCTCTACTCGCGGCAGGAAAAGCCAGTGGGGTTAGGCTAAATTGTCTTCAAAGAGAGTTAACAGGATTTAGTTGGAACTGTCCCCGGCTGATTAGGAGGCGCGCATTCCCTTCCAGTAGCAAACAAGTGAGGGAAATTACTTCCTGCAGGGGGATGATTACTCGATAGCTGCGGGGAGAGAGTAGCAGCAGAGAGGGAGGAATAGTAATACCAGATGTTTCCAAAGTGAACATTTGTCAAATTAACCTCTAGGACCTGTGTAAAATGTCGTCCAAAGATTTTTTTTCCCCCCCCAGTACCAAACCATCCAAATCCAGTACTGACACAAATCTTCAGCTTCCTATTTTAAAGCAACTTGACCTTACTTCACTCATTTAGGATGGTATGTCAATTAGATCATCTCCCTCTATAAAGAAAATATAGAGCACCTCTCCTATGAGGACAGACTGAGAGAGCTGGGGTTGTTCAGTCTGGAGAAAAGAAGGCTCCGAGGAGACCTTCTAGTGGCCTACCAGTATCTTAAGGGGGCCTACAAGAAAGCTGGGGAGGGACTTTTTAGGATGTTGGGTCATGGTAGGACTAGGGGGAATGGATTAAAACTAGAGATGGGTCGATTCAGACTGGACGTTAGGAAGAAGTTCTTCACCATGAGGGTGGGGAGACACTGGCACAGGCTGCCCAGAGAGGTGGTGGAAGCCCCATCCCTGGAAGTTCTTAAGGCCAGGTTGGACGGGGCTCTGAGCAACCTGATCTAGTGGGAGGTGTCCCTGCCCAGGGCAGGGGGGTTGGAACTAGGTGATCTTTAAGGTCCCTTCCAACCCAAACAATTCTATGATTCTATGAAAAGGAACTTTTGTGGACTAACATGTCATATTGGT
The DNA here is from genome assembly GCF_964199755.1 of Larus michahellis. Classification (NCBI taxonomy): domain Eukaryota; kingdom Metazoa; phylum Chordata; class Aves; order Charadriiformes; family Laridae; genus Larus; species Larus michahellis. The sequence goes on along the minus strand of NC_133899.1, from coordinate 93,905,514 downwards.
TTGGTATTAAACCTTACTTGATTTCTCTACCCACAGTCATGGAGAGGCCCATAAATACTGGCCTTACCTCATACATCTGAGGTGTTACTAAAAAGCAGCAGTTCTACCCTTTCATTCTTTCTGCTCCCAGCTGCTCATTCTTGTTCCCTGCTTCACTCCAGCAGTTTATGCTGCACTGCAGTGAACCACACAAGCCACCGCTCTGCTCCAGCCTACAGCCCAGCAGCCACTAATGCCAGCACCGGGGGGCAAAAGGAATGGCAGGACCGCCTGCAGCCGCACAGAATTGACCTGAATTAAACCCAATTAAACCTTAAGTTTCTGCCCCATGCAGACTGTTAGTTACGCATCATGATCTTACAAAGCAGACATACTGTGAAATCAGCCTACAGCACAGAGAAAGCAGCTTTGCCTACACACAGTCTTGGCAACAAAAGAGCTTCACGAAAAAAATATATGCTGAGGAATGACAAAGGATAAAAACAAAGAAACTGTGGAGAACACATCTGTAACAACAGGCCAGGCCTTGACATATACTTGAAGGCTATTTGAAGGAAACAGTCACTTGGCAATTAAGTCTTGCTTCTGTAAATGCACAGTAAAAAAAAAAAAAAAAAAAAGGACAGTTGCTTTTTAAGCTAGGAAATTTGTTGAAAAGTTTTTAAAATGCTTTTTAGAAAGCCCCACATATGCAGCCTGAAAACCTATGAACCTAAATCAGACTAGCAGAAGCATAGCAGAAAACGGGCCAATTGATTTTATCTTCGCAGAACATCTGAGTTTCTGTATTCACACCAGCCCAGCCTTGCTGCACGATCTGGGCTCGCAGCTTAGAAACAACCATGTTTGTCACCTTATTACTTCCAGAAGAAAGCACACAGCTTACTGACACGAACATTCTAATCAGGATCTTGGTGGAAATATTTTTTAAAACTATCATATGACTGAAATTGTTAATCTGAAGCTTAGGCCCAAATTCCAATCTGAACAATTGCATTCTGTATCCTTAAAATTCGTCTCCTACTTCAGTCAGGTGTGATGTGCTTCACACCATTTCCCAAAGTTATGGGCTACTGTTCTGTTCAAGCTGACGCAATTTCAGCAAACGATAAACACTGCAAGATAAACAAATACTTCAACCCAAGTTCACTGAAGTTGCATATGTACCGTGATGATTATGAAACAACAATCATGGAAAGTTAAGCCCTACAGAAGCAGTTTTAATTTTGAGAAAGCCTAAAGAATCACAAGACCAGAGTAGCTCCTTTTTTTCACGTACAGAACCAGTACTTCAGGCTCTCAAGTCTAACCAGAATCTCTGTGTAGACAGCAGAATTTTTATTTGGGTAATTAAGTTTTACTTGCCAATTACTATAAAAAACCACATCAGAACATTCTGAGGTAGAGGCAGGAGATGAGAAAACAGCTTTTCAACTGGTCAGTGGATGCTCTTGTATTTCCTAACAAAAATTTTCCAGCTGCTGTTGCGATAACCTTTTTACCAAAGAATCATTGGTTTGCTATTGGCAGAATTTAAGAAAAATCTTTGAATTTATTTCACTAACAATAAAACTGAAAGAGACACTAGTAAGAAGTGCAGAGGAAATATTCCAGGGAGCAATGACATTAGCTACTGTCACATCTAAGTAAAACTATAAACTTAGTTTTTATAAAATACATGTAATGAAGCGGTCTAACATGCATGTAGGTAGGCAGGCAACTGTTTTGTTTGGTTGGTTGTGTTTTTTTTTTTTAAGGACAGTTCTTACTGCAACAATTCCATGAATTTAAGGCAACAGGCTGATTTACACACTGATCCTTATCAAGTAACTAAGTTGTCCCACGAGTATTCCTTTCTTCAACTAATGCCAATTTACTTCCAGCCCTAAGTACAGACCTTTCAGCCACAGCAAGAAGACGTTCTGGGCGGAAGGTCCCTTCTGTGTCAATGTACATAGCTTTTCCTTCTCCACCACCTCGGTCAATGGGAAGCTAAAGGAAAAGCAGATGAATGAACGTGAAATAAAGCATCAACAAATAATCCACTTACCGCCTTACGCTCTCAACTGATACAAGAAATAACATACCAAGCTATTGCGATTAAAGTCACTTATGTGGGAAAAGTGAGAAGAGAGACTCCTATTGTCAATCTCTGATACCTACATAAAAGGACAGGTGCTTAACTCGGAGCTGGTAAGTTGCGGTGCATAAGGGTGTGAACTAAATGATCACATTAAGGCCAAAGCCTCTGTATTTTATGAAATAGCAACCTCTAGAAAGTAATAAACACTACTACTTTTTTAAACTAGGATTAGAAAAAAGGTTCCTCCAAAACCGATCTACTGTTTGAAAGCAAGAGCCAGCTGAAGGCTTTTGCAAAAGTAACATGAAGTAAGCTCGGGATATGTTAGTGAAAAAAAAAAAAAAAAAAAAAAAGCAGCTAGTTAAGGAAACTTGTCAAACCAACGCAGTTTATTCTCTCTTTTCAACACTCTTGGTGATAAGATAGGTTCTCTGCAGTCTAGAGCACCTGAAGAGAGATCAAACGCTTCCTGGCATTTAAGACCCAGAATTATGCTACACGGCTGAGGTCTTAAGTGTTGTTGTCAGAATAGTGAGGAGGGGAAAAAAAAGCTACAGAACGTGTCAAACACAGGTAAAAACCATCACAGACTGAACTGCTGCTAACACAATCCTAGTAGGAAGATTAAGCATGAAACAAAAGATCCTCGAAAGCTGCAAGTACAGACAAGGGTGCTGCAAATACATTCTTTGCAGCTGTTTATATGCATCACATTTCTATTGGTTGAGAAAAGTGCACAAATGAGCAAATATCCCGAATACTTAATTTTAATAAAGTGGACCACTCACTTGACAGGTTACTGCCAGGGTATGACACAACTGTGTTTTTCCAGTACGAAACTCCCCAAACAACTCTGTTATGGACCCTGTTTCTATTCCTCCTGAAGGGAAAATAATAATAATAATAAAATAAGTTTTAATAGGGCGCATACTTCAAATGAAGACCACATCTAAAGTATTACATTTACAGAGACTCAGTAAAACACTTTGGTTAAAAGTTTCAAAACTCTTAATTGGAAAAACTGGTTTTCATATTGAGGGTTGTTCTTGTTGCAGATAAGCTTAGGTAAGTGTATTTTTGAAGACGCTGAAAAGCTGAAACAACTTGTTTTGATTTTTTGATCACAAGTAAGAATGGGGAAAAAGTCATACTTGGCTTTGTTTTCTTGAAATAGGTCACAGACTAGAATAGAGACATCCAAAATGAATAGCTCTAGGTATTGCATCATGACTAAAAGGTTTTAAAACTATTTCTACAGCTATTAAAACAAAATCAGTTGTGATACAAGACAACAGAACTTTTTAGTTCAACTACAACTGGTGTGTCTTATGTGCTTTTGTGCAGTGATCTCGTTCATAGAAAAAAAAGCAGACAACTAAGGCTAATCAATAAAGAGAAATAAAATTATTACCTTGAAGGAGTTTATCAAGTTCTTTGGACCCAGTGGTGATCTGGATGATCTCTGACCTTCGCTGGTGGAATTCCGTTGCGGTGGTGAAACCCATTGGAACCAGTTTGGCTGCTTCAGCCTGAAGAAAACCAAATTAAACAGTGCAAGAAGCGTTCATCCCACGCATTTACCCTCTCTACTAATTAATATTGTAATTTTCTGTTTTGTGAAATGGTAGAAGCACCTATATAATTCAAGGCGTACGTTTTATTTTATAGACCATATATTAGTTGGTACCTCTGAACAGAACTGAAATTCTGCTCAAAGAAAAATCTTCAACCATTTTGTGTATTTTATGGAAATCTTCCCCACGTGAAACCTGAAATAGCTAGAATGGGCACACAGTCTATTAGGAAAGCTGTCTTCCTAACAGTAAATCAACGTGCAAAGAAAAGTATTGGAGTTAAACATTGTGCTAGGACAGATTTTGATAAATGAGAACCAGTTTGGCAGGAACTCCACATCCTGAACTAAGAAGATGCTGTGAGGTTACAACTCAGGCTTCACTCTCAGTCCCCAGAAGTAAACCCCAGGTAAATACTTGCCTGAGGTATGCAATTAACATGCTTAAAAAAACCGTAACAGAAGAACAGCTATATTGGGTTGGTCCAGCCATTCATAACACAGTATCCTCTGCCTCGACAACCGCCAGCAGCGGAGGCATAGGGAAAGAGTGTAACACGTCAGGGAACGAGGGAGTGACCCTCTGGGCTGAGTGAGCAAGGCTCCTGATCTGAACACCACCCCACCAACATTGCACGTAGCCCCTTCTTAAGCCAATTTATGCTACAGATGGCCACTGTGCCTTGCGGCAAGAAGTTCCATAACTTAATTACAACTTGAACAAAAAAGTACCTTCTTTGCTTTTGGCTTATCATAAGCCTTCTTATCATGAGAAATACTGAGCTAGAAATAATAGTCAGTCTCGGGTATACTCTCCATTGCTTCCATAATTTTTACAGACCTCCTTCTTCACTTCTTGAAGCTGGTCCTAGTAGGTTTTGTCTCTTCTCACCAGAAGTCATGTCATACCTCTAATCGTCTTTAACGCCCTTCTCAGTATATCTTTAATGGAGCCTTCCAAAATCACCAGAACACTTTAAGCCAGCAGAAAGAAAATTTCTTGAATCTCTTGGGTTAAAGCTTTTCCGTAACACCCTTACCAAGATTTTGTCAGCTTTGGCTTCACTGATGCCTTTAATATTTAGTAGCTCCTTCTTTGGTGCATAAGCAACAGCCTCGACAGTGTGAAATCCAGCTTCTTCCAATTTCTTCACATCATTTGCATTTATACCACATTGCTGAATGGGAGGGGAGAAAAAAAGGACACACTAAGACACAAATACCTTAATCTAACTTCCACTAAATACCTTCAATTGCCTCCATCATACGTGGATCAAACTCTGTTATTACAAGTCAGCATATTGAGTGTTACGTCCCTATTCACTTATAGACAAAGAACCATAAAAAATAATATCCTTTTACCAGTGTAATGTTTGCATAAGCTATTAACTTATAGAGATGGCATAGAACAGGCAGAAGACATCATTCCCTGTTTGGTTTAATAGATGCTGGAGGTGACCAATACACGTTAGGAAAGGCAATGTAATATAAAACATAACTGTTAACACATTGCTTTTTTTGTTTTCGATTTTTTGACAGAAGATGAGTAAGAATTTATCAACACAATTTTCAGATACAACTTGTGTTTAAGGAAAAAGACCAGCAGATGTCTTGAAAACTTACCCTCGAGCTAACTCCATACCCACCTCTAACCTAGATATGAGCTGTGGCCCAAAGCTCTCCTCCTCTGCCGAGGTATCTGCGTTTCCTTCGAACTGCACTTGCATCGCCATCGCAGCAGGCAATAAGTACAGCCCCACTGGAAGAAAAAACAAATAACTGTGATACAACATACACCATTCAAAGAAGATATACGTGCAAAGTGTTTCAAAATACTTCAACAGATCACCCAAAGTAGTATGTGACGGCTTTCTCCCTTCCCATATCTCTTAGCTCATGGTACGCGAGTGCTATAAGAAACATCTCGTGTGCTTTCCTGTGTAGTATTAAACGTTAAAAACAAAAAAATCCCCAAACAACTCTCATGTTGCCTGGTAAGGAATAATAAGAGAGGCTTAATAGAGAGTTCCACAGCATTTAGGAGTATAATATAACAAAATTAACTTGCCATTAGCAGTATCTCATTTTAGCAAGGTTAGGTGGTCACGTTAGAAAATGTATTACGTGAAACTGGCACTTGATGCTCTGGACTGGTTGTGCCTACAAGACTGCCCTGGTGACAGCCACAATGCCAGCACCTTGTAGAGTCAGGAAGGAGCTTTGGGTTCTCCCTCGGGACCCTGCTAACACCACCAGGCATGTGCCACCCTTCTGAGCACACAGGAGCTGACAGGGAGAAGGAAGTGTAGGAAATGTACACGTATATATGGATATAATCATAGAATGGTTCGGGTTGGAAGGGACCTTAAAGATCACCTAGTTCCTACCCCCCTGCCCTGGGCAGGGACACCTCTCAGTAGATTCAGGCTGTTCCAAGCGCCGTCCAGCCTGGCCTTGAACACTTCCAAGGATGGGGCAGCCACAACCTCCCTGGGCAACCTGTTCCAGTACTTCACCACCCTCACACCAAAGAATTTCTGCCTCTTATCTCATCTAAGTCTCCCCTCTTCCCGTGTAAAACCCTTCCCCCTCGTCCCATGGCTCCCCTCCCTGATCCAGAGTCCCTCCCCAGCTTTCCTGGAGCCCCTTCAGGGGCTGGAAGGTCTCCCCGGAGCCTTCTCTTCTCCAGGCTGAACCTCCCCAGCTCTCTCAGCCTGTCGATAATGCTCCTCAGGTGGCTTCACCCAGGGACCTGGACGAGTCTGGCGGTGAAATCACCGACAGCCACTGTCCATCGGGAGCAGAGGAGAGCCACGAGCTGCGACAGCGGCGACAGTCGCGACATCAGACACCTCTGTCAGCCCAGTATCCCCCCCCGAGCAGGCCGCAGCCGCCGCACCGCCTCCTCCACGCACCACGTCTCACAATTCCCTTATTTTCCCTACCCGGCCTGCCCTCCCCCCGTCTAAACCTAGTTTTTTAAAAATTTTCCCCTCATAAACCCGCCCCAACCGACCCCCCTCAGGCCTCCGCGGGCCTCCCTCGGCCGAGCCTCCCGCCCTTGAGACCCGTCCGCTTCCCGGGACGGAGAAGGAGCCCGGGGGTGGTGGTGGGGGGGTAAGTCCCAGAAGGGCCGGGGCGGAGGGGGCGGCCGGGGCGGGGCTCACTCACCCCGCGACGGCGACGGAGCCGCCCGTTACCGTTGTTGAGCCGCCGGCGGTTCGGAAGAGCCCGCCACCGGCCTCACGTGACGAGGGAGGCGCGCGCCAAGCCCCGCCCCTTCCCCCGAGCGCGCGCGTCCGCGCGCGCTCGGGGGAAGGGGCGGGGCTCGGCGCGCCTTAAAGGGACGGCCATAAAAAAAATGTCTTTTTTATTTTTTAAAATCCTAAAAATCCCATATCAACCCGCAGAAAAATTCGAGTGACTTAACTGAGCCCACCCCTCAGTAAAAAGAATATCAAAAGGGGAATTTTATGGGTCCCTACAGAACTCTTTTAAGCGTATTTAGGATAAACCCAACCACGCGGAGCACGCCAGAATCTCACGCCCAAGGGTTATAAAACTTCATAAACAAAAGAATTAAAGATGATGGGCTTGTGTACAAATCTGAGCCGTTAAATTAGCCAAACCTTCCACACCTAACAGTTGAATTTACCTGCTATATCTTCAGAGCGGCGTATCCTGTATAAATATCCGATTTAGAAATTATTTTCCACTCAGAACTCTTTTTTTTTTCCCCCTCCCCTCGCAGTTCTTGGAAACACTGTCTTTTCTTCTAACTCTCGGCTGCAAAACAGATCAATCGCTTATTTTACTTTCGGTACTTCACGTTTGACTCAAAGCGCTGCCCCGTTGAAATGGGTACGTTCTCCACCAGCGTTTCCATCCTCTCTCCAGATCTTGGAACGTTTCCCATGGAAACTACGGTTGGAACAGGAAAGCAGAGCATTACTAATAATGCCAAAGAATTTGCATCCTCGTAACTTAACCTTTTGCCAACGAGCTAAAGAATGTAATATGTATTTAAGACGACAAACCAGCGATCGCAGGAGGCTTTTGCATTTATATATACAGAAAGATTTCGGCCTGAGCTTAGCAATATTGAAGGTTCTTTTCCCATAACGTACTAGAACTTGGATGTGGCTGACGCTCTCCTGGAACTGACACTTACGCCGGGGCACAAGTGCTCATGGATGATCTCCAAATTGACAAGAACACGTGCTTTAAATTAAATGCAATAAACCGATGTGCTCTATTACTGACAGCTGTGAATTAATCACTAAAGCCACAGTCAAAACAACGTCCCAACCCTATTAGTATAAAAATACAATAGCGCTCCGCCCTTCACAGCTAGTATTACATTAACAAATATGAAATAAGAATTCATCTATAGACTTCCCCCCCTCCCGATAAGTAAATTAATTCTTGAAATGTAATTAATTTCTTCTCCCTTACCTTTTCCCCCATCCCAGCTCTACTCTGTGAGGCTCGGGGGCCTGTTGATGGCAGCGGGTTCTCTAATGTTGGCGACGCGGCTCTGTGACTGAGCAATGGTGACAGCAGCACCCCGTGTGACAAGCTTAGCAATGGCATTCTCATCCAAATTTGGCGTGCAAAAGAATATAGCTTCTGTAAATATGTTATCGCTGTGAAGATTTTAACAGTAAGACATTAGGCCCTATAGATGACAGATGGTATGATCTCTAAGTCCTGATGCCCTGAAAGGAGGTTAAATATGAGCATCGAGTACAAATATAAATCAAAAATAAAACTGGAGCGGCTCAATTTCTGCCAAATCCCCTTTTTCTGCTGCAAATGCATGGCTTTCTTTTGCTTTGTTTCCCCTGCTACTTTGATTCAATACCCAGTAATAAACTCTACCAAAACCTCACTTCAGTCTTTAGTGAATTTAAGAACCTGATAACTATCAGATTCTCTGGCTTGTAAAGACGTCGAAAGAGAACTAACCCAGAGGGACAACAAAGCCCACGCTGGATCGCGCTCCCCAGGTTCTGCTGCAGCACCCTCTGCTGCTTGGCCGTGCTGATACAGCCCCCCCAGCACACTTCAGAGTAATTCCAGGTACTGATACAGCCCCCCCAGCACACTTCAGAGTAATTCCAGGTACAATTCCCAAGTCATTTGCAGCTTAGGCACTATTTTTCTAATTAAAAAAAAAACAAAACCTGCAAAATCCAGGCCATAGAAAGCTAACACTAGGAAATGCAAGGAAAAAAACCCAAACCCCACCCAAACAAGTTCATATTCCAAAACGTCCTCCCAAAGAGCTAACAAAGTATTTCAATAAAGTAGGGAAATGTTCCGTCACAGGTCGAAATGGAGCAGCCAAGAATCACAACTTGAAGAAAGAAGAGAAATAATTCAAATGTTTAATGAACTTCCACCTTCAAATTGAAGGAAAATTTGTAAAAAGACAAACTTTTTTAAACACAAACATATGAAAACACCTTTAAATTCAACATATTTTACACAGATACAAAAATCTGCATCTGCCTACCGAAGGGAGAGCTGAGAAATGGTCACTGAGGCACGTCTACACGATCGGGGTCGGCCCAGTTCCCGCAGCTCAGCCACATCATATACAAAATATATACAAAAGCAGGCTGGGCTGCGCCGACGGCGTTACAGAGACCGCCTGAATTTAAATAGCTCCGTCTCCTCACGGACATCCTAACGCTTCGCAAACTCGAGGGCCCAGCGCCGAGAGACGGGCTGTCCTGGATGGACAGAGACACCGAGTGTCAGGACAAACTTCCTGTGGGAGAGGATCCCACCGATGGAACCCCCTGGCGTGGAGCCTCTTGCACCGCAAAGGCTGTGGTCGAGCACAGGGATCTTCACTCTCCATGAGACAAGCACCCCGACTTTGGCCACCTCGCCAATTACTACAGGTTGGCTGGTTAATCAGAAGCAGGGCTGTGGTTTTGGCGTTTTGGGAGGGGTTCCAGGAAACTGATAAAAATCAGACGCGATGCAATATGCTACGAAGTAGTGAAGTAATGATACTGAAAGTAAATTTCAGTCACGTTAATTTAGAAGATAGTCGTCATTGTTTTATACAAGAGCTCTGTAAATCAACTCTCAACACAATGAACATGTTACGTCAGGAGAATATCCATACTAGGACAGACTATATGTACAAGGAGGCCAAGACCAGCCGTGACTGAAAGAAGGTAAAAGGCAGATTGGACAAATCCAGAACATAAGAAATTCCTCCTTCTCCTTTTTAGAGACCTCTGCTTTTATGAAAACTTGTGGCCTCCACCAAGCATCCTGGAAATTGATTAGTAGAGAAGATCACTAAAGAGCCGAGGAGTGAACAGCACTCCCCTTCTGGTGAGAGACAGCTTCAATTCTCACAAGGCTAAAATCAAAGATATCCACAGTCCGACTTCTTCAGTGCCGCCTGCGGATCTAGCGAGTCATCGGGGATCCTGCAGCAAATGCTGATGAATCGAGCTGACGATTCTCCGCAGGTAGTGGTAACCGATTGGTACTTTGGAGAGAACAGCAGAAATTTCCTCCTCCCTGGGAACGACAAAATTATCACACGTGTTTGAGAGGATACGGAGCATTTAATTCCCCATCCCTCGCTTTGAAATGGAAGTCCTATGGAGTGGTTCTTTCTGTGCAACTCACCCGATATTCCCAATGTGGTTTTGGACAGTAAAAGGCAGTGAAGCGGACGGGTAGTTGGCAGATAGAAACAGGGTCAATTCAAACTTGGCAAAAGCCGTGGAAGCGGAGAACAAAAGCTTCACTCTGTATGCGAAATAAACACAAACAAAAAGATCAATACAAAATATTCAAGTGGACTGCTACCGCCTTTGAATTAGGTTCCAGAAGTGAAAACAAATGTTGTAATTGATGCAACAAGCTCAGTAACTTCTGAAGAGTTCCAGCACAGACTAACAGAACTTCATAAATAAGGTTGATAAAACCTTCCCACTCTCATATTGTCAGCATTCTGACACTGAGTTAGAATACAAAACCCCAGCTTTCCTCGCAGAAAAAGTTAATACACACATAATTCACAGAGCCTTTCAAAAATTATGGGAGAGTGTAGAGTAATAATCAAAAACACGTTTTCTAGGTAACATAAAATACTCCTAGGTAGCTAAAGTTTTCTGAAGTTTTAAGTGGGACTGATTTACCTCCAATTCCAAATTTCTAAGCTTATTTCATGAATCCAATCCTATTTAAATCAGGGCAGCTTTCTCTCTAGTGCAGTACTCTTGCCTATGACAATGTGCAGGAAGGCCAGAGCTGAATTTTCTTGGAAATATGGGTAAGACCATCACCGAGGACGCAACGCCCAGGAAGCAGATGCTTTGGGATAGTAAACTAGAACAAGCACAAACCAGGTCTTTTCTAGGTAAATCTCCCACGATTTGCAACATCCTGAGCGCAAGCTGCCCTTGCATTTGTTTTGTTGACTTAACTAAATACAGCTTTTATGAGATTTTTGGCATCTGGTACAACACCACTCTTGCAAAGGGTGCAACAAAATTAGAACAACCAACGGGAACAGCATCAAGACAGGCAGAGCAAGGCTCACGGGGCACTTCTTCGTTAAGGATATACATCGATAACAGAAGGATAAGGTGAAGTAGTATTTATCTTGTTGCACTGGGACATGCCGCAAAATCGGGTAGTAGTATGAGAAAATGAAAACTAAAGAAAATAAACTTTAGCTGTAAGTGCATTTGTCCTTCAACAACTGATTCTGCTTGCCTGAAACAAATGGAAGATTAAAAGAAACAAAGCATTGAGCTACAGGTAAATTCCCGTCTCTGTTTCCTTTGCATTGCTACACTCTGGTGTAAAGTTTTAAGTGAGAGAGTCAAGTGAAACAGGAAAGCGGCAAGGAAGGAGAGGTTACGTGATAGTACGGAAATTGGCTAAATCCAAGAACAGCTTAATTTTCATGCATTTGAGTATTATAGTGCAATCATATTAAAATAAATTAGATTGTTGTTAAAAACAGTGGCATAAAATCTCAATTTCAAGAAAACCAAATTGAAAATATTTCAGTGTTTGGTTCCTGATTTTTTAGAGACACTCTCTGAGGGACTGGTGTAAACTCCATCTGAAGTTACTCACTTTGTGTCATTGACCTCTGTCTTCAGAAGATTAAATTTTCCACCCCATCTCTCCAGAAATTCAATCTCCTCTCCTAAGACCTTGCAACGACTCACCACCAGAGAGGCATCATGAAGAACCTAAGTGGGCAATCAGAAAAGCAATCGCATTGGCGCTAGGCTGGTAAACTGTGTGACACTTGAAAATGCAGTTTATCCTAGAAAGTACACACACAAAAAAATGTAGTTTAACTGGTATCTCAGTTTGGATGCAAAAATGCAATTGTACAAACATAACAACAAATATACATTCTTTGCCCTAAGTTTCTCCCTCCAGCTTTGTAAACAGGAATACACTGACATGCAGGAACACCGAGTTTGGCTTGGCGATTTAAACCATTTAGGAAGCAGAATGGCATTCAGCTCAATTCTTTAATTGCTACTATCGGAAAAAGAATGGATTTTAAAAAAAATATCAGTAAGACAGGCAGACATTGATGCAGCAAACAAAGAAGAAATCACAGCTTTTAGGATTCTTGCCCAGGCACCTCAGAATACTCAGGAGGCAGATTTTGATCTGCACTGATGAAGCATTCATTAAGATGCTTTTGCTCTCAGTATCAGCTCTATTCTCTGTGACAGAAAAGATTTAAGATGTTTCTCCAGAGCCCTTTTTCCTGGGATATTACCTGGGGCAAGTAGTACAGCGTGGAACACTTTTCCTGCCAGCATCCTTGACTTGCAATAAACTGGAAGATGAGTCTTTGGACTAAACATGAGGAGGGTGGAGCTTTTTCCTCTGTAATGCAAAAGAAAAACACGTTGCCAGAAATCTTTTAAAAGCCATACAGTAATACATTAGCAGATAACCCACACATTTACAGATGTCTTCCCCAAGAAGAGATTATCAGGGCAGCTACTTTCAAGCTACTCGAAAAATCTTACCGTCCAAGAGAGATTCAAAGTTCAGGCTAACTATCTTTCGGGAAGGATCTTCACCAAAAACATCACCATCTGAGAAGGAAAGGAAAAAATGCAAACAGTAATTATTTCCATACTTAGTTCTGGAGTTACAGCTCATCCTCCTCAGAAACAGCCATTCATTACATACTTTCCTGAATTTTCACAGAAAGCACTGATAAACATATCGAAAGCGACTTCTCCTGCTGTTGTACGTTTTCTATTTCCCTTTAGCAGATCGTCACAAATACGGAAACTTTAAGTTTCTATTATGTAACTATTTAAGCTTTCAAATTCATAAAACCTACCAATTTTGCAACTTACCTATTGGGGGTCCAAACACAACTGTGAGTTCAATGGCATCATACAGAAAGTTAAAGACCGCCTGCTGTTCACTCCATTCAGTAATCTCCCACTCAGAGAAGCTAAAAAGAGGGGGGGGAAAACACCATCACCCTAACTTTCAACCAACCAACCAACACAATTATCTGAAGGACAAAGATCAGATTATTAAGTGCACCTGCAGCTATTATCACATAATATACCAATGACATTTTCACTTTCCAACAGAATGTAAGAATCTGTTGGGAACACAAGCATAATACTATTCATTTTACATAAATGTTCATTTTGGAACTGGAGGCGAGTTGGCTATAGAAAGACTAAACATAGAGTATCACTGCAAAGTAGTTAACAGAAAAACAGCGCATCACACGGGGAAGTTCCCCGAGGCTTTATGGCTTATCCCAGGCTGCGAGGAGATGGGCATCCAAAGATTTCCCAAATCAAATAACAAGAAAAACCCAAACCAGAAACATTTACATACAAACGCGAGGCCCCAGAACTAGCTGACAAAAATAAAACCTGGAGGTCTTTTCCTTACTCATATCTCTCCAGGAGTTCCTGGCAGCTTTTTTCTTTTTCCTTTAGCTGGTTCATCTGAACAAGCATTTGCTCATTCTCAGCCTCCAGATCCGACAGTTCTCTGCAAAGAGAAGCCAACATGAGATGTAGCACACTGGTTAAAAGCACACCAACCCTCTAAAACCTGAATGTGCACATGTTATTTTTAAGCTCTTTAGACCCTCTTTGATATCTCACCTTTGCAGTTCCTCTTCTTGGGCTTGCAGGCTTTTCAATTCTAAGAGAAAGGGAAAAAAGCTATGAGAGAAGAGAGCAGCAGAGAAAGCCCTGACTTGCTCTGCAGTCACTGTGCTTAACAACAGGAAATATCTCAACTTGAGGGCTGTTACTCCTACCTGGATATAGATATGCGGTCAACTAAGATTAGTAATTATTGAACAATAAAGTGCCGAACATGACAGCCAATGCACATTCTTCAAGTCACACTGTACCAAGTTCAAAAGTTCCATTTTTCCAGAGGAAAAACAGTCCTTTTCATACATTAACATCTGTGTAATTAGCTATATCCAATGTGGAAAAGAAAGCAGTGGTGTTTGCATCCATGTCAGAATTAATATATCGGAATTTAAAAAACAAACCAAAAAGTGCCATTCAGCTGGTAGCATTACCTTTCCCTAGGTTTTTCCCTTCTGCTGTTTCATCACCGCAGTCTGCTTCCCATTCTTCCCAGTCAGAATCTATGGGAAAGAAGTATCAGGTCTCTGCAGAACTCCCAGATTCAAACTTAGATTCCATTTTATTTGTCTGTGGGTTCTATAAATCTTAGTATTTCAAAGCTAACTAAGAAAAATGTACAAAAAGCTGGAAGGGTATCTACCAAAAACCTCAAAAAGTAACAGATAACAAGGAAAACTCCTTTTATTGCATTGTTTCAAAGTTGCTACTGTGCAATTGATTTCTGCTTAAGGCATTGGAAGAAAATTCAGTTGGAAGAAAAGAAGCACAAATACAGAGAATATCATTATGCAGCAACGCCAAGTACTGAGCGCAGCTTGTGCGAACACGGCTGAGCAAGTTTTAGAGCATCCAGCTACGATGCTGAAAACAGGACACTCCTGGAGTGCAAAGCTTAGTCTTGCCCACCAGCAGGATCGCTGGCAGGTTGTGCAGCCCTTCTGAACCGCGTGCTGCCAGCAGTTATGTGCCGTTATGGCTAGCAGATCTAGCCAGCTTGCTAACAGGTTCATAGACTACAATTATAATTCTGTATTTCAGCACAGATACACTCCTACTCTTCATGTGATGCGTGAGTGATTCCCATGAGACAAGCTTGCAGGCACAAATGACGGCATTCCGGCCTAAGAAATACTTGCAACAAAGGAACTGTAAAATTCCAAGCAACCACCAAACACAGAATCTTGAACTGAGCAGCTCTGCAGAAAAATATAGAAATCAGCATACCAGTCACCAGTTTGGAAACACACACCTGCTTCCAGAGCAACAAGACAGCTCTCCGCTTCCTTGATCAATTCATCCACCTTCTCCATTCTTGACCGTAGCTTTTCATGTTGTTCCTAAGATGGGAAAATTGTAAGTCAATGACATTTTTTAAAAAGCTGAATTGTCTTCTGGGACCACCATGTGGATCTTTGCTTGCTAAGAAACCAATTAAAGAATCTGTGATTAGAACGAAGAGGCAGACTGACAAACACTACGGCAGTAGCTGTGAGTAAGAAAGTACTTGATATGGAACAATGTGTCTTTCCTAATGACTTTCCTTATGAAGGGATAAGACGAGACATGGAAATAAATAAATTCATCTGCATTTCCTTGTTAGTTACTAATATTGATGTTACTGCAGTATGAAGAGCTGATTTCTGATGGCATTTCCTTTAATATTCCCATTTTTCACTGTTTCTTTAATTGCCAAAACCCTTAGGCAGAAGGTTCCCGTGGTGTAAGTGCAAGAAAGTCACTGTCCCGATGGGCATATAAATGAAAGGGAAGTATGTTTAATAAGAAGGAAACTTTCAAGAGAATGCACGCTTACATACAATAATTAGGCTTGACAGTCAAAAAAAGGATGAAATATGGTAAAGTTCCTTTTTTTTTTTTTGAAGCTAAAGCCCTGCAGCCTTGCGGCACTTTACCTGCGCGCTCTGCAGCAGTTTGCTGTACAATGTCGCTTTCTCATTGTGAGCCAAGATTTTACTCTCCTTGGTGAAATAGGATTTCATTTTGTTCAATTCTGCTCCAAAGCTCTTCAGCTGCAATGAGTGGAAAATACAGAAAAGTGAATGGGAATGTGCAACACAAGATTGTTCAACTGACCCTTTAGACTCTTTCTCCCTTCTCTGCTCCTCCAAATATCCCATTTCTCTAGTAGCAGTATTACATGACACTTGCAAATTAAATCAAATTTAAGACTGGACAATCCCTGTAAATTCAAGCACAGTCGCCTACTAAAGTAACTGATTTTATTCGCAAAGACCCAACAAGATTTTTACTCAAATAGGGAGCTGCACAAATAACTAAAGATATGCTTCTACCAAAAACCAGAGCAATTTCAGTCAATACATCGGATGTCTCTCCTCCCAGTTGTTCAAGACATGTATTTAGAACGCTTGCCCCATTTCAGTCAAGGAGGCTAACTGGAATACCCACGGAAGTCCAGGCAGAACCCAAACCAAGAGTAGTAAAGCTTAAAATCTCTTTTAACAGAACATAGCTACAGATCATGCAGTTCCATGTTTTCTCTGACAGCTGTCACTCCAGAAGCTGCAGAGGAACGTACAGAAAGCTTTTGTCTACAATGTTTGCCATCTGCCTGTTTCCACTAGGTGGTATCATTCTAATTGTAGCGTGTAGAGATTTGCTTAATAAGCTTTCAAATTTGTTATTCTTAGCTAAGTGTTCTAGGTGCTTTCATTGTTCATAAGCACAATTCTTCCCAAATCTAGTTAAGAACCTAGCCTCTGTGATATCCTATATCAATCTAATTATGAACTATGAAAAATACTGTCTTTTATCAATTTTGAGACTTTATTTTCATTGAATAGATTTTTATTCTTGGCATTAAACCCACAGAAAACAGAATCTCTTCATCTAACTTCTCAGTTCTGGCTGGGATACTTTCATAATACTTCTGGGTTTTAAATGCAAATGTCTTTGCTGTACTTTTCTGTGCCCATAATCATTAACATTCTCCTTTAAATACCCTCTGGCTTCCTCTTTTGTTTTGGCACACAACAACATTGTTACACTCCAAATCCCCTATGCAGTTTTATTTTCTGTTCATTTTATGTCTTGCAACGTCACACGTCTTTCTGAACTAAATAAGCACTTAAGTTAATGGCCAATTCTGCTGCATCAATGAAGCACCAGAGCCTCTTCTGTAAGAGCAGTTCATTTTTTCCTCCCAAAGTTGCACTGTTTGCTTAGGCCCCTCTAGTTTCTCTTCTCTTTTCTGCCCTAAACTAGTCTGAATTATCAACTTGAATTATCAAGTTTTTCTGGTTTATAACAACATATTCCCTCTAATATATTTAAAGGGCACATATCCTTGCATTCTCCTGATGTATTAGAAGATCTCATAGCAGTTGTCCATTCAGAAAATATTTTGCTTTGTATCACCTGCCTCCCTACTGTGATTCTGTGACCATTCTGGTTCTTATTTTATTTAAATACATAAATTAACCTTAATTCTTCATTATGTAAGAAACAACATTATCTCTTCATGCAGTATTACCTCTTCATCAGAGCAGGTTCTCATTACTTCCCACAAACTCTTGTTCACATTCACCAGGAGTTCATCTTGGATATTTGCATACACTTTTAACCTGAAATGTGGAAAAAAAAGTTGAAAGGAAGTCCTGTTGCAACTGCACCGAGCACATAAAGCAGCACGCTGGTAGTTGGGTCTTACATCTTGGAGAGACCTTCTAAAGCCTTGAATAAATGGGGCCCGTGTTTGTTAAACTCTAGCACATAGTATAAAGTTCATTTCCTATAGTCTTTGCGTGGAGGGCAGGTCCGAAGAGGAGGTAGAGAGCTAGAGAGCCAAAGAAATAGGAAGTGGTGCTAACGAGGCTGGGAAAAATCTTACCGCTGATTCTGAATTTTATCATAAAACTTGTTTCTGCAAAATAAGTTGTAAAAGGCATAATGAATCAGGCCAGAAGTGACCTTCAGATAAGAAAATAAGTCATGTAACTGTATTTCAATCTAATAAACACTGGAAGATTGGAACAACAGATCGTAACCTGTTACAATCCTGCTTTCTATGTTTGAGCATTTTTGATATAATTTGAAAAATTTTACTCCAACTCTTCTGATGTGCAACCGAAACACCATTATAGAATCATAGAATCATAGGGTTGGCAGGGCCCTCTGGAGATCATCCCCTCCAGCCCCCTGCCAGAGCAGGGTCACCCAGAGCAGGTGGCACAGGAACGCGTCCAGGTGGGTTTGAATGTCTCCAGACGGAGACTCCCCCACCTCTCTGGGCAGCCTGTGCCAGGGCTCTGCCACCCTCACAGCAAAGAAGTTCCTCCTCGTCTTGAGATGGAACTTCCTATGGTCAAGTTTGTGCCCGTTACCCCTTGTCCTGTCCCTGGGCACCACTGAGAAGAGCCTGGCCCCATCCTCCTGACACCCACCCTTTCAGTATTTACAAGCCTTGATAAGATCTCCCCCCTCAGCGGTCTTTTTTCCAGACTGAAGAGACCCAAATCCCTCAGCCTTTCTTCATCAGAGAGGTGTTCCAGTCCCCTCAGCATCTTGGTAGCCCTTTGCTGTTCCCTCTCCAGCAGTTCCCTGTCCCTCTTGACCTGGGGAGCCCAGAGCTGGACACAGTACTCCAGGTGCGGCCTCACCAAGGCAGAGTAGAGGGGGACGATGACCTCCCTCCACCTGCTGGCCACACTCTTCTTGATGCCCCCCAGGATGCCATGGGCCTTTTTGGCCACAAGGGCCCATTGCTGGCTTATGGGCATCCTGTTGTCCCCCAGGACTCCCAGTTCTCTTCCCACCGAGCTGCTCTCCAGCAGGTCACCCCCAACCTGTCCTGGTGCGGGGGGTTATTCCTCCCCAGGTGCAGCACCCTGCGCTTGCCCTGGTTGAATTTCATAAGGTTCCTCTTTGCCCAGATCTCCGACCTGTCCAGGTCTCTCTGGATGGTGGCACAGCTTTCTGGGGTGTCAGCCACCCCCCCGACCTTTGTGTCATCGGCAAACTTGCTGAGGGTGCGCTCTGTCCCCTCGTCCAGGTCATTGATGAATATATTGAAGAGGACTGGGCCCAGTACTGACCCCTGGGGAACACCACTCGTCACTGACCTCCAACTAGACTCTGTGTCCCTAATCACCACCCTCTGAGCTCTGTCTTTCAACCAGTTCTCTATCCACCCTACTGTTCATTCATCAAGCCCACTCTTCCTAAGCTTCCCTATGAGAATGCTGTGGAAGACTGTGTCAAACGCCTTGCTTAAGTCAAGGTAGACCACATCTACCGCCCTCCCCTCATCTATCCATCCAGTCACGCCATCATAGAAGGCTATCAGATTAGTCAGACATGATTTCCCCTCGGTGAATCCATGTTGAGTATTTCTGATAGCTTTCTTTTCCTCCACATGCCTTGAGATGACGCCCAGAACGAGCTGTTCCATCATCTTTCCAGGGATGGAGGTGAGGCTGACCGGCCTGTAGTTCCCCAGCTCCTCCTTCTTGCCCTTTTTGAAGACTGGACTTAGTAAAAGATAAATTACTTGAGGAAAATCAAACTTTAATTATCTCCATAACCACAACTCCTCCCCAAGAGTTAGCCCTATACCATCTGAATCTGTAATAAACTGGCTGCCAGCATGAAGTAGGTTAACTATAATTTTTTTATTTTTCCTGTATGTAGTGTATGAACTGTCTTCAGGCCACTTTGCATGCAACCAGAGCTGAAAAAATAAAATTACTGATATACTCTGACTGAAAAAACACTTACTCGTCTATCTTCTGAGAAAGGGCCTGGCAATCTTCCTCATAAATACGCAGCTTGGGGCGATAAATGTATTGGCTGTAAATGAGGTCTTCTGGAGTAGGTGGTGCACTGACTGCACACTGGGGAAAAACAGAGGGGAAGATTGTGAAGAAAAAGAAAAAAAAGATGCATATTTTTCAGAAACTAACTTCCAATTAAGTCATGTACAGGAGCCAGTAAAAGACTCGGAAGCTTGATTTTTGCAGAACAGAAACATTACACAGCCCTGTGTTCAGGACGATTGCAAAGTAAGATTATTGCCTTACTGGTAGTAACTTGGTGCTGAGCGAGTGGTACTTGTCTGCACACAAAAAAATAGTTCCCATGTCTACATGAATTCAGCGGAGACCTTTTGGGATAAAGATACTGAACCTGGGTTCAGGCAGAACAGACTTAAGGGGAAGAAATAAAGAGTAGTAA
Organism: Larus michahellis; assembly: GCF_964199755.1. Lineage (NCBI taxonomy): Eukaryota > Metazoa > Chordata > Aves > Charadriiformes > Laridae > Larus > Larus michahellis. Next base: position 93,885,485 of record NC_133899.1, on the reverse strand, counting down.
TGTCATGGTGAAGCACTTAAGAGGGAGAAAGTAGAAGAGGTAGGAGGAGGCAGAGCAGCATTTCAGGGTTCTGATTTCAGTGGCTGATGGACATGGTAAGAAGATAAAGTGAAAAGGTTAGACTGAGCTTCTAATTCTAACTTTCAAAATTATCACCCTTAAAACAAGTTAAAAAGGCAAGAATTGCCGTATTTATCCAAGAACAGATAATCCTGAATATATGGTATTTCGTTAACAGATTGAAATCTATTCTGTTTCTCAGTACTGAGCAAAAAAACCATCAGACTTTTCGGAAGTGAACAAGCAAAGAGAGAGGAGGAAGCACACAGGGTCTAACACACTTGTCAAGGCGGAACTGACTTCTGGCTTAATTCATTTAAAGGCCTTTAATACAAACTGGTTAGTTGATAGAAATTTTTTTAAAAAAAGACAAATATAATTTAAGGTCAATTATATCATTATCTCAAAGGACAGATACTCACATTGGCTGGAACATGGCTATGCCGGGGCTTCTGAATCGTAACATGGACTTGAAGAAGTGTAAAAAACTCCCCAACTGTGATAACACCATTCTGAAATTTCTGTAAAGATTAGGGAAAACGTCCGGGTAAGTAGTAAGTACATTTTTCAAGCAAGAACGCTTACTTGCATATATGCGCACAAGTATTTTTCCTGTTAGGACAAGAAGTTAGCATCTTTCAGCTGTTTACGTACCTCCCGTAAGTTATCTTCACAAATGCTGTCTGTGAGAAGCAGAGACTCCATCTGACTGCTCCGCTGAACTAGCCAGGAAAAACAAAAGGGGGATATTGCTGGGGTTAATAATATTCTTACAGAAATACGTACCTAAGTTCATTAGCTTTGGAAAAAAAGCTATTTTAATGTAGAGTTTGACCTTTCTGTGCATTTCCAGTGCTGAATGAAGTCATTGAGGAAACAACTACTTGTGACAAATAAGCCGGACTAGATTAAGAATCTAATGTAGAATAAAGTCTGTGTCAGAGCAGTAACGAAATGACAGAGTTCACTTTTCTATGGGAGGAAAGCCACATGTAACACACTAAAAAGTAATGAAAGTGAAGAAGGGCTCCAACCAGTTTGCAGAGGGCATCCTGCATAGACTGAGCTTTCAAGGTGAAAACACGGCATTCGAGTTCTGAGCCAACAAGGGCTAGTTTCTCACTCAAAGGAAGGAGCCCAGCTTCTACTGGATAAGGCACATGCTTTCATGGTTGCAGAGGGCCAAATTGGAATTGGTTTTGTGAATAGAAGCAAGATATCACTTATCAGATGATTGGCAGATTTCTGCCTCATTGCTAGGTATCAGCTAATTAGCAAGAGCTAATTAAACCTGGGGGCTGTATCTGCTTAGAGCCTGTCCCTGCAACGCGCTCTGAGGAGTCTTTTTCCAAGAGCGCAGCGCTGAGACACGCAGTCTCATTTTGCACAGAACCAGCTTAAAATCATCTTTGGGCCAGCAGAGTTTGAGATGGGGCTTCAAACTGCCTCATCAGCCCAACTTGCCCTTGAAACTAAACCTGGACTTAAACTCTGCTCCTTTTTCTTCCCATCCCGGTTTTCCTTGAACAGCTTGGACTCCTAGCCAGAATGTAAACCACTGACGGGCCGGGTGGGAAGCTGTGACACAGGCATTCAAGGCCTTTCCCAAATGAAATAAATACTACGGCCAGGGCTCTGCCTTGATTAAGTGTAAAGAACACGAGTTTCAGACTGTTATCACAAAGGAAGCCTTACTTGTTAATTCCGTGTCAGCTTTAACAGAATCCAGAGAGCTGCTGGTGCTGGCATGAGTACAGTCAGGGCTTTTAGCCGCCAGATTTGGAGGGTCTTCACCTTCACGAACTTCTACTTGGCTCTGAGACACAGCGCCAAAAGTAACCTAATATTAGCAAGTTTGAAAACAAGGAAATATTAAGAGTGCTCTATGAAACAATGCAGGAGTAAGTCGATCAGCAGTTTATTGTAGCTGTTTCTTGACATTCAGAATTGTTTCATTTTTAGTATCGGCACATTTTATATCTAATCAGCATGACAAACCAGTGTATAGCTAGTTAAGCCATTTCCTATGATGCCACACAGGAAGTAAAGCTGCAAAATCCTTCATTCATTCCTCAAAGCAGTCGCCACCACAGCACCCTCTTCCACCTTTTGGAACTAGAAAGTTTCTACTGATGATGTACAAACCTATTTTTAAGGTGAGATTAATGTTCCCTATTTGCACAGATTTTCTTGATTCAGCTGAGCTGCAATTTGTGCTGTCTATAAAAAAACTAATTTAAACTTGACATCCATGTTTGGACTTTAAATAATTACTTTAGGCCTTACTCATTGTCCTTCAGCAACATCTAGCAAATAGTTGAGTTCAGAGGACTAAGAGTATTTCGTTGCGAAAGGATTAAAAGGACACTATGGAGAGAGTGATTTACAATTGACTTATCCCTTATCCTGTCTGTTGTGTGTGGCTCAGGAAAGTTGCACAGATCAACCCGATTGTTCTATTTTGGCAAAACAATGAAAAATACGGGGAATGACATAGCAAAATGACCGCAAACTGGTAGTTAAGAGAAACAAGAAAACTTACCAATAGATCTGCTTACACCCCAAAATTTAAACAAAAGTCCCGCCTGTTAGTGCTGACTGTATCTTTATAACGATCGATTAGGCTCACCTGCAAGTCTTGGGAGGCCTCACCACCCAAGTTTTCATCCCTCTTCACCTTCTTTGGACTTTGAAGATCCTCCTTATCTTCTTCCAAAGCTCTTTTTGTGTTGTTGCAAGTTTTTGTCTCTTCAAATTGATTCTCTTCATTGGGGGAGATTTCTTTTTGGCTTATCTCATTGCAAGCGTTTTCCACGAGTTCAGAGCTCACAGATTCATTTGAATCCATTTCTTCTAGGCAGACGGGAAGAAATTCTTCTGCTATAAACTGAGAAGGGCTGAAGTTCTGCCTACTAGATGTGCTGGTACCTGGGGCTTCACCAGGGTTTTCACCTACTTCTGAATCTGGTGCTTCTCTTTTGTCTGAAGATTTTGCGTTTATGTCTTGTACACTAGAAACAGAAGGATTTCTTCTGTTCGGTAATTTAGGCTGGAAGATGCCTAGAGGGATATTTATTCCTTGGTATTTATCTTTAAGTGCCATGCCTAAATTTGCATCTATGGGAGCAGCTCCAGATTCAAGACCTGTGTTTTCCTGCTCTTTATTATCAGATAAATTATTTGGTTCATTTACAGTATTTTTTCCTAACCTCAAGGTATCCTGTGGCTGAATTGATTTGGGCAATTGGTCAGAAAAAGCAGTTTCAGAAACAGAGAGAACTGCAGATTTCCTTCTAATATTTTTCAGTTTTGAACAAACATTTAAAATACCTGATAATTCAGGTGCAAGAGTAGGATCTGTTTGATCTCTTGGACTGTCACTGACCAAACGTTGCTCAGTTTGTTCAGAGTTTATTTGAAAGTCTTTTGGAGGTGTCTCCCCTTCAGCCGGCAGTCCCTCATTTTCCTTTGATTCCTTGTTACAAACTGCAGCAAGGCTTCCTCCAGCCAAGCCTGAATCTGTACCTAAATCTTCACATCTAGATAAATCATCTTGCAATACTTGGTTTCTCTGAGCACTACGTGCATCTGAAGAAGCCTTCAAAGAATCTGATTGCTGGGTGGGAAGCGAAACACCGGATACCAAATCGCCACTTTCTTCACTGCAATCCATGGTCCCGTTACTTGGAAGCTTGAAAGATACTCTCTCTGATTTCAGGTTTTCTGGCGGTATGAGATCCTGCTGACTGTTCATGGGGACAGAATTATCTGTGGGAAGGTCGAGATCCTGTGGTGTCTTCACACCCATAGTCTCTTCTGGCCGTGAGACAGAATAAGTGGAATCTGGTCTCAAAGTTGCGCCACTGGGGACTTTGAGAGCTCCTTTCTCGCTAGGGAATGCTGGGGCTGATGAAGCAGAAGGGGCAATGCTGGTCTTATCCTTAGACTTTGTGTGATATTCACCCTTCAGGTCATTTGTATGCGGAGAATCTATTTCATCTCTGCCAGACAGCAACGCACTATGCAAGTCTGGTTTCTGAGTGCTTTTATGTGACACTTCTTGGTTCTCAAATCCATTAATGTTGTTATTAACAGCAATAGTATGGGATGCAGTTATTTCCATATCATCTTGGTTGTGGGTAAACACAATGGTTTTATCAGGAGGAACTGCAGAAGTGGCTGGAATGGACACTCTGTTCTGTACATCAATTTCACCACTTAATACAGCTGTATGAGTTTTAGTGATCTCCATATCCTCAGCCAAAGTAAAAATGACAGTTTTGCTCTCTGGACAGGAGGCTGTTTCAACCTGCTTAGCCAGGTTTCGTCTATCCTCACAAAAGACTCTTTCAATACTTTCATCAACAGAGTGAGACTCAGTCATTTCCATGTCAGCCTGGTAACTCGTAAACATAATTGTGGAACTTAAAGGAACAGACTGTTTGGGTTGCCTGCCTTGCAGATAATTTTCTTCCAGAGCTGCATTATGGGTTTTAGTGATTTCCATGTCATCCATAACAAACGTAGTAGCTTCGCTATTTGAAAGTGCTTGCCGTCCAGCCTCCTTATCCAAGGTTGGTTTAGCATCACATACAACTTTGACGGTATTTTTATCAGCAGAGCAAGACTCGGTAATGTCCATGTCAGCCTGGCTACTCGTGAAAAAAACAGTTTTAACAGGATGAGCTGAAGAGACAGAATGAAGCTCTCCCTCATTTCGTGAGACAATTTCATGGCCTATTGCAGCCGTATGGCTCTCTGTGATCTCCATGTCATTATTCTCATCATTCAGTGAAAACAGAACAGTCCTTTCCCCTGTTGTTCCCTTCAAGCTTTTCCGTCCAGCCCTTTTAGCCATGGCAAGCATCCCCTGAGATGCGGCCTTTTGCATAGATTCATCAATTGCAACAGTATCGAGTCTACTTATTTCCATGTCATCACTGTAGGTAAAAAAACAAGTTTTATCTCCAGAAATTAAGGATATGTCATCATTTGAACTTTTACGCTGCAAAATTATTTTGTTTTCTGCTGAAACTGTATGGCTTCTGGTGATGTCCATATCAGCATCTTCTGAAAATATGGTCGTTTTCTCACCTGCAAAAGGCAAATGTTTTAAACCAGTCATGGTTAACATTTTCTTGCCAGATACCAAGTAGTACACATCGCACGTGGCCTGCTCCTGATTATTTGTCATCATGGCCCCTTTTTTTAAGGACATTATTTTATTTTCATCTTGAACAAGGTATCCTGGTACTGCTTTTCTTTCTGATAAAACAGCATTGATGATGTAATCAGGAGCCACTGTTGCACTGTTTCCAGTCAAGTCCATGTTTTCACCAGAAGGAAACACAACTGACTTTTCTGAAAACGAAGGCAAGTGGGAACTTCCCTTACGTGGTTCACACGCATTGGCTCGTAACGGCTCTTCAGCACCCCTCAAGGGCAGGCCATCAACCGAGTGAGGATTTTTAAAACCCTCTTCAGAAGAAATTGTTTTACCAATTGAAAAATCTCTCTCAGAATCTACTCGAGTTGGCAATACTTTGTTTACTACCCTCATAGTATGGGGTTTCTCTTGCCTGGCTGAGTTTTGGCAATTTGCATTTATTCCTAATATTGTTCCAAGTTGTTCATTTCCTTTCATTCCAGTGGGAGCGGGCTCATTACTGGAAATAAACAAACCACTTGGAGCCAAAGGAGTAACAGTTTGCTTATTTGTGTTCATTTTCAAATCCCCACGTTCTCTTCCTGGAGTCTGACTTGTGATATCTCCACCAGAAAACCGGAAGGTCTGGTTTTGCAGCTGCTTGGATATTTCATTATTTTGGTTATGATTATTCTCGTATTCTTGTACTGTATTAATAGGGGCAACATCAAAGGCAGCAGGATGAGTTTTGGTTATGTCCATGGTTTGATCATCTGAAAACACGCCCATTTTGTCACTTGTGCAGAAAACTGAAGCATTTAGAAGGTTTTTTCCCAAAGCTTGTGATGTAACAACTTTTTGACTTTGCAAAGACATGAATGCAGAGGTCTCGGTGACAATACTCTCAGGGACTTCTCTCTTTTGCTCTTGTAATGGACGCACGCTCTTTGCACAGGAACTTGGACCACTTGCCTGAAAGTATGTTTTTCCAAGCTTCTTATCAACCACTATCACCTCAAGATCTTCAGTATTCATTTCTATAGCCTGGCTTCTTTTAATATTCCTAGTGATACTGGTCACCTCAAGATTTTCTTTGTCCATATCTAAAGAATTTGCAGCTTCACTGACATTTTTGTTCTGGTTCTTTCTTGGAATTATTTTACAATGCATTTGTTTTGCTTCTGCAGTTATCCCATTGCTTTGATCATCGATGACAACAGCGTGGCATTTAGTTATTTCCATTTCTTTCTGTTCATTTAAATTGAGAGATGTAGATCTGTTATCAAGAAAATGAGGTTTGTGGGTGACAGAGGAGAACACTGCAGCAGCAGATTCATTTTCAACGTTCTTTCCATCCTCCTTGACCATACAGGTTTTAGTCAAGTCCATATCTTCTCCTGAGAATATTACCGTCTTCTCACCTGGCAGGGAAACAGGTTGAGAGTTTGCCAGTCTGTGCTGAAGTCTGCTCTTAGAAACACCGGCAGGCACTGAATTTGTACATGAATCCAAACTAACATTCACTGAAGCAGTCCTGTGATCTTGGGTCACTTTTTCGATTTGTTCACCTGAGCCTGCAGATAGTTCAAGTGCACTATTTTTATATGACACAGAAGCTCGATTATCTAAAGATGTTAGACTCTTTGTAATGTCCCCGTCACCATGTGCTGGACGTCTGTTTTCCGCTAGCAAAGGGTTGGTATTAACTGGCTTTTCAAAAGTTCTGTGATGTGAACTGTTCATTTCTTTGGTACTGTCACTATAGATTACATCTGTATAATTCCCAGTAATTTCCATGTCATCACATTTAGAAAAAACAAGAGTTTTATCACCTCGGAATACAGTCTCAGATGAAATGGATCCTGGGATGGAAGATGTTCTTCTGGCCTCTTGTTTAACAGTTCGTGGCACTGTAGGATCTCGTCTGTCTGCAACAGTTACTTTTTTGTCTGTACAAAGTTGAGGGTCCTGCTGAACAGTTAAGTGCTGATTAGTTGCTCTCTTTAATACAGGATTATCTAACTCTGTGGACGGGAAATCCTTTTTGAAGTTTAGACTTTGATTCCCAACGCTGGAGAAGGGAAAAGACATTTTTGCAGTGTGACTAGTTGTCATATCCATTCCATCATCTACGAATGCCTCAGTAACATCCCCACACAGTAATTGCTCTGGTGGAGCTTCACAACCACCAGAAAACATAGCTTTGACATCAGATGCCTGGCATTTTGTCATTTCCATTCCATCATCTTGCCCTCTAAAGACTTTTGTTACATTGCAGGTGTCTGATGGTTCATTGGAATGTATAAATTCCACTGATGATCGTGCCATGTCTTCTGAGACTTGTGGTGGGACAAAAAAAACATTCTCTTTTTCAGGTCCCCCAATAGGATTAAGTGCCTTTTCATTTGACTTCAAGCTCATCAAAAATTCATTGAAATTTATTTTTTTTACAGTAGTAGCATCTTCCTTCTGTTCAAAAGATGGACACAAATGGTTTGTAGGGTCAGAGAAAAAAACAGATTCTTCGCTGGTTTCTGCCTTTCCATTATTAGAGTTTAACCCAGCTAGAAACGATGTGATATCTATCTTCTCAGTTGTGTCAGCTTGATTGTTTTTCAGGTTACGTGTAATCACTGCAGTGTGACTAGCTGTCATATCCATTTCATTTTCATCAGAAAAGATGAGGGTGGTGTCAAGCCTATTGGTTCTTTGAATGGCGTTGTCTGCATCATGCCACTAGAAAAAAAACAAAAAAAAAAAAGAGGAAGAAGTTACAGTTACTGACACTTAAAACAAATGATCCAATAGTTTATTCTATTTAAAACAGAAGTCAACTAATGCAGTCCTAAGGTTATAGCTCTATCTTTACATCTTTTTTTGGAAAAAAAAAATTATCGATTTCAGTCCTCCTCAATAAGCAATAGGACATTCAAGAAAAGGACAACTGATCATATTACAGCATATCATATTTAAATCACTTTTTTGGAAAGACTGTGTCTCAGTTTTACTGCTGGGCAAAGACTTCATATCTAGACATATCTTGGTAAGCATGGAACAATTACTGAGTCTTACGGATCAGTATTTTCTAAATCTCTACAGTGCAGTCTCCACCCTTCCCTTCCCCCAGCTGCAGGCAAAAACCTTGCCCAGCTTATCATGCATGTGCCCCAAAGCAGCAGCACCAAGGTGGTATGCTTGGTGTATGCGTGTGGTTTAAAAGACTTATTTTTTTAAAAAAAATAAATTGGCAGTAACAAGTTATAATACTATATTTAATCAAATATAATGAATATATTGATTAAGAACAGCTTCATGTTTACTTCAAATTACATACGCTATTTTATAAATGCAAGAAACGAAATATACTAGAAGAAGCACAACCATATACATTACCCAAAACAAGGAGAGACAGAGTTTCAAACGGATCGTTATAGCCTCCTGGTATATATCTTCTCATCCACACTAGATTTGAACTGGTTTGTTTGGTTTCTAACATTCGTTAACAACAGCAAACATATGTTTTTAAGCCCTATCTTTAAACTCAACATAAAAAAGTCAGAAGCCATTGCAATAAGGGAGACTGTTTTGACAATTGCTTTGTTTGACAACACAGCGCCGTAACATCATCACTGAAGTGTAACGCGGGTCAGGATTTCTGCGCAATTGTGCCTGTGAAGGTCTCGGCTAAGAATTCTGTGCTTTGTCGCTTGATTCAACTGAAGAAATTCAGTTACCAGTTCATGCTAATCATTGCAATTTGTCTAAAGCTTTTTAACAGCAGGAACAGAGAGTACATATGTGCATATCCATTCTACCCAGGGAAGAAAAATACACAAGCAGACCTATCTGAAACATAAGCTCCTTTGCATATTCTTAGATAAGAATTGAAAAGAATGGAGGAATTAGCTCGGGTAATGAAAAGTTAGCAAGCAATTTTAGAAGCAAGACTTATCAATATTGCAGTATAACGCCTATCAGATTAGGAAAATACTTCAAAATATAGATTAGCTTTCAGAAGAATTTTATGTGAATACAAGGATTTATTTTTTAGGCAGCTGAGTTACATTTTTCATCTTTACTACACAAATTATTTGATTATATTTTGGACACTGACATTTTCAGCATCAAAAAAAATAAAAGCCTTCCCATACCTCAGTCTGCTGCACCGATGCCTGGATAGGAGCATGAAGCAAAGTGTTCATCCCTGTCAAAAGAAGAGGAAATACTCCAGTTGTTGAACTATTTTCTTATTATTTTATCCACTGAGCTGAAGACCTATGCACTCATTTTACAAATTCTGCTAAGTAAGTAAATACTATTAAAAACAAATATAACCTGAAAGTATTTTCAGTACTCTGTTCAGCACGTGCAAGAGCCACCTGTACTTCTACAACACAATGCCTGTAAACAGCTTTACGGGACAGAGCCCATTCACGCAACAGTCCTCTCGCTCAGGAAGGCTGTTCTAAGCATGTTAAAATTATTCAAACAGAATCAATAGTTTTGAATATTCATTTTGCTATTAAAACTATTTCCAAACTCACCAGTGATCTCACATGGAACAGCCTCAGGTTCTTCATTTCTACAAAAGGCAGGTTAGGTAAAGAGTTTGTTAAAAGATTTCAAAACAGAAGGCTTCAGCAATATACTGAAAAGGCAGAGAATTCTGTTGCATAGCTCACCTGGGACTGGGCACCAGATACCAGACACTACTTACGTGTCTGCAATATATTCTAATTTGAGTTGCAATCTTATTTTCCACTTCCAGTCCCTAAAGGGGCTCCAGGAAAGCTGGGGAGGGACTCTGGATCAGGGAGGGGAGCCATGGGACGAGGGGGAAGGGTTTTACACTGCAAGAGGGGAGATTTGGATGAGATCTGAGGAAGAAATTCTGTGCTGTGAGGGGGGTGAGCCCCTGGCCCAGGTTGCCCAGAGAAGCTGTGGCTGCCCCATCCCTGGAGGGGTTCAAGGCCAGGTTGGACGGGGCTTGGAGCAACCTGGGCTGGTGGGAGATGTCCCTGCCCAGGGCAGGGGGTGGCACTGGGTGGGCTTTAAGGTGCCTTCCAACCTGAACCATTCTGTGATTCTACGATTAAGAACAGCTAAAGTCTAAGAAAGATAAATTGCTTAAGAAATAGTACATAGGAGTATGAAGGCAGGCGTTTTCAAGACCAAGAAGCCTTTGCTAGAGACTGATTTTTATATTTATTCGCACATGCATACACATACATGGTACTATATTGGGTTGATAACTTTAAAAGCATGAGTTAATAACAGTTGTACATAAGGTGATTCGTTGCTATACATTTTAAATGTAAGAAATTCCCCTTCACACATAGAAACTGTCTGAATTTGTTATTTCACCTACCAGGTCATTTTAATTTTAAAAATCCCATCATCTTGTTTTATCTAGACAAGAACTTTAAGGCCAGACTAACACTTTATCTACCTCTGAAGGAAAAAGTTATAGCAATAAATATCAAAGACTATGTCTATCACATACGGAATCTGGTGGGTCTTTCCTGGAAAGCATTCCCAAGCAATCAGCTTTGGAAGGACGCAGTTTCAAGCCATAATTTTTCAGAAACCGCTATCTTTTGGTGAGTGACCACCAACACAGCTATATCCTTTTTTTGCTGTATCCCTTCTTTCACCAATCAAAAGCACTGAGCAATTTTATATCTAAATAAATATGTATGCTGCATTTCTTTGAAGAGTAGTATTTTGACGGTTGCGTGTCACGTGAAGATATGTATTTGCAGGACAGAACTCTATAGTCATGGGAATTTTTTTCAAACTTACTGATTAAGCAGCACATCATTCCTTGTATCTGCTGCACACTCTAAAAATAGTAAAAAAAAAAATAATCAGACATTACAATGTGAGAAGCATGATGAAAACGTCAGAGACGAGTAAATTTCACAGAAAAGAATGTTCTCAAGTTCTCACTCTTGATGTGCATTCTTATCGTGGCAAAACCCCAGGGAAGCAAAATACTTGAAAGTGCATTAGCTTTTCAGATTCTTCCTAGGTAATCTTTGACAGAGTGAATATGACATTCTGCTCAGCCTCAGCCTTCTTTTGATCTAAATCCCCAAGGCAGATTTTGTTCTAGGTGCATTTTGTCTAAGAAAATAATTCCTTTTCTGAGCTACAAGGTCCACAGTGCCAGTAACTAATGGTTTTTCAGCCAGTCCATGATAGCCAGCTGACCATATTGTTCCTTACCTGTGACTGACAGGCCTGACTTCTTGAATTCAGGCTAAAAATCTTTTTGCTAACAGTCTGTGAATCCTATCAGGAGAAGAGAATGGAGTTTTACCTGTACTTTCTGCTGTGTTATTCTTAACATCTGACTCGAAGACTCTGCAGCTAAGAAAAAAACAAAACAAAACAGTTTTTGAAAAACACAAGACTATCTGTTTTGAAGCAAAGAAAAAAAACAAAGTAAAAAAAAATCAGCCCTAATTTCAATCTTTTCACCGTAGTATGTTCCGAAATGAGCTATCAAAAGCCAGAAGCTTACTGAACCCAACCATATTTTCCAGCGGGAAGATGCCATTATCATATTTAAGATGGAAATCACAAAAAAACTTTAAAGGGAAACAAAAATTTCTAATAAATTAAATTCACTGAACCATTTTTTTTTCTAGCTAGGAAGAGAAAATGAATAATGGCTCTCCTGGGTCTCAAAAACAACACAAAATAACAACAATCACCAGTATGCCTTCACTGAGTACTCACAAACATATGCAAACAGCCGTTTTAGGGGGTACCACATTATTACCTATAGCTGGCATTTTATGCTTAAATAAAGGATGTAGATCTGCGTCCTTCAGATCAAACTTACTTTATGGTGTTCGCAAAGCTGACACGGCGAGAGTTTTTCCTACGTTTTTCTACATTGATGTCCTGACAATAAAGAACACAACACTTTTATATACAGAGAACTGTTCTTATCCCATAAGCCACAATAAGCATAGCTTTTAATGAAACAAAAACAAACAAAACCACACACACTTCTCAAAATAATAATCTATGATCCCAACAAGTACAACAGATATTTACCAACATTCTTAAACAACTTTATAGCTCTCCAACTTCTCCTGACATAAAGACACCCATCTCACAAGAATTAGGATCTAAAGATCACTTTGTGAGACCTGCCTAGTTTCAAACACAAGGCACAGAATACCAGTTATAAGGATTTTTGTCTGGCATATTGTCTGGCATACTAGGGAAAGCTTATGTAGTTGCTTAGCAAGAGAGCTGCGAGACGTTTTTTCTTTAGTTTTTCATTACAAGAGCTGAAAAAAAAATAGTGATACTCGTTTGTCTTTATGGGAGAAAGGGAAGGGTTCATGAAAGAATCAAAGTCACCATTTTCTCAAAATGTCTAAATGGTGTCACTGACTGCATGATCATATTAATGCAATGTCCCAAGGTATGTAACAATGCAACGTTACATCCACTGGAAAGCTAATTCATCCTACCACTGCTGCGCAGGTGTCTGCAGTAAGCTTCCCTAACCAAATAGCTCAGTCTCAGGACAGTGCAACACACGTTAAGAAAACACAAAGTATTAACATACCAGGCACTACCCGTTATATGCACATGACAGACAAAGCTGGTAAAATACTTAATTTTTTTAAAATCACATCAGCAACACAAACAGTTATGAATGATGTCACACTACTGTATATGATAGTCTTACATTGCTCATTAGCAATACTGTCCATCATTGTTAACAGGTATTCAAGTTTAAATGAACACTGAGAGCCACTCTTCATACTCAAAGTTTTGAAATAGATGTGCATAAGTATTTCAGGCTCATATTTCATATTCTAAAGAAATTATTAGAGGCTTTTTCACTGAAAGCCTTATATGCTAAAAATGACTTTTCAAGTTCTGCAAGCAGCAGCAGATAAATCATATAAATATATGATGCAGCTACAACATTAGTCCATAGAACACGCCCTGGGTAGAAAAGGCATTTCAAGAGACATCCAAACTGAACAGGCCTAGAGTTACAATTTCTAAGAAACAACAGACACTATAAACGTGAAATATATTCTGTACGTATTTCTGGAAGAAAATGGTTAATTTTTAGCTTTTACTTTAAATAAATTGGAAGGGTGAATTTTTTCAGATGTAAAGCCATCTCACTGACTATACCAGTTTGTACTCTGGTGGATCAAATTTCAAGTCAAATGGACAACAGCAAGCTATGCCAGTTAATCTCTGTTTATTCCTCTTTTCTTGATAGAAGAAATATTCTGATGTAAAACAGAAGTGTAAGAAAAACTCAATTGATTTCTTATAATATTTAGTACTCCAAACATTATTTTCCAGAGCAGTTATTACAAGAGTTTTTACATCTGCATTATTCAAGTGATACAGTTAAATTAGCAACAAGTTGAGGAGCAAACTGAAGATGTTAAGAGCGTTGGCAAGAAAGGATTTAATAAACCTACCTGCGTCAATTCATTCCCATTTCCCAGATCATCAAGAGGATTTCGCGGAGCCTTTAAAATCTACAAGGAAATATAATAGTTGAGAAGATCAGCTCCAGCTACAAGAGCTGATTACTTGGCTGAAGAGAGTTTCTAAGAGCCACCAGTGCCCCAGTCAATCATATCAATCTAATAGGCTATTTCTTTGCATTTGGAATTCTTTTCTTCAACTGTGATGAGAAAACAAGTTCCTCTTTACAGCTGCCCTTTCTTTCCTTCACTCACTTACAGGGTTTTCTTTTGAGAAATGCTTTAAGTTACTCACAGAGGACAGTCGCTTCCCTTTGATGTGCTCTGTATTATCACTGGAAGGGAAAAAAAGGGAAATGGGTATTAGGGTATAAACTTGAACCAAGACGTATTTCTTGAACAGTACTGCTACACTTTTAAGGTTAATAAATTCATTTCTCTGATGTTTTTACAAGTGTGAAAATAAATAAACAAGCTTGCTTAGAATTGATCATTCATTTCAGCACTAGTTCCCAAAAATAAGCTTTGGAAAGTTCAGCAGATTGCCCTCCAGCCCCCATGGTCAGTTGGTCTCCAGAGTCCGCTGCCGTGAGCCTTCCTACACACCATCAAAGAAACTCCCTGTTCTTCATCACAATGGATAACACATTGCATTCAAGAGATGCTGAAGTGCATGCACAGATTAAGTTTTGCCTCTAAATGATAATATTTATACCACAATAAAATTCTTAGAAGGTTTCAACTTACTTTTCCATGTTAGGGTCTGTGTAAATCTTGTACATTTCTGAAGGAAGTGCTTTTCCTAGAAAATACAGTACCGAAATCCAAAAATATTAATGAACCTCAGTAAGAAAGTAGCACACAACCACAACTAGATACTAATCTTAGATGTTATAATTTTTCTCTCCATCTTTCTTTAGTCACAGGAATGCACCGAAGTGTAATAGGCCTCTCAAGCCCATGTTTTCTATTACGTATCATATTATAAAACAACTGTGCTAACAGTTTGAGTCTTACTAGTTAGGCATCCTTTTATTTAAAGTTAAGATTCTGGTAACTGTTGGAGATAAATGTGCTCAAACCTTATATAATACAAAGTTTGCTAGTTTGCTCTGACACACAAGACAATTTTTCAGTCGCTGCTTCTCCCTCCACCCCAAGAATGTCTTCTGCAAATGCAAATAGCTCCCACTAGCAGAGAAAACTACAACACTTCTCAAAAGTTGCATAAGGGGATAAAATGAATTAACCCACGCTGACAGGATGCCAGTGCTTACACAGGTTTAATATTGCCTAACATTTCTTGTAAACCGCAACAAAATTCAGGCCTTTCAATACCAGGTCAATATTCCTCATAACTTCAGTCTCCCATGGACCTGACAAAAAATCACCAAAAAATGTACCACAGGGTCAACACTACAAGAGCAATACGTGACATTTTCTGTGCTATTTCTTGTATTTCAGCGATGATCTTTACCTACATCTGTCCATCAATAACCACACAAAGTATACTTACAGTACAGCTATAAGCAATTTGACAACACTTATCACATTACTTTATTCTCCCCTCGCTAAACCCCAGCAAGCAATGTTGTAAGAGAAACACTTGCCTAAGCAAGGATCAAGCGATTTGTAACTAACAAGTTTTACAATTAGAAATAGAGAGATCTGCACGGAACTGCTCAGCTTCTACATTTCACAGAATCACAGGCTCTCAGGTCTGCAGGGACCTCCGGAGATCATGGGAGTCCCCTCCGTGCTCAAAGATACAGCAGATCGCTCAGGACGTTGTCCAGTCCAGTTTTTAATATCTCCAGAGAGAAGCAATCTCCCAGAGAGAACACGGTCTCCCTGGACAACCGGCCCCATCTTCACTGCGTTTGTTTCCCCCCTTATGTTTAAATCAAATTTCTTGCATTTGAATTGGTGCCCATTGCTTCTTATTCCTTCACTAGATACATCCAAGAAGAGCTTGTCTCCATCTTCTTTAAACCCTCCCATCCACTGCTCGCCCTTGTCCACCAAGCCAGTTACCTCACTGGAGGTGATTTAAGCCACAAATTGTCTCTTATTTTCCAAGCTAAAACTAAGCCTTATGCAGGAAAAAGCAAGCTCTAGGTTTAGCAAAATGCTAAATCACATAAATGCTATTGCATAGTATTGGGATATTGCTCACAAGGCAGAGCAGAGTTCAAATTATATGGGAAGGGAAAAGGAAAAATCTTTTCAGAAATATCAATTTGCTCAAAGATGATGTTTACGCAGAGCAAAAAGCATAATGAGAAAACCTAGCCAACAGATCATTTTTTTCCAGTGAATTTCTGTTTGCTTAAACAGAAAAAAGCACTATTTTGAAGACACCATTACATGTGAAGGTATAACAAATAAGAGCCAGAGAAGTTTTCCAGAATGACATTGTACTTGAACACAGAAGCCAATTTGCTGACGTGAATTTTATTAATCTCTTGTTTTATTTTTGCAGAGTAATTCCTCTTGCCAAACCTGCAGCAGGTTTACGTTAGTACCAGCCAAAAAGGCATCTGAAGAGGCCTTGGCTTTCGGGATCAGCAGCTCTGAGGCCACAAAGCCGAGACGCTGCTTCCAGGCTGGCATCCCCACAGCAGCCTGACATGCTGGACCAGGATGAACACAACAAAGAAGGGACACAGAAGATGGCCCTGCATACAGGTGTCTGGAGAAAAGGGAAAGGACAGAGCATGGCTATTGAAAGCCCCATCTAGTCTGCCAGGAGTCTGCTATTAGGTCTATTCATCCAGAGTTCACGAACCAATCAACACGCTCAGGAGTCATTCACAGAATCACAGAATCTTAGTGGTTGGAAGGGACCTCTGAGATCATCGAGTCCAACCACCAAAAAAAAAAAAAAAAAACCCAAAAAAACCCCCCACACCAACACCCACCTACTAAACTCCATACCCACAACCCCACACACAACACCCCACCACAAACAATAATCTTGGGCACTAGAGCATGCCCTGAAGAGCCATGTCTACACGTTTCTTAAATACCTCCAGGGATGGTGACTCCACCACCTCCCTGGGCAGGCTGTCCCAGTGCCTGACCACTCTTGCAGTAAAGTAATTCTTCCTAATATCTAACCTAAACCTCCCCTGCCGCAGCTTCATACCATTCTCTAATCCTTCTTTGAACCCATTTACATATCTTTGACCTACAAGCATATGGCAGCGAGTTGAAATGCTTTGTTACTCTGTTTGTGAAAAAGCATTTCTTATTATTTGTATATTCGGTAAGTACCTCCCAGTTCCACACTGTGAACATGAAGAAAATTTTAAAAAATTCATTCCTGATCTTTAGATGCCGACCCAAGCCCTCTTCGGTCTTTCCCTTCTTTGTGAGTAAGACCCTGTTTGGTCTGTGTTTCCGATTCCTTTTCGATCTCTCGCTGTTTCCCTCGCAATCCCCCGAGTTGTTTCCTTTACCGCCCTGACAGGGCTGACAGCCCGGGAGCCCTCTCCAGAACCACCTCCAAATGCCAAATTACACCTCACTATCCCTTACATCGCTGTTTTCCCCGACGGGAGTTACTTCGCATCGATCAGGACTGCATTTATCTGCCAGTTTATCGGGCGATTCCCCTCACGCCTGGAGGCCGCCCCCGGCTCCGGCCGCCCCAGCCGAAATCTCCTCAGGCGCGGGCCCGACGTCCCTCACCCCTCTTCCCGCCTCACCATGGAGCGCCCGGCCTGCGGGGAAGCCTCTCCGCGGGCAGGACTGATCTTCTCCTCCCGCCCTTTCTCTGCCCTCCCCTCACCGCCCGTTACCCCGCAGGGTCCGCCCCAGACACCGGCCTTCGCCTCAGCCGCTCCCGCGCTTCCCCGGCCCGGCCTCGTCCCGCCACCGACCCGTCCGCGGCCGCTCTCACCGACAGCCCCGGGCAGGGCCTTGCCGCCGGCGGGGCACTCCCAAGCTCCGCTGGGCTCCGCCGCCCCCTCTCCCGTAGGGCCGGGCCGCCGCCGCTCCGCCGTTCAAATCTAACCGCCGCCCGCCGCGCCTGCGCCGCGCGCCAAACCGCCGCCGTGACGACGGCGCAGCTGCCGCCGTACAGCATGGCGCCCCTCTAGCGATCCGTACAACATGGCGGCCTCCGCAGAATCAGCCCGCTGCCTGACATTTCGGTATTCGCCCTCGCCAGCGCGCCCCGCCGCCGCGGCGGTGAGGCCGGTGGTCAGCGGCCGGCCCTCACAGGGTCGCTCAGTCCCGGCGCGGTGGCCTTGCCCCTCGGCGTGCCGAGGAAGGGTCGAGCCGCTGGCGCCATCTCGCAGAGGAGCGGCCGGCAGGAAAGGATGGCACGAGCGGTCGGCGTACCTTCTTATAGGCCCGGCGAAAAAGACAGATGCTGTGACGAGGTGGCCGAGTGGTTAAGGCGATGGACTGCTAATCCATTGTGCTCTGCACGCGTGGGTTCGAATCCCATCCTCGTCGGAGACTAAACTTTTCCTCCCAACAACATTTTTTTTCCCCTCAATTCTCAGGGCCGAGGCGCTCGCTGCGCTGCCCCACGGCCCCGGCCAGCTCCCTCCTTCCCTCCCTGCCGGGGCCGCGCTCCGTGGCGTGCGGGGAGGCCGCTTCCTCGGGGGTAGGCCCCAGTCGAGGCCGACACCCCTCAGGCTGCCGCCTGCTCGGGATGATACTTCAACCCTTATGGAAAGATGGAGAAGTGAAGCTGCCGCCTGGGGCAGCCATGGAGGTGCCGTCATGGTGGCCGGGCTTTAGGCCTCATGGCCGCAGGGGTCTGTATTCACAGGGTCGGCCGCCATCCCTCTCCTCAGAAAGCATCCGGCTGCGGAGCCGCAGCCCCGCTGGGAACAAACCGCTCTGGATCTCTCCTTGCAGTCCCAACAAAGCCCCGTGTTCAGGCTGGCCTGGTCCCCAGTGGGAGCTTGGGGTGAATATTGGAGAGATCGGGGGCCGAGGGAGCTCCAGCCAAAGCGATTGCAGCGCCTCATGGAAAATTACGTCAAGGTTTGCTTTAGAAAAGTAATCATTGCAGTCGGCCAACCTTTTCACGAAGTTATAGCGATCTAAAAAGCATAAATGGTTGTATTGAAGAGACAGAGGAAGGCTTTTCCTCTCTGCCTAGTCCATCAATAGTTAACTTTTAAAAAGTCTGGAGGCAGAAGTTAACGATTAACTCCCTTCCTCAAACACCTCATGGCCGGGAAGGGGCCGCGGGCACCTTCTTTGCTGGAGCAGCTGCGCCAGCCCTCCAGGCACACGCCGGGCAGGTTTAACTACGCTTCAGTCCGTCTGGAAATTAGATTATACTAAACCCTGCGCAGGGAACGGCCAGATCACGGCTCCATAGCCTCTCACGTGGCACCCATAACGGACCAGTTAACACCCGGCTGGAAAAGCGTGATCCTGTGGAAGATGAGCGTCTTGGTGATGTTTTAGGGGTTTAACGCTGAGTTAATCCTACGCAGCAAAGTTCCCACCAGGGTTTGCCAGAAGATGCACATCCTCCTGGTCCTTTGCTGGAGCATAAAGAGCTGTATCAAAATAAAACTGGACTAGAGAAAGGACTTCTTCCAGGACCTACACTTTGTACAGGTAACTTTATGCCCACAACCAGGACATTTACCTCAAACCTAATCTTGGATGGGAATTTATCACAAGGCATCGCTAATCGTAACACTTTCCCTATTAGCAAAACAGCAAACACCAACTTCTTTTGCAATTTTACAGGACATATGGGCTGGACACCAGCTCTGAACTGAAATAAAGTGAAATACGATGCAATCGGTGGCAGGCTCCTTGTGAAATCAATCTCAAATTTTCATTGTTCAAAGCATCTAGAAAACAGAAGCCCCGGGGTTTCTTCACCAGCAAGGTGTGATAATTAAAAGATGCTCACTGCAGTCATTATGCATAGCCAGAAAAAGGAAAACCAGCACTGAGCTCCAGCTCCACACCAGGCCCTTCAGCCATCAAGTCTCCATCTACTGGCGCAAGTCAGTAAAACCCCTTTCCGATGTTTATTTCTTGCAGAGAGGGGAAAAAACCCTAAACAAAAACCAGACAATATGACTCGGGGCATCTCAAAGTCTAATTTAAAACTGTTGCCCCTAAATCTGCTACCTTTTCCTTGCGTCTAAAGCTAGTAACAGCTGCAGACACCCTTATTTATATGCTGAAGCTGCCCAAGTTTCATTTATAGTTACATGAAATATGTATTTCAGTGCATGAAAAATGTGGACGACACTAGCTTTTAGCCTCATCTCTCAAACACAGGGGACCCTTTATCTCCTTTGTTTAACAAGCTGCCTGCTCAGTACTAGGCCTGGCCTTAATGCAGGATGGCAGGAAAAACAGAAAATCCAGCCTGTGGTTAAATTAGAATCGCCAGGGACCCGCGGCAGGATGCGGAAGAGCAAAGCTCAAGCCTGAGTAACTTTTATGGAAAGATTCAACACATCATAGTAGGTCGAGGGAGGTCATTCTCCCCCTCTACTCTGCACTGGTGAGGCCACAACTGGAGTACTGTGTCCAGTTTTGGGCTCCCCAGTTCAAGAGGGACAGGGAACTACTGGAGCAAGTCCAGCGTAGGGCAACCAAGATGATGGAGGGACTGGAGCACCTCCCTTATGAGGAAAGGCTGAAAGAGCTGGGACTCTTTAGCCTGGAGAAGAGAAGGCTGAGGGGGGACCTGATTAATGTTTACAAGTATCTAAAGGGTGGGTTTAAGGAGGATGGAGCCAGGCTCTTTTCAATGGTTCCCAGTGACAGGACAAGGGGCAATGGGCACAAGCTGGAACATAGGAAGTTCCGTTCAAATACACGGAAAAACTTCTTTACGGTGAGGGTGACCGAGCACTGGAACAGGCTGCCCAGGGAGGTTGTGGAGTCCCCTTCTCTGGAGATTTTCAAGACTCGCCTGGATGCAGCCCTGAGGGATGTGCTCTGGGCAATCCTGCTCCAGCAGGGGAGTGGGACTAGATGATCTCTAGAGGTCCCTTCCAACTCTGAAGATTCCGTGATCAACTGGATGATCCAGGAGAGAAAGAAATCACTTGGCTACTCTGAGCTAGCGGATGAAGTGAGCACTTGTTTATTCTGTTTCGGTACACAAGTCCTGATGCTGGTAACATCATCAACACGCGATTGCAGGAGCCTTGCCGAGGAGGAAGGCAGTCATTCCTGCGGGCCTGGTCAAGCTCAGGGCCCCAGCACCCCGCTCACAGACACCGGGGAAGCAGGGAGTCCTCCAGTAACCTGTGCAAAACGGGCAAAGCGGTAATAAAAGCTCTGCCTGAAGTGGTCTTCAGGTCATGGGGGTCTGAGAAAGAGCACAGCACAAGGAGAGGTGATCTGAGACCGAACCACACTCCAGCAAGGCTTTTGCCACGCTTGCTGAAAGTATCAGCTCCTCTGGATTCCTTTCTTCACCTTTAAAAAGGGCTTCTTTAACATTGTGGAAGTGTAGAACGCTACACCTGCGCCCTAGGTAGGGACAGGGGTGCAGAGAGGGGGGTACGGAGCGACAGAGCTGGAAACCACCAGCTGCAAACAGTCCTCAAGCAACACTGAGGCTCCTCCCGGGTAAAGGTTCTGATTGTCTGCAGCAACCACTGGAGCTGGTCATTACCGCTGGCGATACGTACGGAAAAGAGAAAAAAAATAAAATAAAAAAGAACCTGAGACAGCAGAATTATTATAATAACCCTCCCAGAGGCCAAGAAGCGACCATATAAACACTGGTGAAGGTAAGAACTATAGTGATATTTATCATCCTGGAAACGTATTAATATAAAATGTATTAAAAAAAAAAAAGTCATCTGGTTCATAAAATAGCTTTTGTTTTTCTTTAAAGCTGATTGTCACACTGAAGCGATATTAAAAACAATTCCGCACCAATCAGGAACAACTCGCCTATAGTATGATTTAAAAAAAATAACTAAAAAAGATTGAAGTCAGCAGACGGATCTCTACTTTGGATTTCTGCTGAAGTCTGAGGACGTTTTCAATGAGGCGTAAGGGACCGAGATCGATAGGTTCTCAGAAGAGAAGCCAGACGTGTTTGAGAAGGCAGGAGAAACGTCGCAGGGGAGGGGGCGGAACAGAAAAGCAAAAAAATCTACTAAATGGGCCTCCTTATAAGTCTCATACAGACAGAAACTGGGGAGTAGTACCTCCAAAAATAGGCCAAATCGAAACAGATCCATCCCTAGAGTCACTAACTTTAAATTAAGTCATTATCTGAGCCAGTTCTGAAAGAGCAATTTCAAAGCAAAGTCCACCTTGCTGACAAACAACAGGCAGAAAACGGGTCGGCTCCACGGTGCTCTGATTTTACCTTACGGCATTCTCGGTGATAACGTTTGGGTTTTCAAGTCAGTCTGACAATAAAATACAGTAAAAATAGTTGTGTGTATGACACGACATCCAGCACATGAACGACATTCCAGCAGCTCTCGTTGTACGATACAAGAACATCACATAGCGGGCCGGAAGAAAAATCAGTTGCTGACTTTTAAGTGCAGGCACTTAATTATCTGTGTGGGTAACTGACAGCAGACCCAGAAGAGGCTGAGGTGAAAGGCAAAGCTGCCCGTGCGCGGTGGCGTTTGCTGCCCTGAAGTGCTCCTTCACTAAAGGGCAACATAATTCTAGCGCTGTAGCCCCGTCCTCCCACTCATCTTTCCCAGTGCCTGTGTGCAGCCAGGCCGCCTTCCCGCCCCACCTCCAGCGCACGGGCAGTTTGTTCACCTCAACCACGCTGGAAAGCGACTCTTAGGTCTTTACAAGACGCTTTCCCGGCCAGCGATGTCGGTAGGTGTCGGATGTCCTCACTCATTCCTCCCAGTCTTCCATTGCCCACGCGGGCATCTTGGAGCAATACTCAAACTCCGCTCCCTTGTAGCGCAAGGCATGCAGGAACATCACCAGCTCCTTGGGAGACGGGTCCCGCCGTGTGATCTTACACTCCGCGCACAAAGGGTCCTTCTCTTCCGAGCTCTTTTCTCCCATTTGCCCATCCTGATTCTCACAGGAACCAAGTTCTTTATTTTTTTCCAGCGTTTCCAGGTCGCTATCAGAGTTCGGTGGACAGGCGGCCACGTCATTTCTCTCAGGATCCTTTGCATCCCTCTCGGGATCCTCAGTGTCCTCGGCAGGGCAGGAGCTCTCATGTATCGGATCAGCCCGCGTAGACTTTGTGCAGTCACTTGAATTACCACAGTCTTTATTTTCAGCGCCGGAGTTCAAGTCCTCCTCCGAAATACCCAAGATATCCAGGCTCTGTTTGGAACGATGCTCCTCTACTAGCGCCTTAAGGAGTTCTTCGTCCGTTTTATCAATCTTGCCACCTTTGCCCCTGGCGGGGCCCCAGGCTTCCATGTTATAGATGGGGTCGTTGACGATAGGATGCCCCAAATACTGCAGATGGACCCGGATCTGGTGCGTGCGGCCAGTACGCGGAAGACACTTGACCACGCTGGTCTTGCCGTTGTAACTGAGTCTCTGGAAGATGGTTTTGCAGGATTTCCCTTTGGGGTCCACGCGGCACACTCCCACTTTGTAAGACACCACCAGTATGGGCTCTTCGCAGACCACTTCGTTTTCTGGAAACTCCCCCACCACACGACAGACGTACTCCTTTTCCAGCTACCGGGAGACACAACAGTAACTCTCAGAACAAAAAACTGTCTCTGGCCCGATTACAGCCCAGTCCCATCCCCTTCTCTCCTCCTCTGCAATGCAATACATTTGTAGGCAACATAGCGCCCAAATTTTATTACAAGTGAACAGGAAAGGGAAAAAATAAAACCAGAATTTAAAGCCTAATTTCTCTCATGCTTTCCCCAACTAGTCAGGAAATCAAGAGCGCAAGGGCCTGGCCTATTTTCCTCATATTAAATTCAAGAGCCATCTCTCGCCGACCTTCAGTTTACAGCCTCGAAGCAAATCCTGGAAGCCAGCACCCTACAGCTACAGCTCTCTATGGGTCAAGAGCCACTGGAAAAATGAGAAAAACTTCTAAAACTGAAAAAAATATTAGATGACTGACACATTTCCACTTACAAATAAAACTGTTCTCTAACTGGTTTGCACAATCCCAGACAGTCTGCACAGTCCCTTAGGGAAGCAGATGCCTTTCAATCTAATATTACCAAAAATCAATTAATTTTTTACTCAGTCTTTTTCTCTTGATGCCTCTCATGCTTAATGCAATAAGAACAGCAAGACAACCGCAAGCTGGTTTGGGAATTTGTGCTCATTTAGACCAAAACTTTGGCTGACTTTGGACCTGTTTCAAGAAAATACCATGCAAGAGAGCCCCAAATTCTGCGTCTCTTAGCTCTCACCTGTCTCTCCCGAACCTGCTCATCGATCCTCTTGGACACCTCTGCCGTCTTGGCAAACATCAGTACTCCCGAGGTCATGCGATCGAGTCGGTGAATGGTATGCAGCTCCTTCAGATCATGCTCTTTGCCCAGGATGAAGATGACCGTGTTGTGACGAAACCTGCCGCAGGGATGAACCGGCAAAGAGGAGGGTTTGTCCACAACCACCACCTCATCGTCCTCCACCAGGATCTGGATAGGCTGGGCAGTGACCGGCGGCTCGTGGCGATGCACCGTATTCCTGAGAAAATCATTATTCTGCAAGACAGACGGACAATTAACGTGAATCCAGCCTGCATAACAACCCCATCTGGCCACGCACAATGGGGGCTTCATATTGGAGCCCCTCTGCTGTGAGGACAGGCTGAGAGAGCTGGGGGGGTTCAGCCTGGAGAAGAGAAGGCTCTGGGGCGACCTTCCAGCCCCTTCCAGGCCCTCAAGGGGCTCCAGGAAAGCTGGGGAGGGACTCTGGATCAGGGAGGGGAGCCGTGGGACGAGGGGGAAGGGTTTTCCATTGCAAGAGGGGAGATTTACATGAGATCTCATGCAGAAATTCTTTGCTGTGAGGGTGGTGAGCCCTGGCCCAGGTTGCCCAGAGAAGCTGTGGCTGCCCCATCCCTGGAGGGGTTCAAGGCCAGGTTGGACGGGGCTTGGAGCAACCTGGGCTGGTGGGAGGTGTCCCTCCCCAGGGCAGAGGGTGGCACTGGGTGGGCTTTCAGGTCCCTTCCCACCTAAACCATTCTGTGATTCATTCTACTACGATTCTAAGATTTAGACTACATATTAGGAAGACATTTTTTACGCTGAGGGTGGTGAGACTCTGGCCCAGGTTGCCCAGAGAGGTGGGTGATGCCCCTCTCTGGGCAAGGTTGGACGGGGCTCTGAGCAACCTGCTCTAGTTGAGTATGTCCCTGCCCATGGCAGGGGTTGGACTGGACGCCCTTTAGAGGTCCCTTCCCTCCCAAACCACTCTATGAAGCCATGCCCGGCCCCCGCGGCCCCCAGCCCCGGGGGGTGCCCACCTTCAGCACGATGTCCAGGTCCCGCACCGGCTCCTCGTTGAGGCGGAGGCGGCCGGCGCGGGCGGCGGCGCGGTAGTAGGCGAGGGGCTGGGCGCGGAACTCGGTGCTGAAGACGTGGAGGAGGCTGCGGCCCACCCAGCGCCCCTTGCAATAGGTGCGGAAGTCGAAGTAGTAGGGGCGCACCTTGCGCAGCCCCCCCTCGAAGTAGTAGGAGGTCTCGGCGAAGTGCGCGGGGCCGAAGCTCACCCCCGTGCTCAGCTTCCGCGGAGGGGGCACGTACCGCTCCCCGCCCGCCACACGCCGCTTCTTGGGGGCCGGCGACGCTTCCCCCTCGCCCCCGGGGCCCGGCTCGGCCATGGCGGGGCGGGGAAGGAGCGGGCGGGGCGGCCGGGCCCCGCTCCGCACCACCCCGCGCAGCCGCGCAGCCCAAAGCGCGCCGGCGCGCCGCATGGCGTGACGTACCGGCAGCGCGGCCAATCGCCGCGAAGCCACGCCCCCCCCCCCGCTTCTCCCCGCCCCCGTTCCCGCGCTGGGAGAGCCCGGCGCGGACCCCCATTTCAGGGGAATAACTGAAAAAAAGTTGAAAAAAGATTGTATTTTCTAAGCATTCATTTAATATTTAGGCTGTACAGTTATTTATAGTTTTTTTTGTTGGGCTCAAAGTCGATGAGCAGTTCCCAAGGATGCACGGCTCTTACTTTTCAAAGCCGCATTCTGTTTTCTTGGGGGGGTAAGAGAAAACCCCACAGAAGCACAGAGCCTCGGGCGGAGGGGAAAGTGAGGGGAACCGGCGATTCAACGGGAAGACAACTGGCACAGAACGTGAGCTGCTGCAGATGGCTCATGGCAGGATCACCTTTATTTCCACGAAAAAGTATCCGTTCCATCATTCCAGCGGTTCCAGAAGAGCCCTCATGCCTCCCTGCGCCCACCTGAGCCCCCCAGTGCCAGCGGGAGGAGGAAAAAAAAACGAGAGACTGTAATCTTTCTGAACCCCAAAATTCTCAGCGTTGCAACCAGCGATTAAATTAGTTGATGCAAGAGGGGAAGAGAACATGCTCTCGTAATTAAACTTTGACGAACCAGGGTAGATCGCCGCTCTGAAACAGTAATTGCGTCTTGTTTTCTTCAAGCATTAGGCAGAGTAGTCAAT
Organism: Larus michahellis; assembly: GCF_964199755.1. NCBI lineage: Eukaryota > Metazoa > Chordata > Aves > Charadriiformes > Laridae > Larus > Larus michahellis. The sequence goes on along the minus strand of NC_133899.1, from coordinate 93,859,236 downwards.
ATTAAAGAGTATTTTTAGTGAAGATTTAAGTATTCCTGCCTGCATTGGGAATTCCCTGTGAATAGATGGTACCTACAGCTTACCAGGAGGACAGCCGGAGTTATCTGCATCCACGTGCTGCCTGGGAGCAGACATGGCCTCCGAGAGTCTCCCCTGCTCCTGCTGCCGGAGAAATACCCTTTTCTCCGTCCATCCCTCCCTAACAAGCTCTGCGAAAGCAGGATTTGCCCTCGCAAGCACCTCTGCTGAGAAAGCTTCTGCTCAAAAAGCAAAACCAGGCAGCCCATCTACAGTCACCAGTCCTGTTCCCGAGCTTTCTGAGGTCACGCTAGAGATATCCATCCCGCTGTCAGAATTCATCCCTGAGGCAAAGAAAAACCAACAGTTACTACTCACGGCCTCCAGTTCAGCAACAGAATCAACACGGCTACAGTGTTTATGAAAGTGCACAGGCTCCAGAAAAAGAAAAAAAGAAAGAAGAAAAGCTCAAGTCCTCATTCTGCAAGCGCTATCTAATAGAAAATGCATCCTGCTCCCCCGCTGTGCCTCACCACAGCCAAACTCTTCCTTCTCTCTTTCACAACCAGCATCTGCTGGGAATGCAGGACTCTGTCAGTAAAGCCAGCATCACGGACAGCGAGCTCACACAGACAGCCGTGAGGAAGAAACGTTCCTCAGGGGAGAGCAAATTTTTACCGAGGCCACTGCTTTTCCTTATCTGTCAGGGGAACGTAGATGACGCCCATCAGTTGCGTTTCGACGATCTGCCCATCACTCGTTTTGTCGTACTGCATCAGAACTTGGTTTGCGCCTTCGGGACCAACAGGCAATATCAACCGGCCTCCCGGCTTCAATTCATTCAGCAGCTGGCACGCAGAGAAACCAGAATCAGCAGAGCCGAGAAGAGACAACAGAAATAAGCCACACTGCGAAGGTTGTAACACCCTGAAAAGCACGAGCTTGGCAGCTTCATATTAGACAGACAGAAAAAGCAGCTTCCAGTGGTTCCCTAATTATTAGGTTTTTTCAAAGCTACTGGCACAGGCAGCCCACGGCCACAGACGCCCAGCAGGACCACTCTTACCTCCTTTGGTACAGTTTCTGCTGCTGCGCCAACGTGGATGGCATCGTATGGAGCTTCTTCAGGATATCCCTGCCTGCCATCTCCAACTGCAGCAGGAAAAACATGCAGAAAAGACTTTTGTTCTGACAACAACTCCCCACAAAAAATAATTCATAGAATCATTGAATGGTTTGGGTTGGAAGGGACCTTAAGGATCATCCAGTTCCAACACCCTGCCCTGGGCAGGGACACCTCCCACTAGATTCTTCCTATATCCTTTCAGCTGAACTCTAGATGATGAAAACTTTGCAACGAGGCTGCGATGGGAATTTGAATTTTGTTGGTTTACTTTTTCAAAAAGGGGGTGAGATTTCTGGAACTGAGCCACGCGAGGAGGAGGAACAGTCAAAGCCAGGAGGCCCTTCCAGTAACACAGTGACTTTGTGCAGGCCTGAGATTCCAGACACAGGAAGAACTGACTCAAGTTATCCCTCCCAAAAAACCACAACAGTGTGTGCAGACTCATTCCGATAAACTAAAACCCAGGTGCGATACAACCCCTCTGCTCTGAAGAGCGTCTCTTGCTGAATTAAGGTAGTCAGGGCTATGGTAAGACTGCTTGTACCACTAAATACCACTCGTTTACACGGCAGTGCTCAGGCCAGCGTGGCACGGGCCTTACTCAGCCACTGGTTTCTGGCAACACCTTGGCAAGCATCAACGCAAACGGCAACAACTGCTCAGGGAAGCAGAGCTCAGCAGGAGCCACAGCAAATGCCCCATCCCGGGGGGGAAGAAGCACCAGGATCCCAGAGAGCTCACCCACAAGCTTTACACGGCCAGAGCTGAGCAGCGTTGGATCATCTTCTTGGACGTTTCTGATGGACTCGTGTACCAGCTCTTTAATGTGCTCTACGCCCACAGCTTTCCCCGTTGGGCCCATCTGAAAAGAAAAACAGCAGACAAACACCTAACACCTCCCACGTGGTAGAGAGGTATATTTTATAGGGCAAGTTACTGTGGGGAGTGGAGAACTGGAGAATTTCCAGGAAGAAACTTAAGAGCAGAGTTTCCGAACAGGAGGCAGCAATACCCTGTCCCCTGGTTTTAAGGCTGAGCAGTCCCAGTGCTATCAGCTACTTGAAGGATACACAGACACCGCCTACAGGGATTCCTGGGAATCCTTCATTTCCAAAGAAATATTTATTTGGTAGAATTAGCAGCTTCCATGGCCGGGCCAGTTCTTGACTAACCAACCTCCTGAGAAGAGTAACTTGACCAGCTCTCTAGCACTTCACAGAAAATAATTTCAGGAGTTTAAAAACCAAAGAAACAGACTGTGACTGTCTGTTTCTAGACAGTCTACAGAACTAAGAACCTACAATGGACTTGCACAGAGGCTTAACGCACTCCTCTTGACCCGCTCCTACAAAACATCCCACGGCAGGTGCAGCAGCCATTTAGATTCCAAAACTGACTGTATTTGGTTTTACTACAAGCTGGTCTGGGATGAGTTTTCCCCTTCCCCCCGCAAGAAGCACGTGCCGCTGCGGCAAGCTGCCCATCCTGATGTGCCGCACCAGCTAGAACCGGAGTCTGGTGAGCTTACCATCCTGGCAAAGCAGGCCGTGAGATATCCGCTTCCAGAGCCAACGTCCAGCGCTTTCGCACCTTCCACAAGCTGATCCTTCAGCAGTTCCAGTGCGTGGGCATGCTGCGTGGACAACAAGTACAAGGAGGTGGGAAAAATCCCATTTTAGTTTCCTCTCCTAAGATTTTTTTCTTGTTCTGAGCATTATCTGCTCCGGTTTCAACAAAGCGCTCCCGGCATTTTGTCTGACACGTTCAGAGTGAAATTCAAGTGTTTGATCTGGAAGAGGTTTTTGCAGGACAGCATTTGGGAAGAGGTTCAGTAATAAGATGTGAAGCAGCGGGGAAAAAGGGTCTCGTGCGAAGAAGGTACAAGATTAACAGTTAGCCTCAGTTGCACAGAACTCCTGTCCAAGCATACTTTTAAAGCAACTTAAACAGCACAGGGCAAACTCTTCTTAAAAACAAAAGAGCTTCACATATACAGTGCATAAAGAAACAAGTATGATAATCACATCCGCGGGATCTGTTTGACCTTTCTGCTTTAGTTTTTAAGAAAAAATAAAATAAGAAATGGCAAACAAACAATTTGTTCCATTTCTGTTAAAAGTGAAAAGTTTCATCTTACCATATGCGGTGCGCTGATCGTAGCCTTGTATCCTAAAAGGAAACAAGTGGCAAAAGTTATGTGATACAGAAAATGACTATTATAATTACTGATATGAACAGTTCTTTTTTCTCCTCTACTTTCCGCTAAAAAGTTCCTCTGGATCCCACAGCTGAAACAGGGATAGGGTTTGCTCTACCTGACCCATCGTAAAACCCAGCCGCTGTTTTGGGGAGAGAGCACCAAGCACAGGGAGCGGGACCTGCCCAGCCATCGCGCGCCCTGCTGTCCGCGTGAGGAGCACCGTCGATGTGCACAGCGAAAGAACGGTGATGGGTACTCACCGATAGATTGAGGAGAATCCATGTATGGGAAATACTTGATGTAGTGACCTCTGTCCGTAGCCAATAGCACATCAAACACTCGCTGGGATTTAATTATCCCTTTTTCTGGGAGAAGAGGGAAAATGGAGAAAAATAACTTAAATCCTCCATCCTGTAGCAAGGGGAGGTTTGGAAGGGGGAGGTACAGTTCAGGGAGTTAGTGGAACTGGGAGAATTCAGTGTTAAGAATCTGAGAAGGGACAGAAAACAAAAACGCAGATGGAAGCGCGTCCTTTTCAGTTTCTGCTACACCGAAGGAAAACTCGTTATGGACCCAACCCTCAGCCCGGTCTCTCAGAGGACGGTGACTTCCACCCACAGTGTTTCTGGGGCTGCTAAAGTAATCAAAGATCATCGCACCAGAGGGGAAGCACGGGCTGAGGATGCTTCAGCATCCACGGGCTCAGAGTGATGTCGCATTGTGTGGCATTTTAAAAGGTGTCATGCATTTACTCCTCCAGAGCAGCGGAAGGAAGGCCATGGATAGAAGCGTGGGCAGCAGGGCGCAGGGGGGATTCTGCCCCTCTGCTCCGCTCTGGGAGACCCCCCTGCAGTGCTGCCTCCAGCGATGGGGCACCGACAGCAGAAGGACACGGAGGTGTTGGAGCGGGGCCAGAGGAGGCCCCGGAGATGCTGGGAGGGCTGGAGCCCCTCTGCTGGGAGGACAGGCTGAGAGAGCTGGGGGGGTTCAGCCTGGAGAAGAGAAGGCTCCGGGGAGACCTTCCAGCCCCTGCCAGGCCCTAAAGGGGCTCCAGGAAAGCTGGGGAGGGACTCTGGAGCAGGGAGGGGAGCCGTGGGACGAGGGGGAAGGGTTTTACACTGAAAGAGGGGAGATTTGGATGAGATCAGAGGGAGAAATTCTTTGGTGTGAGGGTGGTGAGCCCCTGGCCCAGGTTGCCCAGAGAAGCTGTGGCTGCCCCATCCCTGGAGGGGTTCAAGGCCAGGTTGGACGGGGCTTGGAGCAACCTGGGCTGGTGGGAGGTGTCCCTGCCCAGGGCAGGGGGTGGCACTGGATGCCCTTTAATGGTCCCTTCGCACCCAAACCATTCCGTGATTCTATGACAGCCTTTCCTGCCACTTCTGGCGTAACACCTTGTTTCCAATTATAAATAGACTGAGTTCAGACTGGGACAAATGCTGAAACACAGGCGATATTAACTCCAGCATTTCAGAGCAAACAGCATCGCAGTGTACCGCTGTAGCACGCCAAACGGCCGGACACTGAGGTGCCAGCGGGTTCCCCCGGGGCCGGTACTCACTGTAGAGGTTGTTGACGAGCTCGGGGTGCGTCTTGCCACTGGAAGTCCAGGCCATCGTCCTGGCGAAGAGCAGTCCCATGAGTGCGAGGAGGGCGGCGGGTGGCAGAGAGCTCATCCCACAGGGAGGGCAGCCTGCCGAGGGGGAATTCACACCCCCAAACTGAATATTTCCTCACTGCGACACAATCCCGCACTTTATTCTACCATCCGAGGGCCGTCAGGGCTCGCACGTTGCACGGGGCAGGCTGTCAGCCCGAGAATCGACACGGGCTCCCGGCGAGACAGGCTCTGGGCCCAGCCCCGGGAGGTGACAAGGCCCGCACCGCGGCGCAGGGAGAACCCTCCTCCCCGGCCCGGCCTGCCCTTGCTGGGGAAGGGCCGGAGCAGGCCCCAGCCCGCCCTCTGCCCGGTGTAACGGCGCACTCGCCTCCGCCGCGCAGGAAAACTTCCGCCCTTCGCCAAGATGGCGCCGCGGCGGAGTCACTTTCCCCTCAGGCGGCCCGCCGATTCCCCGCCCTCCGCCGGGGGCGGGCCAATGGGTGCCCTCTCGGCACCGGGAGAGCGCGGCAATTGGCCGGAGCCGGACGCCAGTCGAGGGGTGGGGGGAAGCCGTTGCGGCTCCCGGTGTTTACGGTGCGGCTGCGGCGGCGGCTGAGGCGGGTGCGGGGATCGGGCGGCCGCGGGAGCGGCGGCACCAGGGGCCTGGGCGGAGGGGCGCGGCGCCGGCAGGGGCAGCGCGGCCTGTCCCTGTGGGGTCCCTCAGGCCCCGCCGGGCCCCGGGTACAAACGCCACCCGCTGGGGCCTGTGGTGGCTCTCCGGACGGAGGCCGCGCTTCCCCGGGGGGTGAGGGGTCCCGGTGGCACGCCTTGGGCAGAGCGGGGTGGACGGGGGGAGGCCGGGAGGGAGGGTTTTCTGCTCGCTGTTTATCGCTTAATTCCCCCCACCCCCCGCCCAGGATTTCGCCATGAGGATGATGGAGAGCGTTGACTCCGTGGTGGCCAGGTCCAGCGAAGACCTCTGGGCTGAGATCTGCTCCTGTCTGCCGCGTCCCGAGCAGAAGGATGCTACCGACGCCTTCACAGACTCCTTCATGGATTCCTACGCCGAGGGAGGGAGCCAGGGCAGGGGGTCAGATGCCTCTTCCCAAACAGCTGTGAAGCCCTGGGCGCCCCTGAATGATTCCGAGGTGTATTTAGCGTCCCTTGGTGAGTGTCCGGTAGGGCTTCGACTGCTCCGTGTGCTCAGATGACAGCTGTGACTCTGCACGGCTGAGGTGGCGGTGCTCACCGCTCTGGGGAGAAAGACATCTCACAGCTATTTAATAGAGCGTCCGATTCATTTACTGCAAGTGCAGTAGTGGAAATGAGAAGCACAGCTGTAGCTTCTTCAGCCTTGCCACAAAAAGGAACTTTTTATCAAGTACCAACCAAAGAATTTGTGGGGTTTTTTCCTGCAAAATAAGTAGGGTAGGGACACTGCTGTTTTCCCTCTGAGCAGCATATAGTTCCACTGTAGTTGACTCGGGGAGGGGGAAACGCATTCTGAACTCACTATAGAGCCTACGTGTTTTGTGTTACCATTATTTGTCTCATCCTTTTTATGGAGTCTTGGGAGACGCTTCTGAGTGGAAAGAGAAAAGTGAAATTTGTTTCTGTGACCTTTTTTCTGGTTGGAGAGGAGGGGGGCAGGTGTGGGAAACAAAGCTCTGATGCTTTCCCAAATCGTGTCTGCTAGAATCTGTATTTTAAGATGACAGGTCACGCAGATCATCTTTGCGTGATTGCTTCTCTTAGTTCCTACATAATCTATAAAGCCATAAATTGGTTGTGAACAGCGGAACAGCTGATAGAAACACTCGATAGGAGGGATGATAAGGTTACCAGTACTGGAGCTAACGCCCTCGCACAGCTACGCACTGCAGTCTTTAGCTCTAAGACCAGGGAATTTGTGACCCTGTTTTAAGTATTTCCTACTCCCTTCCCAGGCCTCATCAGCATTCAGCCCCAGGGAGGATGCTCATGTTGCCTGTTGGGAGGAAGCTTTGGGGTTCCCCTGCTCTCCAGCAGCTGGACTGCTCCTCCCTCCGCTTGTAGCAAAATATTCCATCTTTACAGCTCTTTTTTTCCCCTTCTTTCCCTCCCGTGGAGTTATTTTTATCCTGGGTCAGTTTGTAACCTGGTTTGCAGTGCAGCGCACACGGCTTGGCGTGCGTAGGAAGCAGCGGACAGAAACACGGCAGGAGGAATGGGTGGCAGAAGGAGCTTTTTAAGCTTGTATTTCTGCTACAGCTTCCATCTTGCCTTAGTTGCTGTTATTAGACTGTTATTTCACAGTACACTAAGCAGAGCTCGTAATATTAGATGAAGGGTGCCACAGCAACAAGACATAAATGGCTCTTCTGGTATTAATTATTGCTGCAGATCTGACTTGTTCAGAAAACGCCAGTGAATTAATTTTTACAAGGAGACTTACAAGAGAAGTTTCTCTTGGATATTCCAGCTAAGTCAACAGAAATATAAACCTGTTCTAGGTTGGTACCTGGCCAGGATTAGCGATTGTGAAATCATGGCATCAGCCTGGCAGTATGTTTGGACAGGTAACAATAACTCCAATCTGAATTGCTAGGGCTTTCGGTGACAGCTCAATTCTGTGACACGAGACAACCTCCAAAATGCCCAAGAGGTGGCCCACAGTGTTGTGAACTAGCCCAATTCAACTAGTGATGATACGCTTTTCAGTAAAAAGAGTGATTACAAGTCAATACCTGACCCAATTTAAGGAGTTAAACCATTATAACAGGAATTTGACCAGAGGAATCAATTAAATTTGCTTTCTTGTGGCTTTGGGTACTGTAGTTGGGTTACCCTGCGTCTGGTAAGGAGGTGCTTTTCATCGTCCCCTGTGGCTGAGAAACTCACAATACCACATTCTCCTACAAGATATCCAATACCAGTAATAATACTGCTGCACTTGCATTTTTTTCCCTTGGTTTGGGCATTGCTTGGATTCACACTACCATTAGTGTAATTTATATTCCATGGCAATTTGCATGGACATTGTGGGAACTTAATGCCTGTGAGATCCGAACCCTCCTGTGTGGAAACCGAACAGTAAGTGTGAAAGTTAAACAACTCAAAAATGGGCAGAGTTGAGTGATTGCGTAAACCTTATTTCCTTCAGAAGCATCACCTAAAAACCATCATCTTGTATACATACAAGAAATACAGTCATGCAGACTTGAAATACAGAGGGAAAAATGACTTTTAAAATATGACTTAGTCTTGAAAAGTGAATTTAACTTCTTTGCTATGGAAAAAATACTTCTTTTCTTCCCTTTCAGAAAAACAGAATAAAGATAATCAAGTCCTCTCCTTTGCCTCTCTTCGCAGAGAGAAGACTGATGAGAATTAAAGGCTTGTCGCAAGAGGTGACCTCCAAGGAGATGCTGCGCACTCTCTCCCAGGCTAAGAAGGAATGCTGGGACAGGTTCCTGCAGGAGAAGTTTGAGTCTGAATTTTACGTAGAGGGACATGACTCTGATGAGAGGTAATAAGCAAGTCGATGAGAAGGGATTACCACTTACCGCGTTGGCGAACAGACTTTATTTCTGAAAGACTCAAATAAGGTTTTGTCAGGACTTGCAATAGGACATTATAACAAAAGTACCGTCTCAGCACAGATTGGTAAGGCTGTCACGGGAATTCTGAAACGGGTGGATAATGCCCATTTGCATCCTACCAGAGGGGAACACACAGAGCACGTAGGGTGTCACCCTTCAATGCTCTTCACTGATTTTTGCATCCCTCAGACTGGGGTGGAAACAACTGGAACCGACTTGATAATTTCCCTCGTCACATTTGGGGTGGGGAAGGAGCGGAGTGGAGGCGGGGATGTGTGATGCGTCTGAGATGGCTTTTTTTAAGGCTTAACTTCAAAAGTGAAGCCCAGGCCGTTCCCTGCCATCGTTGTAAGGGCCCAGTTAAGCACCGCTTCAGACACAAGTGGGATCTGAAGTTCATTACAGGGTTGGTACCAGTCCTGAGATTAGATTTCCGAGTGGCTCTCCCTTCCGTGCCTCTTTTACAATGCGGCTGCTCTCTCACCCATTCCCCTTTTACGGATGGTGTACGAATTAAGAGGAGAGTCCTTTTCTTTAGCAATCTCACAGTTCCGATCGCTTATAATGCTCTCCGTTTTTCTCCTTCCTGAGCTGACATTTTTCATGATTGCCTCTAGCTGAAAAGATTATTTTTCTCCCTTGAAGAAAATCCGCTTAAGCTAGTTCGTGAGTTTAAGTATGAAAAATAATCCACGTTTATGAAGAGTTTTTAGATTCTTTCTTTGACCAGTTAACTTCAATGTGATTTGTATTTAAAAACAAGCTTTTGTAGACGTATGTGCTCTTTCTGCTCTGTTTTTAAAGGCTGGGGATGTTATTCATGAAAGAATTTTCCTCCTTAGAATTGGCTATGAAGTTAGAGGTCACTCCCGAATGCTTCTGAAGTATGTGATTCTCACCCACCAACGTAATTAAACAAGCCTCAACTTTTAAGCACACAGATAATTTCAAGGATGTTACCAAGCAAAGTTGTGCTCTTGTGAAAGAACAAGAGCAAGTTAATTTTGTTGTGGCGGGATTGCATGGCCTGAATCACACTGTCAGAAGATGAGCACACACGCACATACATTTAAGAATTATAATATTAAACTTTTAGGGTTATAGTCAGCATTTAAACAAAGATGGGGTAGATCTGTTCTGGTCAGACCAGTTACCGTGAGATAGGCTGTAAGACAGGAATTCTGCTGGTATATATTTATAAACATCTATAGAACCCGTAGCAGGGTTAGCATTCCAGAGTGTCCACATACTGCCTTTTTCTTCTTTACTCTTCTGGTTTTATTAATGCTCACACGTTTTTATAGGTGCTTCCTGTTTTGGTTTTGTTCCACCCCCTTCCTCCCCTGTATTTCCTAATTTTCATCACAATTAAGTAGCTGTTGATTTGTTTTAACATTAGTTTTCTTACCTCCAGCCCAGAAGGCTGGAAAGGGAAGTGTAGAGACAGAGACAGAGCGGTACTTCAGGAACGTGAGGGCTGATGTCCCTGCTGAGGATTCTTTTCCTAGAGAAAAATCTGAGTGTAAAACTTCTCTAAGCACAGTTGAAAAAGCCCAACTACAGCAGAACGTCTTTGTAGAATGAAAGATTCCGCTTTCTCCTCTAGCACAGGGATCAGTCTCACGACAGACCTTATCTGCGGCAATAGGAATATCTACAGAGGTGAAAGAAATATATCAGGAGGGTTTCCCAGACACGTTTTTCAGACATTGCTGTGGGGCTTTGTTGCTCTCTCGTTTGACTTTGTGTCTTTGCTTGCCCTCAGCACGCTAGAACACCTGAAGCGATGGCTGCAGCCTGACAAAGTGGCCATCAACACGGAGGAGGTTCAGTGCCTCATCCCTCCGGAGTCCCGGCCAGAGAAGCAGGAGAGCGAGGAAGAGCCGCCAGCTGCAGAGCAGTGAGCTACGCGCCAGCCGTGCCGCAGAGCTGCCTCTCGTCCCAACCCTGAGGAAGTACCCAGCAGTAGCAATGAGGGGGTAGAGGGGCAAAAGTGCCAATTATCAGTCATTTTAAAAAAAAAAAAAAAACCTCCAACACAGAAAACCCCCCAGCTCTGGACCTCCAGAGACAGTGACTGGCACCTGTAACGGACAAGAGGGGAACGCCTGTGACACAGAGCACGCTGGACTGACATCCTTCTTCGATCTTCTCCCAGCCTGTAGCAACCTAATCATTCCAGTCTGAAGCGGACTAGTTTGTAATTCATCAGGAGATGTATTAAACGAGATAAAAAAGCAGTTGTTCAGGAGCATCAGAAGACATAACGGTCTAGAACAGAACAGATAAAACCACTGATTCATTTTTTCTTCCTGGCTTGTACCTTTTTTATTACTCAGTTGGGCTTTTTTTCTTTTCTTTCCTGCAAAGTCCACTGGGGTGTTTCCTTAGATCGTCGCTGTTTAAGTCGGAGTTGGCCCTGAGCTGTGCCTGGAGGAAGACAAGTATTTCTCACCTACGTGAATTTGGGACCCTAAAGGAAGCTACCATCGCAATCAGTAAATTGATGATATCATCGATCCTGTAACTGTTTAACATTCCACTCTGTGTAACATGCCCTCCTACCGCATTGGCCAAACTCCCTATTGTAGAATAGGCTGGAGGGGGAGGGTTTGGGGTTTTTTTTTCCCCTCTTGTTGGTCATTTTGTACCTCTTCTTTTTCTCCTTCAGCCTCTCCACGAGAAGGTCAGGTGAGATTCTGTATCGGGAAACCAAGAGCAATAACCAGGGAGGCTACAAATAACTTGTTGTCACCACAGATTTGCACAGAATTATCTGACTTTAAACATGTTCTAGTATTTAATTGTTTTGCATCCCGTTCAGCTCTGCAGAGGGTTTATTTCCCATTACTAATCAAAGAATCTGTAATCGCGTACTTGTATAAAACTGATTCTTCTTGAACCTGGGCTTTTCTGTCTTGGCACTGACACGCAGGGTCAGTAGAGGGAAGCAGCGCACATCTTCTGTCAGAGAAAGCTCGTTAGGACAGAAATTGTAGGGGTGGTTCTGGGAGCTTACGCACACTGGATTCATACTGGGTTCATTGTGTACCTCCATGAAAATACATTTTTAAAAGTAGCTCCTTGATAGGCGTTGCCTGTCTCTGTGCAGTGATAAGTGATGCCGTTATCTGCGCTGCTGACAGCTGTTATTCTGTCGGTGCGTCTCCGTCCGTGGCAGGACTCAGTGTCCGTGTCCACGACCAGCTTTGTCAGCGTAACACCCCCCGGGGTCACTCATCATGAGGGTCGTCCTCGTAATTCTCCATTAGAACACACACTTTTTTTAAAAAAACAAACAAACAAACTTGAGAAATACGGTGAATCACCTGTATGTCAGTGATACGAGACTCACAAGTCTCATGTCTTGTTGGAGGGTGGGTTCTGTCATCTTTTAAGTGTCTCTGATCTCCAAAAATAAGTCTGCTTCCCTGTACAGACACAGTGCTGTAAATCTCTCACCTCTGACGCTTCCGAGCATTTACCAGAAGTGGTGTGTACAAAGAGAGAAAGATGCAATTTCTCTGCCTGTGCCCTGGCTATTTTGTAGTCAATACATTCCCTCCTTGTGATTAGCAATGACTGTGAAGACGCTTTATATTATTTCGTCTATTCCCATTAAAGGTATCGGAGAGAGAAGCGTGTCCAGAATAACTGTACTGAAACGTTTGCGGTGCCGGGTCAACATGACCTAGCATTTCCTCTAGAGGAGGGCCCTTAGAGACAGCAGCTCTCATCATTTCGTTTTTAAAAATCGCTCTGAAGCTCTAGGAAGGGCTCTGGGGAAGGACTGTCCAAATGCAGAATTAGCCGAGCACCATGAATTTGCCTTGACCCTCTGGCAAGGTGTCTGCGGGTCCTTTGCGGGTTGGTTACACCCAGCTGTCTGCGCGGGTGACTGAAGAACGAGGTGGTCACCTGCCTCCATTTGTCCAGAACCCCAGCTTGTCCGAGTCGCTTCCTGGGAGGATCCGTTTAAACGCGGCAGGGAGAGCAGCTCTGCAGGTAAGGCGCTCCCCGGGGGTGCGGGGAGCCAGTCCTATCGCTCTGCTCCTTCTCCTCAGGTCCAGGGACTTCCAGGAAAAGAGAGAGACCAGAACAAACGGGTGGCTAGCAGGATGGAGGCCAGGCAGTCGCACGCGTGCTTTGTGGTGGAGGAGAGAACCAGTGCTGGTCACAAGAGCCCATCGAGAGCCACATCCAGATCCAAGGGAAGTCCCCGTCCCCACGGGCACCCAGCTCCCGCTCCGGCAGCGCCGTGGCTGGGCTGCCCAGGGCTCGGTTGGCTGCGGTGGTGCAGTACCAGCTCCATGGGCTCCGGTATGGCCAGGGAAGCCGGAGAGGACAGCCGAGCGTGGGTTTGCTCGCTTGCCATGCTGGACACGAGTCGGGAAGAAACACCGGTTTGCGGCTGTTGATTGGTAATGTCAGCGCAAGATGGTAAATTAGGTCCTGAAGCACCGTGGCGTCATCTTCCCAGCAGAGAATTAAACCTGCCAACGCGCTCATAGATTGGCATTTAATTGGAGACTGCCTTCAGATCAAGCAATAGATCCAGCCCCGTCTGTTTGCAGCCCCGCTCCACAGGCTGCCTGACTCACTCTAGCGCAGCCGGGACGGGAACAGCAGGATGGAGAGACCTGAGCTATCTGCTTAACAACACACAACAGTGGTGGTGTTTTTTAAAAAAGAAAAGCTATGGGTTTGATCTAGTTTTAACCTAACCACACGTTTACTGTACAGAAGCATTTACGCTTGAGCAGCCCGACCGATGCTGCCCGAGGGAAGGGGGAGCGTGCGGTGGAGGCTGCGGCGCAGAGGCGTCCAGAAGAACCAGCTGGGAGCCCACCCTCGGGACACCGGCCCAGGAGAAGTCAGACTTGGGGGGGTCCTAGGCTTAAACCACCAGAAGGACAGCAAGAACTCCTCTGGTAAAACCATTACAAACTTTACAAGATCACTTAAAATGGGAATATGCAAGGAAACACGACGCGTCCAGGCACTGTAGCTGCACTCGCTGGTGATGCCACACGTGGTTTAACTAGAAGGACTTTACTTCAAAGTATTACGGTTTATTCTAGGAAAAGCGAGCTGTTTCGCTCCTATCGGTCAGACAAGCTACTGCTGGTACAAGCAGTGTCTCCGCTAGGGATTTTCCTTGCTTATACAGCAACAGCAGCCTTCCTGGTGGAAATAATTCCCTCACCAGGAGATGCGCCAACCTGAACAAAAGAGGAGCCGTGGATAACAACACAGCGACAGGGAAAAGCGAACGCTCAGTAGGTGCCGACGGGCCCACGGCAGCCGTGTCTGAAAGCATCGGGTCCAGACTGTTAAGCACAAGCAAAGACCTCAGAAAGATGATACTTCACCCTTTTCTCCGCACGAAACAGCATTTCTCTGCCCCCTTAAACATCCCAGGGAGCTGCATCCCTCCGGTGTCGTAACATCACCAGCCTCAGGCTGCCAGTGATTTGTGTTCAAGATGGAGTGGAATAAAGTGAAATGTAAGAGAATCCGAGTGCTGCCCCGTCAGAGCACGCAAGGGCCATCGCTCGGGTGTCACCAGCCAAAGTGACAGCCGGGACAACGGGGACATCGGGCAGTGGGGAGAGCCTGGGGAGGGGAACAGTGGAAGGCAGCACCTAAACCAGTGAGTGACCAGGGGAAAAAAACATAATCAGGCAATGGCTGAGGCCGATTAGTGTCTCTGTGGAATATAATCAACCACAAACAAGTCTTACGAGGAGCTGGGGGTGTTCAGCCTGGAGAAGAGGAGGCTGAGGGGAGACCTTCTCGCTCTCTACAGCTCCCCGAGAGGAGCGGGTAGCCAGAACGGGTCGGTCTCTTCTCCCAAGGAACAGGCCATGGGACAAGAGGAGACGGCCTCAAGTTGCACCAGGGGAGGTTTAGGACGGATGTTAGGAACAATTTTGACACCGAAAGGGTTGTCGAGCATTGGAAGAGGCTGCCCAGGGCAGTGGTGGGGTCGCCGTCCCTGGAGGGATTTCAAAGCCGGGCAGACGCGGTGCTGAGGGACGTGGGGTCGTGGTGGGTTTGTCAGCGTTGGGTTGGTGGTTGGACCCGATGGTCTGAAAGGTCCCTCCCAGCCTGGGCAGCTCTAGGATTCTAAACATCCATTAAACGTCCCTATCAAGCACAATCCAAGCCCACCGCTCGGATTCACGCATATTCATGGGAAAACATGCCCGGGTACCCACCTCCCGTGACACAGACGGACACATGGGGTCGGCCCCGTCTGTCGGTGTGTGATAAATGCTGATAAACACAGAGTCTGATCCTCCCACGCTCCCCCAGGGACCCCCCAACCCACCCGGGGCAAAGAGGCAGTTCATCACGTTCTTGAACCGACAAAATCAATCCGAGCGAAGCCTGAGCCGGCAGCAGCGCGTAACCATGCTGGGAGTATTCCGTGCTGCCTCTTAATTGACGGGCTCTCTGGGACCTCAGGTTGGGAAAACGTCAACCCGCTGCGGGAGGAAGGTCGGGGCCGGGATTGCCATTTGGCAGGAACGGTGACCAAAGTGACGTCTCCAGGAGCGGCTGCGGGTGGTCCCGCTCCGGTCACTCTCCGGAGATGTCCTGCAGCCGCTGGAACCTGCAGTTGTTTCTAAAAGCCAACCTGGTGACTGATGCACAAAGAGAAGGATGAAATCGCAGAAAACGCCGATTCCTGTCCTGTCTGTACGGGGCGGGACGGGCACGGGATGTCACAGCAGATTCCTCGGGCACCGCCGCATCCAGAAGCGTCGCCAGCTCACGGAGCGGGGCCACAGCTCTCCCACCCGCCCTGCATACCCCTCCCGAGACAGAAACTGCAGGAGCTTTGGAATAAGAGCGAGTTAACCTCCGGGGTCTCTGGAAGCGGTACGGATCAGGTCAGAAAAGGCTTTTCCGGGAGAAGGATGTGCAAAGGGAAAGGCTCCGGCGTCGCTGCGGGTCGCCCTGGACCCAGCCGAACCCCGGGGTGGACGCACCATCCCCGCTCCGGTATTTGTCACGCTCAAACCCCATCTCTCATCTCAAATGAGCTTTTAAGAGCCTTCTGCTTCCCTTATCGGATCGTTCTGCTCTTTAAGATCAGCAGCAGCTCTCGGCCAGACCGAGATACAGAGACAAAGCTGATTTTCTTCCTGCTGACGACGTGGCGGGGCCGAGCGCTCGCTCCCGGCCGGCTTTAATAACACCCGCATCCATCAGATCCAGACAAAGCCACGGCCTTCGCTCACCAAAAGTCATAATTTTGCAGAGCTTCTCCTAGGGCTGGTCTGACAGCGTCCATTCCTCTCACCCCCCCAAAAAATAATTCCAGTCGATGATTATTATTATTTTTGATTTCCCCTTATTTAAGTAAGCTGCGAAAGAAAAGATCCTGCACGTGGAATCAGAGGCTTCCAAGGAAAACGGCGACGACCCGCTCTGGCTGTGGCAGCCAGGTACCCCGGCCACGTTAAGTAACGAGGAGCCCTGTTCCTCTGCGCTCCCTTATCATGGGGCTCACGGTAATTAGTACATCTGCCTTCAAAGCGATGCCTGTGGAGAAGCAAAGATTTGCTTTTCCTTCCACAGGAAAATGAAAAAAATAATTACAAAGCCCCGACCTTTTCACGGGGGGCAATAACTGCTCCAAAGCAGTTTCACGGCAGCGTATTTCTGAGTAACTGAGAGCTTTCAAATTGCAGCGTTTGTCCCGACACTTCTAGTAAAATAAAAACAAAACAACTTCATAAGAGTATTTTAGCTGAAAGATGGTGTTTGTGGGGGTTGGGGGAAAGCGGCTGCTTGTATTTTCCAGCACAAACTTCCCAAGCCCAGGGTGGACTGTGGATGCTCGTTGCCCTCCCGGCACCTTCGTACCCCCCTGCTCCGCGGTAAACGACCCCAAACCACCCGAGAGCCCAGGGGAGTTCAGCCCTTGGGCTGGCCAGGGAGGCTTTTCCCCATTCCCAAACATTTTCCACCTGTTTTTACTCTTTCCCTGCTTTGCCACATCCCCTGCCCCGGCCACAAGCCAAACAAAGCTTTGCTGGGGGCTCCCTCCGCCCCGAAACCAGACCAGGGGGCACAAAGCCTCCGACGGGCGTTCACCTGCCCTCTCTTAACCTCAGCTCGGGCCAGCAACGTAATTACCCCTGGCTTTAGTTTCGGCTCTCGTTACCACCAAGCTTGTCATAACACTCTTGCATAATGTAATGGAAGCGAAGTAATTACTACAGTCACTGGGCACTGATATTATTGCTCGCCACTCGCATCTCGTTAGGAGTGGTGCGTTATGAACATCATCCCGCCACTGAAATCAATACCAAAGCAATACTCGCTGCCTCTTTTTACAGTCACCCGGTACCACTCAGTAATAATTGCCCAATTAAGGCTAATTTCTCCCAAGCCCCTCTTTCTAGAGTCTTTCTCCGCATATCCATCGACCGCATGGCAACTCAATAGCTTGAGATAAGCTGGGAATCATTTCTGAAAGGAAAAAAAAACGGAGTGGGAAAAGCTCCTCTGGTGCGGCAGAGGCTGCAGGAGGATGAGGAGGATCCGCAGCCCCGGCGCGCTCCAAGGGGACACCGTGGTGCCTCCACGAGTCACCCTGACAGTCCAGACCCTGGCACTGGGATGACATTTTGTGCCTCTGAACCACTTTTCCCAGATGCCGACGCTGTGTTTGGGCCCAGGGACTCGTCCCTCACCCTCTGGCCTGGCTGCGGGAGCGACGCTGCTCCCCCCGGGTCCCTGTGTTTTATGAATTTCATCCCTCGTCGCTGCCGGGACGGCAAAGCCCCGGCTCCGGCACGCGTCCGGGTGATGGGGAAGGGCCCTGAGCAACACCAAGCAAAGGAAGGAATTCCCTGGAACTGCCTTATGCGACAACATCCACCCTACAAACGTGCCGTTTGGGCAGAAAGCGGATCCCCAGCGCGGGGCCCTGGTCCTGGCGAGGCAGAGAGCGGGGGACGGGGCTGGGGGGGCCCTCACGGGGCTCTGCCACGCTGATCCTCCCACCAGCCCCAGCTCCTTCCCCTCGCCGGGACCGTTTCCCGGCTCTTTTAATTCCCTGGAGCCGCCGGGCAGGGCTGGGTACAGGCCAGAGCCCCGACACCTCTCCCGCAGAGCCCTGACGCTCGCGGTTGCCAAGAGCTTTGTGCCGGGCGCTGTATGGCAGGAGCCTGACTCCAGCCACCCTGTTGTGTTTTTTTTTTTAATTTCCTCTCTTATTTCCAGCTTTCAGCCTGACAAAAGGCTTTTTTTCCTCCCCTTTTCCCACCTGCTCTCCTACAGCCGCCCCATCCCACCGCCTGCCTTTGCCGGCTCCTCCCGCCCCCTCCCCAGCAGCCAGAGGGGACACGTTTGGGGAAGAGATTCACATTTTCACCCCCACGCCCCCCCCAGCTCACCATCAGACAGGTGCCCCCAAGACAGGGACAGGCAGAGCAGCAGCTCCAGCGTTCGGTACTCACAGTTTTGGGTCTCCCCTTCTCCCTCCTGGGCCCCACCTGCGGCGCAGGATCCGCCTCATCCAGCTTTTCCATGGGAGCCAGAGCCCCCTTTGCTCCATAACGGCAAGATGGAAACCTCATCACGGAACACAGCTCTTCCCCACCAGCAGAAGAAGCCCGATTTGGGGGTTCCCCCCCCATAATGTTTTTCCCTTTAAAGTTCTGTGAAGCACTTTAACGGCTATTTCTAAGTTTAACAAATTGCTTCAGCCCCCCCAGAGCCAAAAGAGCTACTGAAAGAGAACAATTCCTCACACAAAAGGCCTGGGATAACCTTTTATATCTGATTGGGGGAATTGGTTTCACCTTTTCCGGCACCTTCCCCTGCTCCAGGCACAGCTGGATGCCCCAGCAGCTCCCCTGGGGCTAATTGCCCCATTCTAGCAGAGGAAAGCCCCGGCTTTGGGGGCTTTTCCGCCACCTCTTTGGGGGCTTTTCCTCCACCAGCCCTGCCGGAACAGCCTGACCTTAAACCCGGTTTAAAGACCTGCTCCTACGGCCCCACCTGCACGGAAAATGTCTGCTAAAAAGGAGAAAGCTCATCAAAATAACCCCAACCACCCTCTGCCCCTACGGCTGCCCTGGGCTGGGGGCAGCACGTGGCTCAGGCACGCGCTGAGGTTAACAGCAAAACAGCTTTAGTCACCTCAGCCGCATGGATCGTGCTTGCGCTGAATCCAAAAGTACTGGGGTTTTTTTTGGCGAAAATCGCCTTGGATGGTGGCTGGGGGACGTCCTGAGCCCGTACACCCCGCTCTCCGCAGAACCGAGCCTTGCAGCCCGCGGGGAGCGAGGTGGTGGCGGGGGGGGAATTCCATAAAAGACCCCGCACGCCTGCCATTGCGCATCCTGACAGCTCCATCCTGCGAGCCAACAGCACGCGGAGAGACCGGGCTTATCTGGTTTTAAAGATATTTACATTATTTGTAAACGCACACAGAAAAAAAAACAGCCAAGAAATATAAATCTAATGCTGATTCTTGCGTGTCCCTAAATGCTCACTGTGCGTTGCCGGAGCTTTTTCGAGCGTCTGTGCAAAGAGCGTTTTAGTGACGAAGCTTTTTTTTCCCCTAGCTCTTAAAAATGTCAATGCTGAAGTTACCTTGAAGGTAAATGCCTGTCGATTGAAAAGGTCATCCGTTCCTGATGGGCCTCCGGGCCCACCCCGCCAGCGCCGGGGCTCTCGAGTGCATCCGTAAGAAAAGGTGACCCGAGGTATTCCTGGAAACCTGGGAAAAGCTGGTGCTTTGGTGGGGAGAAACACAGTGGTACGAGGGCTGGCCCCGGCTCCGTCCGCGTTTGGGGCAATTCTACTTCATTTCCCAGTGGTGGAAAGAGGGATGGGGGGGATCGGCCGGAGGCGGGGAGCACCCAGAGCCTTGCGGGTCGGTGGGACCAGCTCCCGGCGGATGGGATCCTGCCCCGGCTTCGCTTTTCTTCCCCGCTATTCTTCTTTCAATAAAATGCAAACCGGGATTTTCATTCGCCCGCCCCACGGCTGGGGGCTGGATGCGATTCCCCGCTGCCTCCGCGCTGGCTCCTGGGCTGGAGCCGTCTGGTTTTGGGGACAGGCTGGTGCTGGGGTGCACCGGGAGCCCAGCTCCATGGCGCGCACGCTGCACCCCACGCCTGTGGGCTGGTGGCCCCCCGTGGCTGGGCCACGCTCTCCCATGGTCAGGTGCCCATCGGCCCGTGGCTGAACCACCCTCACCCTACCGTGCCCTCGCCCCACGGCTGGGCCACGCGCACCCCGTGGGTGGGTGCCCATCACCCTACAGCTGGGCCACCCTCGCCCCATGGCCACCTGCACCCCACGGCTGCCTGCACCCCATGGCTACCTGTTCTCCATGGCTGCCTGCACCCCACAGCCGCCCCCACTCCATGGCTGGGCTGCCCTTGCCCCACGGTTGCCTTCATCCCACTCTGCCCTCACCCCACAGCTGCCCTCGCCCCATGTTTGCCCTCGCTCCATGGTTGGGCTGCCTTCACCCCACTCTGCCCTCGCCCCACGGCTGCCTTCACCCCACTCTGCCCTCTCCCCACACTGCCCTTGCCCCATGGTTGGGCTGCCTTCACCCCACTCTGCCCTCACCCCACAGCTGCCCTTGCCCCATGGCTGCCCTTGCCCCATGGCTGAGCTGCCTTCACCCCATTCTGCTCTTGCCCCACAGCTGCCCTCGTCCCATGTCTGGGCTGCCCTCGCCCCACGGCTGCCTTCACCCCACTCTGCCCTCGCCCCACGCCGCCCTCGCCCCCGCCCGCTCCCCCGGGCCAGGACCCCCGACGGGGCGGCCTCTGCCGCCGCCCGGGAGCCCGTCGCCTCCCCGTCCCCCGCCAGCGCCCTCCGCTCCCTGCCGAGGGGGGGGCGCCTGGAGCCGGCCCCGGGGGCGGGTGGCGGGGGGGGTTGTCCCCGGAGTGGCTCCCCCCCGCCTGGCGCAGCGCTCCGCTCCCCGGGCGCCCCCGGGGGTCCCCGCCGGGCTGGGGGGGGGGGGGGGGGATGCGGGGACGGGGGAGATGCGGCTCCGGCTGCGGAGCGGTGGGGCGGGACGTGCGCGTCCCCGCCGGCAGCTGGAACCCCGGGCACGGCGGGGGCTGGTGAGGGGGGGGTGGGATCGCCCTGGTGCTCGGCGGGCTGACAGCTCGGGCGTCGCCGCAGGAAAAAAGAAAACGAGAGAAAAAAACCAAAAACCCCGACCCCAGCAGAACCCCCCCGAGCGGCCGCCGATGCGAGCCCGACCCGCGCCTGCCGGAGCTCCCCGCTGGGGATCGCCCGGCGGCTCCTCACCGCCTTCCCGGCACCACCGGCAGCCCCCCCGGCCCCAGCCCGGCCAGGTAAGGGCGCTGCGGGACCCCCGCCGGCACCGGGGGGTCCCCGCCGGCCCCGACACCGGGGGGTCCCCGGCGGCGCTCGGGGGCAGCCGGGTCCGGGACCCCCGCGGGGCGCGGCCGGGGGTGGCCGGGGGGAGGAGGGTGCCGGCTCCGCTGGGTGCGGGGGCGACGCCGGGTGTTTTGGTCTTTAAATGACCGACGGCAGCGGCCCCTCGGCTGGAAGTCGGGAGCGGGCGGCGTTTCCCCGGGCCGGGAACGGGCTCCGGCGGCGGCACCGCTCTCCTGGAGCGGAAAAACCGCATCCCCCCGCTCATTCCGGGGGGTACTTAATTAAGGCTGGTTTGACTCTCCGCTGGGGAGGAGGAAGACTCTCCGGGTCGCGGTGCGGGGGTGAAATGGTACTGTGACAGTGTGGGGTCCAAGAGGAGGGTCCTGGGGGTAATTCTTGGTTTCCTTGCACTTTCTGCCAGAATCCGCTGGTATCGCCCCCCCTCCCGCCGCCGGGGCCGGCAGCCAGGCGGCCCCCCCCGCCGCTGTCGCGACAGGGCGAGGCAGGAGGAGATCCCCCCCCGGGGCAGGAGCAGCCCGAGCTCCGCGGGGCGGAGAGAAAACCAACGTGGGGGGGAAAAATAACCCCGTGGGACGGGGAACGGTGGGGTGGGCTGGGATGGAGCGGGGGGAGAGGACCCTTCTGCTGAGCCGGGGGCTGGCGGGTCGCGACGGGGCTGGGGGGGGGGGAGGGGGGAACGCCAAGCAAAACATGCCGGAGCGCCCTTTATTGCTGCTTTCTGCCAGCGCAGCCGCCGGGTGACTTTCCGTGAGGCATCCCGAGCTGCTCCCCTTGTCCTGCTGCTCCCCGCAGACCTGCGCCCGGCTGGTGAACCACTTCCTAGCCAGCTTAACCATTCTTTCCTAGCCAGATTCCCCGTTTTCTCCGTCACGGAGCTGTGCTGTGGCTGCCACGGGGCACGTTTGCTCTTAAAAAGTCCCAGCATCTTTAAAATCAGCCGGCGCATCGCTACGGGGCTGTGCAAGAGCACCCAGAGCCTGGGGACGGGTTCTTCTGCCCAGCGCAACCAGAGCACGTTTCTTTCCCCTGCAGGGCTGACGGTCTCGTCTCCCCTGATTTTACGGCGTGGAGAGGCAGCATCGGCGGCAGGAGAGTCGGCATGGCGCACAGTCAGCTGCCCAACGACTCCTGGCAGAATGGCTCGGCCCCTCTCTTCACCGGCCTGGACCTCCTCCTGGAGCTCAAGCCTCTCTTCATCCCGCTCTACGCCACGCTGGTGGCAGTGGCGTGCACGGGGAACCTCTTCCTCATCCTCCTCATCGCTCTCACCAAGAAGCTGCACTGCACCACCAATTTCCTCATAGGGAACCTGGCGGCGGCCGATTTCATCATGTGCCTCGCCTGCGTCCCCCTCACCGTCTCCTACGCCTTCGAGGTGCGGGGCTGGCTCTACGGGATGTTCATGTGCTACTTTGTCACCCTGATGCAGGCCGCCACCGTCTTCGTCTCGGTGCTGTCCCTCACTGCCATTGCCATTGACCGGTACGTCGTGGTGGCATACCCCATCCGCAGGAGGATAAGCCGCCGGTCCTGCGTCTGCCTGGTGGCCTGCATTTGGTTACTCTCCATCATGGCCTCTGTTCCCACGTCGCTGCACACCCACTACTTGGATCTCAACACCATCGGCCACGACATGATCATCTGCGAAGAGTTTTGGAAGCACGAAGAGAGAGAGCGGCTGCTCTACTCCTGCTTGATGCTTCTCTTGTCCTACATGCTCCCACTTTTGGCGGTATCCGTCTCCTTCTGTGCCATCACCTACCACCTGCGGAGGAGGAACGTCCCGGGCGCTGCCTATCCCTGCCAAGACAAGTGGACCAAAACGAAGCAGAAGACCTTCCGGGTGCTCACTGTCTCGGTGGTGTGCTTTGCTATCTGCTGGCTGCCCCTCCAGGTGGTGAACTTCATCAGAGACATCGACGAGGAGTTCACTATCCTGGACAAGAGGTATGTCAACGTCATCCAGGTCTCGTGTCACCTGATTGCCATGAGCTCTGCCTGCTACAACCCTTTCATCTATGCCTCCCTCCATGACAAGTTCTGGTTCCACCTCAGCAGCTACTTCTACCGCAAGAAGAAGAGCTCCAGCGTTATGTCCTGCAAGGCTTCTCGATTCAATACCTGCTCCACCCTGGCAGATGCTCCTACCGGGGTCTCGGATAAGATAGCCTTGCAAGCTAGATTCGCTTAACCGAAGGACCACGAGAGATCAACTTTGCTTTTGGACCTGGTGTGCATTTTGCTTTAGCCTGGACCTAGCAGCTGGTGGCTGGTGGTACGTGGCTGTTCCCAGAAGACGTCTCTTGTGCCTGGCCAGGAGCGTGAACAAAGCAATGGGCTTTGTGTCCTTGAGGAGCAGCCCTTCTGCGCAGCTCAAGGATGTTTTGTTCTTTGGGGGAAACAAAGTGGTGCAGCAACAAACATGGCAGCCGGGCAAAGGCAGAGTAATTCAGAGCGGGACATACGTGCTTGTCCCCATGCAGCCGCACCGGAGCAGCAGTAGGTGTTTCCTCCTCACCCTCTGCAACAGGCGGCTGGGAAGATGTGTCCGTGAAACAACACTTGCTTGGCTCATTGAAACAGAGCAACGGATGAGTATCGGGATTAAGGACCAGACACGCAACTAGCTTGGTGTAGTTCTCTGCGAGCCTCAGTTTTCAGAAATGCCTCCGCGTCGGCATGGCCAAAGTCTGCCTCTGTTTCTGTGCTTGCTCTCTGTGCCGAGGAGCGATGCCTGAGCCGCAGCCCCGCAGGGAGCGCCGCGGCAGGGCAGGAACGTGGGGGCTGCCTGGGGCCAGCAAGCTTTGCATTGGGCTTTTACAGAGCATATCGCACATCAGGGCTGGGCATGGGGCATATACCCTATATCTCAGCTCATGGCTGGGCATGGGGCATATACCCTATATCTCAGCTCATGGTTGGGTGTGGAGTATATACCCTATATCTCAACTCATGGTTGGGTGTGGAGTATATACCCTATATCTCAACTCATGGTTGGGTGTAGATTCTATACCCTATATCTCAACTCATGGTTGGGTATGGAGTATATACCCTATATCTCAACTCGTGGTTGGGTGTAGATTCTATACCCTATATCTCAACTTGTGGTTGGGTGTGGAGTCTATACCCTATATCTCAACTCATGGTTGGGTGTAGATTCTATACCCTATATCTCAACTCGTGGCTGGGTGTAGATTCTATACCCTATATCTCAACTCATGGTTGGGTATGGAGTATATACCCTATATCTCAACTCGTGGTTGGGTGTAGATTCTATACCCTATATCTCAACTCGTGGTTGGGCATGGGGTATCTTGAATCATGGCTGGGCATAGCAGGCACATATCGGAGCCCAAAAACTTCTCCCCGTGGTTTATTTAGGAGGTGCATCAGCTTCTAAGCAAGACGAACACACACTGGGTGCGATTAAAAAAAACTCTTTGGAGAGCACACGTCTTCATTTTGTAGGGTAAAGATTGTTCCTAAGCAACAGATAGCCCTTTCTGCCTCTGGAAGAACACCGGCTCTCGCAGGTAGCAGTGAAATTGCTCTGCATTTTTTCTTTTAAGTTGCGGTTCACTGGTGAAAGGAGAGCGTACATTCAGAAATGTGCATGCTTCAGTCAGAGACCGTGTGGGAGCGCGTGGCCACTGAAAGCAGATGGCTTGTTTTGAACGAGGGTGACTTCCGTAACCTGCCTGGCTTTCTGAGACAGCCGCTGGTGTAACCAGCCTGGAGGGATCCGATTTCTCCATCTGCTAGCGTGCAGCCAACGCGGCAGATGTCGCCGGTGAAATTACCGCTGTTCTTCGTAGCCGAGTAGGACTCAAGGGGATGGGGCACCCAGGAAGTTCTCAAGTGATGTGTTTGCTGGGGAAGATGCCTTGGTCTCTGCTCTCAGGGTAGTTTAAGATTGCATACCCTTTGGGTGGAGGTGTGGAAACTGGCGATGGGCTGCTCTAACCCACACGCTGCCGGATACAGGGTGGGTTTCTTGTTGGACGCTGCTTGGTGTCTCCATCTGTGGCTCTTCAGCCCGGTCCCTGCAAGCGGCACACCAAGAAGGCACCATCCCTTTGCACCTGGATGCCCAACTCGGTTTTAACCTCTTGGTCTCCCAGGAGGAGCCTCTGGGGACAGCCCACAGGCACCAGCATCGCCATGAGCACCAAGTCTCAGGGTCACGACAGCTGCTGGCCACCCAAGGCCATGCCTGCAGTTCACCATCTGCTGCTGTGCTCCGTGGGGCTGAGCCATGTAGCTCCCACCGCTCTTTGTGCCTGAGGACAGAACTTTAAACCCTTGCGCAGCATGTCCTCACCGCCGCATGAACGCTCTCCATGGCGTTGGCCACCACTCCTGCTTTCAGAGAGCAGCTTGGCACCCTCTGGTGCAGATGCGGCTGGTTGGACCCTTAGAGGATCCCTGATCAGCGCTCGTTACGCCGGGGCGTGAGCTGCTGCCCACTCGCCTGCCTGTGGGGACCATCGTGGTGGCCCTAGGCCGACCATGCTAACGTCTGTGGTGCAACCAGTGGGGACGGGGACCTGCCAAATGCAACGCGATGTGGATGCCCGTGGCCATCATTGTGTACCCGCACAGCAGCCGGCTCTGTTGGCTTCTGGCGGCTTCCCCGTGGCCACGCTGGGTCGCGCTGGGGGCAGAGGCCGCATGGCCCGTCGCGCAGCAGCCAGGCGGTGCACTGCTTCTCCCGCCTTCTCATAAAGCCTTAAAAAGCTCGGGCTGCGTGTTTGTGCTGATTCGAATCCGAGAAAAATAAGCTCTCCTTGTCGGCAGCTCAGTCGCATCCCAGGCAGCCCCGGGGCTGGGAGATGTTCGCCTCTGTGGCCGTCACTGGCGGTGGCAGATGCCCGGGGGTGAGCCCGAGACCGGGGCTGGAGAAGCGAGGGCTGGCGAGAGAGAGCTCTGCACGGCGGCAGCTCTGGCTGCACAGAAGAGGTTGGCCGGGCGTTCGGGGTCTGGGATATTTTTTAACGAGGTAATGACTCAAGTCGTGCTGTCGTTCACTTTGATTTCTCGCCACAGCACAACGAATACGCCGTATCTGTCTATCCGAAATCTGCAGCAGCAAGTAATTGGTGTCGGGGACGAGGGCAGCCTCCGGGCCACTGCCGTCTTGCCGCCGGGTCGCCCTGAGGGCTACGATCCCAGAGCAGACCACCAGGGGCTTGGTAGGGGCTACCGCTTAGCGGCAGTGGCCACTTGCAGGCAAGTGGGGGCTTCACAGCCCCACAGCTTCCCCCCCAGCCCCGTGGGACACGTCACATTGGCTGGAAAACCCGCTTCTCGCCGGTGCCAGGTTGTGGCAGCCCCGGCTGAGCCAGGAGACCCCCAAAACGTCATCCCCCGCTTCGCCTCGCTGCCTCCCAGCCCTGCCGCGGGCTCCTGGGTTAGCCACCCAGCCTCGGCCCGCGGAAACGGGACGGATGACGCCAACCTCCACCTTCCCCACCAGAACCGTGGCGTCCAGGCACGGGGACGGGATGCTGCCGACGGCCGCAGCGAGCCGGAGCCAGGGCAAATGGCACGAGCCACAAAGCAAAGTGAGAATTTCCAGTGTTTTACAGGAAAAGGCACAAACCCAAATTTGGGGGCACATTCTCCTGCAATAAAGTTGCCCATTAGTGACACAAAACCCAAACCGATAGCAGCATGTCAGCAGGCAGCGCAAAAACCTAGCGAAGAAAATGGTAACGAGGTTTAAAAGCCATTTTTTTTTAATGCTGTATTTTATTTGCGGTTGAACTCTGGGGGTTTCCTATTCACTGGGGCGCATTCCGGGGCTTTTCCCTGCAGCCAGCATCGCTTTAAGTCTCTGCTGCGGCGCGAGGAGGAGCTCTGAGTGCCTGAGGACAGGAGCCGCGGTCCCATCTCCCAGGAGCCCGGGCGGAACGGAGCTTTTTCTCCATTTAGCGGCCACTGGGAAGGTGCAAAATTGCCTGGAGGGACTAAAAGCCTTTCTGCAGGTTCAGGGGGAGAATGGAGGTGGCTGTAAGTGCCCCCCGCGATGGGGACGAAGGCCCCCTGCCTGCCAGACCCCGGCAGGGGGGGGGACCCGAGCCAGGGCTGGAGGCGGCCAACACAACCTGCCGACGGCTGGCACCCAGCCGCCCTTGCGCCGTATGATGATTTCTACTTTCAATTCGCTCGGAAAAATGATTAAGCAAAAAGTGATTAAGTCGCTGGGTCCCTGGCAGCTGTGGTTTCAGCCCAGCGATCTTTAAGGTCCCTCCCATCCCATCCCATCCCATCCCATCCCATCCCACGATTCCTGAGGAGAGCGGGGGCACAGAGCCAGCTCCGCCGAGCGCAACCGCTGCCTGTGAGTCAACAGCAAAAATAAAGCCCCCCCAAAAAAATCTATATGAGAATTTTTTTCCCCCGGCTTATTTACAGCGTCGCTTTGTTGCGGTTGCGTTCTGTAGCCGACGCCGAAGAGCACAGAGGGCGAACGCAAACCTGCCCTTTCATGGTCTGTTTTCCGACTCCTGTTTTAAACAGGAGCGCGGAGCTCCCTGCGTCTCTGTTCTCCAGCCGTGCGGCTTATTTCGTTTCGCCACGTGGCTTGAAAGCTTTCTGCTACACGAGTTAAAATCAGGCTCAAAGCCTAGGAGGAAAAAAAAAAAAAAACCCCACACAAATCCTTAAAAAGGTGGAAAAGTGAATATCTATTATAAAAAAAAAAAAAAAGCAGCGCCGCTGCAGGAGGGAGCTGAAGCGTGCGGGGGCGCCTGGATCCAGCCCGTGGTGTGGGCTCGTGCTGGTGTATTTTGGGGCTCGCACGTGGTGCGGATGTGAAACATCCCCGTGGTTCGACACTGCGATGGTGTGGGGCAGCGGTGGGGTGATGGGGGGGGTCCCGGTGGCAGCGGGTGCTCAGGGGGCTCTGGGGGAGGGGGGCTGGGGTGCCCTGGGCAGTTCCTTTGGGCAGAGGACCAGGGTGTCTTTTCCCTTCGCCGTCCCCGCTCCAGCTTTTCCTGCCTCTCTCCTTTCCCATCCCTGCTGCCCACAGCTCT
This sequence comes from Larus michahellis, assembly GCF_964199755.1. NCBI lineage: Eukaryota > Metazoa > Chordata > Aves > Charadriiformes > Laridae > Larus > Larus michahellis. The sequence goes on along the minus strand of NC_133899.1, from coordinate 93,831,260 downwards.
CCTGGGATGTCCCCCCGCTCCGGGACAAGCCCATCCCCACCTCGACCTGCCCCGGAGGGAACCAAAGCACCCCCACATCGCACACATCTCTGGGGGGGGGGTGTGTGTGGTTCTTCAGCTGAGGCTCAGCTTAAAAAGAATAATTCCTAGAGGCTCAGAACAGTTGCAGAGGGGGGAGGGCGGCACAGGGCTCCCCGTTCCCCACCGAACTCCCCCCGCCGGGCTGGGCTGCTTGGGGCTGCAGAGCTCAACGCCCCACAGAAATCCCCAAATCCCCGTTTCCCTTATCCTACGAGCTGAGCTAAACCTTTGGGCGACCTTCTCCGTGGGAACGGTGGGGGAGCATCTTCCCCCCGCCCCCACCGCCCCCCGGGCCGGCCCGGGCTCGCAGCACGCTCTGCCTGCCCCCCCCTTCTCCCCATGCCAAGGTCTTGCCAGCAAAGCCCAGGCATGCCTGCCGATAGGGGATTTTAATTTTTCAGCTTCCAAGAGGAGCAAATGAAGAAGCTGGGGAGAGGTTCGGGGTCCTGCGGGGGCCGTGGGACCCGCACCCCGAAGCACGGACCCGAGTCAAGGTCAGCTGGGGGTGAATGAGGCTGGAGCATCCCCCGCCAGATGTTCGCTTCCCGGCTCTTGCTGCTGTTCCGCGGCAGGAGGAAGCTTTTCCGGGCTCCATGTGGATTGTTTCCCCCCGCGGGATGAAGCAGTCTGGAGAACATCATCAGCGCGCGGTTATTTAACACCTCGGGGCTTTCCGAGCCAGGCTCTCCTCCGGCTTAGTCTCAGCGCAAACAAGAGCCAAACCAAAATCTTTTTGACCTTTGGCTAAAGATGCAGAGAAGACAAACCAAAGAGTCTGAGCATTTGCGATGTAAAGCCTTCCATAAGGAATTCACTCCTGCGTCAGCCCTTGTTTCCTTACCCCAGTGCCGCGGGGAGCGCGTGCAGGGATTTCTCCCTCTCTAACTGCTACCCAGCTGGGACAGGCTGGGGACGCTGCCATCCCCAACGGCTCCGAGTGTTTTTTTCCAGCAGCAATGACAGAAGACGCAGGTTCTGGTGGGGAAAAACCTGCAGAATCCTGGCAGGAAGGAGGATTTCCTAAGAGTGGGGCTTGTGGGAGCTGGGAATGATGCTTTTTTATCCACGTGTGGGTCTACGGACCAAACTTGGTCTGCTCAAGGTCTCATTTAAGATGTGGGGGTTAATGAAGCCGTTGTGGCCCCTGGCATCACAGGTGGCTGCTGCGATGCCAAAGCTCATCCCCATGTCCATGGTATCCCCCAAAGAGGCGTCAGCCCATCCTCCCGCGGGCTTGTCCCCCATGAGCGCGACGGATTCAACCGCTGCGAGAAAGGACAAGAACCAGAGTGCAAAAACTGCTCAATTGTCGTCTTTCACACAAAAATGGACTCGTGTGATAACAACAGCCGCGCCGGCAAGTCTTGAGAGTACTGAAGGGTCAACGTTTTTGCGTTCTTCGGAGACCATGCGAAGTTTGCTGCTCTCCTCAACGTTCAGCTTCATTTCCAGGGGAGGAGGACGTGGCCAGAGACGCAAACCCATTTCTTCCCCCAACGGCTGCTGAGAAAAGCGGGCCAATTCCCTGCAATATGCAAATAGCATTCCACCATCTGTTTAAGTTCAGGCAAATAAAATGAAAAGACGACGTCCCTCTCCGGCAGGTCCATTTTCTTTTCTTATTAATTTCATCGAGTGGTAAAAATCCCTGCAGTTTCAAAGTCAAATCAAACCTCTTCTAAGTTCAAGGTTGTGTGAGAGGCATTTACTGAACGGGCAGAGTTCACAGTTTCTGTGTTTTATAAAAATGTATAACTGTAAACAGACAGCAGATGAACCTAGACAGTGGAAGGACAGGACCCCCTCACTGCAGGGTTTGTCCAGGCTTCCTACTATTTGCTCCCATTTAGCATTAATTGACCTAAAAGGATGGGGTTTTTACTACTTGCCTTGGGCTATTAGTCCTCCTTCGAACCAACCAACGGTGGGCTGTTACCCAGTGTCGATTCTTTCTCTCTTAATTTCCTCCCATCTCAAACTCTATTACTTCACTCTCAATTAAAACCCCTTAAATTGCCCTAAATAGCTCTTCTTGTGCTTTTTTCCTCCCACTCCGCCTGGGAGGCGCTAATGCGATGAGGTGGGCGGCTTTGAAAGGGGAGGCTCACCCCCCCTTCATTCCCATAATCTGAAACAATTTACGTGTTTCATTAAAAAAAAAATAAAATATAAAAATATATATTCTCCAGTCCTGGAGAACCCATCCGCAAAGAGTACAAGGTTTCCTCTTCCATCTTTCCAGACCGGACTAGAATTTGCCGTTACTGAGCACCCAGAACAACCCCCCACCCCCAGGTTCCCCATTGAGATGTTTTGCTCATCTCCCCAAATTACGTGCAGGAAATGGGAAAATACTGTTTTGCGAGGGTGAGGTCAAACCCGAGCGTCTTCTGAGAATAAATTCAGAACCACTCCAGAAATCCAGTAGCCACAGTCTCCGATTCAAAGAAACTGGATATATAAAGAAGAACACATAATTTGTTTACTTAATGAAAGTGAATTAGATAAACGGGTGATGAAAACAAGCTTGGAGGCCGATGCGGCAGAGCTTTCCTCAAGAAGATACTGTTAGCTTTTGCTACCAGAAACTGGTGGCTATAAAAGGGATAATTTTGTTGAACTGTCCTCCGTTATTAAGACACTTTCCTCCTTGCAAACTCTCTTGTCATTTAGAATACAGTCCGTGAGCCGCTGCTCTTGCCAGCTTGGTGCTGCTCTTGGTCTCAGCAACAACCCGTAAACAGCCTTGCGACAGCCTGTTGCCAGGAGCTGAAGAGGTACTAAATTAGCCAAAAGTTAGACAGATAAAGGGGTTTTTTAATTAGCATGAGAGTCTTGAATGCAGGGTATGACCTTTGTAAGCAGCTCTCCCCGCAATTCGCATCCGGCTTAAATGTTTTATCAGTTGATTTGGTAAAACTGATAAAGACCTACGGGCTGGGGGTCTTTGCACATTGCAAATGTCCAATCGTTTCTCAATTGCACGTCTCAGCTCCAGGTAATGCCTAATGCTGAGATTGATCCTTTTTTAACCATCGAGGTGAGGTACAAGATCCACTTCTCAGCTGAGGACAATATTTTTGATTTATTTAATTGTTCTCTATGATACCCAGGACATTTCGATGGTGGCATGGGACGTCCAACACGTACTCCTTGGAGTGAAACCCTCACAGTCATGTAGATCTTTCCCAACATACTATGGATAGGTACCTAAAGACCTCATGATCCTCTTCACTAGTGAGATTTGGTGGCCGGTAGCTCTCCCATCTGCTGGAAGATGGCCCAGGAGCATTCAAGATCATCTCTTTTGAGTTGTCATTGGCTCAGAAACTGGTAATACTGCATTGGGGTGGATTGCTGTTTTCCTTGTGCTCATGTGATCCTCCTTAAGTTGATCATAATCAGTGATTTTAGTAGTTCAGGTATGTCAGTTTAGCCTGCCTGTTTCGAGCGAGTCTGGTTTTGTCCTCCGTGCCCATCCTCCAACGTGTCCCCCACCTCCGGTGATGTGGTGGCTTCTTCCTTACCCTCCAGATCCCAGCCTGCTGGCGCGTCCCAGACTGAGTTGTTTGAGGGCTCCTCCAAGGACCGTCCTCCGAATCACAACCCTTTTTCTCCAGCGCCGCCCCCAGCATCACCTTCGGGCAGGGACATCTTAGCGTCTGGCGTGGAAGAGCAACCCCACGTTCTCCACAGCCTCCCCAAACCCGCTCATTTCTCACCTCTCCCTGCCTCGCGCTGTTGAGAAAGTTGGCAAACTTTCTGAAGTGGAAGGGTACGGCCAACAGGGTTCTTCTTACCAGAGACCTCTGAAAAAGAAAATATTAGAGACAAACCTACAGAAGGCTTAACAACAGCACGGGCCCAGGCCATTTAGCCTTAGCCTGTTTAGATGTCTACAGCTCTAAGAGGAAGATAATATTATTTATTACGGTGCCGTTCTTTAGAAAGCGCTCGAGAGATTATCATTTGAAAGAGCTTACATACATGCAAGGTATTATTACCGTTATTTGATTACCATTCAGGTCTCTCCCACAGCTGCAAATGATGAAGTCCTTTGTCCTGCCCTTCAGAATGAATTGAGGTGTGGCATTAGCTATAAATGGCCATGAAGGATCACTGGTTTTTTTTCACGTGTACTGAATCGCCTCTTGGAAATTTCCTCCTTTGTCTTCCAATCAGGCACAGCAAACAAAATTAGCCTGGTAATTTTCCACTGGTTTTAGCCCCCCCTTGACTATGTTTGTTCTGTCTTGATGTCATCAGTGATGAATGCGACTGCAGTTGACAAAACAGCCAATAAAAGAGAACCCCCTCTGCTGAATTGTGACCGTTAGACAAATTTTGTTCGTGGAGGACCTTGGCTGGAAAATTCTTAGGAAATGTTGATGTATTTTATTTTATTATTGTCTCCTGGTTTATTAAGAACAATACTGTGACTCTCGCCAGGGATCCCTTAATTTCTGGTTTCCTGGACAGGTCTTGCAAAATAGCTCTCGCATTTCTCTGTAAGCAGAGATTTCATGGGCCGTACAAACCGTGCCCATCTCTTTCTTCTCAGGTCTTGGTTCAAGCTAAAGAGGCAGGTCTGCAACGTGTGCGTGAGTAAACCAAGCTTATTTTCACTTCTTTTAGCTAAAAACACAGTTACTACAACTCAGGCCTCCAGCAATGACTTTTTTTCTTGGCAGAAAGGCAGCTCTTCTCCCCAGCCGCTTTCCCAAGGGGTCTCTTCTTTATTCACACACGTAGCTATTTTGGAATGCAAAAAGGATAGCTACGAAGGGCAGCAGCAGGCGGTAAATACACATATACCCCTGCAGAGGGCTCCTGGCCACGGCTGGAGGTAACAAATAAAGTGGGAATTAAAAACGTGGGAGCAGAGGGTGCAGCTGGGCGGGTATTTGGACATTTCGCAGTTGAAATATCCTCCCTCTCCTTCCCAAGCAGTTTGGGTGGAAGCCAGTGGTTGCCCAAGCACGTTAGCAGATAGACGCGCTGATCCCTCTCCCTCCTGCCGAAGCTTTCTCCGCTGATGTCTGTTTGCTTAGCTGTTGTCTTATATTAAAGACTCTTCCTGGCTCTGAGCCCCAGTTTGACTTTCTTATTAGCCACGAGCGCCGAGTGCCGCAGAATAAATATCTCCTGTGCCCTCCTCCGCCCTGCGAGGAGAGAGACAACGGCTCCTCGCCCGGCCGAGCCCCCGAGGAGCGCCGGGGCAGGCAGCAGATCTAAACACTCCTTTCATGTCACGCTCTTCCCGGTGGAAATGCCGTTTGCCTTGGCCCATTGTCCGTTGCGGCAGTGGGACACGTGGCCGGCTGCGCCAAAAGACGCAGAGTAGGGCTGCGACGCTCCCCTGGATGCTGAAAAAGCAAAGCGATGGGTTGTCTGAAGCAGGGGCTGCGTGTTTTTGAGTGATGGGTCCCTCGGTGGCTGGTGCCGGTGAAGAGCGCCCCCCACGCAGACAAACACAACTGCCCCCTCTCCCCCATCTCGTCAGCTCGGGCTGAAGCCCAAAGCCCCAGCCAACCCCAGAAGCGAATGCCGTGCATTTACCAGTAACGCTAAAGTAGCCGGGGCTCAGCAGAAGCCAATGGAAAAGTCCGATGGCCAAAATCCCTTGGAGACAGTGTTCAGCTTGAATGAGAAGTGGTTAGCGATGGGGAAGAGATGGGAGGGCTAACGAGGTGCCCCACCGCTTTTGCTTCTATTACGCCGACTGCAGAGAAATAAAAATAAACCCATCCCTGCTCCACTAAGTTATTACAGAGATGGGAATTGCTGCCAGGTGGTCACACAACAGAAGTGAAGGGCTTCCACAGGACCCCATTGCGGTCACAAGCTGACCCTGTTTTGTCCTGGCGCAAACCCTCACTCAGATGAGCACGGTGCTGTCAGCCTCCCGGAGGTTTCCTCATTCCCAGAGGCCCCGCCAACAGCTGAGATGAGCAATTTCTGTGGAAATAAGGAGTAATGGCTTCTTTCTAAAGATGAATCACCTTCTATGAATATTGGATAGTCGAGGAGGTACGTGGTTGACCTTAATTAGTAGTGCTCTGGTCCTAGCAACTTCTTGGTGCTCCCCCCTACAGTCAGCAGGTTCAGCAACGGTCCCTCCTCCTGTGTTTTTGGGAGGCACAGACTGCTTTGGCAGGACCTCATCGGTTCCCCACACGATGACTGTGGGATAGCATCCCCTTCGGGATGGCAGGAGGGCCATGGAGAGCCTTGAGGAGCCCACAGGTGGGAGAGGTCCAAGAAAGAGTCCATCATGGCGATGACGACTTCTCACTGGGGCTGCACTGGATGAGAAGGGCTGTTCCCTCGTCGTTTAGGTTCGGGTGTGTCATTTTGCTCTGCCACAGATGAATCTCTGTGGCCTTGAACGTCTTAACCCTGATGTAGAGAGGTCACAGGCTCAGGTCCTGCCTTCGCTCCACCAGCAATGCCATCCAGGACACTCGCTCCTTGGCCACGGGCACTTCCTTCTGGGACTCATTTCTCCTCATCTAGTACAGGTAAAGAGGGAACAGTCAAACACAAACAACAACTCTTTGCTTCTCTTCACAGTCCCCAGTTTCTAAGGGTTGTGAGGGTCCTAAGCGAGAGGCTCGGGTAGCAAAGGGGCTGGAGTTCCCAGGAGATCACCCCTAAGGAAGCCAGTTGGCCCCGTTTCTGCTTAGCTGGCATCATCAGCCAAATTGGCTTTGAACCATCTCACGCCGTCGAGCTCCTCTTCCAGCAATTTGCTCCCCGCCAGCCCCTGTGGGACTTGGCAGACCGCGGTGCTCTCACTTCTGCAGAAATACCAAGTAATTTACCCCGGGGAAAAAGTGAGTCATTCCTCCTGGCGGAGGCCGCTGGCGGGGTCAGGCTGGGCGCGGGCCGCCCGACCCACCGCTGCCAGCCCGGCTGCCTTCCGAGTGCTCGGCACCGCACACCTCCTGCCCGCAGACAGCGGCCGGCCGAGCCGCCGAGCTCGCTGCCAGCCCCAAAACACCCACGGCTGGGGGGGGCGCCCCCACCCGCCTGGCCTGGTCCTCCGGCTTGTCCCCTCCAGGCACGAGCTCTCGGTGAATTGAATTATAAAGCCTTTGGGGAGATGCTGTAACGCAGCGGGATGCAGAATAGGGATGCAGAGGGATGAACGCGCTCAACAGGCACGTTCGGCGATTGCCCCCCATCGTCTGTGGCTGCCCTGGGGCTCCTTGGAGTCACAGCTCTTCCTTTGGGAACCACCGATGTAGGTAGTCTTGAAACAGCTGTTAAACATCAGAACTGCCAGAGCACAGCCCAGCTCCTCGCTCCCCAGGTCACCGCAGGACGACAAGGAACAAGCTGCAGACCGAGCAACGCACTCCGCAAATCGATCCCTGCCTCAAACCTCATTTTCCCCCATCGATATTTTCCGTGTCACCTTTTCGGCCGCAAGCCGATATCCTGCATTGACGGGGTGAGCTGTCAAAGGCCCAGCGCTGCTTCTGAAATCCAGATACATTAAACCATAATAGCATCTCCCACTGGTACACCGTGATCCAGCAAACCTTAGGAACTGGGTTTTCAGACAGAGCTAAAGGCTGGGAAAAACCAGGGCAGGCAACACCTTCCAGATAAGCATGCGGAGCAATTCGGGGATGACCATCACATACAAATCTCAGTGCCCCAATACTTCTGCCTTTCCAACCCAGAGGGACCTCCAAGAGATGCTCGGAAACCAGGTGCACCAAATCCAGCATCACCCAGGGTGGTTCATAACCTATTAATCCCACCTCCGTGGAGAACTCGAGGAACTGGATTTATTCATCTCACGTGGAAATTTGCAGGAAGAAAGACGATTATCGCCGCCTGCGTTTCCATGTGGTTTGTGCCGTTCCGCAGGCAAAAAGGCTTCACGCTGGAACTACCTGGAGTAAGTGTTTTATCCCTAATGTGCGAATGGCTCGGCTGAGGAGAGCGGAGACCCGCTGGGGCTCTGCCCAAGGGATCTGAGATCTCCAAGAGCTCAGGAAGAGCAAGTCAAACCGCCTCCAGAATAAGTTAAATATAGATACACCTAAAAGAGGGGAAATTTGACTAAATCACTGCTCAGCTCCGAAAAGCAGGAGAAACTCTGCGAAAAGGCTGGTTCCAGGAGGGCCAAAAGGCGATGGTGCTTCTCCCTGCGGTGGCGAGACCGTCCCACAGGGCCCTGGGGTGAGAAGAAAAGGGCTTAGAATATTCCCAATGGCTTCATAAGATGTTTGTTTCTGGGCAACAAGAGCTGCGCGTCTTGCTGGGTGCTCTGGGTAACTCTTGGTGGCGGATGGAGGTGCTGGGGCTGGGGCCGGGGGGTGACGTGCTCGGGTGAAGCCTGGTGGGAGAGGTGGTGGCGCTGGGGAGACCCTGCCAGCACCAGCTTTGGCCGAGAGGTTGCTGCAGGAAGGGGTTAGAGAGCAGCTGCTTTAGTGAGGAAGCAGAAAGACAAACTTTAAACCTTTGTACCCGGGAGAAGCAGTTATTACCCCGTTTATCTTCCCGTGGAGCCACGGCGCTCGGCCGGAGCTGGGAGAGGGGCTGCTCGGGGCTCTGTGGCGTGGGGCCTCAGAAGGAAGAAGAATTTGGCCAAAGCTTCCACCAAAGGGGGGGGAAAAAAGAGGTTTTTTTCCTTCCGGTTTGCCCCCACTCATGAATCTGAAGCCAATCTGACAGAGGCAAGTCGTCTCCCATTTCTTGTCCTACCTCAAGGTAGGAATTCATGGGGCTTGGGTTTTTTTTTTCCCCTAAACCATATGGAAGTTGAACAGATAATGGGGCAGAGCAGCAGGGAAACGTTTTCACTTTATCGACACCACCTCTTGCCTTCTTTTGTCCAGCGGAACCTGATGGAGACCATTGGCGAGTCTATTTTCGGCGCAAGGTAACGACCCTGAAAGCCCCGGCTGCGGGTGGCCAACAAGCCGGAATGCCGTGCTCCGCTCATTAAACACCGCTATTTTCATTTATTGCTGGGGGTTTTCTATTGTACTCCAAGGACCGAGCAAAAGAAACAGTCATTACGGGCCCCGTATTTCATTATTTATTCAGTCACTCTTGCTGGGGTTTTTGGGGGGGTCCTGGTCTGAGCCTCTCTTACCCGCTTTTTCTTCCAAACATCCTTTCGTGCATCTTCATCGAGCCGCAGACCCCTTTTGCAGGTGTTCCTCGAGCATTATTCAGATGACATTAGGAGGTTTAATTGCCCCAAAGACATTTTTTTAGCTATGAAAGATGCCTAGTGGTACAGGGATGCCACCTCTCAAAAAAAGAGGTCCTATGAGCTCGGGCAAAGCTTAGTTTGGTGAAGCCCTATTGCAAGAAGCATTTCCCAGGAAAAAAAAAAAAAAAAAGAAGTGTTTATAGGCAGTATAGACACACACAGAGCACATGGAATGCACCGACAGCAGTTTGGCTTTCCCCAGTAGACGAATCCTTACTGTTTATCTCAGACCAACTGAAGCCACTGCATGAAACACAGCGACTGCCTCACCTGCGCCCCGTGACGTTGACCTGCCGGTACAATATCACCGGGCGGTTCAATGACGGATTATAATTACGGTCACGGCATTTCCAGGCAAAGGGCGTTACGGCAGAGCCGTGCTTCGGGGCACTCACATGGCTGGAGCGGCCTCCAAAGCCCTCGGCGTCCGTCTCCTGCGAGCGCGGGGGCTTCTCCGGCGAGACACCGTCCGGGGAAGGGCAGCCCGTCCCCAGAGAGAGCCCAGATGTTTCACTTCAGCAGATTTTTTTTTGCTACCAACCGCTGACGGTGTTTCTGCAGCGCCTGCGGCCGGTTTCCCACCACCCAGAAGTCCTCCTCGCTGCTGCGTCCCAACCGACTGCGGCTTCAGGAGCGATACAAAGAAAACCTCTCGCCGGCAGAAGAGCTGGCTCAGAGCAAAGCCTTCTCCCCTTGAACTCCCTCCTTAAAAAGCAATTCCTTTCCTCGCAAGACCCTCTGCTCGCCTCCACAGCCCTCCGGCCCCATCCTCTTCCCCCACCTCCCGCGAAGGACGCAGCGGAGCCAGCGGCGGCCGACCCCACCCCACAGATAGTCTCTTTTGAAATAAATGGGGTTATAGAGCTGACAAAGACGAGCGATCGCTTTTTCTGACGGCAGTAAGTTGGACTGTAGAAGGAGGGAGCTGATACTACGTGGAGAGACTCGCTCTACCGTTAAAAATGCAGCTCGTGTAAACCGCGCTCAACCTCTCTTATACCTTAAGGAGAACGAAAACCGTGACACGCAAAAGGCAACACTGAGCAGCTTTCTAAGGACGAGCCGTTGTACCACCACCTTCCCTTCCCGCCTTATTTCGCCTGGTGAACTGAGGGCTTGGGGACCCCCTCGGACACCGTCACAGCCCTTGGCCGGGCTCACGCGGGGCTTGTGGACAACCACCTCTGAAACGCAGCCTGCAGGGAAAGCACCCATCACAGCACCCAACACTCCCCTTGGTTTTATAGCCCATGAAATAATATATACAATAGCCTATTTTTATTCCTTGAACTTCTTCTGCTGCCTTTCAAAGTGGACTTTCTCCAGCCCATGCTCCTCCCCACCCCTGCTGCCTCCGCCAGCGCCTAACAGCCTGATTTCCAAAGAGCTGGGATAATTATTTCGCTTAACTCAAACAAATCATGTTGTTTAACTCCAAGATGTGAGCCTGCGACGATAAGCCCTCCGAGGGCTGGGACCGAAAGCGCTGCTGGTAACGCCGTAGGGGGCAGTTTCCAGCGGGCACGTGGCACATCCTGGTATCAGACACCTCCCACCGTGTCCCGCTGCCCCCCGCGGCACAGAGCCCGGGGTCTCGCTGCGTGGGGCAAACCCGGCCTCTCCGGGAGGATGTTCCCTCTCCACGACCTGCCGGATCCCTCAGTGCTGGGGAATTATTGGAAGTGCCGCGGCTGATTTATGAATGTCCCCGTTTCCGCCTCGCTCCCTATTCCCTCGGCGTCTCCTCCTCCTCAGCGCGCCGCGAGATGATTTTTGAGAGCTCACATTTTAATTTCTTTAAGCATAGCAAGCTCTTGCTGCTGCAAATTAATGAAGATGTCTTAAACCCAGGTTTACTTTTCATTCAGTCAGTTTACCCTTCGTTCCGCTCCCGTGGCAGATGGCAAGAAGCTCCTTAATTACGCTCCGCGGTCACCACGCCCTCTCTCGGAGCAAACCTGGCTTTTGCTGTACTTAGTTCCACATTGCCCCCCGAGCCGGTGGTGGGAGATGGGTGCCTTGTGCCAGATCCCAGACACCCACAGCCACATCCCCCGAGGCGGTACCACCGCCAGGATGGAGCAGCGCTGGGAGAGCCCCCCCAAAAACCCCACAACCAGGGCAAGGCTTTTACCTCATTTTAATATTCACCTTTTTTAGGGGAAAAGATAAGACCCAGGCATTCACCGCAGTGGCGGGGGGGTTGTCCTGCAGCCCCTGGTTTGTCATCCTTGGCAGCAGGGAACTCGGGGTGATTCAGCCCAGAACCGCCCCCCATCCTGGGCTGCATCCCCAGCAGCGTGGGCAGGGGGGCGAGGGGGGGATTCTGCCCCTCTGCTCCGCTCTGGGAGACCCCCCTGCAGCGCTGCCCCCAGCGCTGGGGCACCAACAGCAGAAGGACACGGAGGTGTTGGAGCGGGGCCAGAGGAGGCCCCGGAGATGCTGGGAGGGCTGGAGCCCCTCTGCTGTGGGGACAGGCTGAGAGAGCTGGGGGGGTTCAGCCTGGAGAAGAGAAGGCTCCGGGGAGACCTTCCAGCCCCTTCCAGGCCCTCAAGGGCTCCAGGAAAGCTGGGGAGGGACTCTGGATCAGGGAGGGGAGCCGTGGGACGAGGGGGAAGGGTTTTCCACTGAAAGAGGGGAGATTGAGATGAGATCAGAGGAAGAAATTTTTCACTCTGAGGGTGGTGAGCCCCTGGCCCAGGTTGCCCAGAGAAGCTGTGGCTGCCCCATCCCTGGAGGGGTTCAAGGCCAGGTTGGACGGGGCTTGGAGCAACCTGGGCTGGTGGGAGGTGTCCCTGCCCAGGGCAGGGGGTGGAATGAGATGCCCTTTAAGGTCCCTTCCCACCCAAACCATTCCGTGATTCTATGATTCTACATCCGTGGGGCAGAGACCCCTCTGTGGGGTCCCGCAGCTGCAGGGTCCCAGGCGTGGGGGGCCGTCCCAGCCTGTGCTTTGCTCCAGCCAATGTACCGGCTGCTCATTAGTGTAATCACGCTGACGCCACGCAAGCGGCCCCGCAGCGTGCGGGGTGACTGGCACTAATTTCAGAAAATGAGTCTGAGCGCTCTTTCATTGTCATAAAGGCAAAAGCGGCGGCGAGTGGCTCTCGGTTGCTATAGGAACCCATCAACGCGGGGGAAAAGCCAAATTGCTGGACCAATGTGGCTCCTTCAGAGGTGGCAGCGGGGGCTCTTCTGGTGACACCCTGCCTGGCCCGACAACGGCACCGGGGCAGCTGCAGGGGGCGAAACGCGGCGGTGCCGAGGTTTTCCAGCCCTGCTCCGAGCCCGGACGCGGCTACGCGTCAATAACTACCCTACACACGGCCTGAGACACCCCTTTCCAAAATTCGGCATCACTGGCAGCTGCTTGGCTTCAGCTTTCACGTGGGTTGGAAGCAGCCTCAGCTCCGGGTGTCTCAACCTGCCCAGATGTTGTGCTCCGGAGGTGCCTACTGCTTCTGTTGGCCATAAAAAGACTGTGGAGAGCCCGTTCAGCCGTACCCGCCTCTTGGAACCACCTAAAACTCGGTGAAATCCATCCCCGGTCTGGGAGGGATAGTCCCCGTTCCCCTGCAAGCCTCTGGACACAGCAGTGACGACGGCCGAGGGTGGGGGAGGCACCGAGAGCCTCCCCACGGTGGAGACGCACAAGGGGCAGAGCCGGGACGAAGCTCAGCTCCCCAAAATCCGCCGTTTCCCTGCCCCAGGTCTCTGATTTCCATCCCTCTGCCCAGGCAGAGAGCCGTGTTGCCTCCCAGCATCGGCGCCAGCCTTCCCAGTTAGCCCACCGCCTCCACGCAGACTGATTCTAAGCCCCGCTCCCCGCAAAGCTGTAGCGCCGATAAGCCGATGCAGGGTTTTGGGGATACTTTTTTTTATCAGATGTATAATCCAGCACTTCCCACGGCACACAACTAGGCCCAAGGGTGAATTTTAGGCGGCGGGCGGTGACTCCTCACAAGCTGCTTTCCAGCCAGCAGCGTGCCCGTGTGTTCCCGGGAGCCCCAGGGCCAGAACGAAAGGAAACTGGCGCCGCGTGATAAAGGAGGTCGGGGCCGAATGGAAGAGATAAGGACAAAGTGGCCGAGGGAGAGAAAGCTCTGCATCATCGCATATCCCACTGAAATTAAATTCATGAAACATAAAGCTGCTTTAAAGGAAAACCGTTAAAGAGAACCCGACTTTCCAGAAAATCCAAAGACTTCGTGCGTACGGAGCTCCAGTGCCACCCACGGGATGTTTTTAGGGGGGTGCGAGCTTTGCTGCTGCTGCTCCATCCCCACCCGCCGCACGTCGCTCGGAGACACGGAGCCGATCCCGCAAACACCCCCGGCACCAGGAGCCCGGAGAAGCCCCCGGGATCGCTGACGTTCGGGAAGGTTTTGCTCAGCGATGGATGCGACCCCCTGCCTTACCCCAGTGCACAGCTCGGAAAAACCTTCCCCCCTCCCCCCCCGCCGCCATGGGAGCCTGTGGTTAATTGTGAGTTGGGGAGAGACAAGACGAGGTCAGAACTCGGGGCGCGGAGCCCCCCCTCAGATCCGAGACTAAAATCTGGATGAGCATTTGGCAGCTCTGCCAATTCCCGCTGCCGGCCCCCCAAAATACAACCCAGCTGTAAATATCCCTCCTGTCCTCCGCTGTGAATGGAATTAGGGAGTCAGTGGGACGGAGGGATGCACTTGATAAAAATGGTGGAAATCCGGGTATGTGGACCCGAGCGCGTGAGGCGCCACAAACCGGGCACGGTGCCTGGAGACGGCCACAAGCCCAGGGCGTTTTCGGGGTGTGAAGGTCTGGAGAACCCCCCCCAGCCTGGCGTTAGCGATACCCCGGGGGGCACAGGGCTGGGAACACACACAGCCACCCTGGCACGGACCCGGGGCAACGCTTACGGCCCTCTCCTGGTACACACAGACAAGGGAAAAAAAATCACCTAGCCCCCAGACTTGCCAAAATTCAGCTTTTTTCACTCGCGTCTAGCCCCAAACTGGCCAAATTTAAACTCAGAGAGGAACAAGGTGGATGCGAGAGCAGCAGGGACGCAGCAGGCGTGGGGGCAGCTCACCAGCGAGCCCGGCGCTGGTAACGCTTTCCTCAATGTCCTGAAAAAGGAGGATTTGAGAGAGAAACGGGACAGCAGCATGAGAGAAGCGGGCGACGGGGGCAGCAGTATTTTGGCAGGGGGACGAAGGGTCACTGCGGGTTTTACCAAGGCTCCGAAGGGAAAAAAATCTGCATTTGCTGCCGGCGTGTACGTGATGCTGATAAAGGGCCAAAGTTTTGGACTGAGAGCCTTGCAGCTCTTTAACCCCCAAAACACGGCTAAAAAGGGGTATTGCAATAGTCACGCTGGGCTACAATGGGAGCCTGGGCAAAGCTTGATCGGGCAAAAGGATGAATTTTTAAGATTTGCTTCAAACTCAGCCAAGGGCAGGGCCTGGCCCTCCTTGCCCCGGCAGGGACCGTCACCCTCTGGAGCCGGGAGGTATCCGGGCAGGTTTATTGACTCTCCTTCCTCCTGTATTAACAAGAAATCTTCATTTCTACACTTGCCCCAGGGAGTTTTCAGGCTGCCAGCTCCTTCCTTCCACCGAAGCCGACACAGTTGCCGGGTCTCCATAATTATTTACACGCGGGCTGTATTTATTGGCAATTAAACGGTTCAGGGGCTCCAAGGCATTAGTCTCCTCTCAAGATGCTGCCTGCCAGATTGCTTCCTGCCAGCAATCCCGGCGGGATGGGGAATTCTGCCGAGTCCCCCGGGGCTGCGTGGGGATGTGGGGGAGCAGCTGGCAGAGCCCCCCCGCCCCCGCCGCCGGGGCTCCGCTCGCCCTCGGAAAAATAATGTGCAACACAACCCCCCGGTCGGCAATTCCGGAGCCAACGGGAAGGGACGGTGTTTGCTTTAAACGTATTTCCAGCCAGGTGGATCCGAGCCCCGGGAGCCCAAGGAGGGTGTAAGGGATGGTGCGTGCAGCGTCCGAGGGAAACGGCCGGGGAAAAACGCAGAGAGCCGGGAAAAGACGCAGCAACTTGGCCAAACTCGCGCTGGGGACATAGGGAAAAAAATGCAGCGAATTGGTAAAACGTACACAGAAAAAATTTGCAAACCGGGAAAAGCACGCGGTGAGCTGGTAAAACCCGAAGCAAAGCCAGCAACGCGCAGGAAACACACAGCGGCTCTGGCAAGTTGTGCAAAATCTGGGCAAAATATGCAGCAGCCCCAGCGAAATATCCACCGATGCCAGTAAAATATGCAGCAGCTCGGTACAACGTGCTGTGGCTTTTGCAAAACGTGCAATAATTCTGATAAAACACACTCCAGCCCCAGCAAAATCTGCAGCGATCCCAGCGAAACGTGCGGCAAGCTGGTAAAACACAGAGCAAGCCCAGAAAAACGTGCGAGAGCCCTGGTAAAGCGGGTAGCAGCTCTGGCCAGAGGTGCCACAACCCCGATAGAACACGCAGCAGCCCCAGGGAAGCAGGCGGTGATCCCGGTGAGACTCGCAGCAGCCGGGCAAAACACCCGGTGACCTGATGAAACAAAAAGTGGTCCCAATAAAATGCAGCGGCCCGGGAAAAACATGTACCGACCCAGGAAAAAAATGCAGCAACTCTGGCAAGACGGGCAGTAACCCCGATACAACACGCAGCAGCCCCGGGAAAATAGGCAGCAACCTGGTAAAACACGCAGCAACCCAGGAAAACACGCAGGAGCCCTGGGCAAACATGCAATAGCCCTGGGCAAACATGCAATAGCCCTCATAAAACATGCAGAAGTCCTGGGAAAACATGTAGAAGTCCTGGGAAAACATGTAATAGCCCTGGGAAAACACGCAATAGCCCTGATAAAACATGCAGCAGCCCTGGGAAAATTTGCAATAGCCCCAATAAAACATGCAATAGCCCTTATAAAACATGCAGCAGCCCTGGGAAAACAGGCAGAAGTCCCAGGAAAACATGTAAAAGCCCTGGGAAAACACGCAGCAGCCCCAATAAAACATGCAATAGCCCCGACAAAACATGCAGGAGCCCTGGGAAAACACGCAGCAGCCCTGGGAAAATTTGCAATAGCCCTGATAAAACATGCAATAGCCCCTGGAAAATACGCAGGAGTCCCGGGAAAACAGGCAATAACCCTGATAAAAGATGCAGCAGCCCTGGGAAAACATGCAGCAGTCCCAATAAAACATGCAGGAGCCCTGATAAAACATGCAGGAGCCCTGGGAAAATTTGCAATAGCCCTGGGAAAACATGCAATAGCCCTTATAAAACATGCATCAGCCCTGGGAAAACAGGCAGAAGTCCCAGGAAAACATGTAAAAGCCCTGGGAAAACACGCAGCAGCCCCGATAAAACATGCAATAGCCCTGGGAAAACACGCAGCAGCCCTGGGAAAATTTGCAATAGCCCTGATAAAACATGCAATAGCCCCTGGAAAATATGCAGGAGTCCCAGGAAAACAGGCAATAGCCCTGATAAAAGATGCAGCGGCCCTGGGAAAACACGCAGCAGTCCCAATAAAACATGCAGGAGCCCTGGGAAAACGCCCAGCAGCCCTGGGAAAATTTGCAATAGTCCTGGGAAAACACGCAATAGCCCTGATAAAACGTGTAATAGCCCCGGGAAAATATGCAGCAGCCCTGGGAAAACATGCAGCAGCCCTGGGAAAACATGTAATAGCCCTGATAAAACATGCAGCAGCCCCAATAAAACATGCAATAGCCCTGATAAAACATGCAATAGCCCTGATAAAACACACAGCAGCCCTGGGAAAACATGCAATAGCCCTGGAAAAACATGTAATAGCCCTGATAAAACACACAGCAGCCCTAGGAAAACATGCAATAGCCCTGGAAAAACATGTAATAGCCCTGATAAAACACGCAGCAGCCCTGGGAAAACCGCCTTGGCCCTGGTGAAGCCCGTGGTGACCTGGTAAAACATTTGATGGTCCGGCAAAACCCACAGCGATGCTTGTGACGCCCCGGTGCAATACGCCACGGACCGTCACCCCGGCAGAGGGGACAGGAGAAGGGACGGGCGAGAGGCAGCTCGGACGCGGCGGTGGGGGGTAATATCGCTGAGAAACGGGGGTGGGAGCCCAGGCGGGGCAAAAAGCAAGCCCTGAGCTTGCACAAAGGGGGCTGGGGAACGGCCCCGGGGTGAGGAGCCTGGTATTGGCTCGGCCTCCAGCCACCAGTGACAGGATTTTGGCTGGTTATTAAAAAAAAAAAAAAAAAAAAGAGAGAGAGAGGAAAAGAAGAAAGAAGGGGAAAAGAAAAAAAAAGTAAAAGAAGGAAAGTAAAAGAAGGACAGTTTGACTGTAATGGCGAAGCTGGGGAGGCTGTTCTGCTCCCCGGGGGCTGCGGCAGCAGCTCGGCTGCAGGACCCCCACGGGCACAAAGCCCATCGGAAACCTGCGCGGTGCCAGATTTCCAGACTGAGAAGAGCTTCTCGCTCCTGACCCAGGTGAGGAACACCATTCCGTGTCACAGGAGTGTCCCCAGCCCGGCTCAGGGACAGGGGAGAGGCAAAAACACGGGATGGGGCTGCGGGGACCACGCTGCATCTCCGGGAAAGCACCCGCTAGAGGGAACAGCGGGTGCCCAAAACCACCCCAAAAGCTGCTGGCAACTATTCAAAGAGCCATTAAAACAAGATGCGGGGCTCGTGCTTGCATATGGCAAGACTTTTCCTTTTTTTTTTTTTAATTATTCTAAGGAATTATCTGAAGTTCCCAAGATCCCGGTGGGTTCCTGCAGAGCTGCTTTGGGGCAGCATCTGGCGCGGTGCCGAGCGCCCAGACAGAGGGGAATTTTCAATAAACCAGGTGTTTTCGCTGCCGCCCCAAAGATCCCCACCTCCTCGCCATCAGCGGCTGCCGCTCGGTACGGCGGGGGCTTCGGTGACAGCCTCGGGGACCCCAACTGCCCCCCAGCCCCTGGGTCTCACAGAACAACTTCCTCCTCCCCAAAGGTCGGGCTCGCTGCTCGCGGGGCTCTAACCAGCTTCGCACGCGTTTGGTACGATAATGAGTGCTGGGAAGTGGGATGGAGGCAGTGGGACGAGCCAGAAGCCCGGGGATCCGGATATTTAAATGCATATATTATGTTTTCAAGTTCTACATTCCAAGCTTTCACCGTTTCCCTCCCGCCTGGCCCTTTTGCCCGGCTTTAGCTGCTGTTTCGCAAATGAGCCTGAATCGCCTCAATTCCGCCCCGTTGCTGCCGGCAAAGCAGAGCCGGTAGCCAGGCGCGCTGTCGCGCTGCCCGTCCTTCACTCCCCGCTATTGTTCAGGTGTCTGAAGAGTCGATGAAAGAGCCGCAGCTTCGGCAGGGCTGGCATCACGCCCCTGTGCTGCCGCTGCTTTTAGCATCCCTGTTTTCCATATTTTCCTCCTCGCCTGATGCTCCCCGACAGAAATACAGCAAGAAAGGTATTTCGCTGGTTGTTCTGAGTATATTCCCGAGCTGCCGACCCGTGCGTGTTGGAGGGCTTTTAGGAGAGCAGAAGGATGCGTTTGAGCCCCAAAGTGTCCCGTTGTTTCCCGTTTCTCCCGTTGCCCAAGCTCCCATCGGCAAACACCACTCACCGCAGCGCTGCCGCGGAGGTGCGGGTCCCCACGCCGGTCCTCGCCGGAGAGTCTCCGGCTTGTGGATAAATCCCGGTTGTGCTCTCCTCTTGCCTTCCAGCACAGCCAGGCTCGCGCGGCTCCCCACGGCGCTCCGGACGGGCTGTACAGCAAATTCATCCGGCTTCTTGGCTCGAAGTCGCGTCAGGCTGCGCTGGAAGCAAAGACAAGATGCAACTTATAATTCCGCATTTTGGATCTGCAGACAAAAAGGCTTTTGGTAAGTCTTAAAAAACTGAAAGTGGCTTTTTTTCCAGAAGAAAATGAAGCTACTTCCTAGGTCTTCATAGGCAAGCGCAAAACAGACCTGGGGAATTCCCTGCCAGCGGGATGAGATCGGATATACAAGGGAGGCAGGAGACCCCCAGCCTATTACGTGAGCTGGGATTTCAGTTTTGGTTCCCAGCCCCAGTAACGACATCCCTGGAGACCCCCTAACGACCCCCGGTCCCTCGGAGCGGGACAAGGCGCGCAGGACTTGGCTGCGCAAGAGGTTCCAGTGCTGCAGGAGCAGCCCAAAGTTTGCTCCAGGGCTTATTCCCTGGCCAAGGGTTGGGGTGAGCCGTGCTTTCGGCTGCAAAAATGCACAAATACACAAATTCATGCAAAATACACAAATTTGTACAACAGGGTCGGCATCAACCCAGCGAGCCCCCTCCTGCCAGCCCCTGGGGTGGCTCCTGAAAGGCTGCAGCCCCTGCGCCAGCCTGGAGTAAAAAAAATGCCCTTTGGGAGAGTCTCACGATGCTTTTAACCAGGGCTTTTTGCAGAGATGCACTCCGATGGCACAAGAAAAGGCAGCCTGGTCTTACGGCTTTTTTCCACACCCCAGAATTTCTATCAGAGCGCCGGTACCTACAGCCACCCCCGATGCCTGGGCAGGCGTCACCCTTTGGGTGCAAATCCCTTGATTTTCCTGATGGGCATCACTAGGGCAGGACAGGATCCATCTCTTGGGTCTGACAGCAGCTCCTGACCCCCGGCCAGCCGATGTCCGCCAGTGCATGTCCCTCTGCTGCAGCAGGGAGGATTTACCTCCCGTACGGCACCTGCGGGGCCAAAGAGCATCCCCTGGGAGCCCGTGCTCTGTCCCTCCCCAGCTCTCCTGGAGCCCCTTGAGGGACTGGCAGGGGCTGGAAGGTCTCCCCGGAGCCTTCTCTTCTCCAGGCTGAACCCCCCCAGCTCTCTCAGCCTGTCCCCACAGCAGAGGGGCTCCAGCCCTCCCAGCATCTCCGGGGCCTCCTCTGGCCCCGCTCCAACAGCTCCGTGTCCTTCTGCTGCTGGGGACTCCAAGGCTGGACACAGGACTCCAGGTGGGGTCTCACCATGGAAGCACACACTTAGTTGGAGGCAAAGAGCTCCGAGCATCGTTTTGCTTGTTTTGCCAAATACTTTTTCTGGTACCTACATTAACTTTTTTTTGTTTTCCTGACGTCCTGGTTTCAGCCAGGAAGGAGTTAATTTTCTTTTTAGCGATTGCTGTGAGAGGAATGTCAATAACACCTCTGGTGTTTAGTTGTTGCTAAGTGATGTTTACACTATTCCAGGGCTTTTTTCAGCTTCCCACAGGAGCACAGGCAGAGGGACGGAATGGCCAATGGACTACTCCATACCATGGCCCTCGTGCTCAGAAATGGGGGTCAGCTGGGGGTGAGAATCAGCGATTGATGCTTTGGATGATGCCAATTCACTGGGTGCTGAGAGTGACCCCTGCCATCATTGCTATTATTATTATTTTTCCTTTCCTGTTATTATTTCTACTAAACTGTCTTTCTCTCAACCCATGAGGGTTTTTTTTCCTCACTTTCCCCTCCTTTTTTCTGCTCTTTTACGCACCCTCCTCGGGGCGGCTGCGTGGCTCTAGCTGCCGGCTGGGGTGAGCCCACGACAGGGCAGCCACAACAGGCAGAGAAATGCCGGTGTCGAACCCCGCAGCGTCCTGCGACCTGGCTGTGCCGACCTGGTTTACAGCCCAAAAAACCCAGGCTGCCTTAAATTTCTGCTGACGCTCCGGCGAAACCATTTGTGAAAGCTTTGGGTGCCGCTGCCCTTTCAGCCGATCCCTCGGCTCCGCACACCCGCCTTGCAGTCCAAGGGCAAGTAGAGATTTTTTTTGGCTCGTGCATCCCCCACAGCGGCCGGCAGCACTCGCCAGCGGCCGATGACAACGAAGCACAAAAACCCAACCGCGATGGGCGGAGGTGCCGGATGCTGGGATTGATCTGCAGTGATTTCTGGGCTGTATTTTGGGGAGAACGGCAGGGGTTGGGAGCCCTGTGCCGAGCCGTGCGGAGATGGATGTCTCCGCGTTGCAGCCCTGGACCGCAGCATCCAAGCATCCGAAGCTGCAGCCCAGCGCCCTGGGGGCTCTGCAGTCCTGCCCATGTCCCAGTGAGAAGGAGGGGAAAAAAAGGAAAAAAAGGGCTTTTTGGTGCAGCAAAACACCCCGGCTGCGATCTCACCGGGAGTCTCAAAAGTATTGCAGCTCTTTTCCCAAGGTTGCTTCTCCATTATTCTTTTTAATAGGCCATGACGCCACCGGTGCAGACCGAAGCCGTTTGCTGAACGGGGCTCTAATGTAAAGCATGCGCTGGCAGCGCCGAGGAAGTTTGGAGGGATGGAAAAAATCACCCTCCTGCCTATTCTTACAACGCGCACTCAGGAGACGGGAAAATCCCAGAGTTCAGGAGGTCGGCAGAGCCTCTCCCACCCTTGGCAGGGGATTGTCCCTACAAAATGCTTCCCGGGGCACTTCTAACCCCCCCGGGCAGGAACGCTGGGCACCCCCAGGTGCTGGGGCGCGATGCCCGAGTCCCCCGAGGGACCCATGTGCTTTTTTCACGCACGACATGGAGAAAAACTGGGACGCTGATGGAAAAGCACAGGAAAGCAGATTTTTCAAGACGACGCTGCTCTCCCTCTCCTCCCTCCAGTTACCAGGGATATTTTCTTTTCTTTAAGTGCTTTATCAGCCTGCCTTTGAGAGGAAGCTGCAGCAACACGTCCTGCGTCGCCGTGGCTGACGCCGAGTCCCGCTGGGATGGGGAGGGCGCTGGGTAATTCCCACGGAGGGAGAGCAGACCCTGCTTCGGGTTGGAGCCGTGCCCGGAGACCCCGACACAACCATCCTTTCATTCCGCAAAACTGGGACTCCGTTCAGGTCGTAAAAAGGACAGCTTTGCTCTCAAATCTCTTCCATGTGTGCGCTGGGGCCGTATCTGCCGAAATGAGGGGAAAAAAAAAAAAATAACAAAAAAAATTCCGTCTTTTCCACGGGCAAATCCAAGAAACCGGCCTGACCGCAAGGGAGCCGACTGTGGCCCCCATCAGCCCAGCTCCTGGCCAAAACCTGCCCTGAAAACAGGCGGGCAAGGTGTTGGAGGGAGCAGGTCCCCAGCGAGGACAACCTGGATGTGGCGCTGGGGCAGCAACCAGGCGGTGGACAGCCAAGGAGGTGTCCGTCCTGCAGAAGCTCCTTTAGTCCAGCTTCATTTCAAGTGTCCGGGTGGAAGTCTGGTCACTTAAAAGCCACTTACCAGTTTATCGGAAGGACTTGAAAAATGCCTGTTTGATTTGAAGAGCTGGATGGGACCCGGCCGGCTGTGAGGCACCAAGCCTGGCCTGCCCGGTGACAGCTCCCCAGTGTCCCTTCCCGGCATCGATTAAAAGCCCTTGGCCAAGGGACACGCAGCAGTCGGCGGTATTTAAGAAACGTCTCGATGTGGCACTTCAGGGCGTGCTCTAGTGGCAGAGACTGTAGGTTGGTTGGTTGGACTCGATGATCTCAAAGGTCCTTTCCAACCATGAAGATTCTGTGATTCTATGATTCTATAATAATTAAGAGCAACCCCTTCAGGCGCCACGTAGCGGGAAGCAAGACACGTCTCTGTCAGCTGGCTGGTATCGCTCGTGGCCAATGGTGGTGGGTAGCCGGCCCTCCCCGCAGCACTCCATCCGCCATCCGTGCATGGACCACCCATCTGCCCCCATGAAAGACTCCAGCTCCGCTCCCGCTGCTCCGCTGGGAAAAAGGGGAGCTTTAAAACTCCTGCTCTTTCCTAATTGCCTCGTTTGGCCACCGATACCCAGGCGCTAATTGCTGATTGTTTTAGCAAGCCATTCAAAATTAGCTGCAAGGAACAGCAGGAAAGGTTTTAACCAGTGGCATTTTTTTTTGTATTTTTAAAACAAAACCAGCCGCCCTTTCTTGCTGTGAGTCGGCTATTTCTCCAGCAGATGGCCAAAAAAGTACCTTTTAAGGCTGCTACCTTAGGGTACATAGGAAGTGTGCGCGCAATGCGAATTCCCTCTCCTCCGTACGGCCTTCCCGGGGCAGGAGTCTCTCTCCCAGACCTCGGCACCTCTCCTCTCCTTCGGCATCTTCACCGGGACCTTCTCCATCTCTTCCTTCTGGCATCGAGGCGAGACGTGGCTTTGTGCCGCCCTGCGTTTTCCATCTTAGCCGCAGCCCTGATTTCTGTTCTCCCTCCAGCCTCACGAAACACATCCTAGGGGATAAAAGAGCCTTTTCCCACCCCTGAGCCCCACAAGGCCACGGCAAGATGTCACCCCTCCAACTAAACGTCACAGGTCGAGTCACGGCCCTCACAGCCACATCCCCACAGACAGGGCTTTGGGCTGCCTCGGAACTACCTGCAGCCAAGCCAAACCCTCCAATTCCTTGTGCGAGGGGTTACGAGGGATCAGGAGCACCAGGCAGTATCTTTTTTTCGTCCCTAACGTCACACACTTGGGGGCTGATGTAGTAAAACTGTCCGTAAACACACTACTAACCCCGGAGCCACCCGGCCCCTCTCCTTGCCGGCTGGCAATGGCACATTCCCAGTTTCCCCCGCTGCCGTAACCCGATGCTTGCAGTGAATTCGGCCTTGATGCAAACGTGCTGGTTCTGAACGGTGACATTCTTCAGATTAAAACACAGTTCTCTCAGGTCTGGTCTAGGAGCTGCACCTCACCATCTAATCCCAAATTTACACCTCACTTGAAACCAGGATTATCATTTCTTATCCAGTGCCAAACTGGGGAAGACTGAGCTCCCTCTAAGATTCTCAGTCCTAAATATCCAGCATTCTTTCACCTTGACCCCAAATCCCTACAAACATACAGGTAAATCCTACCACGAACGGGAAGCCCATGGCTGCCACCCTGGGATCCACAGTCTGTCATCCAGTTTTCCACCCACCCCCTGGTTGCTCTTGGGAATCCTAGCCCTTGAGCTGATTTTAGCATGCGTGACTTTCTTGGATAGTCGCTCTTAGAGGCAAGACAGATATTTTATTTCCTCTATCGAGCTCACTGCCTATTTTTAAGCATTGCAGTGATGCAAAGAGAAAGCAAGGTCAACACCTCATGCCAAACTCAATGGGTGGACACCAAACAACGTCAGGCAAGAGTTTTAGCCATGAATCTGCCCTCATTTTCCTATTTCTGCATATAATTTCTCGAAGAAGTGGAGTATTGCTGGACAGATTTTTCATTAACCTGAAGAGGGCTCCTTTGGAATAACTCAAGCCGTTCAAACCCTATACAGAGGAATAAAGCTACACGCAGGGCAACTCTGCTTAATTTGGTGGCACCAGCGCTGGGGAAAGAGCAGATGAGGCTCGTACAAGCCCTTTCCATCCAATTGATATTTCCGATTTCTCCATTTATGGCTCTTTTGAGCCAAAGGACAAATTGCCAAGAATAAGAGTATCTGAGGAGAATCACGTGGAGGCACGTGGGCTCCCGCAGAAGTTGCGTGACCGACGAGGTGCCCCCTCCTCCTTGCCGCTGGCTCTGGGCCTGGAGATATTTTGCTCGTGATGCAACTTCCATTATTTCCATAGCAACCATCTTTTGTCAGGCCTCAAGACTGGAGATTTTTTTAACAACTCCATTTGCCAATTCAAGCCCCAGAAGGAAGTGGGCTGCCAAAGGAGAAAGTTCTCATTCAAATGCAAAATAGCTGCAATAATACCGTGGTGGGGCGGGGGGAGCCCATCGCTTGGGCACGTTGCTTTTCATCCAACCCTTCCTCCTGAGCTTGGTTTACGCTGCGTGAAAGAGCTTCATCCAGTGGCACTTTTGACACTGGAAGCCACGACGCGTGTTGGGGCGGTCCAACAATGCCAAGCCCAGCTGGCACGGCCCGGAATGAGATTTCCCTCTTCTTAATGAAAAGATATTCCTTTGCTTCAATGGGAGCTTTGATCTGGTTCTGTCAAAAACCCCCTGGGATCTCTTGGGAATGTGCTTGGTGCCTCCTTCCTAGGCTGAAGAGGTCCTCTGCCCTCGGTCCCCTTCTTGTAAGAAGCACCAGCTTCCATGACGTTGCGTCTCAACGAGCCTACAATTAATGTTCGAAACGTGCTACGAAGGGGCTTGTGTATCACCACACCGGGAAAAGACGCCCAGGCGCCGGTGCTGCTGCCGAGCGCTTGGTGCAGCAAAACCTCAGCCCGAGGGGCCGGGGCTCGTCGCTTCTGCCCATCTACCAGGGCGCGGGGCTGTTACCACCGAGAAATGGCAAATATGCAGTGCGTGTTTGCTGTCTCGCCTCCCCTTGCTCCTTGCTGGGATACAAGGACACCTGGGATACTGGGCTCGTTTGCAAAGTGGAGTCGTGGGAGTCCTGTAAGCCCCTCCGACATCTCAGCCTAGAGGATCCATTGGCCTCATCCTTAATTTTTGCCCCAGAGGCCTCACCCAAACCAGCTGTGCCCTGCTTCCTGGGGTAAGACAGGTATTTCTTCTCCCAGAAGACAACGAACCTCATCGAAGTCAACCTCCTGCCAAATAATTCGGCTGTTCGTTAGAAAAAGTGGCAAACAAAGAAGCATTTTGTGCTTGTGCATTCACTTTTTTTGTTACCGCTTACGTTTGCGGCAGCCTAGAGCCAGCAGCAGCCCTTTGTGGCGACCTCTTTTCATTGGAGCCCTGCTCCTGTCACCTCCCAACGCAAACCAGTACAGAACTGGGACTGAAGACAACCGCGATGGCAATGAGGGGGCAAGGAAGCGGGATGGCGGATGGAAACGCAGCCTTTCCAGGGCATCCCCAAAAGGAAGCCAACTCCTGGTGGCCAGAGAAATTTCAATCTCTTCCATAAAATCTCATTAAATACCCGAGGGCATCCATGAAAACCAGTCCTGCTCTGAGCATTGCGTGCCTTCCCCAGCCATGGTGGGCTCAGGTGCGTGCTACCCGCCTGGGCAATTCGATGAAGCATCATTTAAATTGTAATCCTGGAAAGACTAAAAAGACTCAGGAAACACAGACTTCCTAAAGGAAAGCTTTGACTATCCCACCCTTCCCCACAACCTTTTATAATGCCCTGGACAATGGCTCCGGGACCTCTGTGGGTCTGACGGCGATGGTGGAGCCCCATCGCCTTGGCAAACCTTTGCTGATATCATTACCCAGAACATCTCTGCGATGTTTTCACTCAATTAGTGTATTTTTCCCCTTCACCCAATGACCCCTCCCATGGCTCTGCGGCTACTGGGCCGTGTGTGCCCTGAACCGGAGGGAAGCCCGGCTCCATCCATCCATCCCGGAGCCTTCCCTGCTGCCCCGATGGACACTCACCTCAGCTCCAGCTGGTTTTTCAAATCTACATCCAACTTGCTTTCTTTTTTCCCCTAAGCACCCCAATCTCAGCGGAAGCAAAACAGGAAAGACGCCTGGTCTCTGAGCGAACGGCAGCCCGACCTCAGAGTGCCTTCTCAGCGCCTTTTCAACCCAACGTTTTGATCTTTGTCTGCTTCGCTGCCCGTTGGTCCTGCGTGGCAAGAGGGCACGGCACGGGTGTGCACCTCCTTTCGGGGTGTTCATCCCCTGGGCACGGGACCAGCCTTTTTGGGTGCATTTTCACCGACGCAGAGCACAGGAAGCAGCTCTGTTAAAGAGCAACGTCATGCCTGGAGCCCACAAATAAAAAACCCTGTGGTTTTCTCCAGATTTTCATCTTGCCGTTGCACGCAGACACTATCTGAGCCTTGCACATAAAAGCAGACCAGAAATAAAATGTTTACACTCACCTGCAGAAAGGAAACTGTAGAAAGGGTGGATACAGCCTGGATAAACCAAAGGCACTGACGGGATTCACACCAAAATCTTGCCCCGCCAGATTTCCTGGGAAAAGCCTTGTTGGATGCCAGGGAGGTCAGGGCTTCGGTCTTGGGTCATACGGCGACGCTGATCTGCAAAAGATCATAGAATCGTAGAATTGTTTTGGTTGGAAGAGACCTTTGAGATCATCAAGTCCAACTGTTAACCCAGGACCGCCGGGTCCACCACTACCCCACGTCCCTCAACACCACCTCTACCCGTCTTTTAAATCCCTCCAGGGGTGGCGACCCCACCACTGCCCTGGGCAGCCTCTTCCAACGCTTGACAACCCTTTTGGTGAAGAAATTTTTCCTAATATCCACCCTAAACCTTTTTGGATGTTGAAGAAATGAGTCAGGCTGTGAGCAAGGAGAGGGAACACAGATATTGCCCCAACCCACATCCCCGCCTGGGCTTGTGGGGCACCGTTGGGTGCAAACCAGCCCTCGGACCCCCTCCCCCTGCACTAGGCAGAGGGATCCAGGACACTCAGCTCCACCCGGGAGCTACAGGAGGGGAATCCAGACCTAAACGTGTCTGCAGAGGGATACGTTCTACCTTGAGGACACCTGGGACCTTCATCCCATCCATCCCAGGAGACTGCTCCTTGCTGTACTGCTGAGCTCTAGCACTGTTTGACAGTACAGCCGAGAGGTTCGTGCCCCTATTTCTTTCGGTCTTTTAATCGAAACTTCTTAGGGAAGCTAGCCGGTATCGATTTGGCTTCAGCCACAAATAATCTCTGCCCGAAAACCCCAAGATGAACTTTCTTGCCCCTGCAGGATAAAAGAAGCAGGCCCTGTGATGCCGAGGGCTGAGCATCTGATCTGCGTGAACCAGGTAAGGGGAAGCTACGGTTTCATTTTAATAGCTTGTTATGTTTTTATAGTGCCTTAGTTCGAGGTTTTCAAACGATTTTACAAACTCTCTCTATTTACCTCTCAGTCCTTGGCCATGGGGTCTTGGCTAGGTTTTGATCCAAGAACTGTATCCGTGGTCTGCTCAGAAGCACCCTAAAGGCAAAAAAAGCTCATTGAAGGACCCATCTTGTGAAGTTTCCTCCATCTGGAGCCAAAATCTTGGGAAAACCCTGCTCAGTTTGTCCCGAGCTCGGATCCTGGTTCCCAAACAGTGTGTGCAGCGGAACCAGCACCTCTCAAACCGCAGGCAGCCCCCCGAGAGAGCGGAGGTGCGAGTCCTCGCACCCAGCGGGGGGTCTCCAGTTATCAGGAGATAACAGGAGATAAGCTGTCTGTCAGACAGCCCAGACCCTCCGTAATTAAGACACTATTGATAAGTCCCAAGCAGCTACGTATGTGATACCCACTCCACCAAAACCTCTCAGCCACATTATACACAACGGATCCATTGGAGGCTTTGTCTTTTGGCTCTTCCAAAATCCTACTGGTGGGGGAAGAATCGTCCCAAGGATGCTCGCGCCTCTGCGTGAAAGAGAAAGGCAGCTACATGCAAGAGACGCGGTCTGCGGTGCCCCTCCTCCGCCAGAAAGCTGGCTGCAAACCAACCAGCGCGGGAGCAAAGCGGGTTTTATGGCTCATCCGCGGCACCGCAGGGCTGCATGCCCGGGGGCTACCAGCCAGCAAGGTGACTGGCAGCCTTAACGCATTTACTGCCGCACCAGTGCCTGGCAAGGAACTTGGTTATTTCTGCCAAAGCAAGAGGGAAGAGCCCACAGGAGAGAGGAAGGATCTGACACACGCACCGGAGCTCGGTGCTGAGACCAGGGGGAACGCGGTGAAACCCCTTTTCTGGCTGCGAGGGGCTGACTGCAACGACCCTGGTTTAGAAACTCAGGGACACCAGGCTGCGGGTGCCAAATCTTATCTCAACGAGAGCTTCTCGTCACCAGAGCTGGCTGGTGGGCTCAGGAGCCTCCCAGATCATCCAGGTTAAAGTCATTGCTTCCAAGGGAGAGGTTTTCCCCGCACGCCGGCGGTCCCTGCCGACGGAAGGGCTCAGAGCCGCCCCGCTCCCCGCAGGAACCACCGTCTGCTCCAGCGCTCACGGCGGAACCGAAGGGACGACTCTCATTCCATGGGAGGACCACCATAGCCAGACTTCTCCATGAGCAAGGGAATCCATCTCAGGTGTAACAGGTGGACTATGAGAAATCACCCAGGAAATTATTAAAAAAAAAAAAAAAATCACGACAGGTGGCAATTACCTATTTTTAGTTCTTTGTGCAGGGCAAGACTACGCTGTTGTATGTCTGTATGGAGATAAATCGTCTGACTGTAATGAACTCGTAAAGCAGAGAGATATCACAGAAACCAGCACAGCCTAAACGCATGCCCGTGTAAACAGGGAATTCTGTGCGACTGCATCCTGTAACAGTGAGTTACAACAATTTCGGAAGCTGATAACCGGCTTCGGAGAACGCTGCTTGCTTCCTGCTTACTGTTGGGTCTTTTTTCGGAATCCCAGAATCCCAGAATTTTTCAGAGTTGGAAGGGACCTCTAGAGATCGTCTAGTCCCACTCCCCTGCTAGAGCAGGATTGCCCAGAGCACATCCCTCAGGGCTGCATCCAGGTGGGGCTTGAAAGTCTCCAGAGAAGGGGACTCCACAACCTCCCTGGGCAGCCTGTTCCAGGGCTCTGTCACCCTCGCCGTAAAGAAGTTTTTTCTCATATTTGTTCGTAACTTCCAGCAAGAAGAGATGCCAGTGAACTGGCCAGCCAAGGACGCACGGGACGGGGGGGAAGACAACGCGCCGCGGTGATGGATGGTCGTCTGCTGCTGCTGGATCATCATGTCCCTGAGGAAAAGGGTTTTATGCCCCTGCCCTCTCTCCAGCACAAAACCTCACACCGTTAAATCTGTGTGTTCCGCAGAGTGTCTATAATGATATAATACAATACAGAAATGGGTTCCTGCCTGAAGTTTGGCACAACTCCGGCCCGGGACCGAGCGTGGCTCTACCTGCGAACGAACCGCAGCACCAGGCAGGAACGTGCCAACGTGAGCTCGGGGAACTGGACCTTTTCCCTGCCCATTTTTCCCTGCCAGCCTCTTCATTCGGCACCTTCTCTGAGCACCGCAGCTCCTAAATAAGTGATGAAAGCATCTGGGAAACACCTTGGAAGTTTCCCTGCACTTAGGAGCCAAGCACTAGGACAAAGTCAGCGTGACGGCGCGCAGCTCACCTGAGGGCGACGGGTCCGACCACGGGGGGAAACGGGCTGATTTCTTCTCTGGCGGAAAAACATCAGCAGAGGAGAGTTTCAGCATCTGCGGGACTAACGGGGCCTCTGCGCAAAAAGCATCACTCCACCCCACGGGGCCAGCGGACGTGGGAAGGAGAAATGGCCAGGTCCCCGCTCCCGGTGGTGACCAGCGCGGAGCTTCGGTTCCTCTCTGCGACACCGCGCTAAAACCACAAGAGCTGCGAGCAATGGAAGGGCACAGCAAAATAAATGCTCCTCTCAACCGTGCTGGAAATGGATCAGCAGGTCCCGCACTTACCAGGGATGGAGGAATAAACACATGGAAACAAACAGCAAAATTCACCGGCATGTAAAACACTTCTTTTTTTCGTTTGCTTTTAGGTAAGCAGGCTAAGAAGGGACTAAAGATGAATTAAAATAAAATACCATCGTGGTAATTTGGCGGCAATCAGAAGTTCTCTGGATAGCGAGGTGGAATTAAACTGCTGGAGCATCTCCGCACATCCCGGTGTGCCCCGGGGAAAGACGCGAGCGGCAGTGCCGGGAGCGGGACCGATGGAGGCGGAACTGGAAAAAGCCAGTGAGGGAAACGCAGTGACCAAACCCCAGCGCCAAAACCTCAGGGTGTTCACCGGGGCAAGTTTGGGGCACTCCGTCCAGCGGTGGGGCTTAGTAAAATATAAATATATAAAATAATAATATATAAAAATATAATAATTCAAACTCACCTTTTCATTCTGCTGGGTGACTGTGAGCGCAGAGGTGGAAAAGCGGAAAAAGGAGGTGCCGAACTGGACCAGATGAGAAAGCAGAAACGTTAGACAGTTCGGTTAAACCAAACCGGTTTATAACTTTATGTTTCCTCCGCGTTTGTACTGGAGCCGCTACGAAACCCCCTCCTCCCCGCTCTGCAGCCCTGACCCCCTCGCCGGCTCCCCGCCGGGGGACTGGGTCCTGATTTACCCCACACCCCGGGACACCTGAGGAAAGAAAGAAACAGCCCAGCTGCTGAGGGACATTCCCTTTTTTTCCCCCCTCCCCATCTGGCCGAAAGCTTTCTCGGGAAATTGCGTTATTGGCCACACGTAAAATGAAGCACCGCAAGTGGAAACCTAACCGAGTTTTCGTATTTGCTGCAAAGAGATGAGGAAATCACCGACAGTCCAAAACCTCGATCGAGTAAGAGAGACGGGGTGTAGAGGTACAGGACAGACTCCCCCCGCTTCAGCTTTTGGGGCGCTTTTCCACACTCCATACACATTTTTGCCAGGTATGGGACAAGCTTCTGCCCAAACTACCAGGTTTTGCCGGTGTTAAACCCCTCCTTACGGGGGGGTGGAAGGAGGTGGGAGGCCATTTAAAGAGAAAATTTATTTAAAGAGAAAAAGGTGACCAATGATACCCAGTAAAGAAGTAAGAGGCAGTCAAGGGAAAGCAAACTTCTTCCGCATGCAGCATATTAGATTAAGGGGACAAGAGACAAAAAATTTAATACAGAGAACAGAAGCTGCAGCAGATAAACAAGCGGCACAAACCTTTAACTACTGAGAAATAAGCATTTAATTAAAAACTCAATCACTAACCAAGCAGGAAACGTTCCCTCAGCTTCACAGCAGCAGGCAAAGATAGCAACGTCTAACCAGCTTGTTCCTCGTTAGAGAGACCTGAAGGCCAGGCTTAATTAAAACTCAGACCCCCCCACCATCGGCATCTGTTTTACAAAATAAAATCAGATTTTCAGCTGGTATCTGGGGCCTCTACCTGGAGAAGACAGATCTCCAGCTCTTCCGGCAACGGGCACCAAACAGTCCAGTGTTGTCACCAAAATTGCTGTGGACGGACAGAATTCTGCAGGTTTCGGAGCGGGCAGAAGGAGCAAAGCCGCGTTCCCACCCATTTTTGGCAGAGGGGCGAGGGCGCAGCCGCGAGCTGGAGCCCAGGAAGGCGCCGGTCGCCGCTCTGCTGCCCAGCCCCGAGCAAAGGTAAAACCCACTCGGCTCCGACAGTGCCCGGCCGCTGACCTCAACGGAGGGAGACCCTGATTTCGCTGGGAGTTTGTAGACGCAGTAAATCTGCAGAGTTACCCAAGTCACGCCCGAGGCAGGATTTTTCATCCCGACGCTTTGAGTTTGCCGGGATGTGGCACCGTGCCCTTCTCTCGCACAATTTCACAAAGCCTACAGCAAACACCTTAATTTTCCTTCCGCCTTTTTGAGAGATTAATCCCGGGAAAGCACCGGCTCCCGCAGCCCCTATAATCCATCCCCGCCGCTTTGTATCAGCTCCACAGCAATTAGGCGCCTATTTTGCCGCTGACTGCTGCTTTTCATCCAACTGCCCGTGCCGCGTAATCGTCTCGTTGTTGGGCTCGGATGCGTTTCTTTCTCCACTTGTTACCGCTGCTCTGCCACCTAAAACACAAATTAATCAAGGCAGGAACCGCCTATTCATCATACTTTCACGCCGTGGCTTAGCACGAGGGGCAGAACGCCTCTCCAAGAATACAAATAAACATTAACACGGCAGGAGAAGCACTAAGCAACAGCCTCATTCATATTAAAACTTTATTATAAACGAGGACACGGCGTCCCAGGAACAACGTCATACGTTATCTCCCGAACTTTTACAATTTAACGGTCATAATTAAATACAAGTAGCTACAGAAACGGCGTGCGCATCTGTAAAAGAAGGAGAACTAATCCTCCAATCGCCCCTGTTTCAAACGCGGCCCGACAAACTATTTTTCCCGGCGGTTTGCAGGCAGCGGCACGCAGCGACGCGGCGAGGCTGGGAGGCGGCACCCCGCGGGCAGCTCTCGGTACTTTCTGTCCCAGAAGCAGGACGGGTTTTGGTCCCATCAGAAATCTGTATTGCTTGAATTCAGAGAGAGAAGAGCAAATCATTATGGCTTGGTATTGCATCCGATACGCTCTGCTGGGTACACAGTTGGTACTTTAAATTCTTAAAATCGCACAAAAGTGACTATTATCCTATCACTAGTTTATTTCAATGGTAAATAATAATAATAATAATTAATAATAAAAAAACCCCAGAGGTACTACTGCCACAGAAAGAAAGACCAGCCTCATTTAACCACCATCTACAGCTGAGAAAATAACAGATAAATAGTTCCTAGTTTATAAAAGCCCTTTTCTTCCACCATACTCAAAAAACTATCTCCTGCCTAACCTAGGACCAGTTTTAACAGCACTAATTTTCAGCGCATCAACCAGTATATTGCTATTAGTGCATCAACCGCTATATTGTGATTGCAATTCGACCACATACTGCTTAGTACAAAACACAATAAAGGAGGAAAAAATACTTAAAATATATCCATTTCTCAATATTCTTGCAGATGCTTTCTATGTCGTATCGTGCCGTAAAAAAGAATTTAAAGAAAATAGATATATAAAAGCTACTGTGCTCAAGTCAGCGGCATATGTACACGTTAAAATCAGAACAATACAAAAAGTATTCTAAGTAGCAAAGGCAATATATAGTATTTTATATAAACAGTGTTTGAAAAGTATAAAATTAGGCGATAATGCACGGAGGAGCGTGTTTCACAGGCCCTGCACCAACGTGTCCCTCGCGGCCATGGCTGGGCTCCTGAATCCCTGCGGCGCGGGCGGAATTCACCCCAGATCCCGCCAGGCACCACTCATTGCCTGCAGAACTCGCTGGTGATGTTGGGGAGGGGGTAGGCAAAGAGGGAGAAATCCAGGATGTATTTGGGCAGGAGCTCTTTGATCAGGCGGCGCTGGGTGTTGCACAGGTAGTAGTGGAGGGTTTCTGCCGTCACGGGCTTGTACCACGGCTGCCGCTCGGGGAAGCGGACGAAGGAGGGCGACCGGACTCGCTCCAGGACGTGGTTGGCGTCGGCGTTGAGCCGCTCGTAGGAGCCGATGAAGTCGTACCTGACGGCGCAGGGCTGGCACAGGTTGTAGATGGGCATCCAGTGCTCGTTCATCCGCTCCGCCTCCTCATCCAGCAGGTACTGCAGGAACTCGGAGAAGGTCACGTCGTCTCCCGCCGAATTCCCCCTGTTCTTCCGATACCGCCTGACGATCTCCACCCCGTACTTCTGCTGGTACTCCTTGATCTCCCCGAATTTGTTCCTGTAGGCCGACAGCAGCCGCTCCATGGGGTTTCGCACGAAGATGAACTTGTAGTAGTTCTTCAGGCGGTAGCTGATCTCGTCCGGCCTCATGTCCCCCAGGAACACCAGGTCGCTCTTGTGGTCCATCTTCAGCTTGACGTCCACGCTCTCCAGCGCCCCGTCCAGCACCTTCAGGATGCGCTTCCAGTTGGAGCAGGCCACCTTGGGCACGTAGCAGTACAAGAAGCGGTACTTGTCGCTGACCAGGAGGTGCCGGAGGACGGTGCGCCGCTGGCCGGCCGGCAGCTCCCAGACGTTGCGGGGCATGGCCGGCTGCCCGCAGACGGCGCGGATGGTGCGGTTGCGGATGTCCCGCAGCACCTCGGCCTCCAGCTCGCCGGGAGCCTCCTGGCCGCCGCCACCGCCCCGCCGGGACCGCTCCCCCCCCACCGGCTGCAGCGGCGGCGGCTTCACCTCGGCCAGGATGCCCTTCTCGATCATGAGGAGCAGCCCGCTGGAGGCCAGGATCACGCCGAACATCAGCATGGAGGGCAGCAGCACAGTGCCGCCGCCGGCCCCCCGCGGCCGGGACCGGCTGCGGCCCGCGGCGGCCGCCCGCCTCGCCTCCCCGGGGAAGGGGGGCCGGGGCAGCATGGCCTCGCAGCGCTGGGGGAGGGCGGCTCAGCCGCCTCGCCGCATGCCGGGGACGGAGGGGGCTCGGCGGGCGGCTCCCCCTGCCCGGCCGCCGGCGCCGTGAGGGGAGCGGGGCGGGGCGGCGGCCGGCAGTGACGGCCGCGGAGGGCGGGCCGCGGCCCGGGGGAGGCGGCGGCCATTTCGCGGCGGGCCCGCCCCGCCGGGGGAAGGGAGGGCGAGGGAGCGGCCCCCGCCTCGCCCCGGCGTCGAGGCCCCTCGGGCGGCTCCATGAGGGGACGGCCGGCCCCGGGCCGCCGGGTGTCCAGGCCGCGCCCCGGCCCCGGGGGGTCGTTGGGCCGGCGGCGCTGTGAGGCGGGCACAGCCTGCGGCCGAGGCACGCCCCGCGCCCCCCTCTCCCCAAAACACATTTTACACGTAATTTAAAATAAAACCCTCCGGCTTGCTCCGAGTTACGGGGTGCTGCTCGCAGCACTGTTGCGTCCCAGCTCGTATTTAGCCCTTCTGCGGCTACCTGCGGCGACACAGGCTTTAATTCAATGGCTGTAGTGGTTTTGGCAATACTAGGCCAAACTAGCCATAATTAGTAGCTGTGCCACGCGTGTTATCGCTGCTCAGTTTTGGCAGCCAAGAGGAGGAGGTTACCTGGAGAGCTGAGCCCAGAGCTGCGCCGAGGACGAGGATGGCCGTGCCACCTCCCGACAGCCAAAGGACAAGATTTCCAAAAATTCATAGGTGTTTCCCCCAAGCCGCCTTCTCCAAATTGCTCCGGCTGATGTCCTCTGACGGCTTGAGGCTTCCGCCAGCCAAAGTAGCCAGAAGCTGAAGCCAGCGGCGGGCCATTGGGGCCAGCCCGAATGGCCCGTAGTCTCGGCCAGCCGTAAGGGTGCCGTTTCTACTTACTTTCGGGAGCAGAAATCATTTCATGCTGGCATTCTTCTGCGGGTTTTTCTTCATTGCGTTTTCAGAGCGAACCACGGGGTTTGTGCGTCTGAACTAGTCGTGCAGGGACTCTCTCTGTCAAAAGCTTTCTTAACATCAAGAGAAAAACAGCTTCCACTTAAGTTTTCTTTGATCAAGAGCCAAGAGCATTTTGTCAGCCAAGGCAGACAAAGCATTTGTAGTGCAGCGCGAGAGCCCGAAGCTAGATTATTTTGCATTTTACGGGTTTATTTTGATGTAAATACAGCATGAGCTCTAGGAAGAGATGGTATATTCTACCCTGCCACCAGCAGCACAGCTGTAAATCTGCACGCTCTGCAGCGTTACCAGATTCCTGCCCTGATTTCAGAGGGAATGTCCAAGGATCTGGTCTTGATCTTGACACCAGCGTAAACTGAAGCTGCACCAACGTATATAACCCACAGCACCGAGACGACAATCAGGCCTCCTCGGAAAGCCCTTGTCTTCGAGAAAAAGACTCTGATTACAGTAAACTGCAGCACAGGCACTAACGCTAGTGCCAAAGCAGCCAAAGGAAATTTGTGTTCCTTAGAAGGCGTGTTAGTCTGGCACTGCTTGTCCTCTTCTGTTTCTGTTCACCCCTAGCATCTATAGGCCTAGAGTAGTTACATAGTGGTTATAAAGTGGTTCTGAAAATATATTCTAGACTGCTAGAAACAGAAGACTGCCCACAACATCAGTGGGTTTATTTTTCTCTTATGTTTGGAAGGGAACTCCGATTTAAGGACCGGGCTGAGTAGCACAGGTCTCTATAGAAACAACACAGCCAGGCAAGTACAGGGTTCCGGGGGCTCTTCTGTTTGTTTGCGAGGCTAAACTCCGTGTCACTGAAGAAAATCAACTGCGGTTATATTGAACGTGCCTATTGCTCGCTCTGGGTGTTAATTAATTAACATAGTGACCAAGGATGAGGAAAAGGCTGAGGTACTTAATGAAGTCTTTGCCTCAGTCTTCAGCAGTAGGACCAGTTGTTCCCTGAGCACCCAGACCCCTGAACTAGAAGACAGGGATGGGGAGCAGAATGAAGCCCCTCTAATCCAAAGGGAAATGGTGAGGGACCTGCTTCAGCACCTGGAGGTGCACAAATCTATGGGGCCGGATGGGATCCACCCAAGGGTATTGAAAGAGCTGGCGGAGGTGCTCGCCAGGCCACTTGGTATCATTTATGAGCAGTCCTGGACAACCGGGGAGGTCCCAGCTGACTGGAGGTTGGCAAATGTGACACCCATCCACAAGAAGGGCCGGAAGGAGGATCCGGGGAACTACAGGCCAGTCAGTCTGACCTCGGTGCCTGGGAAGGTCATGGAACAGATCCTCCTCAGTGCCATTACACGGCACAGGCAGGAGAACAGGGTGATCAGGCCCAGTCAGCATGGGTTTGTGAAGGGCAGGTCATGCCTATCAAACCTAATATCCTTCTATGATAAGGTGACCCACTTAGTGGATGAGGGAAAAGCTGTGGATGTTATCTACTTGGATTTTTGCAAAGCTTTTGACACTGTTTCCCACAGCATTCTCCTGGAGAAACTGGCTGCTCATGGCCTGGACAGGTGTACTCTTCGCTGGGTAAAAAACTGGCTGGATGGCCGTGCCCAGAGAGTGGTGGTAAACGGAGTTAAATCCAGTTGGTGTCCGGTCACAAGTGGTGTCCCCCAGGGTTCGGTGCTGGGGCCGGTTCTCTTTAATATCTTTATCAATGATCTGGATGAAGGGATTGAATGCACCCTCAGTAAGTTCGCAGATGACACTAAACTGGGCGGGCGTGTTGATCTGCTTGAGGGTAGGTTGGCTCTGCAGAGGGATCTGGACAGGCTGGACCGATGGGCTGAGACCAATGGTATGAGGTTCAACAAGGCCAAATGCCGGGTCCTGCACTTGGGTCACAACAACCCCATGCAGCGCTACAGGATTGGGGCAGAGTGGCTTGAAAGCAGCTCGACAGAAAAGGACTTGGGAGTGTTGGTTGACAGCCGGCTGAATATGAGCCAGCAGTGTGCCCAGGTGGCCAAGAAGGCCAACAGCATCCTGGCCTGTATCAGGAATAGTGTGGTGAGCCGGACTAGGGAAGTGATCATCCCCCTGTACTGGGCACTGGTGAGGCCCCACCTCGAGTACTGCGTTCAGTTTTGGGCCCCTCGCTACAAGAGGGACATTGAGGTGTTGGAGCGTGTCCAGAGAAGGGCTACAAAGCTGGTGAGGGGCCTGGAGGACAAACCTTATGAGGAACGACTGAGGGAGCTGGGGTTGTTTAGCCTGGAGAAGAGGAGGCTGAGGGGAGACCTTATCACCCTCTACAGCTACCTGAAAGGAGGTTGTAGAGAGATGGGGGCTGACCTCTTCTCCCTGGTGACAAGTGATAGGACGAGGGGAAACGGGTTCAAGTTACGTCAGGGGAGGTTTAGATTAGATATTAGGAGACATTTTTTCACTGAAAGGGTTATTAAACAT
This sequence comes from Larus michahellis, assembly GCF_964199755.1. NCBI lineage: Eukaryota > Metazoa > Chordata > Aves > Charadriiformes > Laridae > Larus > Larus michahellis. The sequence goes on along the minus strand of NC_133899.1, from coordinate 93,792,839 downwards.
TGGAATAGGCTGCCCAGGGAGGTGGTGGATTCACCATCTCTGGAGGTGTTTAAAAAAAGGGTAGATGTGGCACTGAGGGACACGGTTTAGAAGTGGCTCTTGTCAGGGTAGGCTAAAGGTTGGACTCGATGATCTTAAAGGTCCCTTCCAACCTCAACAATTCTATGATTCTATGATTCTATGATTCTAATTAGATTCTCAAAGCAGTTAAAAGAAGCCCCACGTTCAGAGTGCGCAAAACTATGGGAATACATTTCACAGGCAGACCCCTTTCTTCAGAAAGGGCACATTTAGAAAATAAATTGTCACTGAGGAAACCCAACTTCAGGCTACTGTGGTTTGCCTACACGTTTATATTACAAACTGCAAACGATGGAAGCGTTTAGTTTTTTCTTATGTACATACGAGGAGGATTTTTATAATTCACAGCCCTTTTTCACGGTGCTTTCAAACCCTGCCATTCACCTGTGTCACTTTATTCCGAACAGCTAAAGGCAAACCCCCTTGTTTTGGCTGAGTAAATCTGTATTCTGGCTCTGCCCCGGTTACAGGGACGGCGCGGGAGATGCACATGGAAGCAGAAGAGCTGGTGATGAGAGCATCTGCCAGCGTCTTGCCGATCGTCACGAGGAAGGAAGAGGCCTGAGCTGCACTGTTTCATCTGACTTGTGGTGCTGGTGCACTCTGGACACACTTCGATGCTTGTTTCTCCGCCACAGGTAAGTATTTCTGCGGTAGGCACCCTCTGCCCGCCCAGCCCTAACTAGCCACAGCAAACCCACGTTAGCACCGGAGCTTGGGCGAGCAAGTAGGGCATTGCATCAAGAAACCACCTTCTACGTGGTCAAATAAAGTGTACCGACTCACTCAATGTAACATTTAAGATTCTGTCCCATTGCTTTTCCACCTTTCAAGACATCCGCAGCAGCTGAACAAATCCGTGCCTCTGTGGCTTGGACAGTGCCTGCGGTGCACGTTGCCGTTTGTCCCTTGTAACTCTGCACGGAACAATCTTTTCAGTCCACCCGCCCCACGGGCGCCCAGCAAACAGGCAGGCGTCGCAGCGTGCCCCACGGATGAACCAAACCCAGCTGTCTTCGCCACGTACGGGTAAATCACTTAAAGCGCGCCTTTCATCCGTAGGAATCCCAAACTCCCTATAAGTGGTGCAGAACAGGGACCCTTTCCCCAGCCCCAAGTGACAGTAAATTGCACCCCACGGGTGCACGCAGCTCCATGGCACACGGCGAGCCCACGCAGCCCTGCCTGGGGAGATGCGTTGCCAGATCTGGGTGCAATCAATCCTCATCTCCCTGGGGGTGCGGCACCAGCCTCTTCCCCACAATTACTCCTTACAGGTACATCAGGAGGGTTTTGTAACTCACAGCACTTTTCAAGACGCTTTCAAACCCCAGCATTTGCCTTTGCCTGAAGCGCACCACAGCAGCAGCAGCCCTGCGCCCCCAGGTAGCTGCCAGCTGTGGCGGATAATCCTCCGGGCCTTTTCCTCCCGGATAAGCAGAAAACCAACATTAAAATGCATCACTATTATTGTATAATAGTAGTATAAAAGGCATTACAATAGTACATGCATTACAGTGGGCTGGTCCCCCAGCGTCATTTACGCGGGGCACACTCAGGTGCAAAGCAGGCTGCAGAACTCAGCCTTGGCTATCGGAACCGGTGGTCTCAAAGGGAAAGTGCCAATTCCTGGAGGGGATGGATAGAAAGACTGAGGGACGTCCCTGTCCTTCCAGCCTGGAGTGAGGTTGGGCACGGATTGTCATCACAAGCAGTGCCACGTGCCCTGCCGAGGCTCTGCTGGCCACTTGGGTCTGAGCAGATACCACTTTTGGTCTGAGAAACCGCGCAAAGGAAGGACGCACGAGGGCCCTCGACAAGCTTAGCAAAAAAAGGATGTTTCTGTAACAAACACCAGTTTGAACTGGTGTTGACTTCCCAGACCAGCAACGGGACGGAGACTCCTACCGTAGGGAAACGAGCCCCCTTGGGCGGACCCGAGCAGCTCCAGATCAAAAAGTAAGACAAGTGAAGGAAGAAGAGATCTGATGTTGTGGCCGGGTGTCCGGAGATTATCCAGTAATTTAGCGTAATAAAGCCTCTTAACCAAGCGGATACGCATGGAAGCCATTTCACAATCGGCTCACTATGTAAGGCAGAGTTTCTTATCTGTAAGAAAAAAAAAAAAGTCTTTTAAAACTAAATAATTCAGAGGAGAATGTTAGGATAGGCTCACTCTATCTCCCTCATAACAAAAATCAGTGTTTTCAAGGCAAACACGGCGCTGAAGGATCTGCTGCTCTTGCAACCGCAAGTTAATTGCTACGCAGCTGACTGGACTCGCCAGACCTTACTCTGCGCTCAGTTCCGGCTTTCCCTGCTCCGTTGTGCACGGCCATGGAATTGCTTTTGAACTGAGCCATTTCGGGAGCTCGAGTTCTTTCATGCAGGAAAACCGCCACGTACCCGCGTGGCCAGTGGGAGCCACAACGGCTGGTCCCAGTGGGGCTTTGCCCGGCTCCCGACGCTGGTGCGCGGAGGGGACGCGTCGGGATCCCCGGGGATGCCAGGACAGCATGTAACAACCACAGTTCCTTTTTCTACCCTTTATCCGCCACAAACCCACTGACCAACCTCTAATCCCCTTCAGCCCTTTCGGAACTGGGCAACCTCTGGCTACTGGATTCCCACACAAACACCGGTGTTGGTAGCCCGCTGCAGTTTTACTGTCGGTTTGCAACAGGCTCAATCCCATGCAGCTCTGAAACCTTGTTGCGGGAGAGTCTCAAAGTCTCTTAACTCATTCCGGCTACGTCTGCGACTCTTTACAACCAGCCTGAGGCTCCCAAACGGCTCTGGCGGGGCCGTTTTGAAGTTGTGAGTCCCGCAGGTCCCTCCCGGGGGTCACCACCTGCATCATTATCCCCTCGCATGCCTAAATAACGCCGAAAGCTCAGCGCGGGGCCAGCAGTAGCAGTAACCGGGTTCCTCCGTGTGGCAGGGGTGCTGCGGCGCCAGGACCCGTCCATGGAAATGGAAGTTGCCGCAGGGCTTTTGCTGTGCCACGTCCTAAATCGCCAAGGGGGCTGGACTGGCCCCCCGGCAGAAGCGGGCCAGACGAGGTGCTGTCTCCAGTAGGAAAATAGTTTCAGGAGGGTTGATCATCTCTTGAGGACAGGTTCTTCTCACTGATGCAAGTCCTGTAGAGGGTTAGAAATAATCCTTCATTACGAGTCTTCCTCCCAAGCCTCAACTAAGAGGCAGAAATATCTGTCAAGGGCGGGCAATACTACAGGGCCCCTAATGCTTTTCTGGGTCCGATGTCTCTGAGCGGAAAGAAATTATTTACATTCCTTAATAAAACAAAAATCAAACGTCAGGATAAGAAACAGAAACTTCTTTCTGGCAAAACAGCCGGAGTCGGAGCCCAGGTCGCTGTACCGTGCCCTGGGGGCCTTGCCAGCACCAGCTCCCCGTGCCACCACCAAGTTTTTTTGCCGTTTGCTGCTTGAATTTGTCCGACTAATGCTTTTTGTGACCCACTTATTTCACAGGCAGCGGAACAAGGACTGAGTCTGCTCCGGTGCTCCAAAACCTGCAGCTTCTTGTCTCTGACACCAGAAATCATTGCCACAAGGCAAAAAAAAAAATGGTGTGTGGAAAGGGAGTGATAATTCCCCGTTTGACTCAGCCCTGTTTAGAGCTGCAGTATATCTCCGCGCATCGGGAGCTGTAAGCAGCCTGCAAGCTACGTGCTTTGCCCCAGGAAGTTTGTTCACGGGGGAGGTTGGAGCCTGGCGGTGGATGGATGCTGGAAGATGGTGGGTCTGAGCCGAAAGAGAGCGGCTCCAGCTGGAAATGAAGAGGAGCTTGTCCCGGAGAGGACAGTCCAGCAGCAGAGGGGGCTGCCCGGAGGAGCGGAGCCGTCCGCCTGGAGCCCAGGCTGGCAGAGGAGCCAGGGAATCGCACCCCAAGCCTTCCTCACCCCAAGCCTTCCTCACCCCATCCAAGCCCTGGGAGAGGAGCCGTGGCCTGACGGGGAGCAGGCGAGTTTTTCCCTTCGTGTTTCACCTGCATGAAACATGAAGGGAAAAACCCGCATGAGCCCCCAGCCCACCTGTTTCACCGAGACCTGTGTCCGTTAAATGCGGTGTTTCTGCAGGCTGTTAGCTCACGAGGTCACAGGCACATTCCCTTCTGCTCCTTGGCTATCCGCCCCAATTAACCCCCCACCCCACACCCTTTCATATGGACACCTGGCAAACAGCACCTTGCTCACCCCTCGGACGCGTTTCCTTTGGGAGCCAGGCTTTGGACGATGATCAAGGGACTGGAGCATCGCTCTGCTGAGGAAGGGCTGAGCCCTGGGGCTGTTCCGCTGGAGAAGAGCAGGCTGAGAGGGGACCTCATCAACGCTCAGCAAGAGCTAAAGGGTGTGGGGCAAGAGGATGGGGCCAGGCTCTCCTCAGTGGTGCCCAGGGACAGGACAAGGGGGAACGGGCACAAACTTGAGCATAGGAAGTTCCATCTGAACACGAGGAGGAACTTCTTTGCTGTGAGGGTGGCAGAGCCCTGGCACAGGCTGCCCAGAGAGGTGGGGGAGTCTCCGTCTCTGGAGACATTCAAACCCGCCTGGAGGCGTCCCTGTGCCACCTGCTCTGGGTGACCCTGCTCTGGCAGGGGGCTGGACTGGGTGATCTCCAGAGGGCCCTTCTGACCCCTGCCAGTCTGGGATTCTCTGACACAGGGGAAAAGGTTGGGTTTGGGTTAGGAAATAAGCTCATCCTTTCTCCCGTTGCACCCCGTGAGTGCTCGGATCACCTGGGGCGGGCCGGGCCGGGGCAGGTCTGGGTCGGTACCTGCCACAGAAGGGTCTGGAGGTCCTTGCTCGTGCAGTGGAGCTGGCTGAGAGCACACTGTGCCTGCACCGAGCCACTCTCCGCCTGCTTCCCGGCCACAGGGAATCTCCCCGCAGCCTCCTGCTGCTGGTTGATCAGTGCCTGGACGATGCTCAGCATCGGCGAGGTCAGAAGCGCCCTTGGGAAAATGAGCCCCGGGATTTCACAGGGGGTGGGTGCGTTTGGGGTGGTTTGGGGTGACGGGAGGGTGGCAGCGGAAGCGAGGAAGGAAACCAGCACCAGATGGCAGCCACCGCTGGATCTTGGCAACGCAGCTCCCCGGCTCGGCCACAGAGATCCGGCCCCGACAGCCGATCCCATGGGACCGAGCCAGCCCCGGGCCCTCCGCCATCGCAGCGACATCCTCGGGGTGACGGGAAGGGCCACGCTGCTGTCACCGTGGGGTCAAACACGAACCGCTGCCCCGAGAAGAGACAGTGGGAAAATCCAGGTCCCAAATGAGATGCTGCCAACAAAGGTTGATTTCTGTATGGGTTGTTCTTAAGTGAATAAACACGTAAGATTAATCTGGACGTTTCTCTAAACACAGCATGTTTGGAAAGGTGTTTTCAAGCCTTAAATGTATCAGCATAAAGGTGGTTTTGAAAATGGGCACCGAGGAGCAGAAAACTGGGGAGGAAGCTCAGGATGTAAGTAAAGGGAAACAGAAAAGAATAAGCAAATTCCATCCCTCGTGGAAAATGAGCGAATATGAAACATGCGCCATTGTTAATTAGATCAACCACTGGAAGCAACTTGAGCAACAATTCCAGCCTGACGTCTGTCCCAACAGAACTAAATTAAAATAAACATCAGGAGAAATAAAATAAATAAGTAAATCTTGTAGTTACTTGTAAATTCTGTAAGTTTACTTGTAAATTACCGTAAATTCCGTAAATCCTAGGGATGAAGTCCCTAGGAACGGGGTGGGCGCGCGGGCCGGCCCTGCTGCGTTCCCAGGTCCCAGACCCACGGGCGGCCGCGGAGTCCCTGTCACCGGGCGTTGGAGTGATTCCAGGTGTTCCTGAGACAGGGAAACCCATCCCCCCGGGGTATCCCAGCTTTCGTCTCGCGGGCAGGCGAGAACAAAACCCAACCAGGCTCCTTTGCCTGCATGAAAACAGCTGATGCGGTAAAATAAATGGCACTAATATGCCATATAATTCCCTTTTTATAGGCTGTAATTATACAACGTGGTACGAATTCAACCCTCCCCGGTCGCTGCATGCACAGGGAAGGCGGCCGGGCTGGGCGACGGAGAAACATCCCCCGGCCTGCGACGGAGGAAAACCAACTAATTGCTAAATGTGGAGTCCCCTCCTCCAGAAATTAATGTCCTCGGCCCCATGGAGAGCAGAGGACGGCTGCGTCCCCTGCTGGGGGGGTCATATGTGTGCTGCGAGGAAAAAAAGAGGAAAAAGAGGGAAGAAAGGTCTGAAGTAAGGGCAAGGGGAGATCTGAGAGCACAAGCCGGTGCTCCCGGCAGGCCGGCGGGCGCAGAGGGCACCGCGCTGGGCTCTGACACCGGGGCTCGGGGCCTGCCAGAGACGCTCAGCGCTTCCAACAAACCGCCCCCGCAGCCGGGCTTGTGCGGTTCGATCTCTGCGCATTAAAAAAGAAATAAAAATCGGTACATTCAAGGGACGGGGGAAAACGCAGAGAATTCGCTCTTGCGCCCTGAGCCGTGGCACTGAGGGACGGGGGGAATTTACCGTCTGGGGAGGAAGGAGGGAAGTCTTCCCGCCAGCCCTTCCCGGGGCGCTCCATGCTTTCGACGCCACGGCGTTCCCAGCGCGTGAAGCAGGGACACTCTGGGAAGAGTCACAGACCGCTTCCCAGCGGGAAATCCTGCTGCATTTCCACAGCCTTCTCAAGCGCTGAACGCTGCCAGCTGCCGCCGTCCCCATCCCAGCCTTCCTTCGGGATTCTCCCTCCTCCCGGCAGAGAACCAGCGCCGCATCCTCGCTCCAGCAGCGGCCTGGGAATGGCGGCGAGCACGGCTGGGAAAAAAAGCTGGATTGTTGATGAAATTATTGTATCATGAACCATATTATCTACAGGCACAGGGAAAACTCAGAGCAACGAGGAAAACTCCTCCTGACAAACTGCCCGGAGTCCCTCCGGCGTTTGCCCGGGGGCTGGGCTCTTGTCGGCTTTGCTCTGGGCCATCACAAACCTGCGCTGGGGTCGGTGACACGCGTCTCCGGCGTCCAAAAGACGGAATTAATTTTAGACGAGAGGCGGCTGGGACCCGTAACAGCCCTTTGCCGGGGATGCGGGCGCTCGGGGATTTACGGAGATGCCGGGGAAGGGTGGCTGGGACGGCGGCACCCGGCCACTGCCTGCAAAGCAGCGTCTCGTTCCCTTTCTTGCCTCATCATAAACCTCCTCCGAAATCTTGCACAATTACCAGAGAACGAAGTTTGTGGGATACAGGCACTGCGAAGGCGGGCACTCCCAGTCCCGCTTTGCCCAGGTTTTGCTCGAAATCCTTTCGAAAACACCTCTCCGTGCGAACAGCTTGTTTGTCTGTTTTCTAATACGTGTATTCCAGCGCTCCGGCCGCTACGGAGAGCGGAAAAAATACTCATCGAGATGCAGGCTTTTGTCAGCATCGTTAAATTGATTTGCTTTTAAGAACTATCGGGCGGTCGAACCCGCTCCAACTCCAGCTTGTTTTTGCAGAACACTCTGGAGAGGTTTAGAGAAATATTAAAATTAAATACGAAGCCACAGAATAAATGGTGCCTCCATTCGGCGTATCTTGTAAATCCAGTTTAAATTGTTTCCTTTATTAAATATCCTTTCCTCTTAAAAATGGATTAATGGCTCTCACTGGAGGCTCTGACGGAAACCCCACCGTTTCCATAGCAACGAGCGACACAAAGGCACTGGCTGCCCCCCGGCTCCTCGGGAGCACCGGCCCCCCCCCAGCACCCATACGGCGTTTGCCCTTGTCAACGGCCTCCCCGAGGGCAGCACCGGGACCCACGGCCCCGGGGCTCCTTTTCGCGGGGGTCCCGGCCCCTGCGGAACGTAGGGATGGGAACGGATGGTGGGCGCGCGTCTCCCGGCGAGGCAGGCCATGCCAACCGCATTTTTCCTCCATTCCTAATTTGGGGCTCGTTGTTCTCCTTTTTCTCGAGAACCGTCCTCAATTTTTCCAGGTTGCCCGGCAGCCCCTCGTGGTAGCCCTGGGACTTGCCACTGGCCGCAGCTTTGCGCGGGGGGGTGAAAGCGAGGGCCCCCGCCGAGGTCTCGACCCGCGCTTCAGGCTGGCGTTGGGAAGAACAGCCCCGCAGCCCCGCGGTTAAACACCCTGGTGGCGTCACAGGGAGAAGTGACGTGTAAAGGGCTGGGTTGGGTGAGTTTCTGGGGTTGGCAGGAGCCCGGAGCAGCGTGGTGTCGCCCGGTCCCGGGTGGCAATTCCCTTTCTGCTGGTGGCTTCTGTGGCAGGAGACGGCCTCCGGGCACACACATCTTGGTGTTTCAGGAAAGACGGAGCCGAGCAGGGTGATGGGTGGCTTTCCACGGCTCCCGGACCCCGAGGCCGCAGCAAGGACCACATTCCAGTCTCCGTTCCCCCGCAGAGGGATGCAGCAACCGGCAGAAGCAGCAGCCAAGACGGACGTTAAAAACAACCTCATTTTTATTCAGCTTCAAATGAATCAGCAAGCGTGGGAGCAACACAGAAAGCGGCGCCGAGAGGCTGCGGCCGTTTCCCGTCAGGTGGAGCCTGCGCCGAGCGGAGCCGGGGTCTTGGGAGCACCCGGAGCAGCATGGGCCTCGCGGGGGCAGAGCCCCCACCAGCACACAGGGCTCAGAGCCCGGGGTCCGTTATTCTCCCCCAAACCCCCCAAACTCAGTCGGCCAAGCCTTTTTCCTCTGTCGACGGGGTGAGAAGGGCACGGTAAAGATGGGGAATCGCCCCCGCTTCGGGTGCCAGGGGATGCCAGGTTGAGGAGGGGACATGTGTCCCTTCCCCCTGGGTGGCACCTGGGCCAGCCCCGCCACCGGCGACGTGACAGAGCCCTGGCAGACGCGCGGCTGCTGCGGCACAGCTCGTTTGTCAGCAGCCGCTTTCGAGGGACCCAGCCGGGAGAGTGACTGAGCGCTCCGTCACCTTAATATGACAGTCCAAATTGCTGCCGTCTCTTGGCTGGGATGGATTTTGGTGCAATTACAGTCAATTATAATTAGCGGCATTAAAGCAGCGGTTAAACGTAACCAGGAGCTTGTGGCTTTTGCTGCGGGTGGGAAGCCACAAGCGGAGCGCGCCCCGAGCGGCACGGCGGCGCTGCTTGGCTGGGAGAGGTGGGGAGTGCAGTGGGAGCCCCGGGGGGGCAGCACTTGCCAGGAGCCCAGCTGGCACCTTCCCTGCCAAAAGGGGCTACGCCAACGTGAAGCCATGAGCCACAGAGTGAAGAGCCACAACCAGCATCCCCCAGGCTGCGGGGAACCCCGGAGACAATGCCGATGAACCATCCCCAAGGATGGAATTCCCAAAGCTCAGGATGTGCTTTTCATAGAATCCTAGAGCTGCCCAGGCTGGGAGGGACCTTTCAGACCATCGAGTCCAACCATCAACCCAACGCTGCCAAACCCACCACTAAACCATATCTCGAAGCACCGCGTCTGCCCGGCTTTGAAATCCCTCCAGGGATGGCGACCCCACCGCTGCCCTGGGCAGCCTCTTCCAATGCTCGACAACCCTTTTGGTGTCAAAATTGTTCCCAACATCCGTCCTAAACCTCCCCTGGTGCAACTTGAGGCCATCTCCTCTTGGCCCATCACCTGTTCCTTGGGAGAAGAGACCGACTCCCCCTGGCTACCCGCTTCTCTCGGGGAGCTGTAGAGAGCGAGAAGGTCTCCCCTCAGCCTCCTCTTCTCCAGGCTGAACACCCCCAGCTCCCTCAGCCGCTCCTCACCAGACTCCTGCTCCAGACCCCTCACCAGCTCCTCTGCCCTTCTCTGGACACGCTCCAGCCCCTCAAGGTCGTTTTTTGTGGTGAGGGCCCCAAAACTGGACACAGCCCTCGAGGGGGGGCCTCCCCAGTGCCCAGTACAGGGGGACGGTCACTGCCCCAGTCCTGCTGGCCACACTGTTCCCGACACAGGCCAGGGTGCTGGTGGCCACCTTGGCCACCTGGGCACACTGCTGGTTCCCATTCAGCCGCTGCCAACCAGCACCCCCAGGTCCTTTTCCCCCGGGCAGCTCTCCAGCCGCTCTGCCCCCAGCCTGGAGCGTCCATGGGGTTGGTGTGACCCAAGGGCAGGACCCAGCACTTGGCCTTGTTGAACCTCATCAAGATTTCAAAATCTCCCACCCATCAGCACACTTGTCCCAGGGCCCAAACCTTACCAGAGCCTCTGGAGGTGCTGGCAGCTCTGATGGCTCCTTCCCAGCACACCAAGTGCCACCTTCCCACCGTTCCCGCGAGGCCGGCAATGCTCTGCCACCGCCGACACCGCGTGTGGAATCAAGGGGAGACGCGACGCAGCAGCCTGGCTCTGCCAGCACCTTAGATCACCCTCGGGTCATCAAACCCAGACACGGAGCCACCACGAGATTCTCCGCTGGCCAAGGCGGTGCGGGGTTCAGGTGACAGTACCCCTCAGTGCTCCACTGCCGGGTGAGGCCACCTCTGCCGACGCACGGCGTCACCTCCAGGGACGACCCCGTGGCTGGTGGGACTCAGCCAACGTGGCAGCAGAAAGTCCCTGGCAACATCAGCCGCGGTACAGGAGCAGGAGTTGGGTGAAGCAGACACAGGAGAGCCGGATACGGCCCAGCGCAGCTCCCTCGGGTAGCAGATTTCAACAGTAAATCCAATTTTGTCTGACATTAATCCCAACTTTTCAGTCCGCCACAGCTTATCCTTTTGACGACAGCTCGCCACGCGGGAAGAGCTGGGACAGAAAAGCTTTTTCTCAGTTTTCTCGTTAATTGACCCCTTCGAGGGCCTGTCCCTGCCCGGCGAAGCGCCGGCGCTGCCCAGGGGCGCGGGGCACGCACAGGGCGCAGGTTCCCGCTCCCTTCCCAGCACCCACATCACGGATCCCTCCGGGCCGCCCAGTCACGTTAAATACAACTGGAAAATTTCCAATTGGTTCTTCAGCAGAACACCAAGGCCGTGGGGTCAGGGATATCCCGCCTGCTGACCCCACGCCGGCTGGCAAATTTAAGTGTGACAGGACGAGCTCCTCACTCCCTTTGGGAAGATAATTCCCAGCTTAATACGCTTCAGTATCAAGGCGGTTTCCTTTTTCCACCTGAATTCTCTGGTTTTTATCCGCTCCTCCAGGTTTGTGCCCAGCTGCCCGCGGGTCCCTGCGAGGGGCTGTGCTGTAACGCGGCTCCTCGCTGAACGCGATGGGTGCAGAAAGCAGAAATCCTCTAGCAAAAGCCCTAATCCCATGAAGAATTCCAGCCAGGAGCTCAGCGAGGGCAGGCGGTGGCGCTGGCGGGGTGAGGGCACGGCGAGGACGGCCGGCTGGGAGCGGGGTCGTGGCTCCCCTGTCGGACAGGCTCAGAACCCCCCATTGAAGGCCACCCAGGAGCGGAAGGTGCTGCAGAAGGCGGTGGAAGACGCTGCAGCGGGATCCGAGGCACGCGCTGGGGATGCGGTTGCCGTTCCCAGCCCTCCGCATTCATCCCACAAACCACGCTCGCCGCTCGCCCCCCTCCCTATAATTAGGAGCCAATTCAGCGCCGGTAACAGCCGTTACTTGTTCTTCCTGCTCACTTTGTTCCCAGAACTCATCCTCTCCCTCCCCAGGCGCGCAAGGGTCCGGCTCTAATTAATACACGGCATTATTTCTAGAAACAGCCAATTCCAAGGGCCAGCCCCGGCGGCTCCCCAGCCCTCGGCGCCCACCCGGGTGTGGATGCTCGGCCCCGCCTGGTGACAGCAAGGACACCGAGCCCTCACTGAGGCCGCCACGGTTTCGAGGTGAATTCCCCTGTTCCCGGGGAGAATCTCATCCCCGGGACGAGCACAGGCAACAGCAAAGAGGGGCCACAGCCCCAGGAAGACAAACACCATCTCAGCGGGGACTGGAAATCATGGAAGGCGCAGAGGAGCCTTTCCTGGAAGCGGGGAGACAGGCAGAGCTCGCTCCACGGCCAGCGAGTGCTGCAGAGGACAGACAAGGCGGCCAAAGGACAAAGCTAACACAGCCAAGCCAGCGCGGCCGGACCAGAGTCCCGGGTACGCGGGGAGCTTTACCGGAGTTGTGTTATCGTACAGAGAGAGCGCGGAGAGTCCCCACGTTCACCCACCGCCACAAAGGAAACCTTGAAAAAGCCTTTTTGCTCACGGAGAACGCAGAGCCTGCGAGACAACGTCCAGGGGCTGCGTGGGGAACAGGCGGGCCACCACGCGGGACCGCACAAGCCGTTCCCAGGAGGACGGGCGTGCGAGAGCCCTCGCAGCCCTCGTGCGCAGCCCTGGCACACGGCAGCAGCCCCGGCCCCGCCGCTCGCTGTGAGCGCCCCGAGCTCAGCGCCTGCAGACAGCTCGCGCCCGCGTTGAAATACCAGCATTTCCATCTGCGCCCCAGATCCCGCTCCTCGCTGCGGGACTTCGGGCAGGTTATCCCACGTGTCTCCTCCTCCCGGCCGTCGGGGATGGCCGTGCAGACCGCAGGGCTGTCGCACCCGTCCTCAGTGTGCGCAGGACTCGGTGCCGGGACACTCCTTTGCTCCTCCAGAGCCAGCGCTCCAAGTGAGACGCTTTTCCACGTCCTTCCAGGATCCCTAACGCACAGGCCAATACACCAAGCCTTGCGGAGAGCGGCTCTGCCACCGCCACCTTCCTGCCTGAAAGCACAGACTTCAGCATTCCTGCAAGAGCAGGCTGGGGAAAAGAGTCAGTCACCCCCGCTCCAAACCTCCTTCCGCTCGCCCCATTTCCACCGCAACCCCCCCAGCAGCTCACCTCCGGGCCACCCCCGGCCCCCCAGCACCCGCCTCGGCTCCCCCATCCGCACCTTCCCAGCGCTTCTGTCTCCTGCTCCCCGCCGGCTGCGAGCGCAGAGTTCAGGCAAGGAAGAGAAGAACAGCAAGAACAGCGCAGCACCGCTTTGTTTTCTAAATCAATACCATTTTTCAAATTTATTTTTTAAGAATTACTTCTAATATATCTTTCTCACAGAAGGAGGGTATAGGGAATGTTCTCATTCCATCTGTAAACACTGAAATACAGATCTGGGAAACCAGGGAAGAGACACAAAAAAAGTGCATTTTACAAAATTATCAACTAAAATATATTTTACATGTATTACGTTTCAATTTAAATTCTACCGACTGCATTTTCAGTTTCAAAAAATATTTCCATATCTAATAGATTAAAAAAGCATGAAATATTTTCATTATGGATAAGACATTTCAATTCATTTACATGCTGTTTGCACAACAGCATAAGCAACCATGTGAATCTCGAAGAATGTTCTTGGCCTGAAGCAGATTCTAACACGAGAAGAGTCAGGATTTGTCCTCTCCAGACGGGGGCCAAAGCCCGTTCCGGGCCCAGGACAAGGGGGGACATTTTCTCTTCTACCTGGAGAGGAGCCAGGACGAAGGCGGGAGCCGGGGGGAGAGGGCTCAGAAGGAGTTGCAGGGAGCTGCTGCGGTTCCCGGGGCTGGTTCCAACCCCTTCCCCGACTGCAGCGACGCTCAGGGTTTGCCGGGCGGGTGGGTTTTGAAGCATCCCCCGTCTGGTGGCACTTTCGCTGAGGAAGGTGGCCGCGGGCAGCTCGCCTGCTCCAGGCTGGCTGCCGAAGGAGTCCCTACCGAGTCAAGCGTGTGCACCGAGGGCTTCCCATCACCTTCCAGGCCACCACCCTGCGCCACGGCCCCAGGGTGCGGCTCTCCGTCCCCCTCCACGATCCCCATCTGCGATGGGCAGGAGCAGCTCCGCGTCCCCAGCATCCTCCTGCCCTGCTACGGAGGGCGGCCGCTTAATCTCCTCCCCCAGGGGCATCCGACACCACCTTCTCCAACATCTCCTTGCACTCCCTGTGGCGCTTCCATCCGAGCGCCCCAGCAGCGCTCCCGACTCCCATCCCGCCACCGCGCTGCCGGATCAGCAGCCCAACCGCGTTCTTCCAAGAGACCACCAGTGCCCAAGCTAATTGTTAAGGAGAAATCTGAGCAATTACTTTGACACTAACAGTATCTTGAGGTATAAATGAGAGAAGACGCTTCACCCCCGAATTCTTGCTCGCACACCTAGGACCAGACCTCCCGGAGCAGGGTGTTTTCCCCCGGGCTACTCAGGCAAGAACAGAGAGGGCTCTTCCAGCATCCTCTGCAACACCAAGCAGGAATCGTCCACCAACGGCAGGGAGACACGTGCCCTGCTCACCTACTGTGGTGGGTACCGGATCTTCTCATCTCCTCTCGAGTCATCGTCTTCTAGACACGTTCCCCTCTTTGGTATGTAGAGCAAATCTCTGGAGAACTCCTGCGTTAACAAACTATCTCCACGTAACGGATCTGATGCTGGGGTTGGCAGCCGCTGGAGCGAGCAGCAAGCCCTCCGGTCCCACGGCGCCGGCGGGGAGCACGGGTAGTGCCACTTCCACTGACAGGACAACGTTAAAGCAGTATGAACACTTCCACCATTTAACACGAGTTCAGAAGCCCCAACAGACGGGTAAAATGCAGATCCCAGTTTCAACGAGCGACTCCAGCAGCAGGAACATGGGCCGAGAGGGTGCTGATTCTCCTTCGTTACGTTAGTGCAATCTAGAAACGGACTCCCGGCTCGGTGCGAGTGACTCAACGGACTGTTGCGCTGGCCTTTGGTTTGCTTTAGAATTAACTCGAACAGTTTGCATGAAGATAAACTAACGTCTATCTAGGATCTATACAGGTAAGGCAAGAGGCAGTATCTGTGGGACTCGGGTCGCATCTGTCCATGCGAACCTTGACCGATGCTCAGTTCCTTTCAGGAGCCACAACGCCACTTTGGTGAGCTCGCTCGGACGCCGGGATGAGCTTGGAGGGGGGGAGGCTGCAAGGCAGCGCTGAGACAGCACTGCTGATGGCTTCAACAGTACGCCAGGGTCAGGACGGTCACGTAAGGGGGGTTAAAATCTTAAAAAAAAAATCCTAAAACACTCAAGAAAGGGTTTGCCATTTCACCCTCCAGCCTCTAGCTTCTTCACACTGAAGACGTATGGGGTTAAACAGGGACTGTAAACGGCGTTACAGGAGAACAAACTGGGAAGAAAGAGTGAACCCGCTTCTATCCATACGGCCCCCTAAGCCATTAGAGGCAGCGCAACACTCGGAAGGGAAGAGAAACCATGGTTCTCGCAGGTGGAGCCCACTTTGTGTGCTCCCAGCTTCCGAGCGCCGCACGGCTGCTGGCACCGTGCTCCACGGGGCAGGGACCCTTCGGGGCAGGGTCAGGGCATCTGTGGCCAATGCCAGGCTCTCCGGAACACCCCACTGGGATGGGTAAAGCCTATGGTCCTGCCGGCTCCCTCTCTGCTCCGCCTCGGAGTGTGTTTCCAAGCCTGGCTGCCAAGCCCCGGTCCAGGCGGTGAGTCAGAGAAGGGCAAGGTGAGGGGAAGAGGAAGATGAGGGAGAAGAGGGGTCACCTCTGCCCCGACAGAGCAAAACCTATTCAAGCACGACGCAACGCCACTCGGCATCCAGGCAGCTTCCAAAGCAACGGCTGTATTTTGAAGCAGCTCTCACCCAGCGGGAATCCTCAGTCTGTCCTGCGGGACAAAGGAGACTCTCCTGTGCTCTCCAAGGAACTGGTCTGTCCTCACGCTCCATGTCCGGGCACGAAAACCCACAAAAATGTCACAGCTTGACTCATACAATGCACCGACGCATCCCTCCTGCGCCTTTCCACCATTCCCACCAGTGATGGCTCTGGATTCAGTTTACTGGCTTTTATCCCCTGCAAATCCCTCCCAATATATGCATCTCTAGATACATATATAGATATAGATTTACATATGCAAGTACCTATATCTATATACATATATTTATTTTATACGTATATATTTTCATTTATGCTTTTAATGAAGTGCTGTGCTTTCAACTGCTGCCTTCCTCCACAGGGATCCACTCCTGCGCACGCTTTTCAGTCCGAGGAACGAGCGCTGGGCGCTCCCATCTGCAAGCAGCACAAGGTAAATCGTCGAGAGCGCAGAGATGTCCCGGCCCGCCAGCCTGCCCTCGGCTCTCCGCTGCCGCTCATCCCCACTCCGCTCCGACCGCAGAACGGTGCTACTGCGGGTTCTTCAAGATGCGCCCGTGTCTGAAGTCGTAGACGTGACGACAGAGAAAAACCAGCTCGGGGTCAGTGTCCTCGGGCACCTTGCGGTGCAGAGGTGTGGAGTACTCTTCCGAGGGAGGAACCATAATGGTCTTCCTGCCTGGGATCCCTTCGACGCGACGCTTTGCCAAGGCACAAAATCTGCAAGGCAATTACGTTAGAAGCGTTAACACTGGCTCGTTTCATCCACGGGTCGTGTCACAGACTGCCTCGCCAGAAGCCGTGGCCATGGCTGCCCGAGGCCGAGGGGTGGAAGGGCAAGGGCAGGAGTGGGGAGGAGAACTGAGCTTTGCCCAAGAGAAGGACATGAAGTAACTGTTGCTTTTGATCCCACCCTGAACTGCAGGAAGCAGCACAACAGTTTATGTTTCTCTACTGGTGGATCATAGAATCATAGAGCTGCCCAGGTTGGAAAGGACCTTTCAGATCATCGAGTCCAACCATCAACCCAACACTGACAAAAACCATCACTAAACCATGTCTTTGAGTGCCACATCTACATGTCTTTTAAATCTCTTGAGGGATGGTGACCCCACCACTGCCCTGGGCAGCCTCTTCCAATGCTTAATGATCCCTTCACTGTAAAAATTGTTCCCAATATCCATCCTAAACCTCCCCTGGCACAACTTGAGGCCGTCTCCTCTTGTCCCATGGCCTGTTCCTTGGGAGAAGAGCCCGACCCGTTCTGGCTACCCGCTCCTCTCAGGGAGCTGTAGAGAGCGAGAAGGTCTCCCCTCAGCCTCCTCTTCTCCAGGCTGAACACCCCCAGCCCCCTCAGCCGCTCCTCACCAGACTCCTGCTCCAGACCCCTCGCCAGCTCCGTTGCCATACAGTACAGAGGATGACTGTAATTAACCCATGTTGCTTCTACTGCTTTGGCGCTGCTGCTTAGGCAAACGAAGAACTCAGGATGCCTTCAGACAACACCTCTGAAGGTGACCTTACCCACAACAGCACGAAAAACTTCCTGCCAACAACTATTACAGAGGATTGTGCTGTTAGAAAGGAAACGAGCTGCTTGGATCCAAAGCTTACAGATTTTTTTTTGTGGATTTTCTTTGGTTTTTTAAGAGTTTTAAAAAGAGGAAAATTCAGCTTATAAGAAGTTTGTAAAACAGTGTTTGTTTTTAGAAATTCAAACAGCAGAGCCTTAGGTTAGGAGCAGAAGGACTAAGAAGAGTGCATAGGGCTTAAATATCCCCTCCGTGGTAGGACTGCACCGTCAATAAGATGCAGCCAGCAAAACTGAAGAGATGTAAAGCACTTCTGCATTATGGATTTGGGTGTCCCTTCAACCCCTATTTCCATTCTGCCCTGCGCATCCATCCATCAAAGGACGGCAGCCTTGAATATGGATGCTCAGAAGTTCTTACTGACAGAGTTTCCGTTCAATCAGCAGGAGCAGTAAAAGCCTCGGTTGCTGCTCTGAGCGCTGCTGCTGCCAAAACACCCAGATCTGCGAGCACATACACCCGTGGCTAGGAGAAACGCTGACAAAAGCAGGCTTTTTGGCTGCCTATGGCACTGCGGCCCCCAGGGACAGATACATACACCATCTCCTGCCTTGCTTAGCTTTCAGCCCCGAGTTATGGGTTTTGCTGCACTGTCCTCCCCTGATGGCTACACGCTGTGGTACCAAGGTCAGACAACTACAAACATTTGTGAGACCCTTAAAGCAGATATTTTTCACAAAACAGACATGTAATGAACGTAGAGCAGAAGATGCGCCCACAGGCTGCAGTCCCAAACTTGTACGTAGAGCGAGTCATTCATCCAGCTCCAGCTAGACCCAAGTCTGTAGGGCTGGGACGGTTCTGCTGGGTGATGGCTGGGAAGGGGAAGAGTGACAAGAGCTGGAGACAGACGAAGGTCTCGGGAACAGCAGCAAGTTAAGAGCACCACCTACCTGCAGTACTCTGCAAAGGTCAGCACGTAGCATTTCTCCTCTATGCAGGCAACACTGTTTTCGTCCTGATGCCGGGATGCAAAGATCTCATTCTGCAAGAGAAGGAAGGAAGAGGTCACCCCGCTGACCAGGAGCCCCAGGGAGGCAGGGCCAGCTCCACACCTTCCCCCATCACCTTAGAGGGGAGTCTATCAAAGCATGCTCAGAGCAGAGCCAAAATTTCACAGAATCCAGCCACCTTCCAGGTGTTTTGGGACTGACTGGCTGACTGGGAGTGCGCACCAGAATTTTATCCAGCAACGCGCGAGCAAAGCATGAAGAGTTCTCCCATCGTTTAACACTGCCCAGCACACTTTGTCCAAGTCCCACACATACTGCCAGCCTTACAGAAGCACTTCAGCAGCGAGGCCACCCCCAGGTACAGCACTCAGCCTCCTCTCTCCTCCTGGGGACGGCAGAGAGCTTGTGGCCACCGCTGAGAAGTGTCCCAGGAGACAAGCGCTTGCAGCGCTGCACTGGAAAAAATAAAAGCAGCGTTTTGAAAGTGCTATTGCCATGCCTGGGAAAGACAACGAGACAGGTAAGAGGGAGGAAGGCTGAGTTCATCAGGGGAGGTACTGCAGAGAAAAAGTTCTCAGAAAGAGAAAAAAAACACTGCAAGAAAAAAAACCTTTGCCCCAGCATATCCAAGATCTGACTCCGTGCACAGACTCCACATGGAAGGAGCCGCAACCAGAAACCCCAGTGAACAACGCTCCTGCAGGCAGGAGGTCGGAGCACTCCCCACCCGCACATTCCTCCGCGCTCCTAGGGATGCTCCTCATTCATGCTCCCTTTCTCCGCTGGAAACCCTTCCAATTCCTTTGTACAGCTAAGAGTTTCAGTGGAGGTTGAATGGCGCTTCGCTGTCCTTACTACTACCTGTGACACACAGCCGTTCTCATCCATCTCTGTATCGAAGCTAAAGGACTCCCTTCTTTTCCAACCCTTTCCTCATCCCAATTCAATTAAAACAGCTGGTTTAGTGAGGGAAGTAGCAATAACCTTTTTTCCCAGGGTAATTTGGGAAGCTTGGCTCTGCGGCAGGCAGGATTGGTTAGATATGGGGCAACCCAGACGGAGCCACCTGAAAGAATGTCAGGCGTGGTTAGATCAGCAAAGATGATCTCTGGGAATAAGGATGCTCCGCACCAGTCTGGAAGCGTTACCTGCAGGCTTTGTTTCTGCTCGCAGCCCCGAGGAAGGACGCTGGAAGGAAAGACTGGCAAAAGGGTCACCGTCTGGGGACATGCTTAATCGGAGAAACGGGAAATGCCACCCCTTGCTTCTGCACATGGGGGTGCTGCTCTGCTCCTTAAATCAAAACTATCTGAGTCATCTTTGGCAAGCCCGTCCCAGCTACTCAGCCCAAACGGCACCCTCTCATTTGCAGTCTTGTGTAATTTAGCAGGTGTGCGAAAAACCGGCCTAATTCCTCCTGGCCAGACTAGTGGTGCTCGCTCTCCGCTCTAAAATGCGACTGGATACAATCACGAGTCTTTTATGGACCAGAAAACTGTAACGTACCACGTTTTGGTTTAGAAACTCACCTGTGCCAGCAGGTCAGGCAGGTACCGTCCCCCGGCTGTTCCCCACTCCTGCTCTCACCCCCTCCCTCCTCTTTAATTTAAAAAAGGAAAAAAAGGAAAAAGGCACCATGTATGTTGGTGGGTTGAAAACAGCGGTAAATTCTCCATTCTCAGTTTAAAAACAGCTTGTTCTGTCACCCAACACAAGCCCATGCAAAGCAGAGCAAGGCGTGAAGTCATAATGATTCACACGTTTTTCCTTTTAGAAAGCGAACTCTATTATACTGGCATAACATCCGCGAGTCAGTCTTTAATTCTCATCATAAATCTATAAGGGGGAGGACGATGCACCCACGTTTCTGCACAAAACAAACAGGTTTCTGGAGGGTTAAGAAGAAGATTAAGGGATTTATGATAAAAAGGCAGCGCATGATATAGGTACTCCAACGGCCTGCAGAACTGCAGCAGGAGCTTTTGCGGGGAGCTCTGTGTCTCTGAGTGAATTCAAATGCCCTTTTCGGAAAGACGTCTGATCTTGATTCAGTATAAACTCATTTTTCCTTACTCCTAAGGTAGCAGCCAAAACACCTTCTCACTGAATGCGCAGGATTTTCTCACATTAAAGGGAGAAACATTAAAACTTCACAAAGGGGGCCACGTAAAGAACGCGGCAGCTTCTCTTACAGCCCAGCGTTTCTGCACACGATAAACTGGGAGAAAGCCCATCTCTAGGACACCACCGCTCAGCACATCTGGCAACAGCTGTGTCGCAGCCAAGAGACAGGTCCACCGAAGCTGAGCCTCAGCCCCCCGCAATTGAGGCCACCTGGGAACGCGGGGAGATACTTGGGCAAATCCCCTCTTCCCGCAGAAATCCAGACACAGCGGGATACCCGAGCTCAGCACTGGGATGGCTCACCTGGTGCATACTGGGATTGCGGCCGCCCTGAGTGTGCTCCGGTCTGTAATACCACAGGAGGCTCATCATCAGCTCCCCTGCAAGGAGATTTATTAAAATATGTCAAGCCTCAGTTTTCTCGGAGTGTTTTCCCACTAATACCCAGCTTCCTCCTCCTGCCTCCTCCCTTTCATTCCCATAGCGCTCCCGCAGAGGCAGCTGTGCCGTGATAAATATTTCATGCCGAACTAGGTGTCCTTTTGTTACAGCAAGGAGCTGTATGAATTCGGTCACGTTGCTATTCCGTTACACCTTCACCCCCTTCTACGTGTGTTACATCGTCACAAAGAGGTCAGTTTGCAACCACAAGAAAATAAAAATACAAAACCCAAACGTTTCCCTCTGAAAAAAGTATCTATCAGGACTGCAAGCTGGAAAAGATGCTCACCCAAAGCTCGGCACTCGCAGCGTTAGCTCCCAGCTTAACGCAGAACTGCTGCCGCAGGATGACAGGACCGAGATGGGCCTTGCCACACATGAATCACTGCTTTTACATGTAACTTTTTAATTTTTTTTTTTTTATTTTATTGTTAAGGATGACCTGTACTTTACAACATTTGGCACAGCTTCCTTGGCTCAGGTATTGCTAGTCAGACACAGGATCTTAACAGCAAACCCCCACTTCTCCAGTCACCACCTCCCCTCGGGTCCCATCCAGCTGCTGCGGACCAGCCCATGCTCCCCACCAGCCCCAGCCCAGATGTTGGAGACAGCATCCGAGTCAACAGCAGCTCCCGAGATGTGCGTTGCAATGAAATAATAAAGGAGATCATTGCTAAGACGGGCACTTGGCAGATACTATGTGCTTTCACGACCAGACAGATTTTGATTACCAGTCCCAGGCCAGTGATTAAAGAGCATTTCAGTTCCTGGAACCATCTGAATGAAAGCCATGGAGCTAATCTCTTCCTCTTCATCACCCGCTCTGGCAGCCGCGCAGTACCCTAACAAGCTCGCAGCTCTCCCGAGATCCATCACTTCCCCGCTTCCAGCTCACCCTCATCTGCCAAGCACAGAGGCAAGAGGTACTCTTTTGGCACAGTACCTGTTTTGGGGTCTTCCCACAGCGCCGAGATCTTTGCAACGTATGGCATAGATTTCTTCCGGGGTCCTGATTTCAAGAGGACAGTGTCTCGTACCCGGATGATCTCCCCATCTCTCTCCACTGCCTGGTAGCTCTTGCGAACAGCCGGCTCTGGTTCATTCTGTACCATCAGAACACACACAAAAGATAAAGCAACCTGGATGTAGAGGCAAAGAGTTAGTTTACGGTTTGCTGCCCCAGTCCAAGTCTCCTTTAGTCCTGCTGCGAATTAAAAACTTGCCTAAACCCACCCAGAGCCAAGGGCTCCCACTCCAGCAGACCTCCCAGAGAAGTCATACAGCACAAAACCACTCGTGGCATCTCTATTCCCACCCAGGTTGGTTTATAACAAAGATCAGGTCAAACAAGTTATTTTTTTTATGGGTAGGGCATTCATAGGTAAAGAAAGTTCATTGGGGAATAACATCCGAGTGCTCGCAGGTCATACACGACCATCATTTTTAAATTAAGCAAAACACAACTATTTCTCCTACGTAGCGCTGGCAGTAAGGCGCCACTCACCAGTGGGACAGCAAGTCTCATAAAAGCATGTATTTCTGAAATTAATACCCTTATTTAAAATTAAAAAACAATTTCTCCTCCTATTCTGCATGCAAAAACCACCAAAATTCAGAAAAAAAAAATCACCATTTTATCTGCCTACCTCTAGGTACGAATTTCCTTCATATTCAAAGGCAGGGAAAACTAGGCATATTTTGAATGCTATGCATCTCTCCGATACACACGTTGCAAGAAAACAAATAAAACGTGAAATATTTCACATGAACAGGGCAGGGAGGGGCAGGGAGGCCGTGACATAAAGCTTAACGACATTGCTATCACTTCCTTTGTACCCTCTAACATTACAAAACGATCACTTTTTGGACTGTGAACTGGTGTTTCGTATTTTATTTTAGTTTTGCTCCAAAAACTCACTTCCGAATGCCTGAGCAGGATGGGTTTAACCTCCTGCCAGATCGCCCAAGCAAAGTCAGAAGCATCAGGTGCCGGGACTTAAGGAGATTAACGGGGCGCTGCTCCCTTCCACGTGTCGAAGTCTGAGCGACGGACGCGAGACGCCCGGCTCTGGCTTTCACGGGCTCCATCCTCGCACAGCCCCGGGACCCGGACACAGCCCCGAGGGCTGAAGCTGCGAACCCCGTCCCAGAGGATGCTCGCAGCAGCTCGGGCTCACACCACCGCAGCAGCGCAGGCGGCTCCGCTCGGCCCACAGCTCCTCTTCCCGCTGACATTTACTGCACGCAGCTCAACGCCTTGTCCCACCTTTCCAGACAGCACGTGGGCCCAGATTCCAAGTCCACAGCTCTTCTGTTTTAGCAACATCAAGTATGCTGCCTCCTCTCTCAATTGAAGCGGACTTCGTACCAGAGTTAATTAAATTTTCTGGCAGGAAATCTCCCGTCTTGCAGGAGCCAGTCTCTGTCCCTGAACACAACAAATGGGAACGCACAGATGTGAAATCCTTGAAGGAGTGACTGGCCATGCCACCAGAGAAGCTACAAGGAGGAGGATACTGGGTGCTAGAAAAATTCCATCTGGGAGCCAGGACACTGTCTCAGTCCTCTGTGCTCTCTGGGAGATCCCGCTGGGCTACAGACACCATCAGTGAGAAGAGCCACCTTATGAGAGCTACCTTTAGACAACCACCCCTTATAACAAGGCTAAAATGTCCCTCATTTTCTCAAACAGGTTTGCCCTAACTGAGGAGGAAGAAGCTGGAGGACTATCTCTCTGTAGGATGGACTCACACGTGCGCAGGTGCCACCCCTGCAAATGCCAAAGCCAGAAGTGTTCATCATCGTGGCATTTCAGCTGATGCTAGCACAGGAGCAGCAGGTTCTCCCTCCTTTCCAAACAGCCCGTCATGCTGTGCGGGGTAATACCAGGGTGCACGAGAAAAACAAAGCCAAGAGCAGCCTGGCCTCAAAGCCCCGCCAAAAGGCACTATTTGCTTGTCCAAGAGGTTCTAGATGGCATCTAGTGACCATCTCCACCTTGAAGCAAGGCCCAAAATGCTCGCGAGCCTTCATGATCCCTGAAGCTGCACGAACGGAGTGCTGGTTTTTGTGCATGTACGGCAATACCCACAGACACCTACCACAACGTAGACTGCCTTCTCGCAGGCTGTGCCGACGGGTATCCAGCCGTTGGTAGCTCTCCGCCGGCTGATGCGCTGCTGCTTTGGATGGGAGTGACCTCCTGCCGCTTTGCTGTCGGAGGCGTGGAGACAGCCCGGAGTATTTCGGAGCCCAGATTTGGAGCCGCTGGGAGGCTTTGAGCTCTGTGGACATTCTCGGGCCATGGTCTGAGGGTCAGAGTTGGGGGTCTGCAGATGAGGAACGGGTTCTGCAGCCGGTGGCACGCTGGGTACAGGACATCCTGAGAGCGGGTGGGCAGGTGACGCGGGGTGCCCTGCCACAGGGATTGTGAGGTTCAGCTGGTCCAGAGACTTGCAGCCTTCTAGCAGAAGGGAAGAAGAGAGACACGTATCTCATTTGAAGTATAAGACGACTACACAATCAAGACTGTCCTAAACCACCACTGCTTTCTCCCGAAATTCCCTTGATTGCATTATAGCAGTAAAGGCTCTTCACGTTGTAATTTCATTCTGCACTGTCACTGGATTCTAAAAGCAAAGATATTTCTAAGCCTGCGATGCTCCAACGTGTCGCTGCCGATGACACTGCACTACAACAAACCCATCTGAAATCCCCCAAAGTAATGCCAGCCGGGAACACACATAAGGCTGGCCAGTGTCCAAAGCAGTTCCAGCCTGTCAATATGTACAAAAGAAATAAAAGGCTTATCAAAACGATGGGAAGGATTAAACCACGCTGGCAGAAGAAGCCAGCTTCTTTCAAAAAGCCAAATTCTACTAATCAGGGAAAATTGAGAAGATTCTCTGAATTAACTCCAGAAAGAGGAAACAACGTGGAACAGAAGTACGTAAGATGATGCACGCTGCTGCCTTCAGCAAAACCATGTCCCTAGAGCAGGCGCATTAAACCACAGGTTCCTAAGTTGGCTGACGCTGCCTCTCAAACGCATCCCAGGACACCTCCCTCCGCTCCAGGAATCACAAAACAAGCCCTCAACCCAGGCCAACGCGTCCGACAGAAGAGCAAGTCGGGTTTGAATTACCCACTGTCAGCAGGGAGAAAGCTGCCGGCCCAACATACAAAGCACCCCTGTTCCCTCAATCCGAAAGCGCGCTTTTTGGGGTGACCAGGAAGGCGGCTTCAGGCCAGCCCCAGGAGATGCCCCCGGAGTGGACAATGCCCGAGCAGATGCATGTTCAGGTCTCCTGCCTGGCCCCGGCAGGCATGGGACCCACGGAGCAGTGAATCACCTCTTGAGTATTTTGCTTACAAAAGCATTTTCAAGCTGGAACTAAAGCAGGATGAAGCTTCACAAAAGTATCTACTGAACTCCAGGCGAGCAGCGCAGAGCTGGCCACGCCGGCACCCCGGGACGCGGTCCTTGGCTGCTCACACACACACACTGCTGGCCAGCCCCCACCCGCACAGGGGCTAAAGCATTGCACAGCCCATCCCGTCCCATCCCCACCACCCTGCAAACCAGCCACGGGACGGGGAAAGCAACCCCTCTCCCCCATGTATGGCAGACCACGACCGCCCAGGTCACAGCCTCACCCCTTGATTTGTCCCAAACAGACACCGGTGTTTCCACACGAACATCTCAAACACACCAAATAAGACAGATACAACACAAGGTATGCGACACGACTAGCTGGATCCCCTCGTACCAGTGCTCTCAGATGGGAGGCTCGCTTGCAGCCAAAGTACTCCTTTAATTCACCAAAATAACCCACTCCAGGGAAGGAGGAGATTTCAGAGGCACGCTCATATATAAAAATCAACTCCTAAGCGCAAGTCCCTGTTAATATTCTAGGAGACCTCCTTATACACCTCAATCCACAAAACAAAGTCTAAATTATTCCAACGTTGTAGGCTTTTAAAGAACAAAGTTGCTCACAGGAAGGAAATCAGAATCAGCGAAGCATTTATACTTACAGCCAGCTTTAACCCAGAATGCACCGCATCCCAAAAATGTGCTAGGAAAGGAAATTCTCCTGCCACTTACAAACCTACAGCGAGAAAGATGTCAGCAGCGGGGTGACACGGGGCCAGTAAATACATGCCCCTGGAGCCAGCACTGCCCCTGCCAGCACCATGAGAAACCGCCGCGTTCGCAGGGAGGGCTGAACTCCAAAAAAATACTGTTCGCACCACCTGCACCCTCCTGGTTGCGCAAAGTTAGAGGCACCAGCATGCAAAATTTCAGGAACAAAGTAGACTGACGTGACCCGGGGGCAGTACAGGGAAAGCTGTCAGACGAGAACACGCTGCTGAGCGAGCGAGTTGTCTTGCAAGCATCCAACAGAGCAGCGAAGCCACTAGCCAACACCGTCTAGCTGCCGCCGTAGGAAGCGGCACCGTGACAGCGGGGATATTAAGGGAAAACGGAAATTACACTTCAACCAAACGCTCCCGGGTTTCAGCAGCTTCCTACGGCAGAAGACGATAAAGCCTGGCTCAAACCGAGCGCTGAACCAAAACTTCACCCACCTACCTGAAAATGTGTTTTAAGCGGGTAAGTCATGTCTCCTCCTGACTCGAGCACGTGGCTACGCGGGAGCCTGGTGTTTACACTCCCGGCGGCCGAAGCAGCCTGCTCTACAGACCGCCCTGTCTGCAGACCGCAGCGCTGTCTAGCACGATGGCTTTTATACAAAGTACTGGTGTCTGATAACCCCCACACAACAGCCACTTTTAAATATTTCAAAAGATATTTTTCAATAGCAAAGGCAAAGCTCCGAGATAAAGCACGTCGGAGGACAAAGTCTGAAAAACAGAGAGGGGACGGAAGAGGGCCAGGCAAGTAACTCCATCGCCTCTCACACCGCCACTGGGCTCATTTCAATGCCTCATTTTCAGGCGTTGTTTAAGAGCAAGGACGGGCCCACCACTTGCCGGACTCACCGATGCTGCGGTCCCAGAGCCAGCTTTTGGGAACAGAGAAGCACCTCACCCCGACGGGCTCCAAACCCTCCGCTCGGGGCGGCACAGCAGGATGGCGAGAAGCCTTGCAGAGCACGTAGGAACTAAAACCCACTCATTTTACCCAGATCAAAGCGAAGCGGTTAGCTCCAGCATGACAAGTCATGAGTCACCTTCTCACTGCCCAAATCCTTTCACCATTTCTATGCTTTCCACACCAATAAGAGCTTTCAGCGGGAAAAACCCTCAGGGCTAAAAATGGGGGAAGGGGAGGTGAAAGGCAGATTCTTTTCCAGCCGCAGTCGGGCTGCGAGGCACCACGCGCAGAGGGAACTTGCCTCCTGGCAACGAGATACCTTCATTAGCCACCGCGCCAAACCAGCCCTCTTCTCCTAGGAACGCCGAACGAGATCTGCTCGCACTTTGCACCTTACCTGCTGCAAAAGGCATTTTGTAGGGGTAGCTGTTCCGTCCGGCGTGCACGCTGCTGATCCTGCCCTCCGGCACGTGCACCACGCCGCAGACGCTGTAGCTGTTAATGGCCGTTCCTTCTCCGCAACAGTACGGGGAGTTACACCAGTGGAGTGGCTGGAAATGAGCACCTGATGGCAAGGAGCCGGGCGACACCAAGAGCCCCTCGCAGGTCGCAGACTGCGAAAGCTCCTCCTTGGGGTAAACGGAGCAGTGAGAGTAGCCACTGTATCCACTTTGGCCGTAATACACATAAAACCCATTCAACGGAGTCAGATCGGAGGATTCATAGAGACATCCACAATCCGTGTGATTCCCGGGCACGGGCAGGGGAGGGAACTGCTGCACGGGAAAGGAAGGCTGATGAAATTCCTGTTTGGGGGTCGGGGATTTCTCTCCGGGTCTTCCGTACTCCGGCTTCATGGAAGCTTGTCCACCCATGAGCAAAGGCAGTCTGTGGTAGAAACCCTCTGTGCTAGCATAGGAGCTAGACAGCGACTCGTAAGGGACGGGTTCTGTTGTCCCGTAGAGCCTAGAGGAGTCCCGCTGCTCTCCTTTCCCAAAGGCGCCTACAGCGAGGCCTCGCCAGCCATGCTGACCTTCCATTTTCAAGCTAGCCATCTCCTTCTTGGATTTGACACAGTTCTTCCTACCGGCTTTGGCCCATTTGAGCGTAGATTTTGAACAGTGGTTCTCGGACTTGCCCTCTCCATCCGATTTACTCCTCTGCTTCAGGGGTTGGTCTTTCTCATGGGTCAGCTTCAGAAAGGCCACGGCATTCAGGCTGGCCAGTCTCTTTGGGGTGGGATGGTAGGAGACGGCACCGTCCTCCCTCTTTGTCCCATCCTCAAAGACCTCATCCAGTGAATGGTCACAGCTATTGCATTTCTGACTGGGCTCGTGCCGGTTTTTGCCTTTACCTGTTTTCACGGCTGTTTTTTCCAGCGCGGGCCAGTTGTCCCCAGCTTTGCAATGCAAGCTCTTAACGGTACAGTCTCCACCGGCTTTAACAGAGTCCCTCCGAAAACGCCTGCCGGATAATAAGCCATCGTCCCGTTCAAAAAGCAGATTGTTGACGGCCTCTGCGTTCAGCGAGGCCAGCCTGCGTTTCCTGGGCTCTGAAGGAGCAGCATCAAGGTCCTGCTCTGTCCCTGGATAAGTTATTGTGCACTTTTCCCCAGATGAATCACTCTTCCCTGCTCCCACAGGCTGAACTTGTTCAGAGGAGAACAAAGCTGGTCCCAAACCCTCCATCCAGCTGGGAAGGTCCTTTTTTTTACAGCTCTGGGTCTGTTTGGACAGAGAGCCGGCCACATCCTCCAGCCTGGTGAGGAGCACTTTGCAGGTCTTTTTGTTCACCGAGGGGAGCAGACGTCTCCGCAGTGGGTACGTCTTTCGCACTTCATGCAAATTCTTGCTTTTGTTTGTCCCCACAAACCCACTTGGACAGTTCGGAGCCTCGGTGGCATCTCCGTCCCTCTGCTCGCCGCACTCCGCGTCGGTCCTGTCCATCCTCCTGCTGCCTGTTGGTGACGACGCTTGGCCAGCAGAACCAGCTGGGTGTTTCAGAAGGAAAAGTTGTTTCTTCCGGGCATGCGTCATAGGATCAATGTCCAATCCTGAGAACAAACAGCAGAAAACATCTATTAATATCACTGAGAGGGACCCATCTCCTCGCAAAGCACCAACTGCCAATTAGGAAATATTTGGGGAAGCTCGTTTCTATACACAGTAGAGTTTTTTTGGGCGATGGCCAGTTAAGCCAATTAAGAGACAGGATGCAATGAGATGTGGTTTAATATCAAGCCATAGAACACGATAGTAATTAAAAGCAAGGTGGCGACGGCAAATGCCACAGCAGCTGGGAAAACCAGGGTACGGCCAGAAAGCTGTTTCTCCCAGCTCCCGGTCCAAGTACGGTCCCCGTTACAGCCATGCTGTTTCTAACACGTTACAAATTCTCATCAAATCTACTAAAGCCGATCCGAACGCTGGTCCAGGGCATCCAGCAGCAATAAATCCCAGGTATTTGACTGCCTGCGTGTTGATACAGGCAGGCTGCTTCATTGTCATTTTCTGAAACAATTAGACAAAAGAAAAACAAAAAAGTCCACCTACTCATGTGAAAGGTAAACTTGGTCTATTAAGCAGAGATCTGCCAACATTAATAAATTAAATAGATGCAAATCCCTATGCAGGTTAGAACCTGGCTACTTGCTGCTGTTTTTCCCTACAGTTATATTTTATAAACGTTGCGGACATTAAACAACCAAATCATCACGTTCAGCAGAGGCGCCCTAAAAATACGTTCACGGGAGAAAAAAGAATTACTCAGCTGTATGTCATTCCCGACTTTTCATCTAGATGCTATGTCAAGTCACTCTTCAAAACCAACACAAATTACTAAAAGAAAGCGATAAGAATCTGCAGGCGGAAGAGGAACCGCCTGGCTGAAGGCCGGGCTGAGCGAACCAACACCCAGCACCCCGGGGAAGCTGCCGGCAGCCCCAGCACCCCGCACCTTCCCGGCCAGGTAAAGCACGACAGAAGCGGTCAGCCTCTGATTTACCGACAGAGGGAATTCTTCCTGCAGAGGCAGAAGCCGTGCCAGCCTTGGGAGGAGGATGGCTCCCTCCGAGCGAGGGGTCTGCGTGGAAAGGCGGGGAGGAAGCGTCAGGCCCAGGGGGAATGGAGACAAGTGCCGACTGCCTTCCCCAAAGCACCCGGAGCAGAGGCTTCTGCTCGCCTCCTCACGCAGGGAGTACATCCCGGGCTTTTGCCCCACACCACGGGTAGGGGCTTACCACTGAATGGCCTCCAAGTATTTAGTAAGCAAGCGACAGGAGAGGCACAGCACCGGCCGGAGACCCCGTCAGCTACACGTCGGCTCCCTGAGTTATCACAGAATCGCCTGGGTTAGGAGGGACCTTTCAGACCATCGGGTCCAACCACCAACCCAACGCTGACAAACCCACCACTACCCCACGTCCCTCTGCACCGCGTCTGCCCGGCTTTGAAATCCCTCCAGGGACGGCGACCCCACCACTGCCCTGGGCAGCCTCTTCCAATGCTTAATAACACTTTCAGGGTAAAAATTTTTCCTAATATTCATCCTAAGCCTCCCTGGTGCAACTTGAGGCCGTTTCCTCTTGTCCCATCGCCTGTTCCGTGGGAGGAGAGACCGACCCCCCCTGGCTACCCCCTCCTCTCAGGGAGTTGTAGAGAGCAAGGTCTCCCCTCAGCCTGCTGTTCTCCAGCAAACTAAATCTAATTTTCAGTTGTCCTGTTCCATTTTTAGCAGAAGGGTTACCACGTCTCCATACTCTTGCATTTCAACCTCAGCAAGTGACCTGCAGCAGGCTTGCGTCAGGGATTTGAGGAATTGAGCAATTTTGCAGTCTGAAGGAGCGGACATTCATGTAAACAGCCGTAGGTCTAATGCTAAGAAAGGATATGGGTAGGTCATACTCACCTATAAACATTAAAAAAAGACAGCCTAATTGGGTGATAATGGAATAGATTTAATTAAGTCTGTATCTGAGCATCGGAAACAGCAGAAAAGGACAATCGCTTGCATTTAATGGTATTTGTGAAATAGCCAGATTCCCTTTTTTAGCACCAAAGAGTTGGTCTTCATATTAGCATCAACCTCGGAGCGGTTTTATCTTCCCTGCAATCAGGTATTTGGCTGGAACGCTCCTCAATTGACACCATCGACGCTGGTCTGCCACTTCTAAGGCTCTTAATTAAAGCTACTACCGCTTTTGCAGTGATTAGAACAAAGCTACTGAATTACAAGAACCGTTCATTTGATATGGTTTAATCAAGCTGATAATTAGATTATCTATTTGAAATAAGCTCAATGTGTTTTAACTGACTTGCTTATATACACATTAATTAAAAGAAACTTAGGAATTGAAACCCACTGTGGTTTGCACATTGCTTTTCTGGATGTCAGACTCTTCCCAACATGCTTTGGGGTAACTGACCCCTTGCACCCCGTTACACACAGGATATCTCCCATGGCTCCTGCCCAAATGGAGTGCTCTGTGGGGAGCAAACATTTACCAATATCCACTTTTTTCTGATAAGAAAAACAGGTTCTGGAAATTAGAAGGATGCTTATCAAGTCAGACAGACAGTTTCCCCCCAGATTGGAATTCTTCTTGCACAATAGGTCAAACTGACCACACACAAGAGGACTGTAATTTAAAAAATAAATCAGGCAGAGTGGGGTTTGGCAGCGGTAGACCAGGCATCCTACACAACCATACCCTGCGGAGGCTATAGGGACCAGTGGTTTCCTACTTTCTGTTGTCCCTACCGAGAGACTGAGCCTCCGGCAGAGATGCTGAGCAGAGAGGTGAGAAACCCAAACTGAACAGCCGTGGCTTCTCTTAAACCCAGCATCAGTCACCTCCCTCTCCTCAAGCTTCCACAAGCAGCAGCCTGACCTTCTGGCCCCTCACCACACACCCTTCACTCGCTGGGGCTTTAGAGCCCGTTAGTAGTCAAATGAGTGAGAGTATCAATCAAAACCCCAGTACTGTAGACATGACTTTGTTCACACCACGTCTGCTCTAAAGTTAGAAAAAGTCCAGCAGAGATTGAAGGGGATTTTTCCAACGGTAGAGTCCCATTAACAGCACAGTGAGGGCCTGCCCTCTTTGACCCCACAAGGATCGCCAAGACAAACAATAGCTTAAAGACAATATGTTTTCTGGAACCTAAGCATAGGAATGCTTTAAGTAGCAATACCCAAAATGAAAACCGATTGCCACCCTCCCCTCTTTTTTTTTTTCTTCTCAACATACATTTGCTAGAACTGCGAGAAATCCCCCTCCCTCTCCAAAGGCCGGAGCCAAGACCCATCTCCCAGTGCGGAACAGGTACCAACGTCTTGCTGTGTTGTACCCGCATTTACAGCTAATACCGTAACCCAGCTTGCAGCGCTGACAGCCTGCAACCGGCAACGTCAAGAGAAACACTCGAGTTGAACATGCAAAGATGACAATAGAGATATCGAGTCAAAAACGCATTAAAGCGGGAAGAGCACCACGATTCAATGCAATCTGCTTTAAGAGTCTCAGTCGCATAAGCCCTTTGACACGACAAGTTCTTAGGCACAATAGTAATCAAGCAATCACAGGCAGCTGGCGTTTTTTTATTTCTTATTTTTTAATGAAGGGAGGTTATGCCTGCATAGATCTCCTTCTTGGCATCTGGTCTCTTGAGTTCTCTCCCCCACACCCGAGTTCTGCTGCTCTGACACTACGAAGTACTTATCTACAGATGAAGAACTAAAATATCTGGGAAGTTGTGGAAAGACAAAATAAGCCAGCCCCACACATTTTGGCATTATAGCCAAGTAAATCCTTAAAGTGCCAGCAAGGAAAACACCAGCACCATCCAGCAACACTTCCACACGACTGTAAACCCTCCGAAATCCAGCTTTGTGGCAGAAACACAGGACGACATGCAGAAATACAATCAAAGTAGCTTAAGCAAATGCAGAAGTCAGCATTACTCTCTAAAAATTTCCACTGTGGATTCCTTGGCAAAAATCAGCCAAGTTTCTCCCCGACATGCTCAGCTTGGAGACGGAGAGAAGGTCATTCTTCCAGATCACACAAGTCCAAAGTCAGGTGAATTCTGTTTGTCTTCAAACAACTGAATGCCATTTGCTCTGCGCTGGCTCAATATTATCAGTATATTATTGGCAGAAATAAACGAATTTTGAGTGGATCAGTTACAAAGTGCGGTTAAAAAGGTACAGTTTCCACACAGGGAACTTCCCCATGGTATCACCACGATAAAACAACCACCGTGACCCGCAGAGTGGTCTGTAGAAGCTGGGGCCTTGTTTATCCTCCCAAGCCCTTTTTCTGACATAATACTCTAATGGAGGTGAGAACAATCAGGGTTAGCATCCGTAATGAACCTTGTTATTCCAGGGCCATATGCAATGTGAATTTATTACAAACCATCGTGTCCAGTTAGGAGGAAATGAAAAAGATGGCTCCATATCCCACAGAAGGCAAGTATAATGTTTTAAATCTGTTCCTCGACATCTCTTTTGGAGAAACTCTCTCACCTCTCCACAGAAGTCACTCTCAGTCTGGAGAATTTCACGCATTTTTCTGTTCTCCATGAATTGTCTCACGCGGGTGCAGAAAGAGCCACCCCGGGCCTTGCTAGGAGGCTGCTCGAGCAATGCCGCTGCCAGTTTTGGAGAGGTATTGTGATAGGCACGAAGAAAAAAAATACTAAATCAGCAATTCAGCCACATGGCAAGCACACACCCAGCAGCAGGCGCCAAATAGTCTTACGAGATCGCTGTACTGAACACAAGTCATCGTTAGGATGCTGGGCGACCAAGTTTTTCCACGCCTACCAAATGTCCTGTGCCGCCTGGATGGGTTGCTACGGGGATGCTGCTGCTCGTTCCCTTCCTGGGAAGAAGCAGCGAGCGGCTGAGGCTGCTGCCTTTCCTGGGATCTGACAATCCCTCTTCTACCCCAGCATGACACAGGAGCGGAGCTTTTGAATGCTGCTCCAAACTAAACCATCTGACAGCCAAGTGTATCGTGCCTCAAAATCAGAGTCCTGCCAAGTCGACTTACAGCACGTCTTGTACGTGTTTCAGCCGGGCAGGGAGAGTGTCAGGGCTCTTCATCCTCTTTCCACCTTTGTATTGCTTCACAAAGCAAAGAAGAAAAACCAACTGTGCCCAGAGTCTCCAAGAAGTCACGAGATAATCTGCAGAACTGAAAGTGAAGATACTTAAACCAGAACTACCCATTTACTGCTTGCAGCCGAGGAGCTGGATCAATGGCAAGAAGACATTTAGGTGTAAATATCGGAAACGAAACAAGTTCCACAAAGCAGCTTGGTGTACGCAGCTGCACCCAGAGCCCACCAAGCCTTTTAAAGCGTAGTTGGAATCGCGGCCGCCTTCCTCAAACCGGACCAGTTCTCCAAATTGTCGTCACAGCTGTCGAACCCAAACCAGATCGGAATAAAGACAAATTAAAAAAAAACCAACACCGGTCCAATTTTCTGCTAGAATAAAACCACTACCCAAACAGCAAAATCAGAAGAGAGTTGACGCCTCATTAGTAGGAAAATAAGCAAGTGTGTTAACAGCTGCATTTTCTGTAA
The DNA here is from genome assembly GCF_964199755.1 of Larus michahellis. Lineage (NCBI taxonomy): Eukaryota > Metazoa > Chordata > Aves > Charadriiformes > Laridae > Larus > Larus michahellis. Next base: position 93,758,427 of record NC_133899.1, on the reverse strand, counting down.
TCACGCAGCTGCAGCATCTGTCTCTCCCTCTCCATCACTTGATTGCAAGTGAAATTAGAAGAAACTAGTCTGGGACTACCCGTTCAAGCACCATTTCCTTTCCAAGGCTTCACTACGGAGCTGCGCTTGTTCCAAGGAGACGATGCCAAAAGCACGGAAATTTAAAGCTTTTAAAGCTCCTAATCCATTTGGCACTTCAGTAATGTACAAAGAGTTACGACAACACGGATCTTCCTCTCCGTGCAACAGCATCATTCTGCCGAGTGTCAGCCCCTGTCCACTTGCAGAAGTTATATCCATTTAAACCGGCGCAGCTTATGCTACAACAGCAGCCCTATAACTATAAGTACCTGGAGGATTGGCTCCTTTCTCCCTGCTGCTTTTACAGCCGAATAATTCTCAGTGCTACAAGGAACACGTTGCATGAAGGAAGCCTCCCAGGAGTTCTTGGAAAACCAGATAAATCACAGAAGCGTCAGGTATCCCAGGCTGAATTACACAAACGCTGCGCCATCCCCACGAGTGGAAGCATCGTTTCAATCTCAAACATTTAGAAAAACTGTAATTGTTGCAGGCTGCAATTTGTCTTCCCAGAGTCCAGCCCTGATTTTTCTCCAGAGGCCCATCGGAAGCTCCATCATCCACACGCTCCAGAGAAAACTGTTTATACAGAGCTCATTAGGCTGCAGAAAAGGCTTGTTTCTCTCTCGCATCAACACAGCCCTAACCATTTGCCAGCACCTCCTGAAAACCATGTGAACGCCATACCGGAGGATGCAGCCCATGTCTGCGTAGCTTCGGGGAGGCTTGCAGAAAGGGATGTGGGGCAACTCTGTCACCGTCACCAGAGACCTCTGGAAGCAGCGTGGGACTCTGCTCCACTCCCTGGTCCAACACCAGTAATTACAGCTTCGTTGCGAAAGCCTGTGCTCCAGCCACATAGCTGGGAGTGTTGCAGAACATGTGTGGCCGTGATAAATTACAGTGCTCACACAACTGCAATTATAATCCGATGCTTTACAAACAGAAGCGCTCTACCTGTCTGAAAGCCATGGCAAGCTGCGAGCAAGACTCGCCGGGGCGCAGTCCCTGCTTGCAGGGTGACCACTTGCAGAAACACGAGCCAGAGCCGGTAACGCCCCGTGGAGAAGTTCCCCAGCTGATTTCTTGGGAGGGCTTGTCCCAGCCGTGACTATCTGGTTTCAGATCTTGCCTAGTGGCAGTGCTCTGAAGTGCTTTGCAGGGAAGCCAAAATTAAATTTCTCAGGCTGTTCTCACACTCTCTACAGCCCCAGCGAGCAGCGCTCACAGGGGGAAAGAAAAAAAAAAAAAAAGTAAAAAAAAAAGAAAAAAGAAATCCCAGCTGCACTGATAGCCCCAGCTACAGGGAGGTTTAAGTTCAGGGTTTGGCATCTTTCGGCAAAGGCAGGCACGTGCTTTCGGAGAAGAGACTGTGTCAAGAACTGGTCAGCCAACCTCACTTGCCGAGTAAGTTTTTTCACTTAGGAGTAAACTGCTTCATTCAACACATACCTAGCTGAGAAAAGCCAGCTCTTTCCATACCAGCGGAAAAAAAACCAATGTATAAGTTTGGGGGAGAGGGGGAAGATGTTTCCTCAAAAAACCCCATGACGAGGTGCGTTGTTTGGGGGACTGATGCAATATCTGGAAAAAGCACCTTCCTTTTTGGAAAGGCGCCAGCTTTCCTTCCCCCATGACTGATGCTAAGAAGCGTATTGCTGTGTTTTCAGTGAAAGGCTGCCACTTAAGTTGAATATTCAAGTAAATGCTATGGTAAAAAAAATAAATGTGGGAAGTAATATGTGACCTCAGCAACTCAAACATCAGTCACCAAAACCAGATCAAGCCTTGCAGACGCAGTCTGTGTACACATTGGTATTGAAGTAAACCCAAGGTTTCTGAGTGCGAAGCCTCCACTGAACATCTATTTGTAGAGCCACGACCAACACTTGCAAAATCCACTTCCTATGGCCTATAAGAACTACAGATTTCCACCCCCAGTGGTGGCCACACACCTTCTGCTTGTGACCCAACCATAAAGCAGTGTTTTGCGTGTCCGTGGGGCGCTCTGATGGTTCTGCTGTGGTGTCCAGCCTTGCCCCGCTGCCCTGGGAAATGGGTCCAGCCCGAGCTTAAAGCTACAGAGGTAACGGCACAGCCCTGGGTTCACACTTGCTCTCCAGAGGAGACGCAAAAGTTGTGCTTATCCAGCAGCAAAGCTGCCCTCACCTCCCCAAAACTCACCACGAGACCGGGAAGCAGTCGGAGAGCAGGATTTTGCCCTCCCCCTTAGTTTGCTCAGAGGGACAAAACAACCATCTTCCCTCGCTCAGAAGGGACACGTTTCTTTTGCCTTTCAACAAGTTAAAGAGGGATACACCAGGATAAGAAGGGAACTTTGAGCTAATAGATGCCTTAAGGGTGCCAGGGCATACGGCAAGTCCTGAGCAGCATTTTAATCCTGCATTCATCACTCGTGCTTCTACAAGAGAGCCTCTCTGCTCTCGCAGCAGGAACCCACGGGCACTCCAAAATTTGGGGCCAGTAGGCCCAGTGTTATTGGATATTATTCTCTAAACTCTACCTGTTTATGCACTAAGCAGCTCAGGGCTCTAGGGAAAAATAATACCCAACCATGTCATTAAAGACACAAGCAAACCAGCACACACAGAGAAAGCCAACCTCCTCCCCGAACAGACACGGTGTCTTTGCCAGTGCGAACACTGGGAGGATTCCCGCAGCGCAGAGCCCACCGGCAGCTTCTCACCTCTCAAATCCGGCGTGGAAATAAAATTAAAAGACCGAACCACGGACAGCCGGCCCCAACCACGCTGCCGCAACGAAAGCCCGGGTAAGGCAAAGGAAATCCCTGGCATTTGCAAGCGCAGGAGATGAGTACGTGGAGGTGGGGGTGAAAATCAGGCTTAACTTGTCTCAAGGCTGACAACTTTGAATGAAAGCACGCACGCTTAGGAGACGCTTTGACGCTTGGCTTTTGCTATATCACTCCCCAGTGAATCAGTCATTAAGGTCCCCTTTTAACGAAGACAGGCAGATCCAGAGGTCAGGCGAGGCGAGCACGGGGGGCGCACAGCCTGGACCGCCCGAGACACAGGAAGGGTAGAGTTTACATGCATTTTGCAATTCTTCTGAAATATCCCAGAGAACAGCAGCAGCAACTACTACTACGCATAAAACACTCGCTACATCAAATATCACACGTTTGCAAAGAATTGCCTATTAGAACTTTAAATAGGTTCCACACAAAGCTGCCTACGTGACAGATATGCTAACAACGCCCCGCAAGATGCTTATAAGTAGTTGGAGAAACGAAGTCAAAAATATTTCAGGACAGCTTTGACAGTCATGTTTTTAGAAGGAGCACAAGCTTTGCCAATCAAGTTAATCAAGGTTTAAAAAAAAAACCCAACAAAAACCAAAACCCAAAACACCCCAGCCCTGCTCATCTGATTTTCCATATATGCAAAATGCAAAATAAATTCCTTCACGGCAGAAGGCTGAGTCTGGTAAAATATCAATCATATGTCACTTTGCTCAGATAGCTCTGGCACCATTCCTGGCGCGGACAAAACGGAATAGCAAATTATTTCCAAGGCTTTACTTTGAAGAACAAGGTGCAAGGTTTTTCTATAGTAAATATTAAAGCTCTTCTATATATTAAAATCACACCCTTCCACAGTCGCTTTAGGAACTTCCTCCAAGCTGCTGGGTTTAAATAATTCAAGATGCGCCGTGATTTCGTGTATTACACGCGCATCTGCAAAGCCGTGCTGCCCCCGGGGATGTCACGGGCAGGTGCATCCCTGCCAGCTCCTCTCTGTCTCGCGAAGCCATCGCTGCCACCCTATCTCTGCGTCCCGACTTCCCTGCCCCTCTCCCGGCACGCCTGCCTCCACAAAGGGCTCCATTCACTCTCTCCGCTCTTTCAACTGGAAACTGTCAGCACGGCACCCTTGAGATCCAAAGACAACATGTTACTACTCGGCAAGCTCCAAAGTTGCTTTAGGGGAGAAAAAAGCAACGCAGGAAATTCAGGGAAGGGCAAGGCATTCCTTCAATACAGCATTTAATTAACCATCCTAAAATCTCACACAAAATGCAACTTCAGGAAGGTTTTGTTTTCTTCCAAATCTTCATCATCTTTTCCTCACCTGAGAGCATCCCTCAGAACTGCCTGAAACACGCTGCCCCACCTCAGCGGCCGAATCCTTGGCCTTGCGGCTCCAGGTACTGACTCCATCGGTTACCAGCTCCGAGAGCAGTGCAGAACACAGACCGCATTTTAAAATTTAACAGACACGCGTGTTTATAACCTCAGCTTAAATTTACAGAAGCTTTAAACCCAGGCAGGCAAAAAAGGGCTATGTTAAATAACAAGTTCATGTAATATTTTCGAGGATTCTTGTGTCGTGACTCATCTCCAGCTGAAATACGCTGACCAGAACTACCTCTTCAGACTGGAGTCTGGATGCATTTTCAGTTCGAGAATAAGCAGTTAAGACAGTGTTGTCTTTCAGTTGGACATACCTATTGTTTCTATGCAGGTTTAAAAGAAGTATCACATTACTGCAACCTCAGCTTGGTCTACAGACAGCAAGTTGTCCGTAAAGCAGAACGCCTTTCTGGGATTTCTGATTTCATCGTAAGTTTTGATTCCTCTTCACATTCAAAGTGCAACAGACATTTCAGAAGAAAATACTTTCTATTCCTTTATTCTCCCTTTCCAACCATCACTTGAAACACCAGCATCCTCCGAGCGCTTCCCCAGCTGAGGACACAGGTGACATAAAACGATGCACGAGCAGTTTTCCATTTGAGAGCTCCAACCCCAATCCAGAACCGGAGTCCAAGAAAGACGTTACGCAACTCTCACATTCCCGCTGGAGTCCCTGTGACCACATGCTCTCCTTCCCTCTGTCTTACAAACCGCAGCGCCGCACTGAATGCTAAAGGAAGCTTAAATCCGGAGCCGACTTTGCTGCATTTGAACTCATGGAATAAAACTTCAGATGTGGCTGAAGCTTAAGATATTCTCATCAAATTGGGCAGATGAACTTGGAGCTCCAAGCAGGGCAGAGAGTAAAGTCATAGGACACCCATTACCACCCCAGTACCTAAAAATTGTCAGGTGTCCACATAGGTTTCCTCAAGAGGCTAGCTCACCTGAAAATAACACTACAAAATACTTTAAAATACACATAAAATTATTTTTTCTCCTTCACAAAATACAGACTCGATCAACACCACACACCCAGGTGTACATTCCCGCATCTTCTAGCGACACAGTTACGACCAAGCCTAACGAAACCTAAACCTACTGTAAAACCTTTCCTCCCTCTTTTCAATGCAAGAGCACAGTATCTGCAAATGAGGACAAGGTAAGTGAAAGAGTTCCTCTTAAAATTTCACAGCTTTACTGGTTTAATGTATTAGGTCACTCAGAAAAAAGTTTGGCACAACTGAATGGTGCTGCAAGACCTACTCATTTCTCAAAGGAGAACAAGCTTCTCCGTTCCTACGGCGGTGGTAACACCCTCGCCCACCTGTATGAGCGAATTCAGACAAGGGTGGGTTTTCTGTTGTTTTGTTTTTTGAAGAGCAGCCAATTAACTGACCCTGCATTAAGGGAATCAGCCCCCAGGAACACGCGCTCTGGCGAGGCAGCGGGCAGAAAGGCGGGAGGCAGGCAGAGACTCGGGGGGTGGATGTGGAGCGTGTGGGCAGCCCCCAAGCACAGGAAACGGAGGAGATTTTCGTCTGGGACCTAAAGTTATTAATGCCTTCATCAGACCAGCCTGAGCCTCCACCAGCCACTACGTGCTCAAAGTTAATTGCTTGGCGATTACACTTTTCATTACTAAGCAATTAGCACTTAAAACCTTGAAGTGCCCAGCACTGGCTCTTTCCAGAGCCACGAGGCACACGCGGTGGGCTGGGGAGACCTCAGCATCACGCGAGGACCACTCGCCAGGTCAAACACCGCGGCTGCCACACGCTCCCGGCCGAGGGATCCCTGTCCCCTGCGCAAACTTCATGCTGGGAATTTAAGCCCAGGAAAGCAGAGGGACCCAACACCTGCATTGCCAAAGGTCCTGAGCAGGGCTAGGAGAGCGTTTCTGGTGACCAGCAGCCGGCACGAGGTTGCCATCAGAAATCCAAAGGGAGAAAACTCCCAAGCTGGACAGTTGGATGTTGTTATATGTCTCCATACAAGAACTGTTAAGTGCTACTAAAATAACAGAAGCCACAAGTCAAACACAGGCAATTCAGCCACTTTCGACTACTAGAAGCCCAATCACTGGAACACTGCTTCCACGAGAGCCCATTTAACTCCCATTAGAAGCTGGCCCAGCTCTTCCATCCTTCACCCATACAGTTAGAGGTGTATTTAAACACACACATTTGCTTGCGCCCCAGGTTTGATCGGTCATGGCAACAAATATCACCTTTAAATAGACTGGACACCATTTGCAGACCTGCGCTGGGAGTGATTTGTTTTATATCTACTCATTAACTTCCATTTATCTACCTACACACGCGTGACACTATTCGGCCATTCACAAAGGGAGAGATTAAACACTCTTAGCTTTCAAAGCAATGGGTACAATAAGACGTTTTCAATAAGGTGAGCCATTTAAGCTGCATCCCACCAAAGTACGACTTCGATTTTGTTGCATCTTGCACAGCTGGAAGGAAAAACAGACTTAAAAAAACCCAACCAGGAATGATTAAGAACAATAAGTAAGTTACACGCTCGACCCCAAGAGCTCTGGATTGAATTTATGAGGGGTTTTGGCTGGAGAAGGTGCCCCATGAGGTTCTGCTCCCTGGGCTGCAGAAAGGATGCCCCAGGCGCGACGCACGAGCAGCCCCTGCTCATGACAGTTGTCTGCAAGGAAAAATATTTGGGAACCATCCACTGAACCTGCCTGGTCTCTGCCACTCAATATGTCCAGTGCTGTGGGAGCAGCGCGCTGGGTTCTGCTCCCCGGGACACCCGCGGGAGCCAGCGAGGGATACGTGGCCTGAAGGAAACCACCAGCACAGAGTCAAACACAGCCTTCCCCAAAGCAAAGGGCTCAGTGACGAACCACAGCACCAGACACAGCAGGTTCCCCAGGGCAGGCCTGAGACTATTCAATATTTTATTAGCAAGTCGCACAGTATTTTATTCACAAGTCAGTCTCACCTGCAGGTGATACATGGGACAGCAAACAAGTCAGCAGACAAGCGGTGGGTTCACCTATGGTCTTGACGGACCAGAGAAGGATTAAAAAAGAATTTAAAGAGCCCATCAACAGGGACAAACACACAACTTCCACACTGGGCAGGCAGGAATCGTCAGTCCCACAAAGGCCAAGCGGGCGGCAGGCAGCGAGGGGGCTCTCTGCAGAACGCAGCTGAGGTTTGTCAAGGAGCACAAGCTGGATGAGTCAACAGCCTCCCGCTGCCCTGAGGAAGCTAAATGCCCTCCCGGGGCAGATGCCCAGGAGCCCGTCAGCCCCACCATGCCCAGCACAGAAGGAGCCCCAACGGGAGCGCGCTCCAGCTTCCCACATCTTCCCTGCCCTGTGCAATCCTGGACGAGCTGGGGAGCAGTGACGGACTTGGAGGGGACCAGCAAGGAGAGGGCGTAGGGGCTTAGTCACACGATTGAAAAAACAGCAGAGAGAAAACGTTCATAAAAGATGGTGATACAGCATTCTCTAGGGAACGGGAGCAGAAGGAGAGGCCTTAAACTGCGCTTAGGGAGATTTAGAAGTCTTTTCCTATGTCTTTCCTTCCTGCTGGACTAGAAAAAGCACGAGATCACCTAAAGAAGTTGAGGTTAAAAAGAAAACGCTAGAAGAACATCTGTCAGCAAGGTTTTGGTACAACCCCATCCCCTGCCCCACAGCAGGGCTGACTACAGCCGCTCCAAGTGCCTTCTCTACACCCTCTGCTGCCACGGGAACACACCCACGGGGCCATACAGCCAGCAAAGGCGCTCTGCAGCGCGAGTGCCATTTTCACCACTGATTTTTAAGACCACGCACGTTCAGCATTGCATCGCTCCCCAACTTCCACATCCATCTAGCAGCGCAGGTTCAGGCTAACGGCACCTCTCATAAGACTGCAGCACAGAAAGAGGGTGGTTAACTCAAAGCAGCGCCGCGGTAACCCTGTGCCACGCACGCTGTGTGTACTGCACATCCCGCGTTACAAGGAACCCCAGAAGTGGTCCGGCTCACTCAGAGCACAGGCATTTTCTGGTGCAGGCAAACTCCTGAGCACCAAGAGCTACAATTCGCTTTGAGACTAGAACAGTTTCATTAGATGACTTCCAGCTTCAATGCAAATCTCACCTACAGTTACTCTGGCTTTATTCATACCTGGACATCTCACATGCAAACTCGCGGCTACAAGAGCCACCGTTTAGACATCTGCTCCCGGAGCTGGGGCACCGTCTCATCTCAAGGGGAACCCAGCAACATCCAGCCTTTGATGACTTCCATTTTCACATCAGTGCAGGTCACCATGAAGCCAGTGTGAACTCCAGAAGGCAAATCATCAGATCTCTGGCAAAGCAGCATAGTTACGACTTCCTCTTGGGAACCACAATGCTTTTAAACAGTTCAACCTAGTTTCGTGGAAATGTCATGGGTGCCTCCAAATGGATTTTCAGGAAGGTCCCCTGAAGTCAGGCTATGGCTTCAAACCATCCAAGAGCGTTGAGTACTGGGGACAAGAGCCCTATGAGTGCTACACAAGCTGCTCTACACAAACGAGTGCTCTGATACTTCGAAGACACTCCCCGTGCTTCCTCCAGCTGTGGCTTCACAGAGAATATATTCGCAACGGGGAAGAAAAGAGCAAAACTTTTGAGGAACTCCTAGCACCGACAAGTGGAGAAACAAAAAAATAATCAGTATTACCCCTTGATTGTCAGCTACAAGATTTGAGAACATTGATTGAATACTGAGATGTTCAATACATAAGGCAGATGGATGGGGAAGAGAAAAGGACCCTCATACACCACATCCGAGTCACCAGCACAAGGGTACTAGGGTGAAAGATGCAAACCGTTTAGAGCTGCGGACTCCAGCGGGCTGGGGCACAAGCGGACAAAATGTGAAGCTCGACCGTTGTAAATCTGACCGGAGAGGCGATGGGAGAGGGATGCCTGCAGCTGCAGGACCTGCCAGCTGAAGCAGAGCCAAAGTGGCAGCGGGAGACGCTTGCAGCTACCGGTCGAAGGGCGGAAGGACTGGCAGAGAGTTTCCAGGAGCTGCTGGGAGATAGGGAAAGCCGCAGCCAGCTCTGCTTTCCCATGCCGTGCCCAGGCGGGGAAGGCAAACAGCCGATAAGGAGGTACGCACTGCTCAGCCCCCCTCCGCCAGAACCACCCTGCTGCCGCCGAGTCCCGGCCCCAAGGACGACTCCCAGCACTGTGCAAAGCTGGCAGTCCCCTTCTCTGGAGATTTGCTCCAAAAAGAGGATCTGATGCTGGACAACAGCTGCAAAGAGCTCTGAGCTGCAGAGTTCCTGCCTCATATTGCGGTTACAATGCACAAGGACACAATATACCCACGCAGGATATCCCCAGATACCAGAATTTCAGCTCCTGCTTCAGCTATTCGTCACAGTAAAACATTTTAAGCCCAAGCGTGCTAGCAGCATTCTTTAAACTAAAATGACAGATAATATCCCGCTTTAGAGCTCCAAAGTGAGAACCTCGCTACTCATTTCAATAACCAAGATAAACATTTTATTTAACGGCTGTATTAACAAGCAGAAATACACTTCCCTTCGGAAAGCAAGGCAGACCTGCAATTCTGCCTTCTGCAGAATTTAAACTCTCAATTAAAGACGAATTCCTCTAAATGGGGGGAAAAAACCCTCATATCTTCCAAACAGAAACCAAGTGCCTGGAAATTCTCAGGCCTCGGGTAAAAGATGAGCCCTCGGGGCACCGCAGCACCTTCAGCTGGTCTGAGTGATCAGAAGCAAATATCCGAATATTCATCTGCTTTCCTGCTCCTCGGGCAACGCAGATCACTACTGCTGCCCTCCAAAACCGCGCAGCAATACGCACACCAGCATGCAGCACCAGGACGCTTTGTTACTCTTTTAACATGTCCAGGACACTGATCTTTAATTTACCTAAACACTTCCTATTTATATTTTTGGGGGGGTCTAAATATACACATAAAGACTCCTTTGGGTAGAACAGGGAGAAAGCATTTACAGCTTGCTTTGTTCGGCCGAGTGGCTGGGCAGGTTTTTATATGGCTGCATGAGTTTTCCAGCCTGCCAGAAAGGAAAGAAAATTGGGACCCACTACACAAAACCACCGTCTGTAGAGGAAAGTGTACAGCTCTACGAGCTGGAATGAGGAGACCTTGGGGCAGCACCTGAAGCCACTTTCTCCTTTTTTGTTTTATTTACTTTTAAATTGACTCTGTCTCATTTCCACACAACACGGACTCCTCCAAGAGGAACTATCTGACCTTCAAGCACTCTAAACACGGCTCTGTATAGGGTTATCACAGATAACTCAGTTTTCCTCACGGTTAAGTACTGAAAAGTAAAAATGCTGCTGTTGCGCCTGCTTCCCTGCCCCTCCGTGGTCCACATCTCACCGTTGCCTCTGATGGTTTCCTTGGAAACATATGCAAGCTTAAATTGGATTGATATTCACTTAGTGGACAGATGGAGTTTGGAACAGCCCAGTGCCTGAAATCCGAGGCCGAGCCTTGGGATATGTCATGTTATCAGTACAAAAAACACCCCCCGAGCTCCCCAAACTTTGTGGAAAGGTTAAGGATCACCTAATTATTCAGTAATGAGCTCCAAGGTGGCATCTCAGGCAAGGTCAGCGATTACCCATTGTGCCTGCATGAAAGCATTGGGCTGAGCACACGACAGCATTTTTGTTTGGAGGGAAGGATTTAATTTTTGTTAAGTGCCAAGAAAACAGAAGTGTCCTTAAGCTCATTAGTGGTTTCGGGCAGGACAACTGATGGAGATCACACATACGCTGAGCGCAGCCAAGAGCCTTTCGCAGGTAGCGACGCACTGTCCGCACTGTAATTGTGCTCCTCGCACCAAAACCTCCGGCGCTAGGCTGCAGTTATGGCCAACGACCGGCGCTGACCCGCAGCCCCACGCAGAGCTGCAGCCCCCTTCCCCCCCAGCACCACGACGGGCACGTTTTGTATCGCACCTCTATAGCCCCGGAGGTGTCAGGACTGCAATTTCAGCAAAGCTGATAATTTATTCTGAAGTGGGAATTATTCCCTGTCTCTTCTTCCACTACATGGGAAGAAATGGAAATGGCAAGAAATGAAAATGGCTTTTCTTTTTTTTTTTTTTTTTTTTTTTTGCAGGCTAAACAGTGCTTTCCCAGCCACACTGTCTTCTCTTAACTGAATTACTGAATTGAAAGGATTCACTTCTTTGCAACCAGAATGCAAGAAGGACAGCAGAAATTCCAAATAACTACATTCCTAGAGATCTTTCATGAAATCCAGCATTTAAGAAAGGGAGAGAGACAAGAGGACAGGGCTCTGGCGAGGGAAAGGGGGGGCAGGCAGCAGTCATTGCATGCTCTGCCCGGCACGTGCTTGGTTATCGTACGCACCACCTCCGGGTAAGGAGGGTGTGCGGGAGAGCTGGGGTCACTAAGCCATTGTTCAGGGCACAAACCCCCAAAACGCCTCGCTCGCTTCTGTCACTCATGCAGTTTGCTGAAGTCTAAGGAATTCCCAGTTTGGGATTCACCCGTCCGAGTCATCAGGATTTTCATACCTGTCCCACCCCGTGTTCAGCCAGGATTTTAAGAAAATCTCTTCTTCTCTGCCTACACGTGGTTACAGCTGCCAAACCCTTTTCCTTTGCTGCCCTGCTCACCTGGGAGAGATCTGCTGTGTCTCCTTACCCTGAACCACCTCCAACCTCGCTTTCTTGAGCCAATTTTGACTCGGCTGGACAAACAAAGAAACAAAACCAAACACCTCCCTTGCATCTGTTTTGTTTTTTTTAAAAATTTTTTAACAATCTCCTGCTGCCCACTAGTTTCCTTCAGAAGCCTGTGCCTTCCTCCTCCTTTCAAATCTTCCACGTTTATCAACATGTGATTATTGTTGCTTATTCCTCACCACCTGCATTCCCCCGGCGCCCCTCCATCCTTCCTCCGCAGAGGGGGATGCCTCGATGCCCCTTCTCCACCCTTCCCCCCCGCCACCCACCAAACCCTTTTCCTTTTTATGGTATTCCCAAACCTAAAATCAGCGAGAATGCGCTCAATCTGCCAAGCGCCCTATCACTCGCAGCAAACCATCATGTAAAAAACATCATCTCGCAAAAAAACCTCGAGCCCCCCCCCTCCATTTCAGGGTCTACCTAAAAGGCTTTTTAGCGTGAAGCGTTCCCGGCGAGGACGGGGTGCTGTGCCAGCCCCGCGCTGCCGCTCCCCGCAGCCCCGGCTCCCTCCCTCCCGCCCCCCCAAACTCAACTCAACCATCCTTTCCCCGCATGCCTCGAACTCCCAATTTCTTTCCTTCAGCCTGTTCCAGGTATTCCGCAGGCACTCGAAGACATAACAAAGCCAACCGGCAGCGGATAATGCTGTACGGCGTGAAGGCAGGCTAAAGCTTGCTATTTTCAGTGCTTTACACAGGCCACAGGCAGGAACAATAGAAGGCCACGCATGGTGTACGTATGAAGCAGCACAGTTCAGCGACGTCCACGGAGCTCGATGCTGCTCCAGCACCACAGTTTTATTTAAAGGATGATAATTCAGACACCAAAAAAAATAAGCTGCCAGCAAAGCGGTTTTATTCAAATCAATGCTAGGAAAATGCCTCTTTTCTATTGCTAAGAGCATCGTAAATAATTTGAAATATTGATACACATGCAGTCACTAAAAGCCAAGATCTTTTATTAAAAAAAAAAAATAATAATCCAGCCTGCTGAGCTGGGCAAGCTGTATAGTTTCAAAGCTGAGCATGAGAAAGCCCTTCAAAAAACTGCTTGAAGAACAATGGGTGCCAGCAAGCGCTCCTGTGATGTGGCTTACAAAGAGGAAGAAAAAAAAATAAAAATCATAATTTTCTTGTTTAGTCACACCTTTGTTCAAGAGAACTGGGACATAAGGAATACAGCAACCGGCAGCTCTGAACCGAAACATCGTCTTATTCCTGAATTCGACAGATTTAATGTAAATCCCAGGCTCTTCAATGCCAAACCCACTCCAGATCAGCCATGCAGTGGCCCACCCGCTTCACATGCCATTTGCGGAATGCTTCCACCCCCGACGCAGGGGACAGCACCCAGAGCGCAGCGTATTCCAGCAGGGAAAAGCCCCCTGGGGCTGCAGGACACCCCTCTGGGAAGGTGAGAACATCCCCAGGCTCCCACCCTGAGCCGCCCCAGCACGGTACCCAACGTGACACCCTGCCGATGCCACCAGACCCCTCTGCGCCGCCGCATGTGTCACGGCAAACACCTCGCGAGAGCCCGCACTGCGAGTCTCTGAACAGGCTGGGAAATTTAAACAGCAAAGGAAGGAGAATTGCAAAACGGAGGACCGAAAGCAGCCCTCAGCAATAATTCAACCGAGCACCATTAATGGAGATGCACCTATAATTTAAATCAGGATTTATTAAAAAAAAAAAAAGGTGATAAAAGCAGCATTCCTGGCCATGCGACATGTGAAAAGCGTAGACGTAAGGCCTGAAGGCACCGAGAGGCTGTTTAACACCTGCCCAAGCAGCGAGCAGGCTCGCACCAGAGAGAACCCCAAGACAAATCAGAAGTGTCTTATTTTTGACTCACCTGGAGTTAATAACCACACACCCTCTACGAAAGATTTCGTGAAATTCAATGAGTATCAATTATCTGAATAAGGGAAAAACGACCGCTTCTCCAGCCAAGTTACCTTCATTTTCAAGCACATTCCGCCAGGACCAGAGCACAGCCCTGCCATCACCTACATGAGGGGCTTCCACTACGACTTAACTTGAAATATTCTTTGGAAATTATATTACTGCAACGTCAGTAATTCAGAGGTTTTAAGAAGAGGTCCAGGTTGCTCACTTCACTCAGCTGACCACACTTTTTACACCTTGCCAGCCCTCCATACTCTCTCCTATTTCCTACGGATTTTCACACACACCACAGGAGTAGTAGTAACATGAACAGATGAATTCAATTCCAACGCCACAAATATTGACAGGGGACAAAGAACAGGTGCAAAGTTAATTAATTTTAAATCAGACTTACATTTATTCTTCTTAATGACATCCTTTGGTTTAACTTTTTAATGATACCATCAGTCCCTCATTTCGCTTTACATCAAGATAAAGATTCCCATTCTCCTGCTCTTCCAATGGAAGACTTTTTACTCTGACATGAAATATCACTGCGACTCTACTTTATTCTGCTTTTTTTATAATAAAGTTTCATGCTAGAACACCAAGTCTGGGCGGTAACTGGATAAAGGGCTATCACATTGTCCCATACAATCACATTGCTTTCGGTCTTAAGAAATAAAACCACTAGCATCACATTTAAGTGCATTTTCCCCATTTAGAGAATATTGGTTGCCAGTACGGGGGTTGCAAGTGCAAAAGCGTAGAGGGTTAAACTGTAATAGTCTTGTTACAAATAACTCGTCCTGACTCGCAGGCTGACCATGAATTTTAATATTTTTTGTCATTAAGAACCATGCCTTTGGTCCAAATGAGAAGGGATTTGGCTGCGCTGGACAGGGATGAGCATCCCTGCAGAACCCCTGCCCTTACAGCCCCATGGGGAAGCAGGGGCACAATCCCCCGGGATGATGCCTGCAAAGCCGCCCCCTTTTTCCCCTTAAATGCGGTTTGCAAACAGCAGTAACAAACACTGCCCAGGCGCTCAGAATGGCCCCGGGACCACCCGACCCCCCCGGCCTGCGACAGCCCAGCTTCTGTTTGAAGCTATTTTTAATTTTATAACTTCTTTGGGGTGTTTGTTTTTCGGTTTTTGTATTTCCCAGTTATACCAACTGCCGTTTCATGTATTATTAACAATGTGATAGTTGTGACTTAATTAGTTCGGCAGGTTGGGCATGAAGCGGGGGCTGTTCCTGTCGTTACCTCCACGGGGTGTATCGCCACGGTTAACTGAGTATTAGACGGGGCAAAAAGAGCCCCACACGGCTCCTTTCACACGCAGTATTTGCCCGTCTGAGCATACCTTCCTATTTTTGCAGCACCGGATATCATCATTCATTCATTTTCTCGTGATCCCAACTTAATGCCAAACGGCGAGCATGCCTTTGCCTACGATTTTTAATTATTTTTCAATTGTTTACTTTGGATAGATTTGCTGCTAAGGGTTTATTTTCAGCACTGCAGTAGTATTAGAAAAGCATTTGCTGAAGGGTGTATTTCCCCAAAATAATCGCCAAGCGCTATCTAAATCGGATATCCACAGACTGTACCAGCACATGCGTCCCGTGGTCCGTACGGCCCCCAAATCACACAGTAGCAATTAACACCATCACAGCAAACAAAATTAGCTTACGTATTCTGCCCAGAGAGGTTAGAAAAAACAAGTAAGTAAAACGGCTGTCAGACGGGAGACCGAAAGGTGACGCAGACGACTGGCAAGACGGACAGAATGCCAGCGTTAGACTAGTTACGCAGTTGGATGAGGAAACCTCAGTGGCTTCTGAAATAACAACGTTTCTGCTGCGGGACCAAGGTTGTGCCTGTTTCCAACCCCCCCAAATGCTACATTTCTGAGCAGTAATATGTTGTCCTGTGCAATTGTCACCATTGACCCGCAGCAAATGGAGCATCCAGAACGGATCCACTCTCACAAAGTGGAGGGAATTATTTTCACCCACAGGTTTGGGGGTTTCCAGCTGATTTTACACCTATCAGTGGTGCTACACTTCCCCGTGGCAGCAATTCTGTTCTGCTGGAGAACAGCAGTTGGAAAGCCTAGGCTGCTGCTCCATTTAAAATGCTGGACTGAATTCATTAGGAAAACAAACAGAAATCAATGTTTAAATCCAAAATGCCCTGTTAAATCAGACTAACACACAGTTTCCTATCACAAGCAAATATTTAGACAGTTCCAGCTGAAGCTGGAGAAGGATCCAGGTAGCCAGAACATGACAAACGTGAAGGATGGTTCGGGATGAATATGTTAGCAGGATATTTCTGTTAAAGCGATCAGTTGCGTGCTGGTATTTAAACCACATTAAGATTTCAAAAGCATCAGTCTATCACACAGTTCGTGTCACCCTACCTCTCACAACCGTAAGGACTGGAAACCTTAAAAGAAGAACCTGAGACCCCGGGGCACGATCCTGCCCCTGCAGCACCAACGATCACCCAGAGCCCGCCAGTCTGGAGCGAGCGCTTTCTAATTGTGGCAAACTGATGGACAGATCAATTAATCAGGCTAGCAAAAGCCCAGAAAAGCCTTTCGCTTTGAGGTTCGCCTGCTCCTGACAATGATGACTTCAGATGGAGAGCGAGCACGAGGGGCAGCTGTATTCTTTAACACAAAACCAAACCACAACCTCTTTCAGATAAGCACTCGTGGAAAGGGGGCGGGAGGCGGGGAGGGGGGGGAGAGAGGGCAAACAGAATAGATCCAAAACCCTCGTGTTTTTCAAGTTTTCACGGCTGCTCTTTGGACAGAGGGGGGGTCCCCGCGGCATGCCCGCCTGGGTGGCTGGCTGTCGAGCGGCGGCCGGGAGAGAGCTCGCTCGGCTGCCGAGATCTGCCCAGTCACATGCGCTGGCTCCTGCGCCTCGTAGAAGCAGCTGGAAAAGAGGGAGCCAGCGGAGCTGCCTCCATTAGGAGCCACCGCTACACAAAAGGAGAAGAGGAAACAAGCTCTGGGCCACCGGAGCTACCCACAGGAAAAGAGATGTCCAGGGCCGCGGGGAACGGGCGGCAAGTGCAGCCGGGAGGAGGCCGGGGGGGGTGTTAAAACACGATGAAAATTAAAACTGCTCCACGTCCCCCAAAGCAGCTGGAAGCCACCTGCGCTCACCTCCATCCACCGCCCGCGACCTGCGCGGCGTCGCCGACACCACACGGCCAACGGCCACAAAGTCAACGATGACGAACTCGCCCGGTTAATTAACGGCCATCCAAGCGAGGGGGTTTATCACCACGCTGGGGGGTGGGGGACCCCTCCAAAAAAACACAACCCACCAACCCACCGCCACGGCCGCCCTGGGCGAACTTATGCCCGGTTTGGCTCCCAAACCTCCCCCGTGCCCCGGGAGGGGGCCGGAGGAGAGCGGCTCCGCCGACCCACGCTCCCGCCCGTTTTCCCCGGGAATCGCCTCAAAACCGGCGATGTCGGGACCACCCGTCACCTTCCCGCCGCGCAGCCCCCCCGCAACGGGGGCAACAACAAACCACCACCCCCCGCCCCCCCGAGCCCGCACCGGTTCCGGCCCCCGCAACTTCCCCGGCCCGCAGGCCCGGCCCCCCCCCGCCGCCGCCCCGCACCGCCTGTCAGCCGGCCCCGCCGCCTTTGTCCTGACGAGCCGCGGGGGCCGGAGGGGCTCGCCCCGGGGGAGGCCCCGCCGGGCCCGGGGGGGGGTTCGGTTGGGCCTGGCACCGCCGGTACTCGGCGAGTTAACGGCCGCCGCGCGCGCCCAACGGCCGCCCGCACCTGAGGGCGGCCCGGCCCGGCCCACCTGCCGCCGAGGCCGCTTCCCCGCGGGGACCGAGCCGCGGCCGCCCGCCGTGCCCTCCCCTCCCTCCCAGGGCTCCCCCGGAGCCGCCCACCCCCGCCGGCGAGGAAAGTTCCCGGTGGCCCCGCACCCCCCGCTCCCGCCCCGGGGCGGCGGCACCTGCTCCCGGCCCGCCGGAGTTCCCGGGGGCGGAGGGGACGAGGCGGCGCCGCCGCCGGTTCCTCCGGGCGGTCGGTCCGACGTCGTGGTCGGGGGGAGACTCACCGGGGCGCGCTCCCGCGCCGCGGGGCTGCCGCAGGCCCCGGTTGTGGGGGGAAGAGATCCAGCGACGGGAGCTCTGCCGGGGCGCCCGGGTCCCGGGCTCCACGCTGCTGCGTCAGCGCCGCCTCCTCGGCAGCGGGATGGGGATGAGGCGCCCCCGCCGCCGCCGCCCGCCCTCGCCGCGGGGCGTCGCGATCCGGCGCGGCCGGCGCTGAGGCCGGGAGCGGGCGGGAGCGGGCGGGGGCGGGCGGGCACCGGGGCCGCGGGGGGGGGGGGTAGGGGGGGCGGAGAGGGGAGGGAGGCGCCACTCGCCGCCGCCGCCGAACTCCCCGCAAGCCGCGAGCCCCTCCGTCCTCCTTCCTACTTCCTCGTCCGCAGCCAATCGCCGCCCGCCGCTCCGCCGCTCTCTCCGCCGCGCCGGCCAATCGCGCCCCCTCCTGCCCGCCGCCAACGGCCAATCGCCGCGCGCGACCCCGCCCCTCTGTACCCCCCCCTCCCCTCACTGCCCCCCCCCGGCACCCGCCCCCCCCCCCCCCCCCCCCCGCCGCCCCTCACCGCCCCGGCCCCCCCCATCCCCGGTTCCCCCCGCCCCGCCGCACCGGGATGGGCCCGGGGGTGCCCCCCCCCCCCCCCCCCGGCTTCGCCCCGGAGCTGGGGGCGGCGGGGCAGCCCCCGACGGGGACGGTTTCCTCACGGGACGGCAGCGTGAGGCGCTGCCCCCCGGCAGCGCGGCGGGGAACGGCGGACACCGGCGGGTCGGTGTGTCCCGTCCACCCCCCGCTGCCCCGGGACGCCTTCGCACCCCGCAGCCGTTCCCAGCGCCCCCCCGCTCGGCCACCGGCGGCCTGCGCGGCCCGCGGGCGGCGGACGGGCCTGCGGGTCTCCCACCGGGGGGTGCCCCCCCCATCCCCCGGTAAACCGAGCCCCGGCAGCCAAACTCCCGGGAAGTTTTGGGGTGCCGGGGGGTCGGCGGGCGGCCGGGAGCTGCCCCGGGGGAGAGGAGCGAGGCTTTGGGTGGGAGATGCCAAAGGTGGGACGTTTGGGGATGTAACGAAGCTGCTTCGTTAATAAAACTAATGACGCTTTACGTTTAATATCGCCTTTACCCGACGGTCGCGCCGGGAGCTGTGCGGAAACTTTTATCCCACGCTTTTCGCGAGGAGAAGGCTGGAGAAGCGAAAACGGGGGTTGAACAGGGTGGTTTGGGCAACGGAAGGTCGGGTTGGGAGAAGCGGGAGGCAGAGCCCGTTCCGCTCCCGGCATTCCCGGGTTCCAGCCGGGCCCTGATGGCTGGGGAGGACCCGGAGCAGCCCAACAGCCACCGAACAGAAACCTCAAACGATCTGGGCGATCTGTTTAACATGGCGCAAAAGTTGGCTTAGCGGTTATTGCACACGCGATTTAACGATGAAATACATCAGCGTCTCCGTGGAATGGAGGTGAACGGGGGTCAGAACGGAGCGGTGCTGGTCTGCAGCCCGTGCGTTATCCAAAATAACTCCTGTGGCAGGAGGAATAGCTCGACACGGTGCTTTCTGGAGAACTTTGCACTTTTGGTGGTGTGCTCGCCACCTGCACCGGGCACCAGCAGAGGACACGGCGCCGGGGGTGATGCCCCGAGCGCTGCTCGGCCGAGGACGGGTGTGCGCGAAAGGCCAAGAACCCTCCTTGGCTGGTTCCCCCGAGCAGCCCGGTGAAATTCCCTGCTCCTTTGAGGGGGAAAAAGGCCAACGGGGGATTATCAGGTGCCCCAGAGCTTGCCCGCGTAGCCCATCTCCACCAACGTGTGTTGTGTCCCCACCAGGACGTGGTCTGCGTGGGCTCCACCAACAGGCCTGAGACGCGGCAGCGATTTCTTCTTGTTCCCAACCAGGAGAGCACCTATAGCTCTCCATCTTCTCCTGAAAATGCATTTAAAAACCTACAGGAGATACAACAGTTATTTAATCAGTGAGTGGTCTTTGCCAGCACCACCGTCCCCTACCACTGAAGTCTCTCCTGTTGCAGAATGGGTTTTTTTGTTCAATTTCTTTTAAACTTAAGAAACTTGTGAGAAGCAAGCAACTAGCTCATGGGACAGGCACCCAGGGTGCACCAGGAGAGAAAAACATACAGACGATGAGTTAAACCCCCCCGAGCCCCAAGGGTCTGCTCGAAATACAGCTGAACTGCGGGGAATCTGGGAGGCTGAAACACCTTCTCTGCCTTGTTCCCGTGGCCCTGGGCCCACAAGGACTCGCAAGCGGGAGCAGGATCCGCCACCGGTATGGTCTTCGCAGGAGCTGGATGCCGCGTGGGAGAAGATGGAGGGAAAAATCAGCTATTTGGAGACACTGACTCCAAAAACGTGTGGTTTCCTTCGTAGCTGAAGTTTGAAGTGAGGTTTCTCTTCCTTCCTCCGTGTAGGAGTGATAAATCCAGCCGTTCTCCGCAATTGGGATTTGTGAGCTCCAAGCAGCAGCAGCTCTTCCACCACGACCGAGTGACACCGGGGACAACCCAGGCTCGGCAGCGCCCGCTTCAAGCAGGGCACCACGCATAAGAGAAGGGATCCGCACGTTTTTCTTGCCTGGTCAAACCGTACCTGATGGTTTATCGGTGCAGATGAGCCGGGCGGATAAATGGTGCCCACCATGGTGTTCCTGGCGTGCCCGGGGCGAAGAGGGGGCCCATCGAGAAGGTGGGAGCCCGGCAGGGCAGTCGCCAGCAGCGAGCGCCGCGTCTCAGCGTGAAACACGGATAAACTGCCTGAAACTAATACCAACCATGGGCGACGCAGGAGAAAAGAACAGAGCTGAAATAAATAACCCCAACAGCTACAACCCTGGAAGCCCGTGAGGGCGACGGGCAGCAGCATCTGCACCTCCCCAGCGCCAGATCCCCTGCTTCAGCAGACTTGGAATATAACATCGGACCAAACGATTAAGCTTTCCCGGCTCTTTAGGCAGCGTTCAAGTGGGCAACCGCTCAGGCAAGGAGGTGTTTGTGAGACCCCCACGGGGCTGTTACCAAACGAGAAGTTAGCACACCCCTTACGTACCCAGCAGGACGGAAGAGGTGGAAAAATAGGGACACCTGGATGCCACTGAAGAGACGGACCGTGTTTCACAGTGCAGTTACACCCTCCGCTTAGTCCCTCGCTCACTGCGTCCTGCGCTCGGTGGGGTAAAAGATGCAGCCCCATGCAGGACTATACTTGTTTTTTTAAAAAAAATAAGTGGGTTTGTGGCAAAAAGCACGTGAGAGCCTGCTCGGTGCTGCACACTCACCCTTGCTCTCCATCACTTGCCTTAGGGGTTGGCAATTCTCCTTAATTATTACCCGTTTCACTGGTTCCTTTGGGGGCAAAGCCCCCTCGGGTGGGACTGTCACAGGCTCCGTTTAACGCAGCTGAGCATCACCCGGAGCCACTCTGGAGGCACAGGGGGTGGTCTCCTTCTTCCTGCCTGGATCATATTGCTGCCAAAGTGCCCCCCAAAATGCCATTTTTAGCAGAGCCCTCCCCTCTGCCGGGAGCCCGGAGGAGGGTAACAGAGCACTGCTGGGCACCGGCGCGGGTTACGTTTTGGTGACTTCAGAAATCCACCACCTCGGGCTCGCCCGGCTACACGGGACTCGTATTTGGAGCAGGAAAACGAGGAGGCTGGAAATGATGAAGTTTCCGGAGCTGTCTGTTGCTGCTGTGATGCTCACCGCGGAGATGCGGTAACTCAGCAGGGATGCTGAGGGCTGGCTTCGCAGGGGATGAGGACCAGAGCCCGTCAGAGCGCTGCCAC
The DNA here is from genome assembly GCF_964199755.1 of Larus michahellis. Taxonomy (NCBI): domain Eukaryota; kingdom Metazoa; phylum Chordata; class Aves; order Charadriiformes; family Laridae; genus Larus; species Larus michahellis. Next base: position 93,736,656 of record NC_133899.1, on the reverse strand, counting down.
AGCAGCCCGCCAAAAACCCGCCGCCAGGAGCCACGCGCCGGGAGGCTGCAAGAAAAACCAAACGCGTTCTCCAAAGGGGCTCTTTGGAGAAAAAACATTCACCTGAGGGTCAGACAGCCCCCCCTGGAAGGGCCAGCCCATAGCAGGGATGAAACTGCTGCTGGGGGTGGAGGTTTTGTCTCCCCAGAGGAGCAGAAGTTGCCCCAGAGGCTGAGTCAGGGGATGGGGACCTTCATCCTGGCCAGGTCCAAAATCCTGCAAAACCCTTTTATGGGATAGCAGCGTAGGCGTAAAATGCCCCTCCTCGCACACACATTGAACTCCTGCACTTCATGAAGAAACAGAGCACATGAACAAACCCCCCATCTTAATTAGTTGCTCATTAATAGCCACCAACCCATTCCCACCGCCGTGCCTGGTCCATGTTGGAGGTGGCTGAAGCCATATGGCAACCCCAGCGATAAACCTACAGCTTCACAGCATTTGGGAGGCAAAGCCTTGGACAAAACTGATGCTGAAGCTTAACCGTAAATATCAGACATTTATCAGCCGCTTTTTGGGGAAGGTGGAGGTGAGGCCACCTCCCCTCATCCAGGTGTTGGGAACAGGAGAACATCTGGAGCACGGGCAGGCTGAGGGTGGGGGACTGTGTGCTCCAGAGCTCTACGAGGGTGGAAAGCGCGACAAAGCCATCTGCAGAGCTCCCTCCCTTCTGAGAAACTAATTTATTCTGAAGTGGGGCCTTTCCTTGTCCCTTTCTCAAAGGGATGAGGGGGGAGAAAAAAAATAATAAAGCTAATTGCTGATTACAGAACAATATGGCTGCGCGTCTGCTGTTCTTCAGCCTGTCAGCACAGAGGCACGGACGAGACATGGGCTTTGGGTTTTTTTCTTCCCTCATTAACTAGGAAGAACAAACCACCAAAGCCCCAACACAAGATCTTCCTACCCCAGCTTCTGGCCTGTTTTTTTGGGAAAAGGATGACATCCAGAGCTGCTCTGCTACGTACAGCCTGGATAGCAGGGGGGTGGATCTGCTGCGGCCGCGCTCCCCATCTCATTATTTGGGCTACGGCAGCGACTTGCTGAGGTTGTTCCCCCTGGGAAAAGGGGGTGTAAAGCCCCCCAGCCACGGGAGGAGCTGGGGCAGCCCCAGCACGGGCCGGGGAGCAGCAGAGATTACGGGACAGATTTTCCCTCCTTGCGCCCCTCATCTGAACAGGGACCGGGGTGGGAGAGGCACGCACGGCCCGGCCGGCGCGGAGGGGTGAAGGAGGCGAAAAGAGGATGTCACCACGGAGCAGCGGGAAAAGGATCTTACATTTCTTCACTCTTAGTTTCAGGAGTAAAAGCTTGATTTGTCCCTCAGGAGCGTAACTGCGGAGAGACCGGGGAAGAGCCCCCGCATCCCCCTGCGGACCAGCAGCCGGGGCTGGGAAAGGGGTGTTTGCGCTGTGCACCCCCGGAGGAGCGCTCGCGGCTCGTCCGACCTGCGGGAACAACTGTGGCAAGCCTTAAAAAGTGACACAAAAACCTAAGAAGAGGACAAAAAATCCTCCAGCAATGCTCAAGGACAAAGAAAGGAAGGTTGGGGCTCGGGGGTCCGTGCTGGCAAGGGGCTGTTGGCCCCCCCTTTTTGGCAGCAGCGGGGAGGGAGCGCACTCCGGGACACGCAGCCCCCACAGCTTCACCTGCACCCGCCGCACCTGCGAAGGGATGGAAGGCTCCCGTTGCCCGGGCAGGGCTGGGTTAAAAACTCTTTACTTCGGTGCGTCATCTCTATCCCCTGTGCGTCCCTCCTTTTCCAGGTGTCTCCTGGAATGGTGGGGGGTCAGCACCAAGGAAACATCCCCAAATCCCCGTCAGCTGAGTTATCCCATCCCACCCGATGCCCCAGCCCAAAAACGGCTTGTGCTGCACCGGCACCAAAGAGAGGTGGGTTTTAGTGGTCCCCCTCCTTTTCTCCCCCCCGCCGGGGCTAACCCAGCAACTAGGGAAGGCCAGGAGACTCCCTGGTGGAGCTCCATTGACTGACGCGGAATTGTGTTACACCAAAGCAGCAAATTGGCCGTGGGTATTTAGGTACGCAGCACACCAGCTGTGGTTACACGGGCAGCTTCCTTTGAGATTTCTCTTTAAACATCAGCTTTTGCTCCTTTCGTACTTGGGTGAAATATTTCCCCTTTTCCATGGGAAGAAGCCAGGAGGGATTCGGGCTGGATGAGCGGGGTCTGCCGGCACAGAGGCATCCTGCAGCGTCTCGTTACCCGCCTGGCAAAAACGGCAAATAAAAAGTACTGTATTTCTGTCTCAGGGAATCATCTGCAGGGTTTCAGCTTTGTTACTGCCATGAAGGTTTAGTTTATATTGTATTTTAGTTTCAGAAAAGTTGATGCTCCTTGTACCAGGTGCTGTTGTCTACCGAGCAGCAGAGCCGGGGAAGTTCAGCCCACGTGCGCTGCAGAAGAAGGGAGATTGCTGCCTTGCGTTTCTTATTTCACCCCTCATCTTAAGACTTTAAATTGCTTTAGTGAGGAATATATAAGCACCATTAGCCAAATTTAGTGATGGAGAGAAAAAACGGAGGGACAATGACCTCTGCTTGAGATGAGCTCGGTGAGGACCAGCGCAGCCAGGAGGTGAGACCTGGATTAAATTAAAGCAGAAAATCACAGGAGTAAGAGTTAAAAAAAACCCCTAAGTGTTATCATGGACAGAGGGGAATGTAGGTGTGTGCTTACGTATATTGCAAAATAAGGATTAAACCCGAGGACTCTGCTTTATGAGCTGCATCGTGGCACTGAAAAATTCATATGCGCGGGAAGAATAAAACGTTATGCCTTACGTTCCCCGGGTAGCCATTATTTTATGAAGTGTGATTCACAAAAACAGGGAGGCTGGAGAAATCCGAACGCAAAACACATGTCCCAAAAAGACACGATGGGAAAGCAAACGGTGATTATACGGCCATCTGCGGAAGGCTGGGGATTCGGGGGGGCTGCGAGCACCGGCACGGCTGCCTGCGGGGGCCGGCACTGTCCCCTCATCCCACGGCACTCGGCACGGCCCGCTTGGGTACATCCGTGGGGACAAAGCCATCGCTCTGTCTACAGCCCCAAACACTGGCTTTTTTCCTTGCGCAAGGCTAATACAGGAAACCTAACCAGAAATCCCGAAGGCAGGGGCTCAAACCAATCTGTATTTCCATAGGAAACAGCTGCACCACCGGTAAAAACTTCACCCCTCCTCTCTTTGTGTCCCCCAGGTGGACGGGAGCCACACAGAGGTGACGGGGACGTTCCGGGGATGTTCCTTGGCGTGGCTGCCTGCGGCAGGGGGGACCTGTGTCTGCTCCTCCACGCTCCGGGGTGGTTGCATTATCCCAACCTGTTTTGCTGGCTGGGCCGCCGGGAGGTGATGTCCGCGGGGAAAGTGGGGAGGAAAAGGGGTGGCAGCTTCGTCAACCACTGCGGCTGCTCCTCTGCGCCCCGGCCCCTGCAGCTCTGGCTCCCTGGGCTTAAGACAGAGAAGATCCTAGAATCACGGAATGGTTTGGGTGGGAAGGGACCTTAAAGATCACCTCATCCCCCTCCCTGCCCTGGGCAGGGACACCTCCCACCAGCCCAGGTTGCTCCAAGCCCCGTCCAACCTGGCCTTGAACCCCTCCAGGGATGGGGCAGCCACAGCTTCTCTGGGCAACCTGGGCCAGGGGCTCACCACCCTCAGAGTGAAAAATTTCTTCCTCTGATCTCATCTCAATCTCCCCTCTTGCAGTGGAAATCCCTTCCCCCTCGTCCCACGGCTCCCCTCCCTGATCCAGAGTCCCTCCCCAGCTTTCCTGGAGCCCCTTGAGGGACTGGAAGGGGCTGGAAGGTCTCCCCGGAGCCTTCTCTTCTCCAGGCTGAACCCCCCCAGCTCTCTCAGCCTGTCCCCACAGCAGAGGGGCTCCAGCCCTCCCAGCAGCTCCGGGGCCTCCTCTGGCCCCGCTCCAACAGCTCCGTGTCCTTCTGCTGTTGGTGCCCCAGCGCTGGGGGCAGCACTGCAGGGGGGTCTCCCAGAGCGGAGCAGAGGGGCAGAATCCCCCCCTCGCCCCCCTGCCCACGCTGCTGGGGATGCAGCCCAGGATGGGGGGGTTTCTGGGCTGACAGCGCACATGGGCAACTCATGTTGAGCTTCTCATCCAGCACCAAGATGATGTTGCTCTGCTTCTGGAGGTGTTGCACAAGCGGCTGAATATCCACGTACGGTGCTAATGCTGCTGCCTTGGCCCGGAGGGTCCTTAGAGCAGGTGAGAGAGCCCCGGAGCAGATGGAGAGCAGGACCAGAGGCTCAACTGGGAATTAAACCCCCTGCACACCTCCGTACCAGCCCGGCACTGACCCCCCTGCTGCTCTCATGGCCCAGGCAAAGGCGAAATCATGGGTTCCGGAGTCAAAATAAAACAGCGTGACTTTGTGGGGGTGAGGAGCATCCCTGCCCTCCCCACGGACACTTCTGCAGGAGCTCCGGGCACCCAGGAGCACTGTGAGCCCCCGGCCACGAGACTTGATTTAATAACCGAGTGGTTCGAGCTGCCGAGGAGAATCATCCCTCCTCCGCTTTTCTGCTCCGACTCGCACCAGTCCGGGAGACGTCCTCCAACCTGGCACGGGCATCACCATCAAGAGTGATACCCACAAAAACCATCTCAAATATTACGAGCTGGCCGGGAATTCGGTGACCTCTGCAGAAAAAGCCCTTCCGTTACCCGCATTTTCGGGTTCACTGAAAGGTGCCGTTGTGCAGAACCTCATCAGTTTGCGGTGAATCCCCCTGCAAACGCCTGGAGTTGTGAATTAGCGCCTTAAGCAAAGGAAAACGCAGGCGAAAAGGAAGGTAATGTTTCCCAAAATGGACTTTGCTGGTTTATTTTATCATTTGTAGCTTCGTTTGAATTATTTATGATAATACTTGGTAATGGTGTCTGTAGCGTATGTTGTGAAAATAATGAAATCCAGTCCACCTGAGATTTCCCTCTATTAAATCTCCGCAGAAAGGTGAGGGGGGCCTGCCGGGTTTTGCACGTTTGAGTGCATTGGGGGCAGGGGGGGCAGGAGGTTCCCTGGGAGTTAGAAGCAGTTCCTGGTTTTCCGTCACTCTGCATCCACCACTGCTCGGTGGCCACCCGCTATAAAAACTCTCTGGCGTGGGATATCCCGCGGCTGGAGCCTGCACAGAGCTGGATTTCCGCCCCCCCCAAGCCGGAGCTGATGCTGTCCGTCTCCGTTGGCGTGCACGCAGGTGATAAAAACCCCAGATACATCAAAAACCTGAAACTGGGGGTGTTTATTCAAGCATCAAGAAAACCCACTGTGGGGTTTTGCAGGTTGTGACATCAGAAATGCTGGTGCCTTGATGGAGCCCGGGGGTACCGTTCCCCCCCAGCTTCCCGATTCCGCTGAGCTTTAGACCGCTGAGCAGGCAGGGAACGCGTTTGTCTCCGGATCGCTCTTACTCATGGATTAACGCTTCAGGCTTTTCCCACTGAAGGTGGCTCAGCCTTTACAAAGCAATTCAGCCCCAAAAGTGTTTTATAGGGAGCGCAGGGCTTTCTTACCGGACGGGTGGTGAAGTAGGACTGGATGATCTCCAGAGGTCCCTGCCAACCCCTACCACTCTGGGTTCTCCTCGCCGCTCTTCGCTCCGCGCCAGGCCTCGGGCACCCGCACAGATGTCAGATGCAGCTGACCCCCATCCTGGCTCACGTTGGTGGACACGGGTTTGATTTCAGCGGACGAACCGCGATGTGGTTGGAAACTCAGCAAATACAGCCTGTGGCCACTGAGACCTCGTTAATGCGGGACTCCACGGTATCCGGCTTTTCGGAGCACAACCCCCGTGCCCCTGCCTCAAGCACTTTCTCTCTAACGATGCTCTTGAGGTACCTCACCCCTGAGGCTTTAGAGCTCAAGGCACATTGAAAAGCACCTGGGGGTACATTGGCATGAGATAAATAAACCCCCCACCACTTCCAGTGACCCTGGGAGGTCGCACCCGATCCCGGGCACAAGGACCTTTGTGGAGAAGCGGTACCAGTACCACTAAATACCACGAGGGAACAAAATCAGCGACAACAAACACCATTTCAGGGGTCTGGAGTTAGTGTCAGAGCTTGGAGGTTCCTCCCTGGAGTGTCTGAAGCCCAAAAGCCCCCAAAATGCCAGGCTGCCGTTACCTGGCCAAGCTTTTCCCTGACTTTTTGGTGCCAGGTCGCCCCTGTGAGGTGTGGGGCGGGTGAAGGGAGCGGGGAGAGGCCCCACAGAGCCCAGCCCCGACGGACCCTGGTCCATACCACCCCCACGCCAGCACCCCGGGGCAAACCGTGGCACCGGCTCTTTGCTCAGCGATGAAACGGGGTGTGAAGCAGCAGCAGCAGCAGCAGCTTTGGCAGCCTCTGAAGCGACGGTGGGTGCTGCCGAGAGCAAGATTTTACATCTGAAGTGCTGAAAGGGGCTGAAATGTGGTTACCACTGGAAACCCATCACCCCAAGCCAGATCACAGAATCCCAGACTGGCAGGGGTTGGAAGGGCCCTCTGGAGATCATCCCCTCCAGCCCCCTGCCAGAGCAGGGTCACCCAGAGCAGGGGGCACAGGGACGCCTCCAGGCGGGTTTGAATGTCTCCAGAGACGGAGACTCCCCCACCTCTCTGGGCAGCCTGTGCCAGGGCTCTGCCACCCTCACAGCAAAGAAGTTCCTCCTCGTGTTGAGATGGAACTTCCTATGGTCAAGTTTGTGCCCGTCACCCCTTGTCCTGTCCCTGGGCACCACTGAGAAGAGCCTGGCCCCATCCTCCTGACACCCCCCCTTGAAGTATTTATCAGCGTTGATAAGGTCCCCCCTCAGTCGTCTTTTTTCCAGACTGAGGAGACCCAAATCCCTCAGCCTTTCTTCATCAGAGAGCTGTTCCAGTCCCCTCAGCATCTTGGTGGCCCTTTGCTGTCCCCTCTCCAGCAGTTCCCTGTCCCTCTTGACCCGGGGAGCCCAGAACTGGACACAGCACTCCAGATGTGCCCTCCCCAGGGCAGAGCAGAGGGGGACGATGACCTCCCTCCACCTGCTGGCCACACTCTTCTTGATGCCCCCCAGGATGCCACTGGCCTTCTTGGCCACAAGGGCCCTTTGCTGGCTCATGGTCATCCCGTTGTCCCCCAGGACTCCCAGGTCTCTTCCCACCGAGCTGCTCTCCAGCAGGTCACCCCCAACCTGTCCTGGTGCGGGGGGTTATTCCTCCCCAGGTGCAGCACCCTGCGCTTGCCCTGGTTGAATTTGATAAGGTTCCTCTTTGCCCAGATCTCCGACCTGTCCAGGTCTGGCTGGATGGTGGCACGGCCTTCTGGGGTGTCAGCCACCCAGATCCCATTTTATTGCAGTTTTTATTGTCCCGGGGGCCGCGTGTGGGAGCAAAGCACCGGCGAGTGCCCGCAGGGGCACAGGCAGGGGCAGGCCCCCGTGCCTGGGTGAGGGGTTCTCCTTGGCGGGACGGACACCTCTCGCAGGAACGGACACCGCAGGGCGTCAGTATTAGTTTTTTTCTAGCTGGAAAACTGTTCCGTCTCCCAGGGTACGGCAGCTCTTGCTGTTTCGAGCTTGTGAAGCTGCTTCTGGGGAATTTGTCCCGGTTTCCTGCCACCGAGGTTCCCACCTCCCTGGGGTTTGGTGGGAGAAATCCTGGAGCGTACCCACCAGCATGCCTGAATGGATCGAGCACGATTCTGGGCACATTTCTGCTTTATTGAGGAACTTCTGCCCTGAATTTTCCCAGGCCCTGCTTGTCTGCTTTCATGCTACGGAGGAACGGGACGTGCAATATTTAATATTCTACTGACAAAGGCCAAGATTGGGCAAACTCGGCTCTGCCCAGGCAAGTCCTGAAGGAGCACTCGGGCTCCCGGGGCTCTGCCCGCCACTCCCCGGTCTGCAGCGAACATCAGCCTGGAGTCTACCAGAAATTTTGTTTTTAATTTGTAAGGGGCTTTGCCAGATGTTTGTGTTTCCGTAAGAAACTACACCTGCCTTTGCACACACCAGGACTCGCAGAAACGGGAAGCGCGAGCGATTTCTGTGCTCATTTGTTTCGAAACTCTTTCAGGTGTTGAGATTAACATACGTGTAACCTCCTGCCTCACGCACCGCTGCAAAAAGGAGTCTTTCGCGCAGCTCATCGAGGAGGGATATCCTCACAAGGTGTCCTGGGGAAGGTCCAGGATCAGCTGGGATACTTGCTTTCCTCCCTCTTTTTTTTGTTCAAACAGAGAGAAAAAGTGAAACAATGAGGTTAGAGTACTGCTGGAGTGTTTCTGTGTGTAACAAATACGGAAAACGCTAAGCAGAGCTTTTGTATGCCACCTCTAAGGCTTTTTAAGAAAAAAATCCCACTATAAAGTGAAAATAAAACATGAATGAAGCATGTGCAGTTTAAATACGGGGTGATTCGCAACGCTGAAGTGATATTTGCCTTTAAAAAACGTGATAGATCCGTTGGCTGTATGTGTTCAGAGTTGCGGGTCCTGTTTCCCCACAACTGCAGTACTGCGTGTGTGACTGGCCCCCACACATCAGCTGCTCCCCCCGAGGCCAGCGCGGCTCCGGGCCAGCGCGGGACCCTGCTCTGCTGCACCCGCTCGTCACCAGAATGGAGTGGGAATGGGCAGGTCTGGCAGCGCAGACGGACGGGTCCGGCTTCGCTTCGGGTCTCCGAGCCGAGCTGGCAAGTGTGACGTGCAAAAAGTGTGGGTTCGTATACACGTGGTTTCAATAATATTAGATACACGCCATTTGGGCTGTGTATATATAGGTAACCACTGTAAATAAAACAAATTCCGACCTAGGAGTTGAAATAAAAAAGCCCCCCCCCCCGGCTCTCTCCTGCTCCCCTCTGCCCTCAGGGGCTCACCCCCTTCTCTGCCCCCTCCCCACTGCTACGGGGGCATGGCACTCGGGGTGAGATCCTGGGGGGCACAGGGCAAGGATGCTGGGGGGCATGGGGAGAGGATGCTGGGGGGGACACAGTGAGGATGCTGGGGGGGGGGACAGGGTGAGGATTCTTGGGGGGTAGGGGGTGAGGATGCTGGGGGCACAGGGCGGCGATGCTGGGGGGCACGGGGTGAAGGTGCCGGGGGGGATGGGGCGAGGATGCTGGGGCCACTGGGCGAGGATGCTGGGGGGCACTGGGCGAGGATGCTGGGGGGCACAGAGCGGGGATGCTGGGGGGCACCGGGCGAGGATGCTGGGGGGCACGGAGTGGGAATGCTGGGGGGCACTGGGCGAGGATGCTGGGGGGCACGGAACGGGGATGCTGGGGACACCGGGCGAGGATGCTGGGGGGCACTGGGCGAGGATGCTGGGGCCACTGGGCGAGGATGCTGGGGGGCACTGGGCGAGGATGCTGGGGCCACTGGGCGAGGATGCTGGGGGACACCGGGCGAGGATGCTGGGGGGCATGGAGCGGGGATGCTGGGGACACCGGGCGAGGATGCTGGGGGACACCGGGCGAGGATGCTGGGGGGCACGGAGCGGGGATGCTGGGGGGCACCGGGCGAGGATGCTGGGGGGCACGGAGCGGGGATGCTCGGCGGGGCCGGATCCCGCGGTCCCGGTGCAGCCGCGGGCGGGGCCCGGGGGAGGTGTCGGGGCCCGGGGCGGGGAGAGCGGGGACAAAGAGGGGAAGGGGCGGGACCGGATCCGGCGGGGGCGATCGGCGGCCCGGGGGCGGGGGACGGCGGCAGCGCTCCCTCCCGGGGAGGGGGATCCGGGGGGGGCTTCTGTTACCCCAACGTATCGGACCGAAAAAAAGTTTCTCTTCTAAATCTCTTCGCCGTTTTCCGAGGGTGGGAACCTCCCGGGTCCGTCTTTGGGCCGGGCTTCGGGGAACCGAGCCAGGACCCGAAAGCGGCCGCCTCCGGAGGACAGCCCCGGGCTTGCGGGGGGGGACACACAGCCGCATCGGGGGGGTTCTCCCTTTCTGTGCCCACCAGCACCCGCCAGCTCCGTGTGCTCGGCCCCGACGGAGACCTCGGGTGGGTTTTCCTGGCTGTCATCGCGTGGTCCCACCAGTTGTCCCGACCGGTTATCCCGACCGGTTATCCCAAGCGGTTATCCCAAGCAGTTATCCCGCCACTCCTCAGGGCAATGTTGGCTCCTGGCCCGTAGCCGTCTGAAACCACCCACCCCATCTGCTGGGGCGGACACCCACCGCAGGCTTGTTGGACACCCAGCAGCACCCATTGAGTCCCCGGGTGGGAAAGGCTTGGTTGAGCTGTGACCATTTGTTCATTTATTTCTTCAATGTGAAAAAAATGTGGTTGCTGGGTGCTTTGTTCTCATCTTGTCCCCAAGCTCCCAAAGATGCCCAGCACCCAGCGTCCCACTTGGAGATGTTTTCGGCCCTGAGGGTTGTTTTTTGCTCCGTATTTTCAGTAGCTTGAGGTCAGAGCAGCACAAGGAAGGAGCAACACCCCCGTGGGCTTTTGGTGGGGCCACCAGGCAAATCTCCAAAAGCCTCATTAAGACAATACTGACTTCTCACTGGAGAAGGAAAGTACATGCAGACGTATCATCTATTAACCTCTGGTTAGTCCCATGGGTGGCAGGGATGAATTAGGGTTCAGCACCCACATTTTGAGGCTCATGCGGATGCTGGGGAGCGTCTGCGCCTCCATCCTTCGGTGGCCGTAGGTCAGGTACGCGGTGAGCCGCAAAAGGGTTCAGATAACAACGGGGCAGTAAGTTTTACGGGGAGGTTCGGAGTTTAGCTGTACAAATCCTATTAGCATTAACATCAGCTGTATGGCTAAATCCTCGCATTCTGCACAGAAAATGAATCCCTGAGGGGCTGGCTTGAATCAACAAATACTCGGAAAGGCAGAGTCGGGAGCAGAGGAAGATTTGTCCGGGGACGGCGGTTCCTGTGGGAAGTAAATCGGGCAGCGCTCGGGGATTTGGGGCTGCCGTGGTGCTGCGGAGAGTCGTTTGGGTCGGGGTTGGCAATTAGCTGGGGCAAACGATGCGCCCCGTGCCCCGAGGGGAGGGAAGGGGGGCGGCAGGGGATGAGCATGGGGAGAGGTAAAAGTGAGGGGAAGGGGCTTCATGTGAGGAGCAGAGGAGAACAGCGGCAGGGGAGGAGGATTTGAGCCGGGGGACGGAGCGGGGAGAGTGAGCATGAAAGAGGAGGGGAAAACGGGGAATGTGGGAAGCGGAGGGGCTGGGTGGGTTTTCGGGCAGCCGTGGAGATGCTGCCCCGTGCTCGTAACTCCCAAGAAGACCCAGCCCTGGCGCGGCACCAGGCAGGAATGAAGCTCTCCTGAGCCGGCGGTGGCTGGGGACGGGGTTTGGTTGGAGGTTCCGTACCCAGCCCCCAGCCGCACGTATTCCAGCAGGGATGAGCACCCAACCTTTGGAAAGGCACCGGACTTCTCTTTATTTTCCCTTTCCACAGCTTTCCTTATTGTTGTTTTATTACCAGGAGAGAGAAAAAGGAACGAAAAGAAGGAAGGGGCGATCCAGCATTTCCTCCCAGGCTCGGGAGCACACGTCAGCGTCAGGATGGGTTTTGATCCTGTGGGAAAAGAAAAACCGTTGCAGCTCTACTGCCTGGGAACGGGGCATCCATGATGGGAGGCAAGGCCAAGGATTCTCCGCTTTGGAGAGCCCGAAATACAGCTCCCGTCTCCCTGCCAGCCCCAGGCTGATGGCCACGGGGAGTTTCACGCCGTGGCTCTGCTCTCTGGTCATTTTTGCCCTTTACTTTGCTTTTTTTTTTCAGCGTGGGTTTGTCCCCTGTGTCGGTGCTGAGCAGCAAATGTCACTAAATACCTTGTCAGGGTCAACGAGCTGTGAAGCGCGGAGCCGGGGAGCCTCCTTCTCCCGCCTCCTTTTCCTCGGGAAGAGTGTTGGGCTGTGCAGAAGCCGCCGCAGCGCCCAGCTCCCCGCAAACAGCCCGAGGAAACGCGGCAGCCGCTGCCACAGAGGCCGGAGGAGCCGTGGCGGGGCCGCAGGCGATGCTCACGCTGCACAGCTGCGCAAAAAGGGCCTTTTCTGGGGGGAAAACGGGAAGTCGGGGGAAAACAGGGCTGGTTCGCTCGGCGATTCCGCGGGGGGAGAAGCCAGAGGGATGAGCTGAGTGGATTTTCCCAGCTCGTTACAAGTGTGTGACATTTCCCGGGGAAGCGTCGGCACCAGTGTCGCGAAGGTGTCACCCGATGGTGACAGGAGGGACCGGGGCTGGCAGGGGAAGCAAACGCTGTCACGGCGGGGTGAGCGCGGGGACGTCCCAGCGCGGGGACACCGCAGCAGGGAGGAAGAGCAGCGCCTCGAGAAGCCGGGAAATGGGGGGAGCTGCTACAGCCATCGATGTTGAGGCCCTTTTGACATGTCTGATGGCAGCATCTCCCCATGGGATGGGGTGCGGGATGCGGGGATTGCAGGATGCGAGGGGTGCGGGATGTGGGAGGTGTGGGGTGCGGGGGGTGCAGGATGCGGGGTTGTGGGATGCGGGTTGTGGGATGCGGGGGGTGCGTGATGCTGGGGATGCGGGATGTGGGAGGTGCGGGATGCGAGGTTGTGGGATGTGAGGTTGCGGGATGTGGGGGGGTGTGGGATGTGGGGTTTTGGGATGGGGGAGTGCGGGATGCAGGGGGTGCATGATGCTGGGAGTGCGTGATGTGGGAAGTGTGGGATGCGGGAGGTGTGGGATGCTGGGGGTGCGGGATGCCGGAGGTGCAGGATGCCAGGGGTGTGGGATGTGGGGTTTCAGGATGCAGGGGGTGCGGGATGAGGGAGGTGTGGGATGCCAGGGGTGTGGGATGTGGGGTTTCAGGGTGCAGGGGATGCAGGAAGTGGGAGGTGTGGGATGCTGGGGGTGCGGGATGTGCGGGATGCCAGGGGCACGGGATGTGGGGTTTCAGGATGCGGGGGGTGCGGGACGCGGGAGGTGCTGCTGCAGAGGACGTGGGGACGTGGGTCCTTCTGCAGGTCCTGCCCCATGGCTGCGGGTGGCCACGGCCGTGGGCTCGGCAGGAGGCTTAAACCAGCGTCCTGGCTGCTGTAGCCCCTGCAAAAGTAGTTATTAACCCCAATATCCTCACTAGACACTCATGTGAGGATCTGTGCTCCACCAGTTGGAAGCATTCCCGCTGCGTGAAGATTTCTGCCTTCCTGAGATACGAATGTACCCGGAGCAAAGGGAACTTCAATTCATGAAGGCAAGTTTTTGGCGAGGCCTCGGCTGGCCAGCGGAGCTGACTGTCCGGGACAGTGACCCGCGAGCTCTCAGCAGTCGGGGCGGTTGCTTATCAACAAAATTAACCTAAAGAGGGGGTTCATTCCCCAGGGTGAGCAGCCTTGCTGCCAAGGCGTGAGTTCAGCCATCAGACGTGGACTTAGTGCCAGAGTCTGTGGGAAGAAGAGTCTGCAACCTGCTCACGAATCCTCTGTTTCGGGCAAAACGGTCCTCGCACCGGGGTCCTCACGATGAGCAAAGCGTTTGGGGTTGGATCATGCAGGTTGGTGCGATTGCCTTGACCAGAGTGGCCAAAGCTGTGCCAAACACCGGTTTGGGTGGACACACAGTTTGACAAGCTCAAAAAAAACCCCAAAGGGTCCGTACTCCTCATGGACACCTCGTCAGCATCCACCGAGTTTAGACGAGGAGGGCTGTTCGCGCTGTTTGGACAGAGCCTTATATCAAAAGCCATTTATTCTGCTATTACTATCCATTATTCCCCCCAGTGTTACCCTGGATGTTTGAGCTGGGATCTGCCTAATCCCGTAAAGCCCGGCTTCTCCTCGCGCCGGGAGGGGGAACAGAGTCATAATTCTCCTTTTGCGGGCTCCCGGCTGTTGCCATGGGAATGCCGCGGTGTCCCCGTTCCGCAGTGCCGCTCTCCTGCCAGCGCAGGTGGGAGAAGACGCTTTCCGGGGGGAAGACTGCCCTGGATTGAACACCGCGCTGGCAATTAGCCGGGGAAGTTACAAATCACTCCATCAAAAAGTGACGGCGCCGGCCTCGCGGGGCACCCGGTTTCTGAATCGTGAATGGGGACCCGGGCAAGCCCGGCTCAGCTGGGGGTATCCGAAGGCGCCCAGATGTGTGTGTTGGGGTCCTGGATACCTGCAATTCTCCTGCTGGGTTTGCCCCACTCGCGGCCTTCCCCACTCCTCCCATCGCAGGCCCCGTCCCGCGGTCCCCAGCTGACCCCCCCCCCAGCACAGGGGCTCAGCCCCCGGGCAGAGCCCAGCCTGCGCTTAAACAGGATCCAGCGGAGACTTCAGAAGTACAAAAATCCCCCTGAAAATACCCCCCGGGGATGCTGAGGGCGCACCTGGGTGCGAGGGGCTGGGGGGGGACAGCCTGTCCCCAGGCAGAACACACAGACTCCACCCGGGAGCCCCGGCGCTGGTAACTCCTCCTCCGTTCCATTCCCAGGGTCAGCAGTTGCTGCCAGACCCACCTCATCCCCGAAAACCGGGGGAATTGGGGCACTGAGCTGCTCGGGACGCTGGGTCTCAGCCAGCCCCCATCCCATAGAAGCATCTTTCTGGGTTCATCGGAGGAAAAGTTGCTAAAAGGTGTCGCTTAGGGGGTAAAATTCAGTTTTGCATGGGGGAGTGGGGAGCCAGATGGATTTTCAGCGATAAAACGGGCAGCGAAGCTGGTCCTGGCGGCGGACTTGTTCAAACCTGGGGGGATAAACGTGATTGAAAGTCACCAAGTCACAAGCAAAGAAAATCACTTCCACGTCTGTGCTATAAACTTTCTCCCGAGTTTGGCAATGCGTTATGCCAGGGTTATCGACCTTGGGCAGACAGGGGGGTCAGCCCGTCTCTCCAGCTCTGCCCGGCGTTCGTAGGTTTATCCCGGGGGCTGGAAGGACTCGCCGTCCTCCCGCTGCCCCCCCGGATTCACTCCTGCTGCCGGGGCAGGTGAAGGAGACTTTTCCAACCAGGAGAAGAATGGATTCCAAATGATATACCGTGGCAGACATGTAAAGAAATACTCGTTTTTGCTGAATAGCTGGTGCTGGCAGGGTGTCTGGGGGGCACAGCCCGTCCGGGCACCACGAGCCGTCCCGGCAACTCTCTGGGTTCTTATTTTGCTGCAGAGCTCTGGGGGAGCACCCTGAAATACAGCGGAGATCGGCCCTTTTTGTCCCCCTCCTGTTTGTCTTCTTGGCAGACCCCAATAAAAGCGAGGCCCAAAACCCTTGGAAACGTCAGACGTGGCCATGGGGATGCTCTTGGTCCCGGCCGGCCCCTGCTGCAGGCTGGGGGGGGGGCAAACACAAGGTGAGAACTTTTCAGCAAGCACCAGAAAGAAAAAGACAAAAACCCTTTAAAAATCCGCTGCAGGGCTCGCCGGCCTGGCCGGCACCTTTGGCTAACGGTGTGGGATATTTGTCGAGTGCTGGAAGGCACACACAGAGCTGGGGGGGAGCGGGGGCGGCTCCTTCCTCCCTCCTCTCCTGGGCGCTTCAAGCCATAACCCGAAAAATCACATCGGCACGTGTTTAGTCCTATCCCTCGCCCTAACCTTGGGTCTGGACACGCGGACCGGCTCCGTATCCACCCTCATCCTGCCGTTCTCCGGCACATAAAAGCCTGCGCAGCCCAGGGCCGCCTGAAGTCGGTGCCTCCTCCCGGCAGTGAGCTTTGCTCTGCCCGGGGAAATCCTTTCTGCTGCACCCGCACTGGATTTCTCTGCAACCCCCTGAGAGGAGGGGGCAGCCAGGGGGGGTCGGGCTCTTCTCCCAAGGAACAGGCCATGGGACAAGAGGAGATGGCCTCAAGTTGTGCCAGGGGAGGTTTAGGATGGATATTGGGAACAAATTCTTCATTGAAAGGGTTGTCGAGCATTGGATCAGGCTGCCCAGGGCAGTGGTGGGGTCGCCACCCCTGGAGGGATTTCAAAGCCGGGCAGACGCGGTGCGGAGGGACGTGGGGTAGCGATGGTTTTTGGCAGTGTTGGGTTGGTGGTTGGACCCGATGGTCTGAAAGGTCCCTTCCAACCTGGGCAGTTCTAGAATTCTAGGATTCTATGATTTGGGAAAGGGTCCTTTCCTGGTCCTTCTCTTTAAAACAACGCCCTCTACACAAGGGGACTGAGGGCAGGGGACCGAGACGGGACGCTGTCACGGGGGAAGATGCTGCGCAGCTCAGTGGAGGCTGGAGCTCTGTTGCTCTCCAGGGGATGCCTGGATGTCCGCCCGGCACCGATGCCGCATCCTCGCGCTCCAGTGCCAAGAGGGACGGAGGGAGCCAGTGGCTGTCCCAGGCCACCTTGTGCCGCCTTGTGCCCGGCGTGGGACGAGCCGCGCCGGAGCTGGGGAGCAGCAGCGTTACACGGGCATCCTCCTGGTCGGCAGCGCCGGCTGCTTTGGCCAGGTTTGGGTTTTTCCAGAGGGCTGGAGGGTTTGCTGTGTCCCAGCGGGAATCAGGACACATCAGCCATCGCCTTTTCCCAGGACACGTCCCCATGGGAGCACCTGCAAAGCACCCTCCTTGTCTGCAGGGCCCCTCCAACCCTGCTGTGCGGGAGGGAAGGTCTGGGCGACTGTGGCCAGCCCAAACCGCCTCATTTCCTTCCCAAAATGTCACGCGAGACCAGGTCTCAAGCCTTCCTAAAGTCAGAATATGTCCCATTCGTGGCTTCTTCCTCATCCCCTCAGCCCCTTCCCTCCTCAGAGAGGGAAATTAGAGAGGTTTGATGTGATCTTTTCTTGACAAACCCACGCTGGCTGCTTTTTATCACCTTGTTATCTTCCCGGTGCTTAAATAGATTTAAAACCCCCGGTACTCCAGGAGCTTTCCAGGCATCAAAGAACAGCAGAGAGCTTTATAATCCCCTTGGTCTTCCTCTTCACACTTGGGAAGAGGAGAAGGAGTCGAGCTGCCCTTCTCTCCCCCACCACGGGTCGGGATGCTCAAGGGGTCAGAAATGGCCGGGTCCTTAAGCCCTTCAGCAGCAGCATCCCCAGCCCCAGAGGGGCAGGTCCATGTCCCCAGCCCCAGAGGGGCAGATCCCACATCCCCATCCCCAGAGGGGAAGGTCCCACGTCCCCATCCCCAGAGGGGCAGGTCCCACGTCCCCATCCCCAGAGGGGCAGATCCCACGTCCCCATCCCCAGAGGGGCAGGTCCCACGTCCCCAGCCCCAGGGCCACAGCGGGCAGGTCCCAAACCCCCTCCCACCTCCTCTTCCCCCAGCAAAACCCCTTCCCTCCCCTCCCGCTCCTCTCCTTCCAGCCGAGCTCCGCGCTGGCGGTGGGAAGGGGGTTTAACAGATGAAAGAGGAATCACTAAAGCAATATTTTCTTTCCAAAGCTCTGTTCATTAGCTATAAACGCAGGGAACTGCTGCGTGGGATACACGTATTTGGAAGAGGGTCATAGCTCTGCGGTGAGAGCAGGAATTGGGGGACGCAGATAAATCTCTGATTTTCTGTTATTTTAAGAGAAAATCATTAGTCTTGGACCAGGGCAGACCTCCTTACCTTTTGGCCAAGCAAGAGCACCCCAAATCTACGACACCCGCAGCACATCAGTCCTGGCACGCAGCATCCCCCATGCGGGCTGGGGAAACCTGGGCAGATGGTGCCGGCGGCCCACGAGCATCCCTCCTTGTGCCGGGAAATAACCCGGGAAAAGAAAGGAAAACGGTCCCGCAGTGTTCGGACACAGGTTTGGTTCTTATTTAGTATTTTCATTAGTGGCCTGGAAACAAGCTGGTGAGCGGGAGCGATCAGCTGAGGGGGGGCCAGGTGAGACGATGCTCACGTAGGCTTCCAGGTTCACTGTGATTCTTTGGTGGGGTGGAGGCACTCATGGGGACAAAGGGGGACGTGGTGCTGGAGAAGATGGGGCTTTCCCTGCACACGGGGAGGTCTGTACCCAGCATCGCTCCAGCAGCCGCATCCCCACCTCCAGGGCTAGAGATGCTGCTGTGACGTGGCTCCAGGTTTCCTTCCTCCCATTAGCAGGGCTGGGACGGAGTATTGCGTTAAAAGCCTGCTAGTCCTGTTTCGGTGGGGAGAAAGAGAAAGGCGTCTTAGAATCATAGAACCATAGAAAAAGGGGTCTTCTTCACAGGCGGCTTGCCTGCTGAAAGTAACCCCCTTGCCAGGAGGGGGGCACACTGCAGCAGTGCCAAAGCAGCCCAGCCCTTCAAGCACCCCCACCAGTGCAGGCGAGAACGCAGAGATCCACCCCCCCCCAGCCTGTGGTTCAGAAATGGGAAAATGGAGAAAAACATGGGATTTGCACCCCCGACGGGCATTAAATCCCCAGGAGCTTTCCTCGCGCCTCTCCTCCCGGGCCGGAGGGAGCCCCGGGGGAGCCTGGCTGAGTCCTGCCTGCCAGCCCTTCTGTGCCGCGGTTATCATCCTGAATTCCCGATTTCGCCACCTGCACTACGTTTCATAAAATTTTAAAGCTAATGCTCTGCCAAACCCAAATGGCACCGGAGCAGATGTTTAAGTGCAGCCCAGGATGAATAAATTATGGGGCTCGTGGATGTACAGTGAAGGAAGGAGAGGCTGGATGGCTCTGAATGGAGAGATAATTGATTTAAATGACATTGTCCATTGTAATCACTCGGGATTAGCTCTTCGGGCACAGGCAGAATAAGAGACGCAGCAATTAAAGATACTGGTCTAATGACAGCAACAATTTGCCCACATGCAATCCCCGCTCAGCCCTTCTTTGGGGGGCAGCTCCGCGGGTTTTCTGCCTCTTTATCCCACCTCGATCAGGGAAGGAGACGAAACCGGGGCTGATGCTGGTCTCGGTCCCCCCGCAGCGGTCCAGGACTGACCTTGCAGCGTGTGCCTGGGGAGCCGGGGCCGCGGGGGGGATGTTGGGGCAGCAGGAGCTGCCGAGGGAAAGCACAGAAATTATTTTGATGCTGGGAAAAAGCTCCATCGTGAGACGCTTCCGGACATCAACCCGTGTGGGTTACCCACGGGGGCACTGGGAGGGGGTTTGATTGCAACGTGCGAGTACCTGTGGAGGAGAATGTATTACGCACTAAAGAGATTTTTAATTTCACAGAGAAATGCATAAGAAGAATTGATGGCTGGACACCAAACCCAGACCCAGCAGCACCAAGCTGCTTTTTTTAACCGTTAAAAAAAATGACCGTGCCACGGAAGCCCACAGGTATTTTCGCCCTGCGACAGACAACTGTGGTGGCCCTGGGCGAGTGAATCAGCCTTTTTAGCTCAGCTGGGTCCCCTCCGATGGGGAAGGCAGGGTTAAACAGATTAGCTTGGCAAACCCTCGGCTGCCATGGAGTTAATGAGTCCCTCGGATCGCAGGAGCTTGGATGCTGCGCTCCTGGGTGACCGTGTCCCTCCATGCCGCCCCATTCTGGGGGCTCGATGTCCCCCCTGCCCTTGCGAATAACACCCCGGAGGTGGGATCTGGCTGAACTCCGGGCGTTTTTTGCACTTTCCAGAAAATGGCTTTTTTTTTTTTGCCGCTCTGAAACAAGCTCTGCCGTAGCGCACGGGCGTCTTCATCAGCATCTTGTCGCTGCCGCCTTACGGCTCGCTGGCGAGGAGAGCTGCAGCCTGGCAAACCCTCCCTCCAACCCTCCCCCCTCCCGGGGAGCAAACCCAAATGAAGCAAAGCAGGAGCCGAAGGATTCCTGACTGCAGCTGGGCATCGCGCAGAGGCCCGTGCTGGCGCTGAGCACGGTCACCTCCATGCGGGAGCGGGGGTGAGGAGGAGGAGGGGACGGGTGTGGGGCGATGACGGGCGCTGGGGTTTGGATGTGCCCGCAAAGGACACCGGGCAAAAAGGGCTCGATCCTGCCTACGGCTCCGGGGCAATGCTGCCGTGAAGAAAACAGATGTACGGAGACGAAAGAGGTTTTTTTAATAAGAAAAGCAGCCGGGTGGGAAGCTGCAGGGGGAATTCTCTGCGGCTGGCGATGGCTGGTTTTCCAACCATGCTGAGTCAGTGGAGGGCGGGTGCCTCCGCCTGCGTCTCCTCGGGGGAGAAGGGGGTCCCGTGTGATTGTGGCTGCTCCCAGGGGCACGGCCGTCCCCGCGGAGGGGTCGGCATCGCGTCCCAGTGGCGACACAGCACCGGAGCTGCCCGAGGGGGAGCGAGCCCCGACAGCGCCGCACAGGGAGCAGGAGAGGGTCCCCGGGAAGATCCAGGAAAGAAAGCACCCACAACACCCTCCTGTCTCTAGAAACAGGCTCCAGATTCCTGTTCAGGTCAGGGTTTGTCTCTCGAACCTCTCCCCTTGCACAAGTCTAAAGGCAGATCCTGAACGCTCCGATGTGGGGGAGGCCGAGGGGACAGGAGAGGCTGCGCAAGGGCAAACATCCGTCTGTCCCGCCGGCACGTCCCCAGCGGTGGATGTGTGTGAGGATAAGGATTAGGGACACTTCCTGGGGTGACGCTTTGCAAAATCCTGCTATTAATGGGCTCTGGGACTCCTCGGAACCCTTGGAAAGCGCCAGGATGAGACCTGTCTGTGCTCAGCGTTAATAAATGACATCAAAAAGCGGCTGCGCTCATTTCTGCTCCACACGCGCAGAGCCAGGCAGGGCTGTCGGCTCGGGACTGAGCGCAGCATCGCTCCGTGAGCGGCCCCGCTTCCATCCGGGGCTTTGTCCAAATTCCGCCCGTGTGAATATTCCCTGGATCGCCCTGATGTCACCCCGACACCGGGAAGATCGAAACAGGGCTGGGGGCAGAGGCAGCCCAAGCCTGACCCACCTCTTCAGGCCCACAGAGGGGTGGTGACGCCGGTGACGGTCCCCAGATGGGCTGGATCCCCAGCAGCGAGACCCGGCTCAGCATCGTGCTGCTTCATGAGCCGGGTTTTTCCCTCTTGATCTCATGGATCCGGAAAGGAACCGCAGGAAGAGGGGCAGGACCTGCGGAACCAAAGAGGAAGAGCACCGCTGCCATGCTTACTCGTTGATCGCACCCTCGGCTCCTCTGCAAGGCTCAGTGGCTCCGTGACGCCCAGCCCGGGGGGTTTGGCTCTGCCCAAGGGGTTGGGGGCTGATCGCCGTGGCCGTGGGGCTGTGCCCCCTCCTCAACCCCCCTCTCAGCCAGCCCTGGGGGGTTTAGCGAGCTGCGCTTACAAAAGTCAGGGCTGTTTGATGAAGAAAAGGCCATTTCTCCCCCCATTTCTCCCCTCTCCCACCACGGCGTTGCAGGGGGATGGCTGCTTGTGGCACCCCCCCACCCCAAGGCTCTCGGAGGCTGGGGGACAGGTTGGCAGCTGTGGGTTGGGTTTGACCCCTCCAACCCATTTGCAAAGCTGCAGAACTCCGTCATCCCCTTTGCACGTCCCTACCATCATCTCCCCATCCCGACAGACCTCCCTGGTATGGTCAGGACCGTCGGAAGCTGACGGGGCGACCTCTGCACGTCCCCAAAGCCGAGCGCGGGCAGGTGGTGGCTGCTGTGGGTGGTCACGTAGAGCAGAGCAGCCTCGGGGCTGCTCCACTTTCTGCCGCCTGCAAACAGCCCCCCCACAGCCATGGGCGACCACCCCAAAGCTGTGGAAAACCACCCCAAAGATGTTTTACAAGCCGGGGGTTGCGGGAGCCCCACAAGCTGCCCTGCACCCCGGCTGGAGGGGGTCAGCAGGGCAGGACCCGACCCCACGGGCTGCGTTTCTGGCAGGTCTGGAAGCCGAGCTGTGGTTTCACAGACCCTCACCGGTCCCATCGGGCAGGTCTCTGCGGAGCCGCGCTGGAAACGCCAGCTCTCGGGAACGGCAGCCCCGGGAACGGCGTTCAGCCGGCAGCGTGACGCCGGCACCGTGGGGAAGCGGGGCCCGGGGGAACCGCAGGAAGGCTGGTCCTGCAGCGCTGGCGAGAGCTGCCTCGTCACTGCAGGACAGAGACACCCCGGTCGGCCGGACAGACAGCCCGCGGTACCAGCAGCCTCCGAGGCTCGGCAGCCAGAGCCCTGCACGGCACGGAGGGAGCAGCTGCCCGGCTCGGTTGGCCCCAGGTGGGTTTTTGGTTTTAAACCTCCCCGGCCAATGGCGCAAGCTTCGGCTGTGCCGGGGGTGTGGAATAATTACTAAATTGGCCAAGAATACAAAAATACAGCATTGTTCACACATTAAGGAAAGTCATAAAATCAAGAGGCTTCTGAGGTAGAACACAGCCGCAGCTGGCACACGAAGAATGCCACATCTGTGATTCCCTGTACAAGGTTGTTTGCGAAACTACACGAGGGATGGAACGGAACACGCTTGTTCCGTGGCCTTCCCTTGTGACGAACAGCAGATATGGGGACGAGATGGTACTACGGAACTGATAAGCGGCCTACACGCTACCCGAGGCAACATTTCGTCAAATGTTGATGAAATGCTGTCCTTTTGTGCGAACTTTGCTCACCACAATGTACCAAAACACACCTCCATCCCGGAGGCTATCCGCCCCCGAGGTGTGAACACTCCTCCTTGAATACATTAATCATAATAAAAGTACGTATGACTAAAGTCACTCAAACTCCACTTTGAAGATAAAAAAATAATATAAAAATAGCCCAAGAGAGAGGGGATGTCAGGGAAGACACCATCGCGAAGAATTCCACCGCTGATTTCCAGGATCAGTCGACAGGCTGAGCCTTTCTTCCCCGCCATAGGGACGCCTTTGGGTGAGACTTCGATTACACCGAGCGCTTTCTCGGGGACTTAGAAATTTCTCTAGAGAATCTCTACCCTACATTTATAGCCAGGCTGTATCGTTTATAATTTTGTCGCGCATTTGTATACTTAACAATATCCTTATTTGCACGTGCTTTGCAGACAGTGTATTTATCACCGGCAATCCTAAAGAACCTGTATTTCTGTTGTTTAAATAAACTGCACTGTTTCAGTAGCTGGTCGTTTCGCTTTCTCACTGAACGCGACCAAAACTTGAGAGAGGCCGTGTTAGTTCAGGAGCACGACTAGACTGAAGGTGCAGCCCACTGTTAGTGTATCCAAATTGTAGTAGTTTAATACATATTAAACACCATTGGACTGATAGTGCTGGATTGGGCATCACTCCGAATTTAAACCTAGCCGCACCTGGCCTCCCCCCTCGGTGAGGAGTGTTAGAACGCAAGGGGGTTTATCTTCTGCCAAAACCGCTTGGCCCCGTTTCACGCAACAGGGGGAAGCATAGGATCATAGAACGTGTTGGGTTGGAAGGGACCTTTAAAGGTCACCTAGTCCACCCCCCTGCAGTGAGCAGGGACATCTTTACCCTTAGCAGGAAGGGATGCAGCAAAAGAAATCGTCCCCGAGGGTTTCCCGGCAGGTCCCGGCGGCAGGGCCAGGGGCAGCCCCTTGGGGCAGCCACGTCTCCTCGTGCCGGCGTGAGCACCCGGGTGTTGAATCCCAACGGGGACCCCGCTGGGCTGAAAAAATAACCGTCTGCTTTTCTTCTCTAGGTCGGACTCACCAGCCAGCTGATGCTTTTTCCTTTCCCGGGGGGGTCTTTCCAGGGGGTGTCAGGTCTTCAGACCAACAACGGGCTTGTCCTCGCTCTGGAGAAGCTCCTTGCTCTGCTCAAGGCGTGGGGAGGACACGGACTGTGGGTTTCCCGATGCCCCAGCACAGCTGCTGCAGGGGATGGTGGCATCCCGTGGTGGGGAGAGCGCAGATCCAGGATGATCCCTTCGCCCTGCAGACACACCAGCTATTTTCATCCCTTCGGCAGCTGCGGGAAACCTCCCGCTCTGCACAAGCAGGCGGCTGCGGGCAGCTCTGGGGAGGGCTGGAAAATCTCCCAGCCGGGCTGACCCAGCTCTGAGACCAGCCATCCCTGTGCAGGAGGGGGCTGTGCTGTGCAGAGCCCATCAGCCCACTGAAATGCCCTCCGGCAGCTCCCCATCCCCTCTCTGCCCCGCTCCGTGCGAGATTTGCTCAGACGAAGGCGATGCTCCGATGGGGTCCGTGCTGAGCGGCGCATCCTGGTGCTCGTCCTACAGCCCAGAGCGATCCCAGCTGGCACCAAGGCACCTCGGCACCCCTGGGTGACAGTGCTGAGCGGTGCTCTCTGGTCCCGCTGCTGCAGGGCACCCCTGTCCCTTCCAGAGCGGGCTGCCAGGCCGTGTGTGATGGCGCAGGGCAGGACCGCGCTGCCCGGGAGGCGGCGGTGGCGGAGGGCAGGGTGTCCTGCACCAGCGCTGCCTCAAAGGCTCGCTCTGGGGGGGCACGCGCTGCACCCACCCGGCTCACCGCGAGCAGGGTGGCTTGGGGAGAGCTCCTGCCCTTCAGGATCGCCCCGTTTCTCCCGGATCCCTTCAAAATGAGGAATCCCCGACCCTGGGGCTGCCCAGACCCCCGTGTGCCAAAGGGGAGCCGGCTCCTCTCCCCCCGCTGCCGGCGGCCGGGCTGCCTGCCGTTCCCTTTGGCGAGCGCGCCCATCACAGCCTTTTTTTTCCCCCCATTCATGCTGACAACTGGGCCCCGGCATCAGCTGCTTGTTGCTCAGCATCAGCCTTTCAGCAAACAGCAGGTGCAGGCGGTGCGACCTTGGGCTCCCCGACAGTAATCCCCGCTCCCCCCCCCCGGGGCCCCCCTCGCACAATGTTGTCCCCTCGGCTCAAGAATGTTTTTGTCTCCCCTTCACAGTTGCGAATTCTTTTAAATGTTGAAAAGAAATCTCTTTCTAATCTCGCTGGCCGGGCAGAGCTGGGGAAGAGCGGGTGCCTCGCTGCAGAGGGGAGCGTGGCCTGGCACCGGGGCGCAGGGGGGGCTGCTCCCTCCCCGGCAGCTGCCCGCAACGGGCAGGACGCGCGGGATCGTGCCCTCTCTGCCGGTGGCGGTGGCAGCCAGAGCCCTCAGCCCGGCCCTGGCAGAGAGCCCAGCTCACCCACGTGTGGGAAGCAGGGAGATGACACAGCAGCAGGTCCCTGCTCCGGGTCCCTGCTCCGTCACCGGCGTTTAACCACAGGGAGCTCTGCCGGGAGCCCCGGGGAAGGCTCTCAGGCAAGCGGGAGCCCAGACGAGCGGAGCTTTGGAATGCAGGGCTGCACTGGGGAGGCAGGAGCAGGAGGGATGCTCGCCAGCGGGGATGGAGCACTGCGCCGCACGATGCTGGGGCACCATCGCGGGGCTCGGCCCCAGCACAGCTCCGTACAGCGAAAACAAGACTCAATGACACTTTCGTTCTGCATCACCCAGTGCTGAAATTGCGCAGCAAAGCTCAGCGCAGGAGGGAAACAGCATCCTCCCCACAGGTTACCGACGCTTCCCTTCCCCTGGACCAGCCCCACCGGCAAGAAACCGCATCCTCTGCCATACGCACGCCGAGACAGGAGCACACACATGCGAAGACATGAGCACACACGCCGAGACACGAGCACGCACACTCCCCGCTGGCCCTGAAGGGGGGATGATGGTTCCTGCCTTCCCATCTGGTAGCCCCGGTGGGCACCTGCGAGACTCGGGAGGAGTTTTCTGGGGGGAAACCAACCCCCAAGGTCCCTGTTGAGAAGGGGGACCACCACTGCCCTGCCCGGGGATGCTGCACAAACGCAGGGCCCTCTCCCACACCCTGAAGGGCTCAGCGTGGTTTGGCCTCGCAGACTAGACGGGTGAGACCCTCTTTACCCAGGGTTCAGCCCCGTGACGCAGCCGTAGCTCCCTTTGCAAATAATCTTCGATATAAAGCACAGCTGGTCTCACTGCAGCCAAACCCCTCCACAGCAGTTCTTTACCTTGCGGGCATATCTTAAAATAAATGTCCTTGGCATGTTTATAAAGCAAATGCTGC
This sequence comes from Larus michahellis, assembly GCF_964199755.1. Lineage (NCBI taxonomy): Eukaryota > Metazoa > Chordata > Aves > Charadriiformes > Laridae > Larus > Larus michahellis. The sequence goes on along the minus strand of NC_133899.1, from coordinate 93,710,875 downwards.
CTTCCCGCTGTGGGCATCCCCGCAAACACTCTCTTTAAAGGCCAGGTTTGGGCACTGCTTGGAGAAGGCATGGTCCCATCTGCCCCGAGAAGCAGGAGGCAGGACCCCGGAGATGTCTCAGCCCATCTTCTCCGCTACAGCTTCCACGTCCCTTTCGACATGAGCTTCTGCATCAAACACATTTCTGCAGCGCCCCAGCCCAGCACAAGCCCAGCTTTTCCACCTCAAGCTGGCTTTTCCTGCAACCAGCTCCAGACAGGGCTCACAGGGCAAAGGGGCATCGATCAAGGACACAGAGCAAGTTTCCTCGTGCAAATGCCGTCGGTATTTATCGCAGCCCGGTTCTGCAGCTGAGGAGCTGGGAGAGAGCAGAGCTGCAGTGTCCGTGGCAGGATGGTGGGCAGGACCCAGACCCTCCTGCCCCCTCAGTGCTCCAAAGGGCCCGAGAACCCGCTCTTGGTGGTGGCACCCTTGGCCTCGCACACCCACCCCACCGCAGCAGCTGGCTGAGATCCCGAGGTTAGCACATCCTCGGGTCCAAGCGTAGCTGTTTCTCAGCAGAACGCCTTCAGCCGCAAAATTCACCTGTAAGAGATCAAACCAAGCCAGAGCTCTGCTGCCTTCAGGAGATTACACTGTTCCTCCATCAGGTGTCCCACCGCAGGGAAGAAGCCGCAGAGCAGCTCTGATCGCACACAGCGAGAGAGAGATCCCCCGAGCTGGGTGCCCCAGGAGCCAGCAGCCCCAGCACGGGTTTTTCTCCTTTCCAGAAATCAATAATCCGCTATCCTGTGAATCCTGCCCAGCTGCCGCAGGACAGGAGCCGCGCACACACAGAGCAAGGGTGGGAGTACCTCCAAACCCATCGGCTGTCGGGTTCTGCTGGAGCAGGTCCTTGGGCCCGGACCAGGACAGGCAGCACCCCTGGATTCCCAATAAGCTACAAGATGTTTCCTTAGGAACCTGCCCCATTCAGAAATCATGGAATCACAGAATGGTGGGGGTCGGAAGGGCCCTCTGGAGATCATCCCCTCCAGCCCCCTGCCAGAGCAGGGTCACCCAGAGCAGGTGGCACAGGAACGCCTCCAGGCGGGTTTGAATGTCTCCAGAGACGGAGACTCCCCCACCTCTCTGGGCAGCCTGTGCCAGGGCTCTGCCACCCTCACAGCAAAGAAGTTCCTCCTCATGTTTAGGTGGAACTTCCCATGGTCAAGTTTGTGCCCGTCACCCCTTGTCCTGTCCCTGGGCACCACTGAGAAGAGCCTGGCCCCATCCTCCTGACACCCCCCTTTCAGTATTTACAAGCCTTGATAAGGCCCCCCCTCAGTCGTCTTTTTTCCAGACTGAAGAGACCCAAATCCCTCAGCCTTTCTTCATCAGAGAGATGTTCCCGTCCCCTCAGCATCTTGGCAGCCCTTGGAAAAATCTCCACGTTTTATACACGCTGCTAAAATAAACCTTGTGTTTGCCTTCATGACTAATTCCCCCTGCTCCCCACGCTGTCTCTCCCTGCTTGGTGGCCAGCCAGCGGCCAACAGGGCAAGCACCCGGCGGGCCGGGCTGATGCTGCACGTCCGGGGCTGCCATCAGCCCAGCGCTCAGCGGGCCGGGAGGATTTCCATCGCAAATTCAGAGCAGACAGGGTTCAGAGCCGTCCAGAGGCACGGCGCCCTTGCAGGCTTTCCCTGTTAGCTCTGCTGCTCTCCAGAGGAGGCCCGAGGCACAGCCCAGATGTATCACTAGGTTTTTTTTTTAAAAAATGAGAGTTAGGGGAAAAGGCTGCGATTGGTAAGAGAGAGGGAGGGAGCCCTTGCCGCTGCCAGCCCGGGCACGCTGCAGTGGGCGCCAGAGAAGGTCTGCACCCACCCTCCGCTGGGAAACACCCCCCCCAGCACAGCCCACCCAGCAGATCTTGTTTTATTAGGATTGTATAAAGATTAAAACCCTTATCCCCCTCCCCAGCCCTTCTTCTCCCGCCGCAGAGAGACCCGCCGAGCGCCAAGCACGCCTGCCCTTTCCCCAGGCGGCCCGCGGAAGTGCAGGAGGTTTCGTTGCCACAACCCGGCTTAAGAAGTATGAATCTCCCCCTCCGCCCCGTCCCGTGAGGCGTTAGGCAGTGATCCATTTTACCTTCAACTCCCAGGTGCTGATCAGCCTAGAAAGTGAAGGCATTATTTATTATGTGTGTTAAAAAATAGACCTCTCCAACATTAGAGGACAGGTTTAAAGATCTGCAGGTCCCTTCCACCTCAGAAAACCTATTTTTAACAATCTGAATCTCGCAACATCCTGACGCGGCTCTAACACTCGTTAGAGAAGCTCTTCTGGCCAGCGATGGATCATAACACGGTGATTCAGTTCCTGTGCTCTTTTGAGAGTCTTCAAGGCAAATTGCAGTGATTCATTCCCGTGCTGAAGAGCTGAGGAACAGACAGGTAAAATATGAGTTTCTGATAGGTGTTGGAGAGGCTGTGCCCGTGCTCCCACCACCCCTGCCAGTGCTCCCACCACTCGCCAGTTTGCTTGCACAGAACCACACAGAATCCCAGACTGGCGGGGGTTGGCAGGGCCCTCTGGAGATCATCCCCTCCAGCCCCCTGCCAGAGCAGGGTCACCCAGAGCAGGTGGCACAGGAACGCGTCCAGGCGGGTTTGAATGTCTCCAGAGACGGAGACTCCCCCACCTCTCTGGGCAGCCTGTGCCAGGGCTCTGCCACCCTCACAGCAAAGAAGTTCCTCCTCGTGTCCAGATGGAACTTCCCATGGTCAAGTTTGTGCCCGTTACCTCTTGTCCTGTCCCTGGGCACCACTGAGAAGAGCCTGGCCCCATCCTCCTGACACCCACCTTTTAGCTCTTGCTGAGCATTGATGAGGTCCCCTCTCAGCCTGCTCTTCTCCAGCTGAACAGCCCCAGGGCTCTCAGCCTTTCCTCAGCAGAGCAATACTCCAGTCCCCTCAGCATCTTGGTGGCCCTTTGCTGTCCCCTCTCCAGCAGTTCCCTGTCCCTCTTGACCCGGGGAGCCCAGAACTGGACACAGCGCTCCAGCTGTGCCCTCCCCAGGGCAGAGCAGAGGGGGAGGATGACCTCCCTCCACCTGCTGGCCACACTCTTCTTGATGCCCCCCAGGATGCCATTGGCCTTCTTGGCCACAAGGGCCCATTGCTGGCTCATGGGCATCCCGTTGTCCCCGAGGACTCCCAGGTCTCTTCCCACCGAGCTGCTCTCCAGCAGGTCACCCCCAACCTGTCCTGGTGCGGGGGGTTATTCCTCCCCAGGTGCACCCTACGCTTGCCCTTGTTGAACTTCATAAGGTTTCTCTCCACCCAACTCTCCAGCCTGTCCAGGTCTGGCCGGATGGCGGCACGGCCTTCTAGGGTGTCAGCCACCCCCCCACCTTTGTACCAACAGCAAACTTGCTGAGGGTGCGCTCTGTCCCTTCATCCAGGTCATTTTACTGGGACTGCAGCTACTGCCAAGAGCAGCCGAGCTCTGCAGCATCCCTGCAGCATCCCTGCCCCACCACAGCCCGCTGGCAAACCCCCGGGTGGGACGCAGGGCTCTAGGGCTGCCCTTCCTCATCACGGTGGGAATCTGCTCCCCAAATCCGCCAGGCAAATCTGAAACCCACCCTCGGTCTTTGACGGGACACAGGCTGGGGTGTAGCGACTGCAGCGGGTTTGTGACCTGCACCTACAGGAGAAGATGACATCTGTAATCATCCTGTGACAGAGCAGAAGTGTCTGGTCACATCAATAAATTCGTACATTAATGTACAGAAACGCAGGCAGGGTTTCACACGTGAAGTGCACTTCACTTGTGCCTCACCACTCGTTTCCAAAGCCCTTCCAGGTGCAGCTCAACAAGATATTCCTGACGGGCCACCTCTGTCCACTCTCTGCCACCTCCATCCAGAGATCAAGCTTGAAAATTAAACCCTGGGACACTTTGGGTGACATCCATCCACCACAGCTGAAAAAACATGACGTTTAGGAAGAAGGCACTGCCAATGTGATTTTAGAAGCTGTTTCTAGCTCTGGACAAAGTGAAGTTTTATAACTTTTTTAGAAAAACACTTGGTGACCTACCTGACCATCCAAGAAGGATAATTTTTTCTTCAATCTGTGGCATTTTAGAATTCTATATTAGTCTACTGTCACCTAGTATAGACAGATGTCAACTATGAACAAAAAAAATACAGAAAGCCTTAAGCTTTTTTTTGTTAAAACTGCTGGGAGTTTGCCTACATGGCAACTGTTTAATTAATCATTCTGTCATATTTACAACATCCCATTTTTCTTTGTGATTCACTCTTTAAGGCTGGCAGTATACTGTGCAATTTTCTTTAATAAAGCTAGGTAAACGTCAATTTGCTGTATACAATATGCACTGAAAACACCCGCAAACGCTGCTGCGCTCGCTCTGACTTCTCGCGCCAGCCGAAGGTGGAGTGTGAGGAACGTGCTTTTGCCAAAAGAACAACCTTCAGAAAAAAAACCAACCAAATAACCCCAGCCCCAAAAGTCAACCTCCTCCTGCCTGCTCCATTCTTGGCTGTCACAATGCAGGTCTGACGGTTGAACTGTTCCCAGGATGATGGATGGCGACACCTCGGGATGAATAACGCAGCGGGAGGCAGTCAATCAGTGCAGCAAAGACTCCGGGCTGCACCGAAAGATCTCAAGAAGCAGCAGGAACAGGAAAGGAAGTAGGCAAAGAAAGAGATGCGGTATTTTAACGAGGTTTTAGGGATCATCCCCTAAAACACTGCTTGGGCATCGATGACGATTGAGAGTTCATGACAGCTGACCCCATGATGTGGCTGGCGTTGAGTTCCCAAAATGGAAGTTATTAATCCCATTGCAAGGTCACAATGGGAAATTTCACCTTCTGCTAGTAATATGCTAAATGCCAGCTATATAATGGCACTCAGGCTGGCTTTTTTTAACAACAAAATTGTTCCCTCATTGTCCTTTTTTTGGGTGGTGGGGGTATGGGGTGACTTTCTGTGCTCAGCAATGGCTGCCCACGAGCCGGCTTCGATGGCAATATGTCCCCTGGATGAACCTCAGCCCTGTGACGCTGAGAATCAGGATGGCCTATGAAGAGGATGAATCAGGATGATCACAAGAAGAGAAAACCCCACTTTTCCTTCCGTGCTACCATCTGATTCATTTTGTCAAAGCCCAGTCCGGCAGCATCTGTTCACAGAGCAGGCAAAGAGTCCACAAGTGACGACTGCAGAATCACAAGCAGGAAGAAAAAGAGTTGTGCGCTCCAGCCCCTATGGTCAAAGGCCTCGTGGTGGTCAGGGTGCTGCCTCTCCACTGGGGGATGTTACTTAAAAGTGGCATTAAAGGCCCTGCCGATGACAAGCCTGCGCACTTCACTGGTGCCGGCCCCTATCTCATAGAGCTTGGCATCACGCAGGAAGCGCCCCATCGGGTAGTCGTTGATGTAACCGTTCCCACCTGCAATCGAAAAGAAGGCACAAGTCATTCCTCCTCCCTGATTTCGGGGGCTGAGGGTGGGACGGGACAAGCACTGCCCCTGCACCGCCCCTGGCTCCCTCCAGCACCCGCCCAAAGAAACAAACGCTGCCAGCGGCTCACCCAGACACTGAATCCCATCCAGAGCCACCTGGGTAGCGCACTCTGCCGCGTACAGGATCACTCCAGCGCAGTCCTAAAGGAGAGCCACAATGACAGTCAGGAAAGGTGTCCCCTGCCCGTCTCCTGACTCCCTCTGACCTTTCCATGACTCTACAGACACCTGCTCACAAGCCTCGGCTACTCGGTCACAAAGGCAAAGGATTTATTCCCCAGCGAGCAAGAAGCTGCAGCAGTCTCTGCCACTGCAGAACACCTGTGTCAGGTCTGCAAAGGCCACATGACGACAGGAAAAAAAAAGAAAAAAGAAAGAAAAAAGGAGAAAGGAGAAAGAAAGAAAAAAGGAAGAAGAAAGAAGGAGAAAGAAGGAGAAAGAAGGAGAAAGAAGAAAAGAAAAAAGAAAAAGGAAGAAAAGGAAAGAGGAAGGAAAAAGGAAGGAAAGGAAGGAAAGGAAGGAAAAAAGGAAAAAAGAAAAAAGCAAGAATAAAGGAAAAAAGGAAAAAGGAAAAAAGGAAAATGGAAAAAAGAAAGAAAAAAAAAGAGCGCCCCAGGGGAGGCGTTCTCTCACAAACGCACATCACACCCACAGGAGACCAACGTCATTTGATTTGGGATGCAGGGCTCTGTGCTCCTTCTGGAAACACTCCGTCCCCTCTGACAGGTGTGGTGACAGTGCCCGTGTGGAGATGACAACGGGGAGATGACACCCCTCGGAACAAGGCTACAGACCCTTACGACAGCCAGGATGTGCCTTTGGGCTTCCAGTAAACACCTACTGCTGCTAACTCTGTTGCTTTGTGGAACCCGGCTTTCTTTTTCTTTGGGGGAAAAAAAGCACTTTGGGCTGTGAGAGAGTCGTTTTAACCCCCAGGACAGAAACTCCACCCTCAGGATCAGGGACGGAAGGGAAAGGAGCTCCCTGGGCAGAGATGGCAGCAGCCAGCTCACCTTGGCATTGAAATGGCCCTGGTCGCAAGCCTTGGCCACGTTGTAGACGTACTGCCGGCAGGCCATCAGCCGCGTGTACATGTCAGCCATTTTGCCCTGCATCAGCTGCACGGCGCGGAAGAGAGAGACATTAACGTGAGCGAGAGGAAGATTTGAGGTTCAACAAGGCCAAGTGCTGGGTCCTGCCCTTGGGTCACACCAACCCCATGGACGCTCCAGGCTGGGGGCAGAGCGGCTGGAGAGCTGCCCGGGGGAAAAGGACCTGGGGGTGCTGGTCGGCAGCGGCTGAATGGGAACCAGCAGTGTGCCCGGGTGGCCAAGGTGGCCACCAGCATCCTGGCCTGTGTCAGGAACAGTGTGGCCAGCAGGACTGGGGCAGTGACCGTCCCCCTGTACTGGGCACTGGGGAGGCCCCCTCTCGAGGGCTGTGTCCAGTTTTGGGCCCCTCACCACAAAAAAGGCATTGAGGGGCTGGAGCGTGTCCAGAGAAGGGCAGAGGAGCTGGTGAGGGGTCTGGAGCAGGAGTCTGGTGAGGAGCGGCTGAGGGAGCTGGGGGTGTTCAGCCTGGAGAAGAGGAGGCTGAGGGGAGACCTTCTCGCTCTCTACAGCTCCCTGAAAGGAGCGGGTAGCCAGAACGGGTCGGTCTCTTCTCCCAAGGAACAGGCGATGGGCCAAGAGGAGACGGCCTCAAGTTGTGCCAGGGGAGGTTTAGGATGGATATCGGGAACAATTTTTACACTGAAAAGGTTGTCAAGCATTGGAAGAGGCTGCCCGGGGAAGTGGTGGAGTCGCCATCCCTGGAGGGATTTAAAAGCTGGGTAGACACAGTGCTTAGAGATATGGTTTAGTGATGGCTTTTGTCAGAATTGGGTTGATGGTTGGACTCGATCTGAAAGGTCCCTTCCAACCTGGGCAGTTCTATGATTCCATGATTATTTTCTGCATGAGCACCGCGTCCCCAAACTATCCCAGAGAAACTAGACAAATGAGAAGACGCGGATTCAGCAGACATATGTGAGGGAGCTGGAGGTTCTGTCGAGTCACAGACTCCCAGATGTTATCCACAGTCCCTCACCCACCAACCATGGCCTCAGGTAAAGGGGCTCAGAGATCCCTTCACCTTCTCACCACACCATTCCAGCAGGCAGCCCCAGCACTAACTCCAGCCAACCTCCATGCAAAGACCTCCCATAACGGAGCTCCTGGTCTTCACATTTTTGAAGAAAAAAAGCATGACAAAAATTTCTAATTCCTTTTCTTCCTCACCTGGAAGTGGCCAATTTTCTGTCCAAACGCTTCTCTTACATGTAGGTATGGAATTGCGTGGTCAAGAACAGCTTGCATGAGCCTAAGAAAAGCATGGATATGCATGAAAAGGAAAACAACAGAACTACTAATTAATAATAATTAAACCTGGGAAGTGCAATCCAAGGCAAAAGGGTTGTCCTACCTAAAATGACTTGCTGCTGTCTCCCTATAGCTCCACTCAAAGAATGCTAAGAATAGAATCCAAAGGTTCAGTCTTTCTCCCTAGTGCTCTACATATTGCTCATTTGGGACATCTTGTGGTAAGGTCTTACTTTCTTAATTCTGGGGACTGAGACGGAGAGACGAAGAGCTTTCTTACAACTCTGGCCAGGACAGTTTGTGCTGCATCCCCAGAGACCACTAAACTCAAGGAGCACTAGCTAGTAGCACCATAGCTAGTAGCACTAGTACCATAAAAAAAGGGTAGGCACGAATGAGAAGGGTGAAAAATCCTCCTTCTGCTTTGTGGAAGATGGTCTTTCCACGTGAGGATTAATACAGAGTCACCACTTGGGAAGACAAAAGGACTGTAGTGTAAAAGTAATTACTGGGGAGCTTAAGGACTGAATAAATGAAGAACAAACCCTTTACCCAGTCCAGTGATCCCTCTATGTGTCAGTCTGGATAGTGTTTTAGATTTTAAGGAATCGGTAACGCAAATGGGCTGGTTATTCCCAGAGTATCCCATACTGCAGGGACACACAAGGAAGCAACCGGGGACCAAGGCAGATTTTCCATCTCTGGAAATGTTTTATGTTAAGACGGATATTTTCAAAAGCCCGCTCTGGGGGGGCTGCAGCCTGTGCTACGCTGGAAGGCAGAGATGAGCAAACTTTCTTTCTGGCATCGCTGCTTCTACCCCTCGCCCCTCAGAGGGTGTTCCACGTAGATGCTTTCAAACGGAAGACGACTGCCCGAGGAGCGGAGAGGGGAGGAGAGCTAAAGGAAAAGGTGGAGCACCCGTGGACAAGCCGTAGCTGGCGGGAGCGCCCGGCTGAGTGCCCTCCGGTAGGAGTCCACCAGAGCAGCTACCACAGAGCCAGGGAGAACCCAGCAGGATCTCCCTGCTCCTGCCTCCTCTGCAGCTTCCTTCCTTCCTGCCACTCTGACCCAGCCTCTTCCTCCCAGCCCTTCCTCTTCCCTCAGAAGTTGTCTCAGTATCATGGTTCTCCATCCAAGATGGATCCCACTGGGAGCTGCTGCCCTGGTTGGAGACCCCCTGGTCTGGGTGATCGTGAAGGATCCTTCTGGCCTTACAAGCCATGAGAGATGACAAACCCTTACCCCAGTGGCCCACCAGACAGCACGAGTCTCTCCAGGTCCAATCCGCTCATCAGAACGTAGACTCCTTTGCTCAGCGTGCCCAAGACGTTTTCAGCTGCAATCAGCAAGGGGAGGTGATTTACTTACGTGCAAAACCAAGACAAGCTGTTGTCTGAGGGCCTGTGCTCGCTGGGGAGAGGATTCAAACTTTCAGTCCCATCCACCTTTCTCTTTCGGCTGGAGACAAAACGTTGGGGATGAGCTAGACAGGCGCTGAGTTTCGGTACATATACTCCCTACCACTGAAACGTCTTTTCAATCCAAGCAAAGCCAGAAAGGAAAAGGCAGTAAAGGGTTATAAAGTGCATCTACAACCGCTGCTCTTCTCTTGCCGATTTTCTAAAGAGTAAGGTGCTCTCCAGAGATCTTCCAGCTCAGCATTTGTACCAACAAGAACAGGAGATTTAATAGCCTGGGAGGACAAATCGGGAGTCCCCTTCACCATCCCATTAGTTTGTGTCTAAGCCAAACCGACAGCCTCACCGCCTGGTGTCTGAGTGTGAGTTTGAAATGAATGCAAAGCCTGGTCCGATGTGCCGGGGTGACCTCCCTGAGCATTCCCAGCACAGGAACCACAGCTTACGCGGGCAAGCAGGCAAAGCTCACCACTTATCACACACCGGAGTGATGTATATTAGTCTTCCGAAATTGAAGAATACAGTCATTACCCCTCCTTCTGTGAGGGGGGGCCGAACAGAACATTGCAGTTGTTAGAAATGAACGTCTTAAAAAGACAAGTATTATTTCTGTGAAAACGGAACGGGAAAATAGCCATATTGGATAATAGGCTGAGAAAAAAACCCCAAGAAACCGTTTCACTTTGGGACAATCTAAAGCACGTGCTGATGTTAACAAGCATCAAAAAAGAAATAGGAACAAAAGGCTCATCTCAGCAAGGCTCTACTCTTACAATCAGGAGAGAACTTAAAGCCTAACAACTGTGCTTTGTAGATGGCCAGAGATTATCCACTGATCACGCCATCCAGGAGAGCTGACATGTACTGCAGGCTTTGATCACAGGAGATCTGAGAGGTGCGATACGCAAAGTGAAAATGAGACAGGGCTTGGACACACGCAGACACATCCTGAAATAAATAATCTGTTTTTCAGTGGCAGCTCATGGACTGCGCTGTCTCCTGCTTATCGAAAAGCACGTTGATGTAGCGTATGGAGAAGCGCAGCCTCTGCAGGGCCATCATCATGACGCTGGAACCAGAAAGAGGAAGAAGAACGAAGCTGGGCTTTCAGAGAAAATGCTCAAAATCCCCTCTGACAAGGAAGAAAAATACTAACAGCAAACATTACTTTGAAGCGCAGAACACAAACGCCAACATCAGTAATAATAAAGTGACAAAGTTGTTCATGAATAATGACATTTCACAGCTAAAAAAGGACTGAATGGCCTGAACACTTTCCTGTACGTCCAGGAAAAGGGATGGGTAGGTTTGTGGTGAGCTGAAGGACACGTGTGCTGACTGCACAGGGAGGGCAGACCTGCTGGCTGCGTACCACAGCCAAAAAGTAAAACACTGGGGCTCCGAGCCAACTTTCACCAACGCAACACGACCGAATGGATCCGTGGGCAACACTTGCTCTGAGAAAAAACCCAGCCACTCAGTGGAGCGTGGCTGACAGTGAAACCCACGTACTTTAAAGTGATGGAATTGCAGTGCTAGAGGACATCTTGATCTGAGAGAAAGATCCTGCAGACACATGAAATGGCATCAAGCTGGTTCAGCTTCCAAGGCAGAAGCAGCATTAATGGCCAGAGTGCAAAGTGTGTGAACTTTCAACACGGCAGTGATGTGCTTCTCCGAGTTACCAGAAAATGGAAATCCCGTTACCATGAGAACACGCCGTTCTGTACAGATGATTACCCGGGAGATGATCTGAAGACTGGGGCACTGGCCTTTCTGATTTCAGAGCAGAGGGATCCAATAAAGTTAGAAATGTCAGATTTCAGCTCAAACTCTCCCACTTACTGCAAAGCAGCTTTTGGTGGTGTATGGGGAGCAGGAGAGTGACCTGCCCTGCAGATAAGCAATTAGGATTTTCATGAGCTCAGATAAGGCATCTCCTCCTCCACTTGCTATAATAGAGGCCGTAATTTTTCTATCAACACAAATAGCCACCGGAGTAACAAAAACGGCCATTACAGGGGCCCCTGCTGTACTAACTCATGGGGGAAAGGATGTCCATTGTCAGGCCCTGACCCCAAAAGAACTCAGAAATGTTACAGGCAAACCAGAAGTCTGTTGGATAGTCTCCAGCGATTTTGGGGAAAAAAAAAAACAAATTCAAGGCAAATAAGGTCTCCTACATACAAGATGGGGATCCCCAGTGGAAACAAACGTGTTTCTGAGGAAGCCTCACGGAGGCTTTGCAGAAGCCGTGGTTAAGAGTTAGGTCCACCAGGGCGAAAGAGGAGTGACACAGTAAGGGCCGTGCTCCTTCACTGCCATCCAGCAGACTGCGCTTTTCCAGTTTCACCAGCTCTCTTGCGAGGCTGCCAAGGAGCAGATAACCATCTGCAAAGCCCTCCAGGTCACAGTCTGAACACGAACGTAATTAGTGATCCAATTTATCTGATGAAGAAGACAGGAAACCACCACATGCCTACTGCCATGATTTGAACCCAGCTCACCGGGGATCTTGCAGTCTTCAAAGATCAGTTCGCAGGTGTTGGACCCTCTCATTCCCAGCTTGTCGAGCTTCTGGGCCGTGCTGAAACCTGGCATTCCCTGCAAAGTCAGGACAGTAAAAATACATTTCAAATCTCAATTCTGACCGACTAAATAAAATCACTAGACGTCTGTGAAATCAGGATCACAAAGGGGCAGTGCAAAAAAATGGGGGGAAGAAATTAATAGCGCTATTTTACTGTCTTGGCTTAAAAAAAACCCGACGAAGATAGATAATGGGATAGTAGGATGTATTTACAAGGCCTCCAATATCTCCGATAATTTTTGGCAACAAGCAAGGCCTTTTATATTAGAATCTTGTCCGTTCTCTCTACATTTCTAACCCTAAAGACTGGCTGGATACCAAAACCCAGGAGTGCCCAGCTGGGCATGTCACTGGGGCAGTGCACAAATCTCGTATCTTTATAAAATTCAGGCAGAAAGTAGTTTTTCTTTGAGCAAGGGAG